>NC_083720.1:15000-615000 GCF_028564815.1 Eubalaena glacialis | reverse complement strand
TGCGTCCCCCAGGGTGGGCTGCCCCCCAGACAGCTGACGAGGGGCCGAGCCAAAGCCCACACCGCTTGGCACCCTCCCAGGCCCACTGCGGTCAGGACGTCCAGGACATCAGGGGTCTCGTTGCCAGCCCCTCCCCGACAGAGGGCAGGACCCCCAGGACAGGGGGAGCCAGGAGAACGGAGACAGGACAGGGTCGCCCTGCAGAGGACCTGGGGAAGGTTGGCCAGAGCCACCGTCTCCCCACAAATCCCATCTGCACCCGCAGGGCCTGCGCCTGGCTGGGGGCCTCACCCCAGCAGCTCGGGGCCCAGGTGCCGACCCCTGGGGACTCTCGCCCCGGCCTGAACACAGGGATCTACACATTAGCACCCCGACCTGACCCCTGAGGGGGACGACCGCCCTGCCGCCCCCATGGGACTCCTGCCCAAGCCAGCCTCCGACGCCTGATCACACCCTTCAAACCGCCCAGGACTCACGGGTCCGCAGGGCAGCACAGGGTCCGGGAGGGGGTCCTGCACGGAGGGAAGCCGGCGGAAAGCTGCTGACCTTTGGGCGGGTCTGCGGCTTGGCTAGCGACAGGTGTTGGCGTTCGTGCGCTGGTTCTGACCGCTCTTTGGGGCACTTAAAGCCTTAACGGTGGACGGGACACGCAACTCGACTGTTTCGGCAACTTTTCTGTAAGCCTAAAGTCAGTTCAGAAACAAACGTTTTCTTCACAAGTGTCTCTGCAGTCGGGGTGGTGCGGGGCAAGGGCTCGTGATCTGCCTGTGGAAGCCCGGAGCGCACGCTGGCTCACCAGAGGGTGGACGTTCGTCCCCTCCGCCGTCCTGTCGCCCGACCGAGGCGGGCTCCGTGCCCCCCAGCCGACGAGCGGCTGCTGGGCTCCTCCCCATTCCTCTCCTTCTCTGTGGCTGGGGGGGGGCAGCTGATGCTTTCTTTAAATCCCTAAGAACAAGGCTCACTTTCCATGTGTGTAAGATGTCCTTTGGGAAGTCCCAGAGGAGGGGGGGCATTGCACAAAGTACACGTGATCCTGCGAGCCCCCCACCGGCTCTGCTCTCCGCGGTCTGTAGGGGCCGCAGCAGGCGCCATGCCAGGGGCGCCCTCCCAAACTGGGGGACTCCTCTCCCCGCGAGCAGAGCTATTTGGAGGATCGGGGCCCTGTGGGCTGCTCAGGGGGCCCGAGGACTCTAGAAGGTGCTGCAGACCCCCTGCAGGGGTGGTAGGGGCACCCACGGGGCGGGCAGGCCCCGTCAGGTGCCCCTGGGGGAGGAGTGGGCCCCAGGGCGGGGTGCAGCACCTTCTTTTGGCAACGGCCAGCCTGACCCCCAGCACGCAGCCAGACCCAGTCTGAGCACGGCAGCAGGAACGCACGGGGACGGGCGGCCACGGCAGGGCCAGGGCTGCGCCGCGTGTTTTTCCTGCCAGTGGCTCTGGCCCCCGGCCACGGGAGCTGACGCTGACCCACATTTCCACCGCGCCCGGCAGAAAGCAGGCCACCGCGAGGCTGGAGCCGGGGCGTCTGGCCGCAAGGCTGTGGGCTCAGAATTTCTAGGCTGGGAAGCGGGTCCCGAGGGGGAGGGAGGCCTCCCCTGGTCCTCGGGGTGCCGGCCTCGCCAGGCTTGTGGGGGGAAGCGGGGAGGCCGCCTGGGCAGGGGGAATGGGACAGAGCCCGGTGCCCCTCGCACTCCCCCCTGGTGACCCCTCCCCAGCGGGGCTGGTCCGAGGGCCCCCACCCTGGGGTTGGCTCCTCCGGTGATGCCCCCCGTCTGAAGGCGGCCCCTTGACCGGGCTCCCTCCGGTTGAACCTGCCACCCTGACTAGACAGGACAGGCCTGGACGCTGCAACACAGACCCCAGGAGGGGCCATTCGCCATCCTGGGGGAGGGGTGGATGGAGGCCAGGGGGCATGGCTTGGGGAGGGTTCTTTGCCCTCCGGTAGCCCCGCCTGCCATGCTCAAAGCCCAGGCAGTGTGTCTCCCCCACGATGGGGAGCCCTAGCTGTCACTTCCCCCCAGGACCCCCCAGCAATGCTCAGGGCCACAGCGAGTGAGGCCACCAGGGGTGTCAACGGCCTCACTTGCTGGCCCCAAGGCCGGGTGCGCTGGCACTGCAGGGGCCCTGGGGATTCTTCACCCGGACACCTCGGCCCCCTGCCTCCCTCCCCCGGTGCTGGGCCGGCTCTGCTCCCCAGAAGAGCCCAGCCCGAGGGTTCGGCCCCGGCTGTCACCCGCGGTCTGCGGCTTCAGCCAGCCCCTTCCCCGTGGCTCTGTCTCCTTGTTGACAGGATCAGTGGGTGGTGTGGCTCCTGGGAGCCTGCTGGACCAGGTGGGGCTGCGGCACAGGGAGCGCTGATGCAAATGCCCTGGGGCTGGGGCACCCCGGACAGCGGGACACGTCCAGGCATTTAGCAGCAACAGGCTGTGCCTCCCCCTCTACGCCCCACCCCTCCCCAGCCTGTAACCCGACTGTGAGTCCTGTGAACCCGGCAGACGAGGAGGGAGGCGTCGACGGAGGTGCTCTCTGCCCCAGGGGCGAGGCGTCTCCTGGGGCCCCCTGCTTGGTCAGAGAGCAGCCCTCTGCTAGGAGCACCCCCTCTGCTGGGAGCACCCCTCTGCTGGGAGCACCCCCTCTGCTGGGAGCACCCCTCTGCTGGGAGCACCCCCTCTGCTGGGAGCACCCCTCTGCTGGGAGCACCCCCTCTGCTGGGAGCACTCCCTCTGCTGAGAGCACCCCCTCTGCTGGGAGCACCCCCTCTGCTGAGAGCAGCCCCTCTGCTGAGAGCACCCCCTCTGCTGGGAGCACCCCCTCTGCTGGGAGCACCCCTCTGCTGGGAGCACTCCCTCTGCTGAGAGCACCCCCTCTGCTGGGAGCACCCCTCTGCTGGGAGCACCCCCTCTGCTGAGAGCACCCCCTCTGCTGAGAGCACCCCTCTGCTGAGAGCACCCCCTCTGCTGAGAGCACCCCCTCTGCTGGGAGCACCCCCTCTGCTGGGAGCACCCCTCTGCTGGGAGCACCCCCTCTGCTGAGAGCACCCCCTCTGCTGAGAGCAGCCCCTCTGCTGAGAGCACCCCCTCTGCTGGGAGCACCCCTCTGCTGGGAGCACCCCCTCTGCTGAGAGCACCCCCTCTGCTGGGAGCACTCCCTCTGCTGGGAGCACCCCTCTGCTGGGAGCACTCCCTCTGCTGGGAGCACCCCCTCTGCTGAGAGCACCCCCTCTGCTGGGAGCACCCCTCTGCTGGGAGCACCCCCTCTGCTGAGAGCAGCCCCTCTGCTGAGAGCACCCCTCTGCTGAGAGCACCCCCTCTGCTGAGAGCACCCCCTCTGCTGGGAGCACCCCCTCTGCTGAGAGCACCCCCTCTGCTGGGAGCACCCCTCTGCTGGGAGCACCCCCTCTGCTGAGAGCACCCCCTCTGCTGGGAGCACTCCCTCTGCTGGGAGCACCCCTCTGCTGGGAGCACCCCCTCTGCTGAGAGCACCCCCTCTGCTGAGAGCACCCCCTCTGCTGGGAGCACCCCCTCTGCTGGGAGCACCCCTCTGCTGGGAGCACCCCCTCTGCTGAGAGCACCCCCTCTGCTGGGAGCACCCCCTCTGCTGGGAGCACCCCCTCTGCTGGGAGCACCCCTCTGCTGGGAGCACTCCCTCTGCTGGGAGCACCCCCTCTGCTGAGAGCACCCCCTCTGCTGGGAGCACCCCCTCTGCTGGGAGCACCCCCTCTGCTGAGAGCACCCCCTCTGATGGCTCTCTCCAAAGTTGCCCCTCTCCCCACCACATGTCCTTCCAAGGAAAGATGCTTTTCCTGTGGCGACTCAGCTCCCTGAGCCCATCAGAACTCGGCTTCCAGGTTCAGATATAGCAGATGACTTCACAGCCCCGTGGAGAGCAACAGAGGAAAATCCAGGGGGAGGAAGAAAATGTGAAAATTAAAGCGTAAATCCCCAAATCCCAAAACTTTCCCCAGGATCCACAGCCAGCCTGGCCACCAGGGAGGGCCTCTGACTCAGGGCTTGTACGCAGCTCCATTCCTGCACAGCCGCTGTGCTGGCCTGTGGGGTCATGAGGACAGGGGTCGTCTCTGTGGGAAAGCACTGGGAGCCAGAGGGGCTGGAGGGCCATCAGGGAGCTGGTCACACCCCACACTCTGCAGAGACACCGAGGCAACTCTGGCTCAGGGATCCCTCAGCCCAGCTCACCCCTGGGTGCGGAGCGTCCGCCGCCCAGTCAGAGCCCAGAAGCCCAGGGCCACCACCCTGGTGCTGGGCGCCCAGGCCCAGAGGCAGGGGCTGCTGTCCTGGGGGCCCTGCCCCCTCCACCTGCCCTGGTCCAAACCCCATCGGGAGTGTGTGTTGGGGTCCTGCCCACGGGTTCAGCATCCCCTCTGGGCTGTACACACATTCAAGCACCATCCCCTGCTGCCCACTCCAGCCAGTACTCCCCTCCCCCGACCCCCAGGCCGTCCCTGCAGATCTCAGAGCCCTTCCCAAGGCCGAGCTCTGCTAGACAGGGTCCCAGAGAGGGTGTAAGAGGCAGCGGAGCACACAGCCCGGGAAGAGGCCATCGGGTCAGGTGTCAGGTGAGAGCAGTGAGGACCCTCCTGCCCCCCTGGGTCCTTCCCGTGTGCGGCCATTCAGCACTGTCTGTCTACACTCGTGGCCGAGACCCAGAGCAGACGGGGAAGCACAGCCCCAACCCGCCCCATATCCTGCTGGGTGGGAGCCCACACTGGGCACCCTTGTCGTGGGCCTGGGCACGCAGGGAGCATGGGGTGGGGTCCCAGCCTTCGTCTGTATCTCAGCCCCGCCCCCCTTTGGGTAAACTTCCTACAAGGCTTTCACCTGCTCTCTGAGCACCTGACCTTCGGCTGCTCTGCAGCTGCTTCCCTGCTCGACGCCGGCCAGCTGGTTACTCAGCGGCCCCTTTGGAGCCCACCTCTGATTGGTGGGTTGCATTGGGACTGGGGGCGGCAAAGAAACCTGGGGCACTTGATCCTCTTCAACACGCCACGCTTTGGCCCCTGGGTGCGATGACCCTGTAACTGGTGTGTCCCTGCAGGGACCTGGAAGCTCCTGAGAGGTGTGAGCTGCAGCCAAGACCCAAGGGCAGCTCGTAGGTCCCCCAAATGTCCACAAGCCCTCCAGCCCCACGGCGCCACTGCCCATGAGAGGTGGGGTCTGCTGCCTGTGCCGTGACCCGGGGCCGTGGCTCCACGACTCACGAGGGCAGGTCAGGAGCGGCCATGCAGCTTCCTCCTGGCTCGTGTTCCCAGGGCACCTGCCCGGCAACCAGCCACCGCGCTGAGAGGAAGCACGGGGCACGCAGGAGCCACGTGCAGGGGCTCCAGGCCCCACCAAGGTCCCAGCCCAGCACGAAAGCCCTGGCAGTGAGCGGAAGGGCCTCGGGATGATTTCGGCCATGGCCTTCCAGCCACCCGGTGACACCAAGCGGAGCAGGGGCCAGCTGCGCACTGAGCCCTGCCCACGAGCGGGGTTGTGGGCATAACAGACGGCGCGGTGGTTTCCAGGCACTCGGTCCCGGGCTGGCCGGTTAAGTGGCGGCCGATAGCCAGAGCAGACCCCGCGCGGGGCCCTGGGTGCTGCCTGCTGGCAGCGGGGCTCCTTCCAGACCCTTCTGAGGCGCGTGGTCCCTGCAGCGCTGGGGGTCTGAGTGCTCACGGGAGCCCAAAAAGGCTTCCTGCCCTGAATCCAAAGCCCCACAGCTGCGTCTTCCAGAACACTCTGCAGGGATGATGCAGGCAGTCGGGCCTTCCCCCAGGCTTGTTGCTCGCGGGTCTAGTGGGTTCCTTCTCCTCAGAGCCCACGCATCCACCAACGCCCCCGCCCCTGCGATGTCCAGACTCTCGGTGACTCCCGGCTGGCCCCACTGTGGGAGTCTGCCGATCCGGAACTTCCTGCGCTGAAGGGGCAGTTTCTTCTACAGTAAGTCCCCTACATGCCAACCTTCAAGTTGTGAACGTTCAAAGATGCGAACGTGTGTTCCCATGTCCAATCACGCAAGTGAGTCATGTGTCTGGCATACGTTGTCACGTGTGTGCATCCTCTGCCAGTGGTTGTGCTTTTGTGTACTTTACTGTACAGTACTGTATAGAGTACGGTAGTAAAGTGTCTTTATCTCAAGCCCAGGATGTCCAGAAGCAAGAGTAAAAGCAGCAGTGATGTAGCTGGTACTACTGTACTTTTCAAGGTACTGTACTGTAAGATTTTAAAAGTTTTCTTTATTTTTTGTTTGTTTTTTACGTATTATATGTGTGAAAAGTATAAACCTATTACAGTACAGTACTATATAGCCGATTGTGTTAGTTGGGTACCTAGGCTCACTTTGTTGGACGTACGAATAAATTGGACTTACGAACACGCTCTCGGAACAGAACTTGTTCATACGTAGGGGACTTACTATACTGTGTCTTTGAGACAAATTTCCCTGCGTCTTATTCTTTCTGGAAGTACCAGCAGTTTATTGCGAACCCGTGTGCTTGTCTGGTTTCCTCTGTTTTTTCTCCTTTGCATCTCGTCTTGGATACCATGCTCCACCCGGGCTGGCATCTTTGCTCTACCCCTTGACATGTCTGGTGCTGAGGACTGTGCCTGGCACACGAGAGTCACCGATTGTTTTGACTGTCTTTTCTTCTTTTTTTAAAAAATAAATTTATTTATTTGTTTTTGGCTGCGTTGGGTCTTCGTTGCTGCACACTGGCTTTCTCTAGTTGCAGCGAGTGGGGGCTACTCTTCGTTGCTGTGCGCGGGCTTCTCATGGCAGTGGCTTCTCTTGTTGCAGAGCATGGGCTCTAGGCACACGGGCTTCCGTAGTTGTGGCACGTGGGCTCTGTAGTTGTGGCACGTGGGCTCTGTAGTTGTGGCTCATGGGCTTAGTTGCTCCACGGCATGTGGGATCTTCCCGGAACAGGGATCGAACCCGTGTCCCCTGCATTGCCAGGTGGATTCTTAACCACTGCATCACCAGGGAAGTCCTTGACTGTCTTTTCTTGATGGTGTCTTTTGAAGAACAAAGGTTTTTCATTTTGATGAAGCATAATTTATTTTTCCTTTGGTTGTTTGTGCTTCAGGTGTCAAAGCTAAGAAATCATTGCCTAAATCCACGGTCACAAAATTTATACCTAAGATTCCTTTTATAGTTTTATAGTTTTAGTTTTATGTTTGGGTCTTTGATCTGTTTGGACCTAATCTTTGTATACGGTGTGAGGTGGGAACCAAGTTCTCTCTTCTGCACGTGGACGTCCATTCGTCTCGGCACCGTCTGTAAAGACACTGCTCTTTCCTCTAGCAAATGGTTTGGGCGCCCTTGTCAAAGATCAGTTGACCATAAATGTGAGGGTTCATTTCTGAACTATCAATAATGTTCCATTGGTTTCTATGTCTATTCTTATGCCAGTGACACACTGTCTTGATTCCTGTAGATTTGTAATAATTTTTGAAATTGATAAGTGTGAGTTCTCCCACTTAGTGCCTCTTTTATAAGGTTATTTTGGTTATCTGGGGCCCTTTGCAAATCCATATGAATTTTAAGATCAGCCTTTCCATTTCTGGAGGGGAAAAAAAAGCGGCTGGAATTTTGATAGGGATTGTAATGAATATGTAGATGAATTTGGGGAATGTTTCCATCTTAACAATACTAACTCTCCCAATCAATGAATGTGAGATGTCTGTATGTCTTCTTTAATTTCTTCCAGCAACGTTCTATAGTTTTCAGTGTATGACTCTTATACTTCTTTGCTTAAATTGATGCCTAAGTTTTTTATCCTTTTTGATGCTATTGTGAATAGAATTGTTTTCTTCATTTCACTTTCAGATTGTTTCTTGCTAGTGTATAGAAATACAACTGATTTTTGTGTATTGATCTTATATCTGCAATCTTGCTAAGCTCATTTATTAGCTCCAATATTTTTTGTACGGATTTATTTTGATTTTATATACAAAATCATGTCATCTGCAAACAGAGATAGTTTTACTTCTACTTTGTCAACCGGTTGCCTTTTGTTTCATTTTCTTGCCTAATTTTCCTGGCTAGAACCTCCAACACAATGTTGAATAGAAGTAACAGGAGTGGGCAACCTTGTCTTGTTCCTAATTTTAGGGGGAAAGCTTTCCTTTTTCTTTTCTTGCAATGACTTTATCTAGTTTTGGTATCAGGGTAATACTAGCCCTGTAGAATGAGTTGGGAAGTGTTCCCTCTTCTATTTTTTCAGAAGATTTAGAGAAGGATTGGTGTTAATTCTCCTTTAAATATTTTGTGAAATTCACTGGTGAAGCCATACGATCCTGGACTTTTCTTTATGGTAAGTTTTTTTTATTACTAATTCAATCTCTTTATTATAGGTCTATTCAGATTTTCTATTTCTTCTTCAGTCAGCATTGGTAGTTTGTGTCTTTCTAGGAATTTATCCATTTCATGTAGGTTATCTAATTTATTGGCATACTGTTGTTCATAGGATTCTCTTATAATTCTTTTTTATTTCTGAAAGGTCATTAGTAATGTCTCCTATTTCACTCCTGATTTTAGTAATTTGAATCTCCTCTTTTTTTTTTCTTGGTCTAGCTGGTCAATTTTCTTGATCTTTTCAAAGAACCAACTTTTGTTTTCATTGATTTTTCTCAATTTTTGAAATTCTCCATTTCATGTATTTCTGCTCTAATATTTATTTCCTTCTGCTTGATTTGGATTTAGTTTGCTCTCCTTTTTCTAGTTTCTTTAGGTGGACGGTTGGGTTACTGATTTGAGATCTTTTATTTATTTCCCTCTAAGTACTGCTTTGCTTCATCCCATAAGTTTGCATATGTTGTGTTTTCATTTTCATTTATCTCAAAAGTATTTTCTTAATTATAATGTGATTTTTTTCTTTGACCTATTGGTTACTAAGGAGTATAAGGTTTAATTTCAATGTATTTTTTAATTTCCCAAATGTCTTCCTGTTACTGATTTTTAATTTCATTCCGTTGTGGTGAGAGAACGTATTTTGCATGATCTCAATCATTTTAAGTTTACAGAGACATCTTGTCACGTGGTCTATTCTGGAGATGTTCCATGTGCTGAAGAGCACTGCTGTTGGGTGGCGTGTTCTCAGACGCCTGCTGGGCCGAGTCTACACTGGGTCTACAGAGTAGCTCACGTCCTGTGTTTCCTTTTGATCTGCTGTCTTGTTGCTTTATCCGTCATTGAAAACAGGCTATTGAAAGTTGACAGTCCCCAATGATTATTGTTGAATTGTCCATTTCACCCTTCATTTGTCTAGTTTGCTTCACGCATTTTGGGACTCTACTGTGAGATGCATATACTTTATAACGGTTATATCTTCTTGATGGATTCACCTGCTATCATTATAAAACGCCCTTCTCTGTCTCTTGTAACCATATGTGTCCTGAAGCCTCTTTTGCCTCATATGGTAGAGTCACTCTCACTTGCTTTTGTTTACCGTTTGGTTCATCTGGTTCATCCTTTTACTTCCACCTCTTTCTGTCTTTGAATGGAATGTCGGTCTTTTGCAGACAGCATGTAGTAAGATCAGGTTTTATTTTTGTCCACTCTGCCATTCACTGTCAGTTAATTGATATTTAATTCACATTGAATCTTTAATTGTAAGGTAGGCTCTGCCATTTGCTACTTGTTTTCACCTGTATTATATCTTTTTTGTTCCTCTATGCTGCCTCCCTTTGTGTTAAAGGGATATTTTCTAGTGTCTCATTTTAATTCACTTGTTGTTTCTTTTCTTTTTAAATTTTATTTATTTATTTATTTATTTATTTATTTATTTTTCGCTGCGTTGGGTCGTCATTGCTGCGCGTGGGCTTTCTCTAGTTGTGGCGAGCGGGGGCTACTCTTCGTTGCAGTGACCACTGGACAGGTCAAATAATGACAAGTTTCTGGGGACACTGCTTTGAAAGTGCTCGGCTCCATTCTGATCGCCCCAGTGGCGCTGGGTTGTTGGTTTTCACCATGAATCTGGGTTGTCAATTTTCAAGGCTACTACAGAGCTGGAGGGTGGGGCATGGGCCTAGGGCAAATTAAAACACCTCACAGCTTGGAGAGGATGCGGGGAACCTGGAACCCTTGTGCACTGTCAACAGGAATGTGAAATGGCGCAGCAGCTGTGGAAAACAATGTGGCTGTCCCTCAAAACATTAAAAACAGAGCTACCAACTATACTTCAACAAAAAAAATTTTTTAAAAAGAATTTCCATATGATTCAGCAATTCTACTTCTACCCAAAAGACTTGAAAGCAGGGTCCCGAAGAGATATTTGTGCCACCTTGTTCGGCAGCATTAGTCACAATAGCTAAGATGTGGACGTGTCCATTGTCAGATGAATGAATAAGCAAAATGTGGTAAATACGTACAGTGGATTATTATTCAGCCTTAAAAAGGAAGGGAATTCTATGAAGGAAGTCAAACACCAACAGTACCTTATGTGACTATTTGTATCAAGCATAAAAAGAGGCAAAAATAACTGATAAAGTTGGAAATTAGGCCAGTGTTCACTTTGGGGATGGTAGTGACTGGACGGTAACAAAAGAGGAGGCTTCATGTGTTCTTAAATTTCTGTTCCTTGATCCAATCACTGATTACATGAATGCCTTCCATTTCTGAAAATCCACTGAGCTACATGCAAGGAAAAATATCATTTTCTTTATGTACATTACACTTTGTAAACATTGACTTACAAGAAAAAAGAAAATTACAGGGATGTTAAAAAAACAAAGGAAGGAAATTCTGACACCTGCTACAACATGGATGAACCTAAGAACATTATGCTGAGTAAATAAGCCAGATAGATACAAAAGGACAAACACTGTATGATTCCACTCAGATCATGTCCCTAGAGTCGTCAAAATGACAGAGACAAAAAGTAGAGTGAGGGTTTCCGGGGCTGAGAGGAGGGGACAGGGAGCTATTGCTGGAAAGGGGCAGAGTTTCAGATTCAGAAGATGAACAGTCCTGTGGACGGATGGTGGTGACGGCGGCACAACGACGTGAACGTGCCTCATGCCACTGAGCTGTCGCTGAAAAATGGTTAAGATGGTAAAAAACAAAAACCTCAAAGCTGCTCTTCCAAGATTCAGCTAATTTTCTTGATTGAAAAACAGAAAACAAAAAACAGCTCTCCAAGGACTGCTGCAAGCTTCTGGTTAATTTCCAGAGTACAGAAAAAGTCGGTTCTGACCGTTTTTGCCTATTTTCTCGTTGCTGTTACAACGGACAGTGTTTTCAGAGGTCCGCACTCCGCCGTTTTTGCTGAGGTCCTGGCATCTTAACTGGGATGGAGACACAGCAAATTTTGCTGCACAGACAGTCCTGTGTTTCTGGAAGCCGGGCTGCTGAGCAGAGGAGGGAACGGTCATGTTTACAGCCAGATGGAGGCATATCTCCCCCCAGGCCTGTGGTCGGCGGCCACGGAGGCCTCCTCCATGAAGGTGAGGTTGGCGAGAGCCCTGGCTCCCCTGGCCCTTCTGCAAGCCAGGCTTGCTCGCAGGGGTGACACCCACAGAGGCCGAGCCAGTGGCAAGGCCCCCCACTGGGCCTCCCTGCACGAGCGCGGGGAGCCGGGTGCTGTTGGGGGGCTCAGCTCGCCCAGCACCCATCCTAGCACCTCCCGGACCCAGGGTTCCCTGACCTGACTCAGGCCCCACCAATCAGAAGTGCTAAGAGACCTGAACCCAGGATGGAGTGAGGTGGGAAGGGGGGAGGGAGGGAGGTCTCCGGGCAGGTGGGCAGCAGCTCACAGCTGCATTCCTCAGACTCTGGGCTGCAGGACTCCCGGGGCAAATCCCTGTCTGCTCGGGCAGACTTATTTCTCTGCAGGAGCCAAGACTGTAAACAAGGCAGGGCCGACCAGGCCTTCCGGGGGCCCTGTCAGGAGGGTCTCTCCCTGAGACCCAAGACGGGAAGAGGCCGGCCTGGAAAGAGCTCTCCAGATAGAGGGAGCCGCAGTGCAAAGGCCCTGGGGTACACGGGGAGGAGGTGCTGGGACAGGAGGGCAGGCGGGCGGGCAAGGGGCCAGCAGGGCGCTGAGAGGGCTCAGCCTCGGGGATGGGAAGCCCCTGTGTGCGGGCTGTGGCGTCTGGCAGGAACTTGGCCCTCGGTCAACGTCTGGTGAGGGGACAGACCAGCAAACAAACGCGTGCCTGTCAGCCGACCAGCCCCTGAGGAGCCAGACTCCACGCCAGGTCTGGGTGCTCCCAAGGAGACGGGCGTCCCCACGCCCAGGGCCCCACCTGAAAGAGCCCTTGTTACCCCGGCCCCAAGAGCCCTTTGGCCAGAATACAAATGGAAGGTCCCGCTGGAGCCCAATGCCCCTCGGGCCCCTTGGGTTCTGGGCCGTGGCAGGGCCCCAGCCCGGGGCACGGACATGACCACTGCGTCCCCGGCATCCCGTGTGCCTGGCCCGTCCTCAGCGGCTCACACAGGGACTCCTGCTAACTCCACGCCCCACCGGGGCCAGTTGGGGCAGCCCAGACCCCGCCCCAAGTCCCCCAGGACCAACACTCCGCTAGAAGACGCCTTTTAGAGCCGCCAGCCCCTGGGAGGACAGTGCCAGCGGCTCGTCCTGCGCTGTGCACTCATTTGAGCTACAGCGGCCCTGGGGCGGGGGTCTGGGGTCGGGGTGCCCGCTGCAGCCATCGGAGTCGTGGGTGGGCAGGGGATGCAGGCAGGCCTGTCAAGCGGGGCTTGGACAGGGCTCTGCCACTGGGGCAAGCGGGGAGGGGCAGCAGTCAGCGAGCGTGGCGTCTGCAGAGGCCTGGCCACGGCACAGCCCTGAGCCTCAGTCCCCCGAAGCCACCTCGGGGTGACTGACCATAGACTGACTTACGGGAGGGGACCCTGGCCTCAGTGTCGGCCAAAGAACCAAGCAGTCGCCGAAGAACAGAATTCCACCCACAAATGCACCCAGGTCCCCAGCCCCACAGCCTCGGGGAGCAGGGCTTCTGTCCGTTGGGGTCACTCCCATGTTCCCGGCGCTGAGACCCGGGAGGTGCTGGACATGTGTTTGCAAACGGATGACTTTACCCGGCGGGGGCACCTGTGTGCAGAGGAGCCTGCTGTCTGCAAGGCTGTCAAGTGCTGCCCAGATGCCACCTCACCTGGTGCCTGTGAGGGACGGGGCACCGCATCCTGGTTGGTGGAGGAGCCCGAGGGTCAGAGTGGTTTGCAGTGCGCCCGGGGCTCAGAGTGTAAGCTGACCCCCCGACTGGCCAGGCTGCCCCGCTGGAGACCCAGCCCAGGCCAAGGGGCCACAGGCTGCCGGCTCCCAAGCCTCCCTCCGCATCCCTCTCTGAGCAGGGCACCCCCTGCCCCGCTGTGTCCCAAGGACTCCTCAGGCATGCTCTCAGGGTCACTCCACCACCAAAGGAAGTGCTTCCCTGTTCACCCTCCCCCCGGCCCCTCCCAGGGGAGCCCTGAGCAAACAGAAGGTCCAGCCTTCAGTCCCCACTGGCCGCACGTCGAGTGGGGCCCCGGGAGGGCAGAGCTGTGGGTGTGAGGGGCTAGGAGGGGAGCCTCCTATAAAATGGGGCGAGCCCTGAGGCCACCCGCGGCCGCCGGACGGCGGGCCAGGGCTGCCCAAGCACGTCCTCACTTCCCGGCACGAAACGGCCCAGGCCCACCTCCCACTTTCTCTCCTCAAACCCGGATCAGCCACTTCTCCAAGGACAGGGTGTGAGCAAAGACACCCCTGCCCGTTCTGCACCCGCTTGCGAGGGTGTGGGGACGTCCCCAGAGGCCACGTGGCACATCCACGCGTGACGAGCCTTCTGAGCTCCAGCTGCGTCCCTGCACGGCTGGCCTCCTCGGAGCGACGGAGCACGACACGCACCTCGGAGCGACCACGGGGTGGCAGTGACCGTCCCATGTCTCCCAGGAAGCCAGACAGAAAGAGATCTGCACTCCCCGCTTTTTTCACAAAGGTTTTCTTTTTGAAAAAGAGTTGTTTTTCATAAAGCATTGCTATTTATGTAAATGTGCAATAGGTTTATTTTTGTTATTTTTAAGTGAATTGATAAGTATTCTGAACATTTCCATTAGGATCTCAAACATGGTGAGATCGATGGATGTCACCCACACAAACAGAAGCTCCTTGTGGGTCTCCGTGACTTTTCAGAGTGTAAGCGGTCCCGAGACCAAAGTGTTTGAGAACCACCGCGTTGGGCTCTGTCTGGAGCCTGAGGATCCGCAGTCTGAACGCGGTGTTTGCAGCCATTTCCCCGCGGTTGTGTTGTTTACTTGAAATACAGGTTAGATCATTTGTTTTTGTTTGCGTTCTATTCTTGTGGATTCTGTTTATTTTTCTTTTTTTTGGAATATGTAAAACATTAACATGGTTTCAAACATCAGAATGCTTCCTTTTAAGCTTTAAAGCTCCCTGGGCAGTTCTTACAAGCCAGACCACCCCACTGTCCTTGTCTTTCCCGGCTTCCAGACCCCGTGATGAGGGTTCTGGAAATGTTCTCCTGACAGTGAACAGAGATAAGAATCTGCTGGCATTTTCTTCCGTATGCCAGGCATCCTTGGAGCTCTTCCCCATGGAGGGAAGTTGGGGGGCCCGGGGTCACCTCCTGGCCCTTGGGGAAGGCGGCCTCATGGTTCCGACGCCCCTCGGGGGGACGGTCCAGATGCCCTGGCCACGGTGTGGACAGCACGGCTGCTCCATGCAGCTCTGTACGCGGGAAGAAGGCAGCTGTGTCCGCTGAACCCAGGGCCCCTGCTTCCCCGCCCGTTCCCAGCACTCGGATAGACGGACAGACGGACAGACGTCAGGCCGGACCATGGCCCCCACGTCCCACCCTGCCCTGAGGGCAGTGCACGCTGGCGGCCCTGGCCCAGCTCTCTTCCCAGCCGCTGGCTTTGGCACCCCCTCCGGGGAGACACCAGGGAAGGCCTGATGGGAAAGGAGAGAACTGGGGGGAGAGGGGGGTGGGCGGGAGGAAAAGACAAAGGAAGGGGTGCGGCGAGTGGCCGGCACCCGAGGGAGGAGTGACCTCAGCGCTGGAGCAGTGTCTGCTTGGCGTCAGAGCAGGCGGGCGGCCAGGCCAGCTCCAGCACTGAGGTCCCTTTCTCTCCCTCTCCCCCCCGCGTCCCATCTGCCGCTCGCTCTCCGGCGGCCGCGGTGGAGGACCTGGGGCCTCATTGGCCGGCTGGGTGCCGTCTGCAGCATAAATTGGAGCTCTGGGCTCTTGCTGGGACCTTCGGCTGCCCACAGCCTCCGGTTGCTCTTGCTGGGTGAGTACTGCGTGCACTGGCCCTGGCCCCGCAGCCGCGCTGGCCTCCTGGCGCTGCCCCCGCCCAGAAACCCGCAGCACCCCAAGAGGGGCAGCACCCCAAGAGGGAGGCCCATCTAGTCCGGGGCACGGCGACCCTCCTGGTTCCCGGGGTTCCCTCAGACGGCAGCGCCAGAGGTGTGTCCCTCGGGAAAGCTGCAGGGTGCTGAGCTGGCTGTGAGCTCCATGCCAGGTGTAACCGGCCAGGCACCCTGGGCTCCTGTAACCCAACCCAGTTTGGCTTTCCAGCCATGGGGTCAGGCCCAGCCGGAGCCTGGAGGGGGAACGTGGAGGGAGGTGCCCGGCGTCCTCGGGGGCCTGTAACCAGGGGCCGTGCGCAGGGCATCGGGGACCAGCGGTGCAGCATGTGGCCCCCCCTTCTTGTAGGTGATGGGAACCCTGAGATCGGCTGCCGCCTGGGGTGGAGCCCTCTGGGCCCTCCTCCTGGCCACACTTGGCTGCTCGGCCGGCCAGCCGCTGGGGGGAGAGCCCACGTGCACGGCCCAGCCCCTGGCCAAGTACAGCATCACCTTCACGGGCAAGTGGAGCCAGGCATCCTTCCCCAAGCAGTACCCGATGTTCCGCCCACCCGCGCAGTGGTCATCCCTGCTGGGTGAGTGCAGCCCCTGCCGTCCCGTGCCCGGCGGGCCTGGCGGTGACCCCCAGTGCTCGGGAGCGGACGGTCACCCGACCGTGGCCCCGCACTTCACAGTGTGGAGGGGACCTCACCCAATTCACTTCGGTGCAAGAGGTACTGGCTGAGTGCCTACTGTGTGCCAGCAGCAGTGTCCTGGGCTTCGGGGACGTGGCAGGGCAGGGTGGCCTGGGTCACGGGAAGGGCCGGCCGGTTGCCCGTCCTACCAGCGAGGCGCCGGGCAGTGTGAGGCACTGTGGGACATCCCGCCCGGCCCCACGAGGGGCGGGACGGCGTCCAGGCGTGGTGCTCACATGGGCGGGTGGTGCCCAGGGGCAGCACACAGCCCCGACTACAGCCTGTGGAGGAAGGGCCAGTATGTGAGCAATGGGCTGAGGGACTTCGCGGAGCGCGGCGAGGCCTGGGCGCTGATGCGGGAGATGGAAGCTGCCGGGGAGAAGCTGCAGAGCGTCCACGGCGTGTTCTCGGGCCCAGCCGTGCCCAGCGGCACCGGGCAGACGTCCGCGGAGTTTGAGGCCCACTCCAGGCACTCGCTCGTGAGTGGGGCGGCGTGGATGGTGGGCGGGCGGGCAGGAGCGGGGCGCGGGGGCTGCCGCTGAGCCCTCGGCCCCCAGGTGTCCTTCGTGGTCCGCATCGTCCCCAGCCCCGACTGGTTCGTGGGCGTCAACAGCCTGGACCTGTGTGACGGGGGCCGCTGGAGGGAGCAGGTGGCGGTGGACCTCCACCCTTACGATGCCGGGACCGACAGCGGCTTCACCTTCTCATCCCCCAAGTTCGCGACCGTCCCGCAGGACACGGTGACCGAGGTGAGGGGATGGCAGCTCTCTGGGCGGCGGCGCTCCCCGGGAGGGCAGCCGAGGCCTGGGGGCGGGGCTGGCCCTTCCTGACCCGTCTCCGGGCCGGGCCCCTCCTCCAGATCACGGCCTCCTCTCCCAGCCACCCCGCGAACTCCTTCTACTACCCGCGGCTTAAGTCCTTGCCTCCCATCGCTACGGTGACCCTGGCGCGGCTCCCGCAAAGCCCCAGGGCCTTCCCGCCCGCCCCGGGCCTGGGGGGCGGGGGCAACGAGGTCGCCGACAGCCTGCCAGGTGAGCCCAGCTCGCACCCCTCCGTAGCGCCCACGGCCACCCCCCACCCCCGCTTCACACGCGTGATCCTGGGTTGCAGGCGCTCGGGCTGGCGGGCAGCCGCGACATGCACCACTGGCTGCGTCGTAGCAGAAGCAGCACTTGGGTTTGGATGTCAGTCGGGGACTTGCTCAGACGTCACCTGGTCCCGAGCTCCCGCTCCAGCTCTTCCCTCTCACCCTTAGAATAACCCTCGAAAGTCAGTGCCCGCCCCAGAGGGAACGCCTGTGAAGTGACACCCACTGCCTTTACAGAGGCAACCCCGCCCCCGCGTGCGCCCCGCCCCCAGGGGCCATGGTCCAGGGCTGAGCCCTGCACCGCCGGCCCGCCCCACGCAGAGCACCCGTCGCCAGGCCACACAGCTGGGTTGGGTGGCCGCCTGGGGTGTGAGGACGGGTCAAACCGGGAGAGGCCGCTGGTGCTCAGAGGACGGGGCAGCGCCGTCGGGGCTGCGTGAACCCGCGTCTCTGAGCGACTTTAAAAGCAGGATGGGAGCATTTGGTTGGGGATGCTGGTTCTGAGAGATTTGGGATTTGGTTCATTCAACTCCAGACTGAAGAGTTAACTCTTGCCCAGCATTTTCAGCTGAAAGCCTTTCACACTTCTACAGCCCAGAAGTGAGTCGGAGAGGCCCCAGGCCCCGCCCGGTGTCCCCGCTGACCCCTGTGTGCCCTCCCGGCAGCGGGTCGGTGGGGGCGGCGCTGCCCGCGGGGGAGGGGCGAGCGGTGCGCCGGTGCCGGGCGAGCGAGGGGGCCGTCCCCCCAGTGTGGCCAGCTTTCCGAAGGGTCGGCGCCTGGAACAGCAGAGCAGGCGGTGGAGACCCTGCCGGTCTGTGCCCGCGTCAGAGAACGCTTCACGACAGGATCTCCGCTCTCCCCCCGCCCCACGCCCTCCCCCCCTCCCCCCCTCCCCCCCCACCCCGGAGAGCGGGGGTCCAGCCGGCATCGGGCTCTCAGGGCGGAAACCTTCACCCAGTCGCTCGGGGGTGGCTTTTCGGGGGTGTGCTTGGCGGCGGCGCCCTGGAGGCCGCTGGAAAGCGCGCTGATAAAATCAGGAGTTTCCTGGCCAAGTTCGGAGGCGGTCTCGGGCGAGGACCCCCTTCCTCTCCCGCAGCCCCGCCCCGCTCACCGTCCTCCTTGCGCCCCCAGCTCCGGAGACGCCGCTGGACTGCGAGGTGTCGCTGTGGTCGTCCTGGGGGCTGTGCGCAGGCCCGTGCGGGCAGCCCGGGGCCAAGAGCAGGACGCGCTACGTCCGTGCGCGGCCCGCCAACCACGGGGCGCCCTGCCCGGGGCTGGAGGAGGAGGCCCCGTGCGTCCCCGACAACTGCGTCTGACGCCGGGGCGTCCGAGCCCCCTGAGCCCCGCCGCCGGCGACCTCCGCGCAGAGACTGGCCCCCGGCCCGGCGGCCGCGCTGCACGAGAGCCACACCCAGGCCGTGAAATACCTCAGACCTGGTCGCCAGGCAGCCGCCCGGGGCCGCCGGGTCACCGGCGCGAGACCAACACCTGCCTCGTCGCGTTCCCATCCCAGCTCTTGAATAAAGATCAGCGTCTCCTGACACCCGGTGCTGTGGTCTGTGTGTCCTGGGCGGGCGCCGGGTGAAGGCGGGGCCGGCAGATGGGCCACCAGACTTCCCTGAGGAGCAGGTGTCACCCTGCGGGGAGGAGCCGGTGGACCACGGCACACACACACGCGGCACACACGCGGCACACACACACACACACGGCAACACACACACGGCACACACACGGCACACACACGGCACACACGGCACACACACACACGGCACACACACGGCACACACGACACACACACACACGGCACACACACGGCACACACGACACACACACACACGGCACACACGACACACACACACGGCACAGACGCGGCACACACGGCACAGACGCGGCACACACGGCACACACACGGCACACACACACGGCACACGCGGCACACACGCGGCACACACGGCACGCACGGCACGCACACGGCACACACGCGGCGCACGCGGCACACCCGCGGCACACACGGCACATGGGGTATTCAGAGGACCAGCAGTACCGCCCCCCCAGGCCTCTGACCATCGAGGCCCCTGACCTCGCAGGGGGGCCCTGAGGCCTCACTCTTGACCTGCCCTAACCCTTGTCTGAGGTCGGGGTTCACGACCTCATCCTGCTGGCGTGGATCCCGGCTGGTCCCTCAGGGGACTGCCTGCTCCCTTGACGCCCCCAGACCACTCTTTCTCCTGCTTGGCCTCCTTAGAATCAGACCCCACGGCCGCCCACCGCCCAGCGCCACGCCCTCTGCCTGCTCCTGCCGATTCTCGGACCCTTTCTCTCCCACGTGGAGACCCACTCGCCCACCCTCTCCATCCCCTTAGGGTCACCTCGTCCGCCTGAAGGTCGCTCTGGGCGGCCCTCCAGGCTCCCCACAGCCTCGGTCCTCCCTCAAGTCAGCACAGGTGACCCTCCGTGTCCCGTCCAAGCGGCTGGCTCAGGCCCGCCCCCCAGCTCCGCGCACCTGCCGTGGGGTCTCCATCACCAGTCTCCCCTCTGTGCCCCTCGTCCCTCTGCACCAGCAGACGTGCTCCTCCTTCCACCCGAGGACACGGTTCTCTCGTGCCCGCCCCCGCCGGGTTGAAGACACGCCTGGAAAGGGCTCTCGCGCTTCCCGCCAGCGCCTACCCCTCCTCGCAGCCGCCCCCCTCTCCCTGCTGTCCAGGGCCCTGTCTGCCCATCCCTGCACCTGGGGGCCCGTGACTTTGCTCCTGTTCCTTGCCCCGCATGTGCCCTTGACCCCCAGGCCCCCGCCCCATCCCCCCACTGGCCTCTGTCTCCTCTGATGGCGCCCCTCTCCTCTCTGACACCCCTCCCTACGAGCTCGACCTCGGACCCCCCCACCCATCCTCTCCACAACAGATTTCTATCCCCCACGGTCACCTTGACCCTTGACCTCAGGGAGGAAGGAGTGAAAACAGCCGCCCCCCGTCAGGGGTTGGAAGCCCAGCGGAAGCCCGGCTCGAGAGACGGCACGTGTGCTAGAAGGAGACTCGTGTGCCCGAGGTTCCCAGCAGACGTGCTCCGTGGACTTATGGGCACAGGGTCTTCGGGCACAGCACTCCCCAATGGGGGTGCCAGCCCGCACCCCACCAGGCGCCGCACCCGCATCCCGCATCCCTGGCTCCCTGCACGTCACTGGAGCGCCACCCGGGCCAGATTCCTGGGAGTCCAGGGGCACAGACGTTCCTGCCCCCGGGCAGCAGCTGCCCCGCAGGCACCCAGCAAGCGGCCCTGGGGTGCAGGGCAGGGGCGGGGTGACTTCGAGTGATTGAGAAGCTTGATTTGCTTCATCTATTTGGCAGGAGTCCTGACACTGAGCACCGGACAGAGGAGATGGCCTTGTTTTGCAGAGGGCGGCCACTGGCGAGCAGTGGTGCAGGAGCCAGACTCCACCCTGAGCAGCCCCTCTGACCTCTGAACCCTCTGCCTGGTGTCTGAGGCGCTCGCAGCGGCAGCCCCAGCATGGGAGCCAGTACACAGCCGGCCCTGCGAGAGCACAGCCTCCGGCACGGGGCTCTGCACAGAGGACACGATTCCCGAACGCACCCCGACGCTCGCCGGGGCGTGCGGTCTGAGACCACAGCAAAGGTCTGAAAACCCCAATTAGCATCCTGAGGCAGCAAGAAGAAATAAGCATAGGTGCTCCCTGCAGACCCCACTGTGGACTCCAGACTCAAAATCCCCACTTTGACATGAACTCAAATCAAACCCACCGAACACGGGGAAATGACACCCCTAAATTGGAGGAGACATCAAGCTCCAAAATCAGACCACAAAGCCATTGACATTGGGATGATCACGTATGAGATGCAGTGAAGTAGGTTGACTGTGTCATCCACACCTGAGCTCAAAACTCAAGTGTACCATTGAACCGAGCATGTAACACAATTACAGATTTAAACCTGAATCAACTGGCTAAACGCTCTGGTCAAATGAGAGACTGTAGGCTGGACTCACAAACCATGTGCCATTTACAGGACAGGGGACATCCTGTGGGAACACTGAAAGGCTGGGGAAAGATAGTGGGGGGCACCCTGGGACACCCATGTCCACCTCCCCCTCCTTCTGGAGCACAGGCTTGGGTGGGGCCTTGGGGGGAGGGGAGTGTCGTCTTCGGGGCCAGAACACCTACTGCCCATGTGGGAGCACAAGTCAACAGGGAGGTGCCTTTGCAGAAGCCTCCCGGGCCAGCGCCGGAGGACAGCACCCTGGAGCGTGCCCAGGACTTAGAGCGGACTCAGAAACAGGTTTGGTGTGTTCAGGAACGAGACGTGAAGGAAGCACGTGATGAAAGCAAACCTGTAAAGGAATCCTGCGTTAGGTGATGCTCAGGCTCTGAGGAAGAGGGGCTGGGGCGCTGCTGCTGCTGGTGCTGGTGATGTGGGTGTGGGGCTGGTGGTGCTGGTGGCGCTGGTGTTGGCGGTGGTGGTGGTGGCGCTGGTGTTGGCGGTGGTGCTGGTGGCGCTGGTGTTGGCGGTGGTGCTGGTGTTGGCGGTGGTGGTGTTGGTACTGGTGGTGGTGGTACTGGTGGTGGTGGCGGTGGTGATGGTGGTGGTGGTGTTGGTACTGGTGGTGGTGGTACTGGTGGTGGTGGCGGTGGTGATGGTGGTGGTGGTGTTGGTACTGGTGGTGGTGGCGGTGGTGGTGGTGGTGCTGGTGTTAGCGGTGGTGCTGGTGGCGCTGGTGTTAGCGGTGGCGGTGGTGGTGGCGGTGGTGGTGGTGGTGTTGGTACTGGTGGTACTGGTGGTGGTGGTACTGGTGGTGACGGCGGAGGTGACGTTGGTGGTGGTAGTGCTGGTGGTGATGCAGGTGGCGGTGCTGATGGTACAAGACGCTCTCTCAGGAAGGTGGCTGGGGACGCCCTCCTGACAAGCCCCTCCAAGCAGAGCTCTGAAGGAGGGAGGGAAAGCCTTGCAGAGATATGGCAATGAGTGTCCGGGCAGAGGAACAGCGAGAGGCAGAGGACACAGCCAGGGGGCCTGTGTGGCCGGCACGGATTGCGGGGGCAGCCCGGCGGGCGGCCGGGGCGGACGGGCTGTGAGCTTCTGCTCCTGGTGAGGTGAAGAGTGGATGGGACGTCACAGGGGGGCTTTGAGTAGAGAAATCACTCATCAGTGCATGTTATAAATGGTCGTCTGGTCATTTTGAGAGCAGAGTGTAGGGGGGCAAAGGCAGAAAAAGAGAGAGTTAGGGGCCACTGCACTAACCCAGAGAAGAGGGAGGTTTGGGCCACAAGGATATGGTGGAAGTGGTTGGAAGTTAATGAATTCCAGGCTGACTTTGATGTAAAGGCAATAACGGTACTCACAGACTGGAGGCTAACAGTACGTCCCCCGGTCGGCTACGTCGGCCCATCCTACCTCGGAGCATTAAGTTCAGGAAGGTCTTGGCCTGGCTGGGTCGGCCCGGGGATGGGGGGCACCAGTGCGGACAGGCTCCCTCCTGAGGCTCCTATGGGTTCTGCAGTGCATCACATGTCAAATAGATGAGGGACACTGGGCCAAGCAAAGTGATCCCAGCATCTATGCTAATGCCTGAAGGCCCCTCACATGGGCTAGAAATGCGTCTGCTGGGATTTCAGGGGGCTGCTGGCTGGGCCCCGTGGGTGGCCGGACACAGAGCCAGCCCACTGCAAAGGAGGCAGAAGTGGTCAGAATGTCCACTGCTGGAGAAGGAAGGGGAGATCATGAGAAAGCAGGCAGGTAACAGGGATGGGGTGAGCAGTTGGTGGCACTGGGGGGAGAAAGGCAGAGGGTAGGACATTGAGAAGTGACGGGAGGGGTCTTCCTGGCAGAGATGGTGGGCTGAAAACTCACACCTAACTCTATTCCCACCCAAACCCCACTGTTTAGATGGCATAACCCAGATGCCTGCCGTGGGTGCTAGGTCTGCTCATACACCCTGAGGAGACTTCTTCCACCACCACTGCACAGCTAGACCCCGCACTCTGGATGGAAACACCACTTGAGACACTGCCCTTTTCATAAGAGGTAGGAGAGAACTGTCACCTCCTCGTCCACTTCTACAAATAAGCAAACAAAAAACTGAACGGGGCCTGGAGCAAAGAGGAGCTGGGGTTAAGCCGCATTAAGTAAGCGCATGAGCGGCGGGGTGAGGGCTCCCTGAGGGCTGCGGCTGCGCTTAGGTCAGCGGCAGGATGTGGAAGACAAACAGTCCCCTGCACCAAGTTCAGCCCTCCAGGTCAGCAGCAGCCCCTTGAATAAGGGAAGAGCAGAAATTAATCTCTCTGTAGAAAGCTTTCCCAGCTCCCACCAATCAAAACCAAGCGGTGAGTACAACACAAAAATCACCAATTAAACGAGAAAACAAGCCACTAAAATTGAAGGTCAGCAGAAAAAGACCCAAGATCACAGATAATGAAATTGTCAGAAATAAAATATAGAACAATGACAACAAAAAATGACCAATTAACACGGGATAATTAGAAACAAACAGATAAATCTGGAAAGGAAAAACTGTGTGGAATGACAAGTCCTCAGTGGGTTGAAGAGCTGAGCTAGGCATAGCTGGAGAAAGAATTAGTGAACTGGAAGATATATCACCCAGAATGCAGCACATAGAGACAAAGAGATGGAAATATTCAAAAAGATATGGGATATAAAGTTATAAAATGTTTTAAGTTAAACACTCTGAAGGATATAATAGGGATAATAGAGAAGAGATAATATTTAAAGAAAAAACAGTACAAAAGTTACAGAACTGGCTAAAATAAAAAACACCTTTTAGACCATATGCTTTCGTATTTAAGAACCAGTGCTATTCTGTCCAACGGACACAGGAAACAAGAGACAGGGAAGATGGCAGAATAGGAGGCACCTGTGAGGTGAGACTCCATCTCCCACCCAGACAACAACTGCAGGGGCAGAACCCTCTGATGTAACCATCTGGGAACTCTGGAGTCTGCTGATGGCTTCCAGGGGAAGCCTTGGATGGTAAACTGCAGTTCATTTCAGTCAATTTCAGCTCTTAGCACCGTAGAAGCTACCCACCCCCCCTCCCCCAGCCAGGAGGCCTGAGGCCAGGAGGCCATGCACCTGTTTCTGGAGCAGCCTGCTCACAGCCTGCAGGAACTGGTGGGGCAAAAAAGACCCTGTACAGATATTGGGGGCCTCTGCTCTGATCACTGATTGCTGCTTCTGATCACAGAGGTGCAGATGAACAGGCCGGCGGCCATTGTTGTTGCACCTCCCCCATTATTGCAAGACCCTCCCCCTCGAGCTGAAGTGACTTCCAGAGGACTTAAAGGGTTGGCAACCTTCCCCACCCCTTCATTTTTTACTTTTTCTCCCTTTTGGGAACCAAACATTAAAGACAAGGACATTAAAAAACAACTGCAAATGCAGGGAAAATTATTGATAGAAACTGACCATGCACGCCCAGAAATGACCTGAGAAGACCTTAGGTTTACACCTTAGGCTGGTCCTCAGCACAGAGACAGCCTACAACTACGAACAACAACAATAACACCAAACAGCAAACTCTGGGGAAGGGGGAAAATCTTATTTCCAGAATTACCACATTATTAGATCCGACTGTCCAGTGTTCAACAAAAAAAAATAATCACAAGGCATACAAATAAATAGGAAAAGTATGGCCTACACAAAGGAAAAAAATAAATCAACAGAAACTGTTCCTGAAAAAAGATCTAATGGCAAACACACTGGACAAAGACTTTAAAACAACTGTCTTAAAGATGTTCAAAGAAGTAAAGGAAGATATGGAGAAAATCAAGAAAGCAATGTGTAAACAAAATGGAAATACCAATAAAGAGATGGAAAACCCATAAAGAAACCAAAAAGAAATTCTGGAGCTGAAAAGCATAATAACTGAAATTTAAAATCCACCAGAGGGATTCAAAGGCAGATTTTAGCAGGTAGAAGAATCAGTAAACTTAAAGCTAAGACAATGGAAATTATCAGGTTTGAAAAATAGAATGAAAAAGATGAAAGAAGAGTGAACAGAGCCTAAGGGATGTGCGGGACACCATCAAGCAGAGCAGTATACACACTTGGGAGTCCCAGAAGGAGAAGAAAAAGGAAAGGGCAGAGAGAATATCTGAACAAATAATGGCTGAAAACCTCTGAAATTTGATAAAAGACATCAATACAAAAATCCAAAAAGCTCAATGAATTCCAAGTAAAATGAACTCAAAGAGACCCCAACTAATACATATTATAATCAAAAGACAAAGAATCTTGAAAGCAGCAAGAGAAGCAACTGTCACATACAAGGGATCCTTAATAAGACTGTCATCGGACTTGCTCTCAGTGACTTTGGGGGCCAGAAGACCAATGTATTAAAAGCGCCAAAAGAAAAAAAAAAGCTATCAACCAAGAATCCAATATCTGGCAAAACTGTCCTTCAAAAGTGAGGGAGAAATTAAGATATTCCCAGAAAAACAAAAGCTGAGGGGGTTCATGACTACTAGACCTGCCCTGCAAGAAATATCCTTCAGGTGAAATGAAAGGACATCAAAGCTGTATGGAGAAAGAAAGATCCCAGTAAAGATAAATACATGAGCAATTATAAAAGCTAGTATCATTATAACAATGGTTTGCAACTGCAATTTCATTTCCTACATTATTTAAGAGACTAATACATTTAAAGAAAAAAATTATTAGTGTAAAATCTAGTAATACTATAACTTTGGTTTGTAACAACAAATCTTGTTTTCTACATAATAGAAATAAGAGACTAATGCATTTAAAATAATTATGAGTTTATGTTTTGGGGCATACAATGCATAAAAGTGTAATTTTGTGGGACTTCCCTGGCAGTCCAGTGGTTAAGACTCTGTGCTTCCACTGCAGGGGGCACAGGTTTGATCCCTGGTCAGGGAACTTAGATCCCGCATGCTGCATGGCATGGCCAAAAAAAATAATAATAAAAATAAAATTTCAAAATGTAATTTTGTGACATCAAAAACTGAAAGGGATGGGAAGAGTGCTGTAAAGGAGCAGAGTTTTTGTATGTTTTTGAAGTTAAGCTGGTATAAATTCAAATTAGAGTGTTATAACTTTAGGATTTAAATGTAATCCCTGTGATAACCACAAAGAAAATAGATATAAAATACACACAAAAAGAAATGAGAAAGGAATGTAAACATTCCTCCACAGAAAAATCAACTAATCACACAAAAAAGAGAGTAATGCAGGAAATCAGGGCCAAAAAAAGCCTCTAAGGCATATAGAAAACAAACAGAAAAATGACAGTAGTCCCTCACTATCAGTAATTACTTTACATTTAAATGAATTAATTTTTCTCATTGAAAGATGCAGATTGGCAGAATGGATAAAAACACATGATCCAACTTTATGCTGTCTGCAAGAGACCCACTTTAAATCCAAAGACACAAATAGAGTGAAACTGAAAGGATGGAAAAAGACATTCCTTGCAAAAGACATTCCTTCCTGATTTCCTGCATTACTGTCTTTTCTGTGTGTTTAGTTGATTTTTCTGTTGAGGAGTGTTTACATTCCTTTCTCATTTCTTTTTTTGTGTACTTTATATCTATCTTCTTTGTGGTTATCACAAGGATTACATTTAAATCCTAAAGAGAGCAGGGGTGGCTATACTAATATCATATAAAACAAATTTTAAATCAAAAATCGTTGTAAGAAACTAAGAAGGACATTATATATTAATACAATTTTCAATACAACAAGAAAATATAGGGACTTCCCTGGTGGTCCAGTGGTTAAGACTCTGTGCTTCCACTGCAGGGGGCGTGGGTTCGATCCCTGGTCAGGGAACTTAGATCCCGCATGCCACGTGGTGCAGCCAAAAAATCTTTTTTAAAAAAAAGAATAAAAAAAGGAAAATATAACAATTATAAACATTTACACACCTAATGACAGAATATCAAAATATATGAAGAAAAAACTGACAAAATTGAAGGGAGAAATAGACAGTTTTACAATAATAGTTGGAGACTTCAATACCCCACTCACAATAATGGACAGAACAACCAGACAGAAGAGAAGTAAGGAAACAGAGGACTTAACCAACACCATAAACCAACTAGATCTAACAGACATGCACAGAACACTCTACCCAATAACAACAGTATACACAATCTTCTCAAGCGCACATGGGACCCTTTACAGGACAGACCATATGTTAGGCCACATATTAAGTCTCAATGGATTTTAAAAGGTGATATCGTATAAAATATCTTCTCCAACCACAACAGGATGAAGTTAGAAATCAACAGCAGAAGTAAAACTGGAACATTCACAACTTTGTGGAAATTAAACAACACACTCTTAAACCAATGGATTAAAGAGGAAATCACAAGGAAATTAGAAAATACTTAGAAAGGAATGAAAACAAAAACACAACATACCAAAACATATGGGATGCAGTGAAAATAGTGCTAGGGGGGTGGGGGTGGGGTTATAGCTATAAACACATTAAAAAACAGGAAAGATCTCAAGTCATCAATCTACCTTTACAATCTAAGGAACTAGAAGAAGAAGAAAAAACTACACCCAAAGCTAGCAGAAGGAAGGAAATAATAAAGATTAGAGTAGAGATAAACAAAATACAGAATAGAAAAACAACAGAGAAAAATCAATGAAACCAAAAGCTTGTTCTTTGAAAATATCAAAAAAATTGACAAACCTTTATCTATATGGACTAAGAAAAGAAGAGAGAAGACTCAACTTACTAAATCAGAAAGTAAGAACATTAAAATCAATACTACAGAATAAAAAGGATTACAAGAATACTATGAATAACTGTACACCAATAAATTAGATAATTTAGCTGAAATGGACAAATTCCTGGAAATACAAAACCTACCAGGACTGGATCATGGAGAAATAGAAAATCTGAGTAAAACTATAACTAGTAAGGAGATTGAATCAGTTGTAATAATAATAATAAATCTCTTGACAAAGAAACTGGACCTGATGGCTTCACTGGTGAATTCTACCAAACATTTAATGAGGAACTAATACCAATCCTTCTCAAACTTTCCAAAAAAATTTAAGAGGAGGGGACACTTCCTAGCTCATTCTTTGAGGCCATTATTACCCTGATCCAAAGCCAAACAAAGACACTACAAGAAAACTACAGACCAATATCCTTTATGAACACCGATGCAAAAACCGTCAATAAAATATTTGCAAACTGAATTCAGCAGCATATTAAAAGGATTACACACCACAACAAAGTGGGATTTATTCCTTGAATGCAAGGATGGTTCAACATATGGAAATCAATCAATGTATTGAATATTATGACACATCAATAGAATGAAGGCAAAAAAAAAAACACATGATCATCTCAAGTGATACAGAAAAACCATTTGACAAATTTCAAATTGATGCAGAAAAGCATCTGACAAAATTTCATGATAAAAACATTCAAAAAACTGGAAATAGAAGGAAATTACCTCAACATAATAAAACTCATTTATGAAAAACTCACCACAAGCATCATACTCAATGGTGAAAGAAAAAAGCATTTCCTCTAAGATCAGGAACAAAGCAAGGATGCCCACTTTCATCACTTCTATTCAACATAGTACTGGACGTTCCAGCCAGAGCAATTAGATAAGAAAAAGAAATAAAAGGCAACTAAATTGGAAAGGAAGAAATAAAATTATCTCTGTTTGCATATGTTCTTAAATGTAAGAAATCCTAAAGATCCCACCAAAAATCTGTCAGACCTAATAAATGAATTCAGCAAAGTACCAGGACACAAAGTCAACACACAAAAATCAGTTGCATTTCTATTCATGAACATTGAAAAGTCTGAAAAGAAACTTACAAAAACAATTACATTTATAGCAGCCTCAAAAAGAAGAAAATACTTAGGAATCAATTTAACCAAGGAGGTAAAAGAGAAAACTATAAAATATTGCCAAAAGAAATTAAAGAAGACATAAATAAATGGAAACACATTCTATGTTCATGGATTGAAAGACTTAAAGTTGTGAGAATGCCAAAACTACCCAAAGCAATCTAAAGATTCAATGTAATCCCTATCAAAATCTCAATGATGTTTTTTCAGAAATAGAAAAACCCATCCTAAAATTCATATGGAATCTCAAGGAAACTCAAATAGTCCAAACAATCTTTGAAAAGAAGACCAAAACTGGAGGACTTAAACTTCGGGATTTCAAAACTTACTACAAAGCTACAGTAATCAAAACAATTTGGTATTGGCATAAAGGCAGGGATATAGACCAATGGAATAGAATAGAGGGCCCCAAAATAAACTCTCGCATATATGGTGAAATGATTTTGACAAGGGTGCCAAGACCATTCAATGGGGAAAGGACAGTCTTTTCAACAAATGATTCTGAGAAAATTGGATATCCATATGTAAAAGAACGATGTTGGACCCTTATCTATACCATATACAAAAATTAACTCAAAATGTATCAAGAATCTATATATAAGACCTAAAACAATAAAACTCTTAGATGAAAACATAGTAGAAAAGCTTCATGACATTGGATTTGGCAATGATCTCTTGAATATGATACCAAAGACAGAGGCAACAACAACAAAAAATAGACAAATTGAACTTCATGAAAATTTAAAAATTTTATGCATCAAAAGACACTAGCAACAGAATAAAAAACCATATATCTGATAAGGGATTAATATCCTGAATATATAGAGAACTCCTAAAACTCAACAACAACAAAAACAAACACCACGATTCAAAAATGGGTAAATGACTTGAATAGACATTTCTACAAAGAAGATATCAAATGGACGATAAGCACATGAAAAGATACTCAACTAATTATTAGGGAGACGCAAATCAAAACTACAGTGAGATACCACTTCACACCCAATAGGAGAGCTACTATCAAAAAACAGAAAAAAATGAGTGTTGGCCAGGATGTAGAGAAGTTGGGACCCTTGCACATTGCTGGCGGGAATGTAAAATGGTACGGCCACTGTGGAGAACAGTATGGCGGTTCCTCGAAATGTTAAAAGTAGAACTACCCTATGATCCAGCAATTCCACTTCTGGGTATACACCCAAAAGAATTCAAAGCAGCCTCAAAGAGATATGTGTACACCCATGTTCATAGCAACATTAGTCACAATAGCTAAGATGTGGAAGCAACCCAAGTGTCCACTGATGCATGAATGGATTAACAAAATGTGCTACATCCATAAAATGGCTTAAGAAGGAAAGAAATTCTGCAATATGCTACAACATGGATGAACCTCAAGGGCATCATGCTAAGTGAAATAAACCAGTCACAAAAAGACAAACACAGCATGATTCCACTTATCTGAGCTACTCATAGCAGTCAGAATCATAGAGACAGAAAGTAGAAGAGTGGTTGCTAGGGGCTGGGCAGAGGGGGGAAAGGAGAGTTACTGTTTAATAGGCTTCAGCTTCATGAGATGAAAAGGATTATGGAGATGCAAAGTGGTGATGGTTTCACAACAGTGTAAATGTATTTAATACCACTGAACTGTACACTTAATATTGGTTAAGAAAGTAAATTTTGTTATGTGTAATTTACCACACACACAAAAAAAGGACATAGGAGCCAAACTGAAGGGACTGCCAGTGGCCAAATGTGGGGTCATCTGAGCATCCAGAAGAATAACGACTGCAATATATCGGGAAAGCATTAAATATGTAACAACTCATGAGTTCATGATGATACATGACGGAAGCCCCATCGGTCACCACAGGAGGTTACTGAGGCACCGGTGTCTTACTTTGGAAGTTGATAATTACAGGGGAAGAATCAAGCATGCAGCCTGCCTCTGCTGTGCAGACTGTACTTCAGGGTAACCAGCTAGTTGATGAGGGAACGTTCAGGAGCTTGTCCGAGGTCGCACAGAAGGTACGTGCAGAGAAGGCATTCCAGATGGGCCCACGTCTAGGCTGTGAACACCACACCGTAGCACTTCTCAAAGGGAAAGCATGGTGGTTGCTATGGTCTAAATGAGTCCCATCAAAGTTCATATGCTGGAACCCTAACGCCCAACATGATGGTGTTACGAGGTCGGCCCTGGGATGTGATTAGGTCACGGATGGGACCAGTGCCTCACAGGAGGCCCCACAGAGCCCCTTCACCCATTCTGTCACATGAGGACACAGTGTGAGTGTGGCCCTCTGCAGCCCGGAAGCAGGCCCTCACCAGAACCCAACCAACCTCCAGAACCGTGAGAAACAAACGTCTATTGTCTGTGCACTGCGCGGTCTGTGGTGTTTGGTTGTAGCAGCCCAAACAGACTACGCCAGTGGTCAGGGAGGGACATGGCATGGAGGACACGGGTCAACAGGAAGGGAAAGGCTGAAGCCCCCGATAGAGCAAGGTCCCTGACGACAAGGAGAAGGAGGGCTCCAGTGCCAGGAGGGTTGGGGGCACGGTCACAGGTGGAGACAGAGACAGAGGACCTGTGCCTGGTGGCCACTGCCTCGCACTAGGAATGCACCCAGCAGTCACCCCATCCAGTGCCAGAAAGGCCACCGTGCGCATCTTGTACTGAAGGCCTACTGTGTGCCTGGCACAGAGCTAGGACCTCCTACTACCGGCCTCACCTAGGCCCAACCACATTGCTGTGAGGTCAGTGCTACCACTAGCTCCCTGCTTTACAGATGACAACCCTGGGGTCTGCTGGCCTGTCTGTGTTCTCACAGCTAAAAAGCAGGTCAGTGAAACAACCCAGCCATAGGAGCCTAATCTCTTAATCCAAAAGCAATGCTGCATTTTCCCCCTGTTTTTCTACTTGTTTCAAGAGTGTTCATAATTACTTGCTGAAGCATTCTTTTGACAGCACACTCACATTTTAAAAAAATGAGTGTGTGCAAAAGCTGATGAAATCCATGTAAGGTCTGTAGTCTAGTTAACTGCACTCTGCCAATGTCAAAATCCTGGTTTCCGTGATGGCTGTGCAGTCCGTTGGTCATGTAAGATGTTACCGCTGCGGGGATCTGGGTGATGGGTACGATTTCTGCAACTTTTTGTGAGTCTATAAATATTTCAAAATAAAAGGTTTAAAAAGAAAACATTGCATGCCAGAGCTGAAAGAACATAATAAATCACACTGGGCGACTTTAACTGTTTTTTTTTTAATGAGAAAACGGAGACTCAGAGAGTCGTTTGGGGTGAGGACTCTGTTAGACTACGGCTCTCACCCCTTCCCAGGCCCGGCGGACTTGTGTTTCTCTCCCCCACGAAGCAGCCTTCACTCCCTCCTCCCCCCACCTCCCGCCAAGCAGTGGAAGCGACCAGAGAATGGCCATTTGAATTTGGTCACTCCCGCACAGCTCAGGCCATCTCTGGGCCTCTGCCAGGTGCGGCGCTTCAGGGTGTCCAAGGCTTGTCCCTTGGCCTCACTGTCTTTCATTCCATTGGAACATTTCAAAATCCTTAAAAGGAACCGATCCAAAGGAATTCTGATGTCATCACACTTGGCAAGGTCCCAGGGTTCAGGCGTCTTTTATCTTGTTCTCTGGGACCTGCTGCAATCACCCGCCCAAGTGTAGCCACCATATGTCACTTCTCACAAAAATCAATTTACAAAGCTATCCAAAGAAATGTAAGCACTCAGTAAGCAATATCAGCTGCAACTGATCCATTTCAAAAGAAGTAGAACCAGGAGTGGCAAAAGCAACAGAAATGCAAATGTTAACATTTCTTTTGAGTTTTTGTTTTTCACTTTCAACTGCTTTTTATTTCCACGTAGGGGAACGAGAGGAGAAATGCATAATAGAAGACATTCCAAGTGACACCTTGATAACAGGTGGGTTAGATGAACTCTGTTGAATGTTGAACTCAAGATGTCATCTCATGGTGGTGTCGTGCTAACCTCTTTGTTTCTAACATCTTTATTGGACGTGCTAACCTCTTGCTGTGTATGCTCTTTGGCAGAGAGCTTCACGCTGTGCGCTTTTCTCTTGAGACACGTTAGCAAATTATGCAGAACTGGCTTGAAAACAGCCTTAAGAGTGAATTGCATAATTCGTAAAACAGGAAACCCAAACACAAGACCACAGGATCCAAGCTTGATTTGTTTTTCCAGTTGTCAGGTTACCTTAAGTAAAACAATCTCTGATGCCGTTAATCATGCTAATTGTGGTTGAATTCTCAAAAGATAAGTGAGGTCTCTAGACTGGTCCAGTTACACAAGACAAAACAGCAGAAGTCAGTGTGTCTTCTGAACTTCAGCTTCCAGAGGCTGATTTAATCATCAGCCCACCACTTACATGTGCCAAATACTATAATAGCAAACCCTCGATACAATTCTTAAACATTTCCTTTAAAGGTCCTTTTTATAAAAAATTTCATTGCACATTTACTCTCTGCCTTTTGTTCCCTGTGTGCTGCAAGCCCCTGAGTCTACAGCCAGGACCTTAGCTCAGCCCATCTGCTCTGAGCGTGAATACATTCCCGACCGCTGTGGGCTCTGCACGCTTAGGCTGCCTGCACCCCGAATAACTCTGTTTCCACTCCCTGTCTCACTGAACTATCACTAAACCTTCGCTGCCTGTCAAATCCCTGACTTTCACTTAGTGATACTTGATCATAAATGCATGTGTCAAACCCTGCCTGGTTAAGAAGTGTCAATCCAGAATACGCTATATTTAATGTTTAGATCACCGTTAAAATGGAAAAACAAATGTTAAAGTTTCTGTGGATCTGTGGGGACCTGAGACCATGCCTGGTGGCCCAAGTCCAGGAAGAGTACACGGCAGCTATGCCTTTTCTCTTCACATCTCTGAGTTCCTACGAAGTCCGATGAAACCCACCATCTCGAACGTCCAAGAGAGATGAGCTCAGAGCCAGTCATTTAGTCAAATCTACCTAAAAGTGTGTTTTTGCTTCTCGGGACTAAAAGTAGGCGGCCACCTTCCCCAGGCAGAGGCCGCGCAGGGCACCGCACGAGGACAGAGGTGTGCCGGCCATCGCCGTCATCGCCAGCAGCTGGGTGACTTTCAGCCTCGTCCCCTTATCCATGAGCTGGAGGCAGCACCTGCCTGGAGCACCTGGCAGCCCCGACCAGCTGCAGGCGTGTGTCCCACTTTCTCCCAGCCTCTTGGACTCTGTTTCCAACCTGTCAACTCAGCCTCCCAGGGTCTGTCCGAAGGTACCAGAGAAGCAGGTGTGGCCCTGATTCTGGCTCCAACCCCTCCCTGAAAGGAAGGAAATCCCTGAGAAGCAGAGGAGAGCCTGGAATCCCTCTGCTGGAGGCTGCAAGGGAGACAAAGCCACCTGCGCACCTGTGAACCGTGCCAGCGCAGGGCACTGCAGCCAAGCGCAGGACCAGAAATCCTTGCTCTGTAAACTTGCTTGGAAACTTCAAATACATGGTGTACTTTTATACTGTTTCTCTTAGTTCCTCGTAGCAATGCTCTTTAACGATAAATTCCAGGTTGTTTTGAATGAACACAGGGGGCGAGGTTTTAGGAGGAGAGGGACGAGAGGGACGAGGGAGCTCTGGGGGGCTGTGGGGTAAGGGACCGCCGCCGGCCCGACGAGCTTTACAACCACCTACTTGCTGATCCTTGGAAACACTTTTTTTTAAAATAAATTTATTTATTTTTGGCTGCGTTGGGTCTTCATTGCTGTGCACAGGCTTTCTCTAGTTGCGGCGAGCAGGGGCTACTCTTCGTTGCAGTGCGCAGGCTTCTCATTGCGGTGGCTTCTCTTGTTGCGGAGCACGGGCTCTAGGCGCATGGGCTTCAGTAGACGCAGCACGCGGGCTCAGTAGTTGTGGCTCGCGGGCTCTAGAGCGCAGGCTCAGTAGTTGTGGTGCACGGGCTTAGTTGCTCTGCAGCATGTGGGATCTTCCCGGACCAGGGCTCGACCCGTGTCCCCTGCATTGGCAGGCGGATTCTTAACCACTGCACCACCAGGGAAGTGCGGAGACACTTTTTAAACAAGGCTGTCAGTTCTTATAAAAGGCAGGCGCTGAGAGAAGGTGAGAAGTGCCGTGGAGCACAGTGATCACGTGGGAGACTGTTCATTAAAAGGAAAAGAATTAGAATTCAGAAGCAATGAAATCTCGCTCCTGGTCGCTCCCTTTCAAAGGGTCCTTGGATATGACTCTTGCACTCGGCCAAAGTCTCCAGGGTTCTGTAGTTCTTTTTCTTCAGAGTGCAAACCTTCAGCAAGACCAGGAGATGGAGGAGGAAGGAGCAAAGCTGAACGAGGATCATCGCTCATCACCGCACCTCGGGGGGTCAAGGGCTGGGTGCCTGCTGAAGCCCCCCGCCGAGCCAAGGAGTCAAGCGCAAGTGGTTCATTAAGGGGGCGTCCCCCAGGAGAAGGAGGGAGAGAGGCCAGGCGAGGGGAGCCTCCAGGTGAGGCCAGGCTCAGACTGAGCCCGGGGAGCTCGGGAACGTGAGCCAGCACTGCAGATGCCCACCCAGTGCCCCCACCGCCGAGAGGACACCTGGGAGTGAGGCTGGGGACCCAGACAGACCTTCAGACCCCTCGTTCGGGCAGCATCATTCATAACAGCCAAAGGAGGCAGTGACCCGTGTCCATCAACAAACGGATGCATGAACAAAATGTGGTCCATGGCACAGTGGAATATTATTCAGTCATGAAAAGGAGTGAAATGAATAAAAATGAAATTCGGAACCCACTGTAGCATGCAACAGGACAGATGCTGTGTGGTTCCACTTGTATGAGGCCCCTAGAGGAGTCAGATTCAAAACTCAAAAAGTAGGAGTGGCTTCCCTGGTGGCACAGTGGTTGAGAATCTGCCTGCCAATGCAGGAGACACGGGTTCGAGCCCTGGTCTGGGAGGATCCCACATGCCGCGGAGCAACTAGGCCCGTGAGCCACAACTACTGAGCCTGCGTGTCTGGAGCCTGTGCTCCGCAACAAGAGAGGCCACGACAGTGAGAGGCCCGCGCACCGCGATGAAGAGTGGACCCCGCTTGCCGCAACTAGAGAAAGCCCTCGCACAGAAACGAAGACCCAACACAGCCATAAATAAATTAATTAATTAATTAAAAAAAAAAAAAGTAGGAGTGATGTGACCAGGAGCTAGAGGGGGAGGGGAAAGGCAGCTATTGCTTAAACAGGTGCAGAGTTTCTGTTTAGTGGAGAAGTTCTGGAAACGGATGGGGATGGCTGCACAGCAACATGAACATCCTTAATGCCATCGATTTGCACACTTTAAAATGCTTACAATGTTAAATTTTGTTATATATGTTTTACCACAATTCTAAAAAATTAAAAATTAGTTGGCTAGGAAGCCCCCCAGAGTTTTCCCACCTCCCAGCAAAGGAGCTGGCGGCCGGGCCCCACCCCACACGCCGGCTCTGACGCTCTGGACCCCTCCCAGGCCCCGCTCCAGCCTCGGGGCGCACAAGCCACGAGAGTCACGGCCGCTCTTTCTGCCGCCTCAGAGGCGCCAACGTCTCTGGGCGCCCCGCCTGCCCCAGGCCCTCCCTCTGCAGACACCCCCGGTTTCTACGGACACGGGTTCGGGAGACGTGTCTGCATGTCCGGCCTCTCCTTGGTGACACAACTTTGACACCCAGAACGAGTGTGCAACTAAGATGCACACCTCTGCACGGAAGGGACCAGCGCGGAGGACCATCCATGGGAGGGAGACACGAGCTGAAGAGCAGCAGACACTTCACAGGAGGGGGAACCCAAACAGCCAGGAGCGGGTGGAAAGGCGCTTGACTCCGTGCCCACCAGGCAACACAAAGCCCATGAGAAGCCGCCACGCACCCACCAGTGAGAAAACCGAGTGTGCCAGTAGGTGTGCACCACCACCCCCGCTCCAGGCTGCAGACTTCACCCCCAACACGGTGCCCCCCCAAGATGAACACAGGCCCCGTCCACAAGCTGGGCAAATGCAGGACATGCCCAACAGAAATGCACACACGTGCTCAGCTACACAAGAATCTTCAGAGAGGCACGACCCGAAATGGCCCCAACCAGGCCCGTCCAGTGCCCATCCACGGACAGATGGAAAATAAAGTCATCCGTTCACATAACGAGACCCTGAGCAGCAGCAAGGGCCGGTCTACACCTGCACGTAACACGGACAAGTCCCCAACGCACGCTGACGGTGTTCCCAAGAGGACACGTACTGTATGAAGTACAAAGACACAAAAACGCTGTGTCTTCACAAGTCAGAGGGCTGGTGGCCTCCGGGGATGGATGCTGAGGGGCACGGGGGTGTTTGGGATGTCAGCAATGTTTTGGCTGGTGATTTGGTGGCAATTACTCATTGACTGTACCCTGATGGGGTGTGTGGCGTAGGAAGTGTGTGCTCACGTCCAGTCAGTGACATGTCACCTCCTGCGCTCCCTCCACACAGAAAGAATCTCAAAAAGGCTCACAGGTCAGAGGGAAACCAAGGTGCTCGGGGAGCTTGGAGCATCTGGAAGAGGCCACTCTGTATTCACGGCGACTCTTGGAAGCAACTGCTTTCTATGCCCAGGTTGCACCCGGGTCAACAGGATGGGCTGGCTTTGAACCCCCTCCTGCCAGGCGGCCCATCCCAGTTCCTTCACTCATTCCTCAGACACTGCGGGGCCAGTTTGTCTGTAGAGCTCTGTGCTCAGCACTGGACAAACGACACTGGATCTTTCTTCAGCTCTCTGAATAGACCTCAATTAGGTTACAGAAGAACATTTAAGGACAAAGAAACATGGTCACAAAAAAACCGGGTGGAAAAATCAAATCAGAGATGTACAGTATGATTTCATTTTTTTATAAAATATACAATGTGTACTTACAGGGAAAAGGTTAGAAGGATAATACTGAATACCAAAGACTTCTGCAGGGGATTTTTACTTTCTAAAATTCCTACAAGAGATGCATTTTACTTTTCTAGTATCAACTCAGATGGCCCTCAGTTCCAGCCTCAAGGACTCACAGGCTGCTGCAGAAGGCACAGCCGCCTCAGGGGTCGCAGGACGAGCTGAGGGCCTGAACAGGGGCGCACACAGTGTCCCAGGGAGGCAGCTGGCCTCCTATGGCACGCGGCTCACGCCTGCCACCCGACAGCTCCCAGCCAGGGTCACTGAGTGGAGCCCCCAGGAGGAAGGGCCCCTGGGGAGCTAGGTCAGCGCAGAAGTTCTGCCAGAACTACACCTGGGGTTTAACACGCGCACCACACAGCCCGGGGCTGTGTGCAGAGCAGGGGTGGAGTTTGTGATGAGGGGCCGAGCGCTGAGTTGGGAACCGAGCCTGCGGAGTTTTCATCCTGGCTCAGCCTTTTATTTTCTGGGTGGTGTTAGACAAGTCCCGTAGCCTCGGCTGTAAAGGTGGGTATTATTATACCGACTTTCCAGGGTTGTAGGCCCTAATGGGCGTTGACATCAAAAGCCCAATAATAACGTAAGGAATAATTCATCAAGTGCTTGCATAGCGCTTACAACGTGCTAAGTGCTGCATTAAGCCGTTTACAAATACTAACTGGGTCTTCACACCCCAAGTGATATACACCGTTGTTATCCTGATGAGAAACACGTCAGGCAGCCTGGCCCGCTCTGGGTGCCCGTCACATGGACTGTCCTGTCCACGCTGGGAGGACCGCCAGGCCCAGTCACCCGCGAGCAGTGCTACTCTTCTGCCACCTGGTGGTAGCCATCGGGCATAACACCTCCCTCTGGGCCAGGAACACCGGCGCTGTAACCAGGGGCCACGGGTGCGCATCCGTTCAAAATCCTTTATCGAACACGTACAAATCCTTAGCGAGCTCTGCCCTCGCTCAGTCCGGGCCCAGGCGGCCCACAGAGGAAGACGCCGCACGTCCCCGGACTCCAGCCCCTCCCAGAATGCGGGGCGGGGCGGGGCGGGGCGGGGCGGGGGGGGGCGGCACTGGGGCAGTTGCACGCGGACAAGAGGGCAGATGGTGAGTGTGGGGAGAGTGACAAGAGCAGAGCCCTAGAGGACAGGGAGGGGGAGGCAGAGGGCGGTGAGCTGCCGGGGTGAGGGTGCTCGTGGTGGAAGACGGAGACGCTGAGTGCGTCCACGTGGGCAAGGCAAGCCCCGGACGGGGGAGGGGCTGGAAGAGGCTCCCGAGGAGACCCGTCGTCTCGGAGGACGGGAGCCCACGCGGGCATTTCCAGGTGGCCGTCCGCCTGTCTGGCTGTGTGCTTTCCTCCAGGAACGTTCGGCTGCTTCAGGAAAGGTGCCGCGTCAGGTTTAGGGCTTTGTTACCTAACTTGGTGAAAATTCCACGTGCACTTGAAAAGAAATGTGTACCCTGCTGTTTGGGGGCCATTCCAAAAATGCCAAGCAGGCCCTGCTGGTGGACGGTGCGAGTCAGCTCTCCCACGTCCACTAGCCCTGTCCACGGCCGAGGAGCGCTGACGACCCATGGGGTGGACTCGTCCACGTCTCCTTTCAGCAGTTTTACTTCATGTGTTTTGAAACTGTTGATGCATTTAGGATGGTTATGTCTTCATATTGAATTGACCCCTTTATCATTATGTTAAGGCCCCTCTCTGTCCTTGGTAATTTCCTTTGCTGTGGAGTCTACTTTATCTGATATTTAGAGTCACGTGAGCTTTCTTTTGACTGTCGTAATGATACGTCTTTTCTATCCTTTTACTTTTAACTTACCTATAGCATTATATCCAAAGTGATTTTCTCAAAGACCTAACAGTTGGTTCATTTTTTAAAAAATCCATTCTGACAATCTTTGTCTTATCTCCGTTTATACCATTTACATGTAATGTAATTATTGATACGTCAGGATTTAGGTCTGCTGTTTTATTTTTTGTTTTCTTTTTGCTCCCTTTGGGTTTTGTTCCCATTTTCTATTTTGTATCTTCCTGTGGGTCACTTGAGTGTTTTGTAATCCATTTTGTGTTATCTATAGTATTTTTCACTGTATCTCTTTGTATAGTTTTTATTAGTGGTTGCTCTAGGGATTACAATACACATACTTACCACAGTCTACAAGGATCAATATTTTACCATATCGAGAGGAATATAGAAACCTTATGACCATGTAAGTCCCTCTGCCCCCCACCCTGTAATATAGTTGTTGTAAATATTATGTCTACATACTTTGAGAACAACATCAGGCAATGTTGAATTTTTTTTTACCTTCAACTGTCAAACAACTTTTTTTTAAAGGGGAAGAGAATACTCTATTGTGGTTTCCCCAGTGTTGACTTCCCCATTGTTCTCCCTTCATTCCTGCTATTCCAAGTTTCCGTCTTACCGTTTTCTGTCTGAAGAAGCTCCTTTAGCAATTGTTTTACAGTAGGTGTTCTAGTGGAAAAATCCTCTTAGTTTTCCTTGACCTTAAGAATATTTTGCCTTCATTCTGAAGGGTATTTTTGGTGGATGTAGATTTGACAATTCTTTTTCTTTCAACACTTGGAAATGTGCCCCTTCCTTCTGGCCTCCATGTTTCTGATGAGAAGTCTGCTGTTACTCAAATTGTTTTCCCCCATCAGTAATGCAGTGTTTCTCTCTGGCTATTTTTCATAGGTTTCCCCCCCCCCCCCCCCCGCCTTTGGTTTTGAGAAATTTAATCATGATGTATCTGGTGGTAGATTTGGAGAAGTCTGGCCTTGTAGGGTTCACTTAGCTTCTTGAGTATGTAGGCTTATCTCTTTCACCCAGTTTGGGAAGTCTTTAGCCATCATTTCTTCCAGTGTTTACTCAGCCTTACACTCTTTCTCCTTTCTTCTGGGACTTGCAAATTATAGACCTTTGATTATTGTCCCACAGGTTCGTGAGACTGTTTGAGTTTTTTTTTTTTTTTCAATCTATTTTCTCTCCATTGACCAGATTTGATTATTTCTATTGATCTATAGTTTTTTTTGTTTGTTTGTGGTTTTCTTTGTTGGTTTTTTTTTTTGGCCATGCCATGCGGCATGTGGGATCTTAGTTCCCCGACCAGGAATGGAACCCACGCCCCCTGCAGTGGAAGCACGGAGTCTTAATCACTGGACCACCAGGGAAGTCTCCATTGATCTAGTTTCAAGTTCACTGACTCCTCTGTCATCTCTATTCTTTTATTGAGTCCATTTGGTTATTTTTCAATTTCAAATATCATATTTTTCCTGTTCTAATGTGTCCATTTATTTATTTTTATATCTCTTTTCCTGAGACTCTCTACTTTTCCATTTAAGGGTGTTCAGACTCCTTGTTGATGCATTTTTATGATGACTTTAAAATTCTTGTCAGATAATTTCAATGTCTATGTCATTTTGGTGTGTCTACTAGCTGTCTTTTCTCATTCAAGTTGAGGCTTTCTTGGTTCTTGACATGGTGCGTAATTTTGTAATGTATCCTGGACATTTTGAGTATTATAACTCTGGTTCCTATTTAAATATTCTATTTTAACAAGTAGTCAACCCATTTAGTTTCAGCTCACACATCCTAACCTTATTTTTCTGAGACTCTGCACTACTATTCTGGCCTACCCTGCTTGCGTACTACCCAGAGGCCAGTCTGAAACCTGGGTGTTTTCCACACCATGGTTGGCTTCTCAAAGCTTTTGCTGTACTTATTCTGGTTGGTCTCATGTATAGGCTGCTTAGGGGTGTGCCCAGGACACCCCATACACAGATTTAAAAACCGCCTTCTCCAGCTCCCGCCTCTCTGTAATCCTCCCCATCTCTGCCTCTTCATTGTCCTTCACTAAGTGCAGGTCAGGCATCGCCACAGGTCTTCACCCCAATCCCCACATGAAGCAGCCCGTGGAGAGGGTGCCGTTTCTTTCACAGGGTTCGTCTGGAGTAGGGCGGGTGTAGTCAAAGGGGTTCCATCCTGTTGGGTCACCCTATTCCAGATCCTTTTGCACGAGAGAGCAGGCTTCTCCTGAGTGGGTTTTCTTTCCTCCTCCCTGTCTCTCTTTCAGTTTGGTGGGGACTGCTGTTTGCACCAGCACCCAGGCCAGGATATGGGGGTGGGGGGCAAACAGGGAACTCACAGCTGAGTCACACTTTGAGTCCTTGGCAGTCACCTTCCTTTCTCCACCTTTCAGAGTCTTCTGATAGTTGCTTTAGACATTTTGCCCAGGGTTTTTAGTTGTAATTAGCGGGAGAAATAGAGTGGAATGGGCTTACTCCATCTTTTTCTGGCATCACCAATGACAACTTTTTTAAAGATCCTCTTCAGCTGGAACATTCTAAACAGTCTATAATGTACACTATACAGAGTTAACAAACTTGTGGAGACAAGACAACCAGGACTGCTCAGTGAGGCCTAAACTGAAGTCACTCCAAAGTGTAGGCAGGGCTCAGGGGCGTTGCTGCCCGCCCGTCCCAGGAAACGCGCTCTCTCCCCAGGGCTGCCCGTGTGGTCGTGTCCAGGGTGAGATTCCCGTCAGGGATGCGTCTCCCTCTGCCTCCCAGGGAGTCAGTGTGGTTCTGGGCTTCGGGATCAAACCACCTCGGTTCCAATTCTGCTCCTACAGCTTATTCACTGTGTGACTTTGGGCTGTGACTCTGACACTCAGTTTCCACCTTGTAAAATAGGGACAATACAGAATCCAACACTTTTTACAACCTCTGCCACTAGCACCTGGTCCAAGCCACCTAGACTATGACGACAGCCTCCCTTTTTCCACTCCTGATCCTTTTTCATTCCTTACTCCATGCGAAAAAAATTTTTAAATGAAAACCACATCATTTCACTCACCCGCCCAATTGCTTCCCCCCAATTTTTTTTTGGGGGGGGAATAGGGTCTTTTTTTTTGAATTTATTTTTGTCTGTGTTGGGTCTTTGTTGCTGCGCACAGGCTTTCTCTAGTTGTGGTGAGCGGGGGCTACTCTTTGTTGCGGAGCGCGGGCTTCTCATTGCGGTGGCTTCTCTTGTTGTGGAGCACGGGCTCTAGGCACATGAGCTTCCGTAGTTGTAGCACGCGGGCTCAGTAGTTGTGGCTCGCAGGCTCTAGAGCACAGGCTCAGTAGTTGTGGTGCACGGGCTTAGTTGCTCTGCAGCATGTGGGATCTTCCCGGACCAGGGCTCGAACCCATGTCCTCTGCATTGGCACGCGGATTCTTAACCACTGTGCCACCAAAGAAGACTTTACCCAAAATTTTAAAAAGGATTTGTAGACCATCCACGATCTGGCCCCTGTTACCCCTTCAGCCTCATCTCCTGTGATTTTCTTCCTGTTAACTTCACTCCAGCACTCTGCTGTTCCTTGAACACTCCAAGCATTCTCCTGCCCCAGGACCTTTGCATGTCCTCCTGCATGGAACGATCTTTCCCCAGTGGAGGGAGCATCACGAGGTAGTACGAAAAAAGGCACTACACTGCCTAGATTGAATCTTGACTCTGCTACTTGCTAGGTACGTGACCTTGGGCAAATTACTTTATGCTTCGGTGTCATTACATGTAAAATCATCATAAAATAGTATCTACCTACATAGCGCTGTTGTCATGAAAATTCAGATTACATGTGTAAATTTCTTAGAACGGTGCTTGGCACACAATTAGCACTGAATGTGATGTATAGATAGATATGGATGTAATCTGCATATATGTGATAAACAAATATTATTAAAGCGGATATATTTTTACTCCCCTATCCTTTCAGGTCTTTGCTCAAATGTCAGAGAAGCCTTCATTGACTTCCCCACATAATGCTTCCAAGTCCCCTACGACTCCTACCCTGTCTGTTGCTTCTTCTTGTAGCATATTTAACATCTTCAGCATTATATATTTACTAGTTGTGTGTTTCTCCATGGGAACGAAGACATTGTCTATTTTGTTCACTGTGTCCTCAGCTCCTAAAACAGTGCTATCCCCTTGGGAGGTGTTTGTTATACACCTGTCAAATGACCTGTCAACTGTAAAAATACAGTTGACCCTTGAACAACACAGGTTGAACTGCGCAGGTCCACTTACACGTGGGATTTTTTCAATAGTAAATACTACACTACTACATGATTCACGGCTGCTTGAATCGGGGGATATGCAACCACGGATACAGAGGGCCACCTATAAGTTATACGTGGATTTCCAACTGCTTGGAGGGTCGGTGCCCCATCCCCTGTGTTTTTCAAGAGTCCACGCTGCTATCCTCGGAGCACATTAAATAAGCTGATGCACATTAAGTGCTTAGGACAGTACCTGGCACATCAGGTATTGTTAGCTACTTTCAATAAATGTTAGCCCTTTTTTCATTCCCCACTTAACTTTCAAGGGCACAAGGGGGAAGTTAAGCCACATGACACTTATCACATCCTAAAGGGATCAAGTGGGAGACTCTCCCAGTGATGCGAACTTTAGCAGGAACATCTGGATGCAGCAAAAGGAAGGATGCGATATGAATACACCTGTTCTTTAGGAAGGAACTGCGCCAGAAGCAAGTAGGTTAAGCTACAGGAGGAAGAAGTGGAAGGCAGGAGATCTGAGGGGGAGATGCTGGGAAGGCCTCTCAGGCCCGACCCACAGGAATTTTACATTCCTGGTGCAAAGCTTTCATAGGCTACTTTTTATTATTTTCAACAGTCCTCACAACTCTGAGGCTTAGGAGCGATGTGTATTATGCCCATTTTTCTGAATAGAATGCTGAGGCTTGGAGTGGTGAAGCGACTTATAAACAAGAGTGAGAACAGGACCAAGAACTCTGTGTTGCAGAATCTTCCTTCTCTGCTACATAAGCTAATCACCAAAATATAAGCTGTTCAAAATAACAGTATTTTGTGATTTGGATAATTTGAAAAATTCATTTATCAGTAATCATATATAACTATTTCTTAACTTATTTTATAATAAATGTCTTAGGGACTTCCCTGGCGGTCCCGTGGTTAAGACTTCGCCTTCCAATGCAGGGGGAGTGGGTTCGATCCCTGGTCAGGGAGCTAAGATTCCCACATGCCTCGTGGCCAAAAAACCAAAACGTAAGACAGAAGCAATATTGTAACAAATTTAATAAAAACTTTTAAAAAATAAATAAAAATAAATTTCTTATATTTTTGAAACAGGTACTTTCAAGATACAACGGTGGGACTTGGGCAGACACGATTTCCTTGAATCTGCTCCTGGTTTGGGAATGTTTGTGACTGTTACAACTTACAGTGATGAGGTAAAACACACTTTTTGTCTTGCTACTGAAATTTTTTATTTTCTAAAAAGTCATGTGTCATGTACACCCACAAACTTTAAGTCTCCACACAGCACTCACTATCCAGCATTTCATTTTTAATGTGTGTAGCCCTGACAGCGGCACTGCACCAAGACACAGAAAGTGCCTGCCTTCAATGAGCCTACAGTCTAGCTGAGGAACAGAGACTCCTTAACATACAAGGTAGGAACAATACAAAGGGCAGGCCTCGCACTCATCATCCTGAGGTTTTGTTGGTCTTGCTGGGCAGAGGGAACCCACAGGGCCAATGCATCCCTCTGGCCGTGCAGGGCCAGGCTTCACCTGCTCTGCAGGTGCCGCAGCCTCACCCAGACACGAGGGTCAGATAGGCCGCCTCTCCCTCCTCCTATCTGGTGGGGTGTCTGTAGGAATGCTGCCTCTGGGTCTGTCTGGCCTCACAGGGCGCCTCCTCACTGGGAGCTGCAGAGTAGAAAAGGCGCCACGGTCAAAAGGGAAGAATGTGGATCTTGGAGTCGGAGCCAGGTGTAAGTGTAGATGGTCATCTACAAGCTGAACCTTGAGTGGTTACTTGACTGCTTTAACCCTCCATTTTCTCCTCTGTCCAACGGTCGCAGCAGATGTTGTTCCCCGCCGCGCCAGCTCAGGGTACTGTGACCTGCTCCGTCCAGTAATTCAAGCGTGACTGCAGGAACTACTTCCCTTTGGACTTGCTGTCCTGGGGATGTGCCCATGACGTAGCAGGATGGTGGTGGAGCAGAGCCTCACAGAACAGACAGGCACCTCTCCAGCTAGCAAGGAGAGGGTACTTGATGTAGACAGGTCCAGTTTCCAGTCCTCATGAGGGCTGCGCTCAAGCCAGACACTGTGACGCCCCCGCTCACGTGGAGACCAGGAGACTCCATTCCAACTGGACCGCTGGACACCTGATTGCTGCCCGCTGTAGCAGCCTTCTCCTGGTACACCGGGCACCTCCGTGACAACAGTTCCACTGGGGCCATTTTCCGAATTCTCGTACAGCTACCCTCTCCTCCTGACACACCTGCCTCCTTTGCTTCCTGCCCAGTTAAACCAAAACACAATTCTCTGTTGTCCTTCCCTCTAACCTTTCATGACTGATCTGGAAATGTCTCCATAGCTTGTTAAACCCAGAACCCAAATTTTAGTTGGACAAAACACCTTCACAGAAAAACCTGTTCACTGTTTTTAAGACAGAGCTGTTTCATTCTCCAAAAAACACATTTACTTGAAACAATACCCCCTTCTAGATGGGAGGAGAAGTGTTTTCATTCTGCAAACATCCAACAGATATTTGCCACGGGCCTAGGAGAGAGAGAAAATTCTCACCCCAAAGGCCTGATTTTCAGGAAGGCTCTCTCCCTTTGGAAGTAAGAGGACCAGACACAGCTCTGGTTTAACATTCCTAACAAGCTAAGATCCTCTTTGAAGATCCTGAACAGCACCCCGACAAGGACTCGGACTGCTCCTACCCGGGTCGATGTGCCTGGATGCAGGGTACTCTCGGATGCTAACCTGAACACATGTCCCTTCCTATGGCAGGTGACTGGCAGGCCAAGGGGTAACATGGCTGGTAGGGTAGGCAGGGCAGACAATGACAATATACATGCACCATTCAAACTATGCATTTTGTATTCCACTGTCCATTATTCCGTGTCCAATATTCCTATTCCATTTTGTAGAAGAGAAAACTGTGGTCCTGAGAGGTAAAATGACTTATACAAGATCACATCATCGGCAAGTGGAAACACTGAGGTCTAAATTCAAGCATGTCTTTTTCCAACACACCAAACTAACAGGCATTGCTGACTGACGTGTTTGCTGACTTGAACATTCACTGGAAGCAGACTATGTAGAACCCTGACACAACACTAAGGCTCAGAAATTGAATTTAACAGGTGATGAGTCATCACTGGATATTTTTCCAGGGAAGAGTGCTCTGCTATTCATAAAAAGTTAGCAATCAATTGCAAAATCTGATTCTTGAATGCAGTTTTATTTAACAAAGTTTCCCTATCAACACTCCGTTAAGTGAAATTAAGTACATGGCAAGATCCTTTAATTTTCTCCAAATCAAAATTGAAAGATTTAAAAAAAGAATCTTGGTTGCATTTTTCTATGTGTAATACATACCTGTTTTTAAAGTGATTTAATAGACTATCTTTTCGAGCAGTTTTAGGTTCACAGCAAAATTCTGCATAAAGTACAGAGTTCTCGTATGCCTTCTGCCCCCACGTGAACAGAGCCTCTTCCACTAGCAGAACTGGAATGGCACAGCTGTTACAACTGATGACCTGCACTGACATATCATAGTCATTCAAAGCCCATGGTTCACATTAGGATTCCTTCTTGGCGTTGTACATTCTATGGATTTGACAAATGTGTAATGACATGTATCCATCATCATAGTATCAACACATAGTAGTTTCACTCCCATAAAAATCTTCTGGAACCCGTCTATTCATCCCTCCCCCCTCCCTAACCTTTGGCAACCACTGATCCTTTTACTGTCTCCACAGTTTTGACTTTTCCAAAATGGCATACAGCCGGAGTCGTACAGCAGGCAGCCTTTTCAGAGTGGCCTCTTTCACTTAGGAATATGCACTTAAGTTTCCTCCGTGTCTTTTCATGGCTTGATAACTCATTTCTTTTTAGCACTGAACAATATTCCATTGTCAGGAATGTATACCATGGTTTACTGATCCATTCACATGCAGTGGGACATCTTAGTAGCTTCCAAATTTTGGCTATTATAAACAAAGCTGCTGTAAACTTTGTGTGCAGGTTTTCATGTGGACATAAGTTTCCATCTTATTTGGGTAAATAAATAGTACGACTGCAGAACTGTATGGTAAAAGTATGTTTAGTTTTGTAAGAAACCACCAAACTGTCTCCCAAAGTGGCTGCACCATTCTGCGTTCCCACCAGCAGTGACAAGAGTTCCTGTTGCTCCACATCCTCGCCAGCATTTAGTGTTGTCAGTGTTTTGGATTTTTGCCATTCCCATAGGTGTGAAGTATCTCATTGTTGTTTTTAATCTGCAATTCCCTAATGACATACGATGGGGAGCGTCTTTTCATGTGCTTATCTGCCATCTATAGGTCTTCTTTGGTGAGTTGTCTGTTCAGATCTTTTGCCCATTTTTCAATTAATTTGTTCATTTTCTTGTTGTTTTCAGAATTCTTTGTATATTTTGGATAACAGTACTTTATCAGATACGTCTTTTACAAATAGTTTCTCCCAGTCTGTGGCTTATCCTTTCATTCTCTTGACAGAGAGACAGACAGCTCTCTCTTCTGCAGAGCAGTTTTCAATTTTAATGAAATTCAACGTTTAATGTTAAACATTAATGTTAAATGTTTAATGAAGTTTAATTTTAATGAAGTCCAGCTTCTCAATTCTTTCTTTCATGGATCGTGCTCTTGGTGTTGTACCTAAAAAGTCATAACTAAATCCACGGTCTTCTAGACTTTCTATGTCACCTTCTAATAGTTTTATAGTTTTGCATTTTACATTTAGACCTATGCTCCATTTTAAGTTAATTTTGTAAAAGGTGTAAGGTCTGTGTCTACATTCATTTCTTTGTAGATGGATGTCCAGTTGTTCCAGCACTATTTGTTGGAAAGACTACCTTTTTCCATGGTATTGCCTTTGCTCCTTTGTCAAAGATCAGTGGGTCTATATTTGCATGGGTCTGTTTCTGGGCTCTCTGATTCATTGATCTATTTGTCTGTTCTTTCACCAATACCACACTATCTTGGTTACTGTAGCATTATAGTAAGTCTTTTTTTAAATTAATTTTTATTGGAGTATAGTTGCTTTACAATGTTGTTAGTTTCTAATATACAGCAAAATGGATCAGCTATACATACACATATAGCTCCTCTTTTTTGGATTTCCTTCCCATTTAGGTCACCACAGTGCATTAAGTAGAGTTCCCTCTGCTATACAGTTATAGTAAGTCTTGAAATCAGGAATGTCAGTCCCCTGACTTTATTCTTATCCTTCAATATTGTGTTGGCTATTCTGGATCTTTTGCCTCTCCATAGAAACTTTAGAATCAGCCTGAAGATATTCACAAAATAACCTGCTGACACTCTGACTGGGATTGTGTCAAATCTATAGATTAAGTTGGGAGGAACTGACTTTTTCACAATACCGAGTCTTCCTGGCATGAACACAGAATCTCTCTCCATGTATTTTATCTTCTCTGATTTCTTTCATTACAGTTTTTTAGTTTTCCTCATATATCTCTTAAACATATTTTGTTTTATTTATACCTAAGTATTTCATTTGGGGGAGATGCTAATGTAAATGGTATTGTTTTTGATTTCACATTCCACTTGTTCACTGCTGATATAGAGAAATTGATTAACATATTAACCTTGTATCCTGCAACCCTGCTATAATCATTAGTTCCAGTAAGTTTTCTGTTTATTATTTTGAATTTTCTACATAGACAATCCTGTTATCTGTGAACAAACACAGCTTTATTTCTTCCTTCCCAACCTGTATACCATTTGTTTTCTTTTCTTCTCTTACTGCATTAGCTAGGAATTGAATGACGCTGAAAAGGAATAGTGAGGGACTTCCCTGGTGGTCCAGTGGTTAAGAATCCACCTTCCAATGCAGGGGACACGGGTTTGGTTGGGGAACTAAGATCCCACATGCCGTGGGGCAACTAAGCCCGCGTGCCACAACTAGTGAGCCTGCATGCCACAACTAGAGCCCATGCACCCTGGAGCCCGAGTGCCGCAACTACTGAGCCCACGCACTCTGAAGCCCACATGCCACATCTAGAGAGAAGGCCACGTGCCGCAATGAAGATCCCACGTGCCACAACTAAGACCCAAAAACAGCCAAAAATAAAATAAATAAATAATAAAAAAGAAAAGGAATAGTGAGAGAGGAAATCCTAGCCTTGTTTCTGATCTTAGTGGGAAAGCCTCTAGTTTTTCACTATGAAGTATGTTAGCTGTAAGGTTTTTATAGATTTTTTTAATCAAATTGACAAAGTTCCCCTATTCTCAGTTTGCTGAGAGTTTTTGCCACGAATGGATGGTGGATTTTGTCAAATGCCTTTTCTACATCTATTGTTATGATCAAGTGATCTTCTTTAACCTGTTGATGTGATGAATTACATTAATTGATTTTAAAATGTTGAACTAGCCTTGCATATCTGGAATAAATCTGACTTGGTCATGGTGCGTAATTCTTTTTATACATTGTTGGATTCAATTTGCTAATATTTTGTTGAGGATATTTGTATCTATGTCCATGAGAGATAATGGTCCATAGTTTTCTTGTGTCTTTCTCTGGTTTTGGTATTAGTCTAATGTTGGCCTCAGAAAATGATTTAGAAAGTATTCTCTCTACTTCTGGAAGAGATTGTAGAGAATTGGTCTGATTTCCTACTTAAATCTTTGGTAGAATTCACCAGTGAACCCATCTTGGCCTGGTGCTTTCTGCTTGGAAAGTTATTATCGATTCAATTTCTTTACTAGATATCAGCCTATCCAGATCGCCTATTTATTTTTGTGTGAGTTTTCACAAATTGCGCCTTTCAAGGAATTGGTCTATTTCATCCAGGTTACCAAGTTTGTGAGCACAGAGTTGTTCATCGTATTCCTCTACTACCCTATTGATGTCCATGAGACCTGTAGTAAGACTCCTCTTTCATTTCTGATATTATTAACTTGGGTCTTCCTTTTTTCTTAGCCTACCTAGAGGTTTATTGATTTTATTGATCTTTTCAAAGAACCAGCTTTTTGTTTTATTGATTTGCTCTACTTATTTCCTGTTTTCATTGATTTCTGCATTAGCTTTTATTAGCACGGATCTTATTTCTCTTCTTATGCTTATTTTGGATTTAGTTTGCTCTTCTTTTTCTAGTTTCCTAGGCTTAGATGATTAATTTTAGATCTTTCTTTTTAATATATGTGTTCAATGTTATAAATTTCCCTGTAAATACTTCTCTCACTGTATCCCCCAAATTTTGATTAAGTTGTATTTTCATTTTAATTCAGTTCAAAATATTTTTTGAGATTTTTAAATTGTGGTAAAATACACATAACATGAAATTCATCATCTTAACCATTACTAAGTGCACAATTCAGTAGTATTAAATATATTCATAATGTTGTATAATCATCATCCTCATAACTCTTTAAATCTTGTAAAACTGAAACTCTATACTCATTTAACAATAACTCCCCTATGACTTTAACTACTCTAAATACCTCATATAAGTTGAATCATACAGTGTTTGTCTTTTTGTGATTGGTTTACTTCACTTAGCATAATTTCCACAACGTTCATCCATGTTGTAGCATGTGTCAGGATTTGCTTCCTTTTTAAGGCTGAATAATATTCCACTGTATGTATATACCACATTTTGCTTATTCATTCATCTGTCAATGGACACTTGTGTTGCTTCCACATTTTAGCTATTGTGAATAATGCTGCCATGAACATGGGTGTACAAATATCCTGATACCCTGCTTTGAATTCTTTTGGGTATATATCCAGAAGTGGAATTACTGGATCATATGATAATTCTATTTTCATATTTTTGAGGAGCCACCATAATGTTTTCCACAGCAGCTGCACCATTTTACATTCCCACCAACAATGCACAAGGGTTGAAATTTTTCCACATCCTTGCCAGTACGTTTTTTTGTTTGTTTGTTTGTTGTATAGCAGCCATTCTAATGTATGTGAGGTAGTGCCTCATTGTAGTTTTGATTTGCATTTCCCTAATGATCAGTGAAGTTGAGCATCTTTTCATGTGCTTGTTGGCTTTTTCTGGTTGTTTGGGTTTTTTTAAGCACTTTGAGTGTATCCGCCCACTGCCTCTGGTCTCCAAAGTTTCTGATGAGAAATCTGCTGTTAATCTTATTGAGAATCCCTTCTATATGATGACATCAAAAATCCCTGACATTTGGAGGACATGGTCCTTTTTGCCTACCCTGGCTTCTAAAAGATGCGTGCAAGCTGCTCCAGGAACACCTGTGCAGCTACCTGCCATGTGGCTGGCAGAGGGTTGGGGGGTGGAAGGTAGGTAGCTACTACTGTTCTAAGAGCTGATATTGACCAAAATTAACCACAATTTACCATCCAAGTCTTCCCCTGGAAGTTGCAAGCCTTCAATAGACTCCAGAGTTCCAAAACAGTTCCATCAGACAGATTCTTCCAGTGTAATTGTTGCCTAGAGACAGATTCCTGGTGCTTCCTATTCTACCATCTTCCCAGAATTCTCTTCCAATTCAAAATACTGTTACTTTCTCTTGAGATTTCTTCCTTGACTCATGTGTTATTTAGAGGTATGCTGTTTAATCTGTAAATATTTGGGGACTTTCCAGCTATCTTTTTGTTATTGATTTCTACTTTAATTCCATTATGGTCTAAGAGCATACATTGTATGGTTTCTATTATTTTAAATGTGTTAAGGTGTGTTTTATGGCCCAGAATGTGGTCTATCTTGGTGAGTGTTCCATGTGAGCTTGAAAAGAATGTGTATTCTGCTTTGTTGGATGAAGTAGTCTACAGGTATTGATTATATCCAGTTGGTTGATGGTGCCATTGAGTTCAACTGTGTCCTTACTGATCTGCTGCTGGATCTGCCCACTTCTGATAGAGGAGTATCCAAGTCTCCAACTATAATACTAAATTCTTCTATTTATCCTTGCAGTTCTATCAGTTTTTGCTTCATGTATTTTGACACTCTGTTGTTAGATGCATACACATTAAGGTTTGTCTTCTTGGAGAAATGACCTCTTTATTACTATGTAATGCTCCATTATGTAATTATCCCTGATAATTTTCCTTGTTTTGAAGTCTACTCTGTCTGAAGTTAATATAACTATTCCAGCTTTCTTTTTTTTTTTTTTTTAATTTTTTTTTTTTTAATAAATTTATTTATTTATTTATGGCTGTGTTGGTTCTTCGTTTCTGTGTGAGGGCTTTCTCTAGTTGCGGCGAGCGGGGGCCACTCTTCATCGCGGTGCGCGGGCCTCTCACTGTCACGGCCTCTCGTTGCGGAGCACGGCTCCAGACGCGCAGGCTCAGTAGTTGTGGCGCACGGGCTTAGTTGCTCCGCGGCATGTGGGATCCTCCCAGACCAGGGCTCGAACCCGTGTCCCCTAGCATCGGCAGGCAGACTCTCAACCACTGCGCCACCAGGGAAGCCCCCAGCTTTCTTTTGATTAAGGTTAGCTGAAAGTTGACATATACATCTTTCTCCATCCCTTAACTTTTTTAATTAAAGATTTTTTTGCTGTAGACCATTTTTAAAGTCTATTAAATCTCTTACAATATTGCTTATGTTTTGGATTTTTGGCCATGATGTGGGATCTTAGTTCCCCAACCAAGGGATCCAACCCGCACCTCCTGCATTGGAAGGCAAAGTCTTAACCACTGGACAGCAAGGGAAGTCCCTCCATCCCTTAACTTTTAATATATATGTGTCTTTATATTTAAAGAGGGGTTCTTGTAGACAATACATAGTCGGGTTTTTTTTTTTTTTTTTTGGATCCACTCTGACAATCTGTTTTAATTGGTGCATTCAGACCACTGACATTCAAAGTGACTGTTGATATAGCTGAGTTAATATTCATCATATTTATTACTTTTCTAGTTATCGCCCTTGTTATTTGTTCCTATTTTTGTTTTCCACTCTTTTTCTGTCTCTTGTGGTTTTAATTATTTTACGATTCCATTTTATCTCCTTTCATAGTTATACTTCTTTTAACTTTTTGTCAGTGGTTGCCCTAGAGTTTGCAATATACATTTACAACTACTCCAAGTCCACTTTTGAATATCACCATATCACTTCACAGGTAGTACAAGTACCTTATAATAACAAAGTAATCCTAATTCTTATCTCCCATCCCTTGCATCTCTGCTGTTGCTAATTTCATTTATATATAAACTATAATCATCAAATACATTGCTGCTATTATTTTGAAAGACATATCTATTAACTCAGTTAATAAGAAAAATAAAAGTTTTAATTTTACCTTCACTTATTCCTTCTCTAATGCTTTCCAATCTTCACGTAGATCCGAGTTTCTGACCAATATCATTATCCTTCTCTCTGAATAACTTTTAACATTCCTTGTAAGACAGGTCTATCAGGGACAAATTCCCTCAACTTTTGTTTGAGAAAATCTTTCTCTTTTACTTTTGAAGGAGAATTCTGCAGGATACAGAATTCTAGGTTGGTGAGTTTTTTTCTCTCAACACATTAAATGTTTACTCTCTCCTTGCTTGCATGGTTTCTGAGGAGAAGTCGGGTGTAATTCTTATCTTTGCTCCTCTATAAATAAGGCTTCTTTCTAGATTTCCTCTTTATCTTTGATATTTGCAGTTTTAATATGATATGCCTAGGTGTAGTTTTATTGGCATTTATCCTGCTTGGTGTTCTCTAGGCTTCCCGGCTCTGTGGCTTGGTGTCTGACACTAATTTGAAATTCTCAGTCTTTATTTAAATATTTCTTCTGTTACTTTCTCTTTCTTCTCCTTCTGGTATTCCCATTATGTGTATGTTACACCTTTAATAGTTGTCCTGTAGTCCTTGGATATTGTTCCTTTTTTCCCCAGTCTTTTTTTGCTTTGTAGTTTTGAAAGTTTCTGTTGACATATCCTCGAGCTCAGAGAGTCTTTCCTCAGTCCTGTCCAGTCTACTAATGAGCCTATCAAAGGCACTCTTTATTTCTGCTACAGTGTTTTTGATCTCTGGCATTTCTTTTTATTCTTTCACAGAATTTTGATCTTTCTACTCACACTACCCATTTGTTCTTGCATGTTGTCTACTTTTTCCATTAGAGACCATAGACTATTAATCATAGGTTTTCTAAATTCCTTATATGATCATTCCAATATCCCTGCCATATCTGAATCTGGTTTTGAGGCTTGTTTTGTCTCTTCAAACTGTGTTTTTTGCCTTTGAGTATGTCTTATTATTTTTCTGTTGTTGTTGAAAGTTGGACGTGATGTGCTGGGTAAAAGGAACCCGTACTGGTTCCCACAGAGGTTTCTGCTCAGGTAAGTTGTGACTCTTTGTATTTGCTTGCCTCTCCAATTTTGGTGGCAGCAGTTTACCCTGTGACCTCAATTCTCTGACAGATCTAAGAACTGATTTTCTTTCTATGCAGCTTTTTACTTGTTAAGGCAGAGGGACAACTTCCAAGCTCCTTATATGCCAGACTTGAAGTCCTATAACTGTTTTTAAAATGCCAAACAATATAGAAATGTACTAAACAGAAAAGTCAAAGTTCCCCAACAAATATAACTGCCTAATAACTTGGTATATATTCTTTAAAATCTTCTTCTAAGCACGTGTAGTTTTACAAATGATACTTTTTACAAAAATAGGATCCTATACAGACTATCCCTGAATATTGTGGACACCTTTAATATAGACATGGGTGTAATAGTCTCTTTTACTGCTACCTAGCATTTCTTCATTTGGCTTTGCCTAAATTTAATCAATCCACACTAAAAGGTATTAGTTATTTCAAAACGCAAATTTTTAAATAAATAACATCACACTGAATATCCTTTTACATGTAACTGTCCATTTGGGCATTCCCATAGCATAAATTTCTACAGGTAGCACTGCTGGGTGAATGGTTTTATACACTTGGCCAAAGCACTCTCTGAAATGGTTGTTCAATTTACATTCCCAAAACAGTGTTTAGAGATAGTATTTCTCCATACTATCCCCGCCCCAGGTACTTTTAAGTCTTTGCCAATCTGAAAACCAACAAGGAATATCTTACTGTGGTTTGTATTTTTTTGATCACCAGCAAGACTGAATATTTTTCATGTTATTGGCCATTTGATTTCTTCTTTAAGAATTGCACAATTTTCACTAGATTACATGGGGCTGATTTTTTTTTTTAATGGGAAGTAGAGAATAATAAACTTAAACTATGGAAATCCTCAATCCTAGGTATTACTGTCAAAGTTATATGGCCCACAAGGAACATTCTATTTCACTTCACATTCACCTGGCGAACACATCATTTGCTTAGAATCTAATTCTACAAGGCTTGTGTCATTTGGAGGGAGTAAGCTGGTAAGTATGTGCCTCCGTGTACTTGTTGATGAGCAGAGTCAGCACTACTCAGGCGTGACAATGATATGCAGAACCATTATACCCAGATCTCAGCACAGCAACCAAAGAGGGAGCTGGAGAGCTTGGAAGGGGTTCAAAGGAGAGCCATGGAGTTGATTAAAGGGCTTGAAAAATGAGAACTGGGAGGGAAGCTTAAGAGAACTGTGATTATTCAGGCTTGAAAACAATTGAAGGCTGAAGGGTGAATTAATAATGGAATTCCAATAAATAAAACTCTTACATGGTAGATGGTGATTGACTATTTTCTAAATGTGCTGAGAACAGATGAAGAGAATTTGTACTTTAGCATCAGAAATTTAGTTATATGTAAAGAACATTCTCCTGAGAGTAATCAACTTCTCTCAGGGCCAAAGGCTCTTGCCTAACACTCTATAGTTAATATAAGTACTCTTTCAGGTCAGCAGGTACTATTTAATGCATTATTATTACAAAGAAAAACTACTGAGTATAACAGGGAATAGAGTGGCGGTGAAGAGAAATAGAGAGCTCGAGAATGAAGGAGTGTTTGCTCTCAAAAAGGGAGAGTGGAGAAAAAGGAAGGAATGGGAGGACACAAGGAGGGAAAAAGCAAAGAAGAAGAGTGAGCCATGTTAAAAACATGTTTCTTCCTTTTTACTGTTTGCACAGCGGATCCACTTAGATATTCGAGTTGGAGAACATGACCTTGATGCAGCCATTGCTCAAGCAAAGGACAAAGTTAATGAAGTTAGCTTCAAGCTTGAACATCTAATTGAGCAAATGGAGCAAGTAGTCAAAGAACAAAACTATCAAAGGGTCAGTTTGCCTATTCAGCTTATGCTCCCTCTTCCTGCCCAGTACGTGATTCTCCACAAAGCCCCCGAACCAAGGAAAGAGTAAACTGCCTGTTTCCCGGGCTTTCTCTGAGCTAGGACTGCGTGGACATGCAGGGGATGGGGGGACAGTGCTCTCTCACTGTTCGCTGGACCGTGAGCTCCTCTAGGAAGGCGACTGTGGCTCACTCGCCTCTGGGGTGTGAGCTTACAGAATGAATAAATAAGCGTTTCCAAACACACCCCACATAGCCGCAGAGTCTCAGTGTGCCCACTTTCTAAATCACTATTTTGTTCTTGTGAAATGATGTGTTTCCTGGGTCACTGTGCTCAGTGGACCCTGGTCAGACGTGGGCTCAAATCTGCCCCCCCACTCACTAACCTTCTGTCGTCTCTAAGCTTCTGTTTCTTTATCTGGAAAATAAAATGAGCACAGTGCCCAGCTTAAAGTAAAGTAAGAACCTGAATGATGAACATCTATCAATTAGGTAATGTTCACTTTGTTTGATGGTAACAAATAAAACATATAAAGTAATAGATCAAATACCTGATATTTTACACCAAAACACAAAAGTGTGTTTTATAAGGTTGACTCTTCTTCCTTGTCTTTGACTAACAACACCCCTTGGCTTAGAAAATGATACTGCACTTTGGCATAAGAGATTACCTGGGTGACATTAAGTACCTTGAATGCATACAGCACCTTCCCCTCAAATTCATGCATGAAGTACCTTAAGAAACTTAACCTGCCTACTTCTCTTCTGCATAGGACCGTGAAGAAGAATTTCGAATGACCAGTGAAGATACAAACAGCAACGTTTTATGGTGGGCCTTTGCACAAACACTAATCTTTATCTCAGTTGGAATTTTCCAAATAAAGTACCTTAAAGACTTCTTTATAGCTAAGAAACTTGTTTAAAAATATTAATAAAGGCAAATAACTACCTTCTACCTTGCATGTTTGAGTTAATATCAAAATATATTCATAAGCGTGCATAACTTTTCTGATTTCAAAGACATCAGAGGTTGGAATTGATGTTATATCATTGTAACACTGATATAATGTCACTTTAACAATGTGGCTTCTGAGTTTGATAAAATAAATACATGATCCAGTTCTTATTTTAAACTTGGTATAGGTCAGCACTGTCCAACGGAAATAAAATGTGAGCTATATATGTAAATTTTAAGTTTTCTGGTTGCCACATTAAAAAAGTTTTTTTTTAAAGAGTAAAATTAACCCTAGTGACCTATATTTAACCCAATGGATCAAATATATTACCATATTAACATGTAATCAATACATAATTATTAATGAGGTAGTTTACATTCCTTTCTTGATAGGAAGTCTTAGAAACCCAGGTGTATTTTGCAATCAAAGCACATCTCAATTTGGACCAGTCACATTTCAAAGGCCAATGGCCACACGAGGTTCATGGCTACAGCACCGGACAGAGGGAGTACCTCGTTTCCCCACGGCGTTCCACTTAGAGTGGTCCTGAATCTCTGCATTTCTCTATTTCCCTGAAAGATGGCCACTTTTCTCCACACAAGTGAATGGCCCAGAGGCTTTCTCTGAACCAAGTTTTCTCAGTGGGTCCCACTCTGATCCACCTCCACAGGCGGATGGAAACTGCTCTTTGGAGAGGATGGGACATCCCACAAGGAGTGTAATTCTACGAAAAGCAACTCATTTATTTCCTCTAAATTTTAAATAAGCATAAGCTCACTAGAAGTTGCAAAAAACAGTACAGAGAGTCCCTTCCACCAACTCCCCTATCCACCGTTTTTAAAAGCGAAATAACCTCCCCCAGGTCAAGCCTTTTCACATGTGCGTGCTAGAGGCAAGCAACGGCGCCTGGCCCGACCCGGCCCACCTCGACCGTGGGGTCCAGCCAGTGGGCCCTGGGCCCCACTCACACCCCATCCTGATCCTGACCTCCGTCCTGGGCTACCAGGTCTCCTAACACCCCGGCCCCAGAGCTTCCCATCCCCTACCTCCGACTGCCCAGACCCCCTTGCTGTTCCTCTGGTCCCTCCTGTCTCCCGGCCCTCACCCTCCGGGGCCCCAAGAACCCTCCACCTCCCACTTCCAGTATGGCGAGCACTGAGGGTCCCTCACCCTGACCTCCCCCCCCCCCCCGCATAATGGAGGGCACGAGGGGCCACCTGGTCCACCTAGCCTGTCCGCTCAGCGCACCGCGTCTCAGGGTCGACGCATATCCCGCCTCCATGCGATCACTTCCACCCAGCCCTCAGGCGCGGCCTCACCTGACCCTGTCGGCCCGCCGTCAGTCCGGGAGGTGCAGCGGCCTCCTACCGCTCTGCGCCTGCGCCGGCGTCCCGGCGCACCCACCTCGGCGCCGCCCGGGGGCCCACGTAGGTCCTGGACTACAATGCGCTGCCCTCAGGAGAATCGCTGGAGATTGCAGCGCTGGAAAGAGCGAGGTCAGGTCCTCGCCTGTATGTTCCTCCTCCCCGACGTCCAGCCAAAACAACCCGCAGAGGGGAAAGTCTAATTCTAACCTCCCTCTCTTCCCGGGTTGGTACCTTCCAGCACATGAGTTTTGGCGGGATCGGCGCCGCGCTCTGGTGCGCAGGCGTGGAGTCGCAGCCCTTGGGCCACGCCCAGATCCCGCGTCCAGGTCTCGCGTGGGTCTCAGGAGGGCTTCGGTTGGGCTTGGGCCTTGCGGCAGCGGCGGCAGCGGAAAGCGCTGCGTAGCATGGCCGGCTGGGTGTTCTGTAATCGCTGTTTCCAGCCACCCCAGGGGACGGCGTGCTTCAGCCTGACTAACTGCGGCCACGTGTACTGCGATGTCTGCCTGCGCAAAGGTCAGGGCGGGGTCAGGGCGTTGAGGGCCCTCGGGCCAGGCCCACACCTGGACCCCTGGGCTGGGTGGGGGGGCCTTCCAGGGGGCGGGGGGCCTTCCAGGGGCGGGGCTTCCGGGGGAGGGGGCCTTGGGGGAGAGAGTCAGCGGGCCTGGCGGGGGGAGAGGACCTTCGGAGCACGGGGCCTTGGGGGAGGGCGGGGCATGCGGGGGTGGGGGGGGCACAGACTGAGAGGCTCCCGGTCGCGACTCTTGGGCGCCTGCCTGCGGGCTGGCGGGGCAGGACCTGTAGGGGCCACAGGGAGGGCGGGCAGCGCCCCAGCCGAGTGTCTCAGTTCCGGCACTGGCCTGCCTGCCACGTGGGGTCCGACCTCAGGCTGGTCCCTGTAAGGACAAGCTTAGCCGGAAGCGGGGGGATGCAGAAGTGTCCCAGCACCAGGCAGAGGGGGTGGGAGGAAGGGGGAGGCCTGAGGCGGGAGTGGACTGCGAGGGAGGCCCCGGCCCCGCCTGTGGGCAGCGGGCAGTGACGTGATCGACGTGTACTTTTCTTCTTGTGAAATGTTTTTATTGACGTATAGCGTTTATACAGGAAAAAAGCTTAAATGGAAACGCAGTGAATTCTCACAAAGTGACTTACCTGTGAAACCAGCTCACAGATTAAGAATCAGAACATCTCACACACACACACCCCAGGCCTCCTCAAGGAAAACCACTGTCCTGACCCGCGTTGGTGTCCATCGCCTTGGACTGTTTAACCCCGGTGAGCGGGTGGTCCAGCGGGCAGCAGGCTACCCCCACACACACCCGCCCCGGGTGGCCCCTGCCTGGGCCTCTCGCTGCGGGATCCTCGGTGCACACTTGCCCCTGGTGCCCCTTCCCTGCTGCTCGGACCGACGCCGTGTCCTGGCGTATTTCCCAGCTCGCGGCTGACCCTCGGGCTCTTCCAGCCTTTGGCTGTCAACAGGTGGTGCTGCAGGCATGTTCATGCTGGGGTCTGGGGGCGAGCACCGTCGCGTGCCCAGGGGTGGGCTGGCTGAGTCTCAGTCTGCGTGGCTGGGGGAAGTGGAACTTGGCGGGCGGCAGGACTTGGGGAAGAAGCGGCGCCCTGCACAGGGGAGAGGTGTCGGAGCAGGACAGCCGCCCGCGGGGCTGGACAGAAGCAGCGGGCAGGTTGGGCAGACCTGGGTGCAGGAAGGCATCTCGGTTTCCAACGTGTGGAGCTCGCCGGGGTTGGCGGTGGGGTTCCCGTGGCCATCCAGGACGCTGTGGGGAGACAGCGGGTTTGAGGTGAGGCTCAGGACCTCACCTTTGGACACGGAGGTTCCAGGGAGAGCCATGCGGGGAGAGACTGAGGGGGGCTGTGAGGACACACGAGGGTCTAGGAGTCCGGGCAGCTGGAGCGCAGCAGGGAGAGGTTAGTGCAGAGAGGAGAGTGGAGATGCTGGGGTGACGGGAGGGCTGAAGGCAGGGGATGCAGGAGCCCGTTCTCACCTGGGGAAGAGCATTTCCTAAAGAGGGTGGGTGGAGACAGGAGGAGGCTGTGAGGGGAAGCAGAAACGTCAAACCAGGCATCCCAGCGCAGTCAGCCAGCGCATCGGCATGTGGCCCTGGCCTTAGTGGGTGGGTGACCTGCGTGATGCCGATGCCGATGCCGTGGGGATGGTGGGGATGGGCTGGCTCAGGGCTGGGAAGCGCCAGGGAGGGCTAGGGGTGGAGCTTAGTGGGAGGGCGTCTGAGTGAGGACAGGAGCCCTCGGGGCTGTGGGAAGGAGAGGAGGTGAGCACAGGGTGGAGGGTTAGGCCTGGCCTGGGGGGCCGTCGGCCTAAGACAGAGGAAGGAGGCAGAGCGCATGGGCCACCGTGTGGTGCCGGGGGAGAGAGGTGCGCATGACGGGCCTCCTCCTCAGTAGACGACACGGGGGCTTGTTTGAGTACCCCCTGCAGGGAACTGGGGGGAAATGACCAAGAAAAGCAGAGGGGTGCCCAGCAATGCTGCAGATTCCGCAGTGTTGGAATCCTGCTTCTCAGCCGCGTTGAACTGGGGGTGGGGGGGAGGCAGCCCCGGGTTTGGGCTGCTGTGCTGCCTGGAAGGACCCGTGGCGGGTGGATGCGGACCGACGGCTGGCCTGCAAGCTGCCTAGTGGAGAAGCCAAGATCAGAGGCTGTGAGGACCAGGCAGAGCCGAACAAGGAGCTGGAAGCGAGGGGGACGGAGTAGAGGGAGCCCTGAGGGGTGCAGGGCCAGCCGGTGGAGGAGGCGCATGTGGAGGCGGGCAGCCCACGGGAAGGAGGCCGAGCGAGGGGCGGTGGCGGCGGGGGACATGACACCTCCGTCCTCAGCCCCCGGCACTGCCAGGCCTGTCTCAGGAGCTCAGTAAATGCTCGGACGCCCAGTGAGCTGTCCCAGCTGCCACAGGGGTGAGGCCGAGGGGCAGAGCAAAGCACCGCAGCTGCCAGGTGGGTGGGAGGAGCTTTTCATTTTGTAGAGTTTAAAAGTTTAAGTTAAGTTATTCCTATAAAATCTGATTGTAAGAAATATCTGGGACTGATCTAAGTTTGTGTTGCTGATCTTTATGGCCACGGTTTTGGAGCATATTTGCAAAACAAGAAAAAAAAGATTGTTACTTAGGTAAGTCTTTTCAGCTATGTGCACGCCCACAGGCTTGTCCACTGCAAGTGCTGTAATCCTGTATACTTTTGCAAGAAGGTCTGCATTTATATGTATTTAAAAGCACTACTCACTATAATAGAATAAAATTTGCTTTCTGTTGTAGGTAAAAGGGATGAATGCTTGATTTGTAAAGTTCCGTGTCGAACAGTTCTGCTTTCGAAACGTGTAAGTTGAAATCTGTAGTATCTGAAAGTTAATCACAGTGTTTCTTTTTAAATGTGACGTTCAATTTTTAGTCATTTGCAGTGTCTAAAACTTTTGTTTGTTTTGCTGCATGCAGTAGGAGATCTTACAAGCTTTCTGCATAAAGTCCAATAGCGTGGTTCTGAATACCTTGCACAACTTTCTCCTTAGCCAGAGCCTGGCCTCGTTAGGAGGTGTGGTGCTCCTGGGAACAGAGGTCGGGTGCCTATGTTTCTTCAGTACAACACCAGCTCCTCAAGAAGGTGGTGGAGTTTGGTTTTCCTGGGGTCATTTCCAATTAAGAGGGCTGAGGGCAAGTCGGTGAAGTTGATTCCTTCACATTTAGGGGCTAAGATGTGTATTTGATCTGATGTTTAATCTATAAAAATTGCTTTTCTGATTACAAATATAATATAAAATTACACAAAACTCAAACATAACAGAAAATCATGACAGAGAATGTGAAAGTCCCCCAAATCCTACTTCCCGAAGATGATGACAGCCAGGAGTGTGGATCCTTTTCTGGGTGTTAGTGTGATTTATCTTTTATATGGTGTTTCCCAGTTGACACTACATTTTCTAAAATGTACACACCCACATTCTCTAAAAATGATTGCATGGTATGACAGTATTTTCCTATTGGTAAACCTTTGGGTTTTTTCAGTTTTTTACTATTTCAAACAATCTTACAGTGAATATATATATTTTTTTTACCATAGTTCCTCATACCTGTAAGACTATTTCTAGAGCATAAATTCCTAGAATTGGGAAAGCGAGGGCTTTCTGTTGGGGTCTCCGCGCGTGTGGAGTGCAGTCACTCCCCCCCTCTTCTGTCCCATTCGGGGACTCCGTATTTCTCCTCAGGAAGGCCCTGGGCCCTAACTACAGTGAGGTATCACCTCACACTGGTCAGAATGGCCGTCATCAAAAAATCTACAAACAGTAAATGCTGGAGAGGGTGTGGAGAAAAGGGAACCCTCCTACACTGTTGGTGGGAGTGCAAATTGATATAGCCACTATGGAGAACAGTGTGGAGGCTCCTTAAAAACTAAAAATAGAACTACCATATGACCCAGCAATCCCACTATTGGGCACATACCCAGAGACAACCATAATTCAAAAAGACATATGTGGCTTCCCTGGTGGCACAGTGGTTAAGAATCCACCTGCCAATGCAGGGGACACAGGTTCGAGCCCTGGTCCGGGAAGATCCCACATGCTGCAGAGTAACTAAGCCTGTGCGCCACAACTACTGAGCCTGCGCTCTAGAACCCGCAAGGCCACAACTGCTGAGCCCGCGTGCTACAACTACTGAAGCCCGCACGCCTAGAGCACCTGCTCTGCAACAAGAGAAGCCACCGCGATGAGAAGACCGCGCACCGCAACGAAGAGTAGCCCCCGCTCACCGCAACTGGAGAAAAGCCCTCGTGCAGCAATGAAGGCCCAGTGCAGCCAAAAATAAAAAAAAATAAAAAAAAAAAAAGACACATGCACCCCAGTGTTCATAGCAGCACTATTTACAATAGCCAGGACGTGGAAGCAACCTAAATGTCCATCAACAGAGGAATGGATAAAGAAGATGTGGTACATATATACAATGGAATATCACTCAGCCATAAAAAGGAATGAAATCGGGTCACTTGTAGAGACGTGGATGGACCTAGAGACAGTCATACAGAGTGAAGTAAGTCAGAAAGAGAAAAACAAATTTCGTATGTTAATGCATATATGTGGAATCTAGAAAAATGATATAAATGATCTTATTTGTAAAGCAGAAATAGAAACACAGATGTAGAGAACAAATGTATGGATACCAAGGGGGAAAGGGGTGGGGTGGGAGGAATTGGGAGATTGGGATTGACACATATGTACTATTGTTACTATATATAAAATAGACAGCTGATGGGAATACACTGTATAGCACAGGGAACTCTACTTAATGCACTGTAGTGTCCTAAATGGTGGGGATATATGCATACATATGGCTGATTTATTTTGCTGCGCAGTAGAAGCTAACACAACATTGTAAGGCAACTATACTACAATAAAAATAAATTTAAAAAAAAAAGGAAGGCCCTGGGCCCTGACAGGTCAGTGCTGACACCCTCGCCTCCCTCCTGGCCCATGGAGGTCTTTGTGTAGGACCGGGTTCTCTGTGGGCGTCAGTCTGGTCTCCACTCACTAGGGCCCCTGCCCCTAGTGTGTAGGCCTCACCCAGGCCCTCAGGGGAGCCGTGGCTTCTGTCCTGTTTCCCTTGGAAGATGGGGCTCGAGGCGCGTTGGGTGCTGTCCAGGGTCTCGGGTGGAGGTCAAGCGCAGGGCTCACGTGCACGCGGAGCCCTTGCCATGGGCCCCCTGCCCTCCTGACACCCTGCTCAGCCCTCCTCCGAGCTGGCAGTGGATTCTGGAGCCGCTTCCCCTGCAGCCGCCCCTCCACAGGGTCCTCCAGAAGCTCCTCGGGGGCCCTGGCCCTTCGAGTGCATTTCCTAGTTTCTAGCTCGGGTCTCGCTTTCCCTAAGTGCAGTGTTACTGTCATTTCAGCGGAGATGGGGAGCGGCTGGGCCCGTACGCTTGGTACAGACTGGGAGGGGCCCAGGCTCCTGGTCTCATCGGCCTGTGTGTGTCCTTGTCCCGGCCCTTCTGTGTCTCTTGTGCTGCTGTGACCAGGTGGTGGGTGGGGGCGGGAGGCAGGTGTATCTGCACGAGGAGTGTACGTGGGCAGGTGCCGGTTCGTAAACCCTACTTTTTCATGTTTGCTTTTTAAATAACTCAACACGGGGCTTCCCTAGTGGCACAGTGGTTAAGAATCCTCCTGCCAATGCAGGGGACACGGGTTCAAGCCCTGGTCCAGGAAGATCCCACATGCCAAGGAGCATGTGCCACAACTACCGAACCTGCACTCTAGAGCCCGCGAGCCACAACTCCTGAGCCCGTGTGCCACAACTACTGAGCCTGCACTCTAGAGCCTGCGAGCCACAACTACTGAGCCCGCGTGCTACAACTACTGAAGCCCGCGCACCTAGAGCCCACGTGCCACAGCTACTGAGCCCGTAAACCACAACTACTGAGCCCGTGCGCCACAACTACCGAGCCTGCGCTCTAGAGCCCGTGAGCCACAACTACTGAGCCTGCGAGCCACAAGTACTGAAGCCCCCACGCCTAGAGCCTGCGTACCACAGCTGCTGAGCCCAGGTGCCAAAACTACCGAGCCTGTGCTCCGCAATTAGAGAAAGCCCACGCACAATCAACGAAGACCCGACGCAACCAAACATAAATAATAAATTTATTTTTAAAAATAAAATAAATAACACGTACTTGTGAGCAGTTTGAAGTCGTGCCCCTCGCTCTTCCCACTTCTGATTTCACTGTTTCCTTTGTACGCGGCTCCCCCCAGCCGCCTGGAGCCCCTCAGCACTGCCCTTGGTCCTCGAGGAGGTGGCACCGTCCCTCACCCGCGCCGTGGAGTACTCGGTGCCCCTGGGATGCAGCCGTGACGTCCTTGTGGCTGAGTCTGGGCCCTGAAGCGTGTAGAGCCCTGGCCCATGGAGGCAGTGGCGGTGGAAGCAGCCTTTTCTCTTTCAGACAGACTCCGACATCCAGGCACTCTTCATGGGCATAGACGGCCTGTGCAGGAAGTACGCAAGGGAGACCTCCCAGGTGAGTCCTAGGCTTTGCCCTCAGCCCTTGGAGGCTTGGTGTTGTGGAGACCAGTGCACTCTGGACACACGGTCGGCGAGTGTCTCCCACCCCCCACTGTGGCGAAGCCGTGCACTCTGTCCCGTGGTCTCTGTGCCTTTGCGGGGTGTCAGGACACAGTGGTCGCTTGGTCAGGACGCCCCACTGAGCCTCATGATTCGAGGGACGGACCTTAGATCTGGGGTTTGGAAGGTGGGGCTGGGGCTGTCTGGACTCCGGGCAGTGGGCTGCTTTGTGACGCTGTCCTCTCCTGAGGGTCCCTGATGCAGCCCTCGCCCACCCTGTGGCCCACGTGGCATCCATGCCTGCCCGACCCTCCTCCTCGTCACCGTGCATGTCCCCCCTTTGCTGCTTCACACGCTCGCCCCCGTGCCCAGCCTCTAATGCTCTGCACCCGTGCCCGCCTCACGTTCCTCCCTGGACGTCACTGCACAGCCTGTGGTCCCCCCAGCTGTCCTTCTGTTAAAGGCACAGCCCCCACTGTTGGCCGCCTGCCACCTGCCCTCGGAGGTCTTGTGGAGGAGCGGCCAGGAGCCGCCTGAGGCCGAGGCCCTTCCCTGGGGCAGCGCCACTCACCCAACCATTCTTGCCCTTTGGCCTGCATGTCTGGAGGCCGTGGTCAGCCAGCCTGCCAAGACCATCCCCTCCCCTGGGAGGCTGCTCTCTGGCTCCGACGTGGCCAGAAGCACTGGTGGGGCCATGGCTGTCCCCCGTCATCCTGGGACTTCTCCAGGGGGACGCAGGGGTGCCCCAAGACTCAGCATCAGCACAAGGTGAGTGCTGGGGTCGGGGGTCGGGGACTGCCCGCATCGCCCTTTTTGCAGTGGGACCCTCTTTCGGGCCAGGTCCCCGGGGCCAGAGCTTCCTGTGTTGGGAGGTACACAGGTAGCCCTGCGCCTAGAGGAGTCTCACCAAGGACAGCCCAGCACGGGGCCTGGGGCCGCCCCTCCATCTCAGGGCACGCACCCCCGACGTGGGGGGAGGACCGTGGGGGGGCAGCCCAGCGGCCTTGGGTGGTTACGTGCCCGTCTCAAGTGCAGGGCGGCCGCACGACAGAGGACGTTGCATCTCGCTCTGAGTGCTGGCCTGTTGGGTTTGCTGTTACTTTAAATGAGTTTCATAAACATCTTAAATTTCTCTCAGTATTAGTTTCTCGCAGGGTAGAGGTTGGCAGGTAAGACCCATGTAACAGCCTCTGTGGGTCGTCGGTGACCTGAGGAGCGTGCAGCGGCCTAGGACCAAGGCTGTGAGCACGTGGGCGCGGGCCCTGGACATGCCAGGGCCGTGGCAGAACCAGGCCAGTTCCTGCACCCACTCACCCTCCCGATCTCGTTCTGCCCCTGAAACCTCCTTCCTCTGACGCCTGTCACCCACCAGCCTCTCCCCCGAGACCGGAGGTGGGAAGCAGGGCAGCGGACTGGGCAGCGCCTCCTGAGCCCTCGGCACGGACGCCCGCGGCCCCACCCGAGGGCCCTGTGCTTCTCCTCCGGCCCCGGTCTTCCGGCCGCCCGCCGGGCACCAGCGCGGAGCGGCCGTGCGGGCCAGCCCCTTCTCGGTTTCTGAGCAGAGCTGGGGCGGCCGCCGTCCGGCGCGGCCTCTAGGCTTCATGCAGTCTCATCAGGCCTCGCCTGTGTCTCAACCCACATGAGGACTCGAGCCCGTTTTCATTTTGTTTTGTTGGAACCATCTGACCCCTGCCCAGGCCACAGCGCTCAGCCTCGGGCGCCCCACCCCGTGCAGATGGTGTGTGGCCGCAGGGTCCGGGCTGCCCCCGAGCCCGCATGAGCCTTGCGCCCTCAGTGGGGCTGCTCTCGCCTGCCGCTCAGCCACCCCACCGGCCGGCCCCTCTCCCAGGGCCAGCTTTGCCCGTGGCCCCGCCCCTGCTGTGGCCTCACCTGTCCTGTTGCGTCTGTATCAGCCACAGAGGGCCTGCACGCTTGTCCTCGCCAAGGTCCTCATTCAAAAACGGCCTGCCAGAGTCGAGATAGCCACTGGCCTGTGCGCAGGCCTTGCTGAGCCCCAGTGCCTCCGAGGCGGGGTCCCACGTGCCAGCTGGAGCGTGGCCCGCTCCCAGCCGCTCCAGAACGGCCCGGGGCTGCTCCCAGAGGCGGTGCTGTTTCTCAGTTTGGGCCCTGCACCAAGGCACGAGGTCAGGGGTCAGCGCAGGACGTTAGTCTCTCGCCGCAGGCGTAGGACACACGGAGGAGTGAGCTGCGGAGACAGGTGACTGTCACTGTGTCTTGCTGAAGGTGATTGGGGAAGGCGGCTTGAGAACTGTCTGTACAAAACCCCTCCCAGCTGTGCACGGCCCTGCCTCAATGCCCTGCACGCTGTGAGGAAAAGGCAGCCGGTCACGGGCTGATGGGGGCTTCACCTCGCCCGGAGTGAGGACCCAGGAGTCTGCCTGCTGAGACCCGGGGGCAGCAGGACTTGAGAACCGTTGGTGCGGTCCAGAGCCTTTCTGGGACGGGGCCTCGCGAATCATGAGGACTTGTGCAGGGGCGGCATTGGGGTCCCCTTGGGGCACCCCTTCCACAGACTGACGCTCTGGGCAGAACCTGTGTCCGTCGACCCTCCCCTGGGTGGAGACACGCGTCCCTGGTCTCATGGAGCGGGGGGCTAGCTGGAGCACTGTGGAGCGTGTCCCCTGACCCAAGGGCTCTGAATCCCTCAGGAGATGTAGGAACCAGGCGGTCAGGAGACTCTGAAGAGGGTGTTGGTCCCTCCTGACCACAGCCCCGCCCTCTGGAGGTGGCCTGGCCCGTAGATGGGTGGGCTGGGCCAGCCTCCTTTCCACAGAGAGATTTTTCTCCCTCAGTTTGGACCAGACCAGTGAGCCCCAGGGAAAAGGCCACCGTCCCTGGATGTTTGCACGCATGTTGGCAGATTCCTGGGGGGGAGTGAAGTGGGTGATGCGTTTATACAGTGTGGACTTCACATCCCAGTTTGCCCAGCACGCGGTTCTGCTGTGTGTCCGCTGTGCACAGACAGCGACAAGAATTAGGTTTAAGCAATTCAGTTTAGTGTTTTGAGAGAGTGGGTGTCGTTGTCTGAAACTCCAGGGGTGACAGTAGCGCTCTCTTCCGTTGAGGAAATCACAGTCGCCGTTTTCTAATGTACGCGGGCGCTCTCAGGGACCAGTCCAGGCTCTGGGCACCACAGACATGGAGGTTGGGGCTCACATAAATGGAGGACCAGGGATGGTGCTGGTTCCAGGCGCTGCTGGCCCTGGATGTCCAGTCAAGGTCACTGGGCTCCTGGAATGGCATGGCCCTGTCTGTCTGCCTGGTGGCATTATTGCCCAGCGCAGGCCCAGTCGGGTGGCAGGTCAGGGGGTTCCCGGTTGGTCTGTCTGGTCAGGAGGCCATCCTGTGATCCAGTTGCTGTTGCCTGAGGGACAGCACACGGTGATCGGCCCTTGTGGAATGTGTCCCATCCCATTGCCTGGGCCCCGAGCGCCCCTGAAGCCACATGAAGGGAGGCACAGCAGCCCTCGTGCCCACGCGATCCTCACGTGGAACCCGCGGCCCTCGCTGCCTCTGGGCGGAGTGCGCCTGGCCGTGACCATCCACTCAGCCTGGGCTCTGCTGGCATCCGCTCTGGCTGCCAGGCAGCAGCGGGGCCACGTCTTGGGAAGAGCTGGTGGCTGCCGGAAGTCCCCACCGGCCTCTGCGGCAGCCACCACACGCGCATCAGCAGCTGACACGTGTTGTCTTTGCAGGTTTCAGAATTTCAAGGAAAGCACAGGAGGAGACTGATAGCCTTCTACGGAGAAAAGGTAACTCCAGTTGATTGGCAGTGAGGAGAACAGCGGTCGCGTCACCCAGCGCTTATTTCCTGCACACCTGATGCCCTGGACTTGGTGCACGTTCACTCATAGATAGCGTGAGGGCCACTGCCACACAACTCACGTTCTGATTTGTGGTTTAAGAGATTGAGGATCCACGTGTTGCGTCTAAACCGTCGCTGGGTGTAGTGCGTGTGGTAACTGGAAGTCGTTCAACTGTGTTTAGATTTCTCAGTTGGAAGAGTCCCTCAGGAAGTCAGCGCTGAGGATGGAGCAGCTGCAGAGGTGAGCCCCGGGGCACGAGGGCGGCGGTGGGCCTGCTGTCGTGACTGGTCGTCTGTCTCAGCCCTGTCGTAACCGAGGGCGCAGTGGAAAGAGCGCTTCGGTTGGCTAGGGACTTCTGTCAAAGCAAAAGTGCAGGAAACTGGAGGGCAGGAAAGGGAGACAAAGAAGAAGAATTTTTAAGAACATGAGTGGTTCCCCTTGGGGGGCCCCCCAGTGATTCCTGGGGTGACGGGAGGGGGCCTGGGAGGAGAGTGAACCCCTCCTGCAGTTCCCCGGAGAGCGCATGCAGCACACGCATCCCCTGGTCCAGGCCCTGGGGCAGCCCTGGGCCAGCCCTGGGCCCATTGGCCCCCGGGGGTCAGTACAGCACCACCCGTGTTCGGCCACGTTCTCGGTTTTATGAGCCACGGTGTGAACGCAGTGAACATTCAGAAGTCCCAATTTGGGGGCCACAGGTTAACCTGCGGGGTTGCTGTCTACCCAGCGGTGACCCCCCTGCCCCAGTGCGTGGACTCCCGCCTCCTTGCTGCATCGGGCAGCTGAGGGCAGCGTGGGCGCCCAGGGGCCACCAGCCAGAGTCGGAGCTGGGCACCTGCCAGTGTGGACTCAGCCTCGTCTGGGGTGAAAAGGCCTCCACCCACCCGCCTTCGCGATGGGGCATGAGCTGCTGGTGCCGCCTGTGAAGGCGTGTTTGGGGTCAGCGAGCTGTGGGCCAGCGCAGCGGCAGAGGAGGCCTCTCCCTTCCCCGAAGGACTGCGGAGAAACAGCGTGGCCGAGACCTCCTGTGGCAGGCGAGGCCTGACCCTGACACGGGGACAAGAGGCCCCCGGGCCAGTCCCTGGGATCTGTCCTCCTTGGTGTGCAGTTTGCTTTCTTTCTGTGGAATCATGTCTTTCCTTAATTCTGGAAAATTTCCAGCCCTTAACCTTTCTCATTCTCCCTCTGTGGCTTTGTCCCCACCTGGTGTCTGCACCTGGTGGCCTGCTCCTTCAGACCCCGGTACCTGCAGCGCCCACTCCGCCCCACCGCGCACGCCTTCTCCCCGCGTCTGGCTGGCTGCTCTGTCTCACCCTTCCAGCCCATCCCTGGCCGTTTTTGGTGCCGTATTCTCGCTCTGCCTCACAGGCACTTTGTTTCCCACCTGGTGTCTACAGGGTCCAAATCTGCCTGTTTCCCTCGGGCTCCAGGTGGAGCGTTCCTGGCATGGTGGGTTCTGTGCCAGGCCCACCCACTGACCGCTCTGCATGCACCACGTGGCCTGCGTCTCCCTCTGGGGGGAGCCTGTGCCCCCCACGCGGCACCCTTGCCCCAGACCACGCCTGCCCGGGTCTGCCCCGCCAAGCACGTCATGGTGTCACCACTGCTGACCCTGTCACAGAGCCTGTTTCGGGATGGCCTTGGACACTCGCCCTCCCCACACGCCCAGCGTGGCACCCAGTTTGTTCCACTGAGTCACTTGGAAGCAGGAGTGAGTGCCCTTCAGGGAGCTGGGCCCCAGCACGGCCAGTTCCCCCGCCGGTCGGTGGGCTGCTCAGCAGGCCTTGATTGAGCGCCTGCTGTGTTCTCAGCACTGTCTTGGGCCTTAGCAAGTCAGAGGGAGCTCCCTCCGTTCCTGTGGGATGCAGCCAGGCGTGTGCAGGAGCTGAGGCTGGGGAGGGGGCCGGGGGCAGTGCCACGGAGAACAGGGGCTGTTTCTGTTTTCTTTGCCTTCAGGTTGGAAGGAATCACCTGGAAGTAAACGTTTATGGCTCAATTAATGCCTCTTCTCCATCTCTTTAGTGGGAGATTGTCACAACAGACGGCTTTCAGCACAATAAAAAATCCAGCTTCAAGTAAGTAAAGCGATGCCCGGAAGGGGAGGGTTGTGGCGAGGTGCGGAGTGGACCCGATGGGCTCCAGCGCCAGGTTTCTCGCCACAGCTCCTTCGACAAAGCCCAACGGGCCTCTCTTCCTGCCGCCTGACTCGTCAGCCTCTGAAAGGTGTGCACCCCCAGCCCCCAACCCCCGAACGTCAGCGGGCAGTGTTTCAGACGCAGGGGTACGTAGCACAGGCGCCGGCAGCTTGCGCCTGGCTCCGCTTCTGTCCCTGTGGCCGCAGGCATCGGTGGGGGGTGGTCACGTGACCCGGGCTGGACAGCTGGGTGGCATCCCCAGGACCCTCGTCTGACCCTGGGACAAGAGGGACGTGGAGGGAAACAGGACGAGAGAGGGGTGGCGGCCCCGGTGAAGTGTTTTCTCTTGGAAGGTTGGAGTTGATCCCACGGGTAGCGGGTGTGATGAGGGCGCCCGAGGCCCCGTCAGCCTGGCCGCCCCCACCCCAAGCTCGTTCAGAAAGTAGGGAGCAGGCCCTCTTCTCGCCTCCTCGTGCTCCTGCGGGGTTGCCCGGCCACATCCCATGCCAGCCTCTGGGCTGGTTAATTAGGGAACTGCCGTGGACCGAGCCCTGCCTGCACGAAGCGTGTGGGCCGGGCGGTAGGTGCTCCTCCCGGGAAGTCCGGCAGGAAGCGGAGGAGCTCAGTGACGGCGGCCGGAGGGGGGCAGCCAGCCAGGAGGAGGCCACGCGGGGACCTTCTGGGGGAGGCGGTCGGAGGGGAGACAGGAGGGCTCGTCTGGGCCAGACAGCGGGGGCTTCCGTGTCCTTGGGTGGGCGCGCAGTGGTTTACAGGCCTCGCTGGCCACAGCGGGGCTGTGCCCCCCGAGCTCCCCTGGTGCCCAGCAGCGGCAGGAAGGAGAGCCGCCCGCGGGGCCGCGTGTGCTTTTGTTACTTGGTCGTAACCAGGCCCGTGACCATGTTTCACTGTCTGTAACAGGGTGGAGTCCATGGACGTTGACCTCACGCCCTCCCCAAGGAGAAAGGTGAGTGCACCTGCCCTCCGCGTGCCTGGTTCCCAGATGCTTCACGTGGATGGTTTTCTCGTCACTGATGACCTTCCTGCACGCCAGCTCCGCGGACTCTGGGCGGCCAATTTCCAGGCGGCTCGCAGGAGGGAACTGGGAGGGAGGCTGGGGTGCGGCCGTGGGGCCACTGGGCTCTCGGGGCTGGTGGGGGTGGTGCCCTCCTCCCACCGCTGGCGTCTGAACTCAGTCCTGCCTGGAGGCCTCGCACTGCTGTGGTCACCGAGTACACACGACCTGCGAGGTGGATGCCAGCATGCGGGCTGGTTGGCGAGAAGCGGTGCTCATCCCCGGGGAACCATCCTGGAAGCAGATGTGGAGGAACCTGGGCTGCAGGGCTAGGCCGTCAGGGGCGGGGTGGGCAGCAGAGCCACTCCGGGCTCCGGTGGGGAGACGCTTCCCACCCACTACCCCTCGTCAGCCGTCTCCCATCGCCAGAAGGGGGCGTGGGTGCACCTCCGCCCTACCGCAGACCTCAACCGCTCACGAGGCAGTCCCCGCAGCCTGGAGCTCACAGGTCCCTGCCAGCTCGCCTTTGCCCCAGGAGCTGGACCGCGAGCCTCGACGCACATGGGGCCCCATCCTGGAGGTTAAAGAACGTTCCAGAGATTAGGGCTGACGGCTCAGCGACGGGGTGTTCCTGGGCGGTGCATTGGAAATTGTGCCTTGGGACCAGAACGCCACAAACTGATTTGAGATTCCAAAGTGAGGGTCTAGACCAACATCTACGCGGGCTTGGGTGGACCCTTGTGGACCCATGTCCCCATCTCAGCACTCACCCCTCGCGGTGTGGAGCAAACAGGCACGGCCACGTTCCAGGAAAACCATCAATCACAGGCTGTGGCTGCCAGAACGGGACGCGCGTTTTCAGGGAAAACTCGTCCACCCAGCGGCCCACCTCCCGGACACCCCATCAGCCCTGGGGTGGGTGTGTGCACACCTCTCTGGTGGGGCTGCCCTGAGACCCCGAGCGGGGCAGTGAGGCATCTCCTGGAAACCCCAAGACCCCCCAGGAGGTCCCACAGACGGCATGGCTGCGCCTACCCTGCGGCCATGGAACAGAGGGCAGTGCCCGCGCTCCCTGAGGTGACCCCGGAAGGAGTCTGGTGGTCTCGGCGAGGGAGGTCCTGGAGGAGGAGAGTGGGTTCCTGCCCCCCTCCCACCCCCCTGCACCGGGCCTGGGTCCTAGGAGGGAGGGAGAGGCAGAGCCTGCCACCCGCCCTCGGCCGTGCCTGCGAGCAGAGAGGGACCCGCCGGTGAGGTTCCGCGTGGGGACTTGGACCGTGGACGCTCAAGGGCTAGCTCGGCAGGTGCTGGTTCCCCGGAGGGGGTGACCCACGTGTACAGTGAGGACGTGCTTGAGCCTGTGAACCGTGGAGAGGCGGCACTGGGGGCAGCAGGCGGGAGCCTCCCAGTCGTCCCCTCCAGGGCGTGGCCTCCAGTGAGGATGTGGCCCCGCGGAACCCCGAGGGGCTGCACACACACACGGCCCCACCACGCCTTCCTGGCACGGGGCCTGGGCCTCTCCAGAACGCCCGTCCTCTGGCGGCACGAGCTCCCCGCGGAGTGAGGTGTGTGGAGGAGGCCGTGACACAGCGTGCAATCACGTCCCGCAAGCCAGCCCGGTTACATTACGGGGACTTGGTGGCTGATGGGCCAGTGGAGGGCAGGGGACCCACCCCAGAATGCAGCCCAAGGTTGGGCCCCTCCCTGGCCCTGGCTGCCCTGGACGGGTGTGGTCCCGCTCTGCCACATCGGCCCAACCACCTGGCCGTCCACGCGGAGATGTGCTCGCAGCCGAGCCGGGGTGACCGTTGAAATCCTGAGGGCAGCCGAGTACGGCTGCCAACAACCCAAATTCTCGACAGCAGCTCCCAGGCGCAGGCGCGCTCGAAGAAGCGGGTCCTGTGGGGGCCTGTCTCGGCACCTCCGCTTCCTGGAGTTGCGCCCGCGCCCTCCCCGGCCTGGGCCGCGGCCAGCGCTCACCTGCGTCACAGCCACCATCCTGGACACTCCGCATCTTTAAACTCTTCCCACTTCGCCTGTTACTGGAGCCTCCCCCAGACAGGTGCTAACCCGACAGGAGTGATTTCGTCTCCACTCTTTGATAACTTTTCAGAGTTGGCCTGTGCTGGAGACTCGTGGCCTGACATGTAGGACGGGCCGGAGGTGGGAGGAGGGGCAGGGGCCGGTGCACAGGCGGCCGCAGAGGGGCCGGGGAGGGTGGCTGAGCTGGAGGGAGGCTCTGAACGCAGCAGAAAAGCAGCAGCAGCAGGAAGGGCTGTGAGGTCAGGCCCTGCTCGCCGCGAGCCACGTTAAAGCCACGGCAGCAATGGGACGAGGGCACCCTGAGCAGTGAGCGTCCCCAAGCCAGCCCTGCCGTTCTCGCGGACCCTGGAGAGGCCCTTGCCTTGGGCACGAGCCTGGAGTGGGTGGGCCGGGGAGGGAGGCCAGAGGGAGGGGAAGCTGCTCCAGTGGGTGGGCACCAGCCTGCCAGGCAGTGTGACGCCGTTTGCAAAGCGTTCGTTCGAGGGTGGGGCCCAGTCCCTCCAAGGTCAGAGTCTTGCCAGCAGGCGTGAGCCAGAGGCAGGGCCGGGTGGGGACGTTTGCAGAGGGTGCCCTGAAACGAGGCCGCCGCCGAGCTGGCGGAGAGGCTGCTTGACAGTGGAGCAAAGGACCGTCGTGGGCGCGGGAGCTGGGAAGGTGGGCCCGAGGTCGCAGCAGGGGCACAGGTGGGGCGGTGGCCGAGTCTAGGGCCCCAGGAAGGGCCAGGACGGGCTGTGGAGATGAAGAGACGGGCACAGAAGCAGCGCCAGGCCTGGGTTCCTGGCAGCGGCTGTGTGCCCCGCCCCAGGTCCCACCGCGCAGTTACAGTTAGAGGGGCGGCTCCGGGGGCAGAGCAGGTGGGATGGGGCGCCGCCTGGCGGACGCTGCCGTGTGCGTGGCGTGAAGCAGGCCTGGCGCCGGGCACTGCCCGCCAGCCCTAGCCACGCCCGTCAGCATCTGGATTTCAAGGTGACAAGACGCTCCCCAAATGAGGATTTACTCAGGATTTTGAAATTCCTAATGTCAGCCAAGAAGTTGCTTTACTTTTCCTCTTCTGAGACTCTTAAAAGCACTCGGTGGGTCCTTTGCCCACTCACCACCGTGGGCCCTGCCCACTCAGCCGCGTTCCCGCACAGCACGAGGCCAGACAGGAGTTTCTCAGGCAGATGAGACCGAGGAGCTGTGTTCTTAGCAAATGAGGAGATTCTTTCCTCCTGAGTGACAGCTCTGGAACGTTACCGATTGTTTTCTTCTTACAACTTAGCGTGAGGTCGCCGCTGGCCTGACAAGGATCTCTGTGCTCAGCCCGCCTCGGGATGGACGCATGGGTAAGTGGAGACCCGCCGCCTCACCCCGGTCCACACGCGCTGAAGGGCTTACCTGGTGGGTGTGGGTCCGTGTGGAGGCACGTTTCCCCCGGAACGGGCCCCTCCTGGCTCCATCCAGGGCACCTGTGGGGCCCCCCCGGACCCGGCACAGGGGAGGCGGCCCTCATGTCCTGTCTCCTAGGCCTTGAGCGGGAGTCCCAGGACCTGCCGTGCTTACTGGTGCTTGCTGGAGGGCTGCTGGGTGAGCGCCCGGGCCCTTCCCCGGGGGGTCGGCGTGAGCCTGCCCGCCTGCCCAAAGCACTAGGCTCTGGCGCACGCCCCATCCTCCACCCCAAGTCCCTCCCTCGCCAAACTCGGGCCAAGTCCCTGGAAGTTTCCTCGGTGTCATCATGGAAACGTTTACATTTGAGATAAATGCTTATTCATTCTTAATCGTCAGCTCTTCTGTTTTCTTTCTTGCCGTTGCTTCTTGCATCTCCGTCCTTAGATTCATTTTTTTTCTTGCTGAAGTTGAGATTCTGATAGTTGCCTCTGAGGTGTAGGTTTTTTGAGCCGCATCTGTCTAGGGCCTCTTGGTGCCGCCCTTGCACCTGAGCACCTGGCTGGGGCTTGATTTGCTTCTGCACTTTGGAATCGCTGCTGCGCCTGCCCCTTCCTCCCTTCCCCTCCCCTCCCCTCCCCTCCCCTTCGTGGGCGCTGTGCTCCCAGCCTCAGCTCACAGGTCAGGCCTGTGTCTTCCTGTCTCCCTTCCCTGCCCTCCCCTGGGATCCCAGGCCATCTGTCGCTCCAGGGCCCTTTCCTCTCATGCTTCCCACCTCCATCCTCCTGTGCAGCTGGAGTGTCCGCCCGTCAGGGTTCCCTTGGTTTTGGAGGTGGCGTTTCCCCTGGGCGCTGGGGTGTCCTGTGGGCGTCAACGTCCTCTCCGCCCTCGTGCCCAGCCCAGTGTCCCCGCCTGGTGCCCCCACCTTCATGCTGCCGTGCGGGTGTGGGTTTCAGGTCAATGTCTGCAGGCCTGCGGGGCAGAGCCCGGCGCTGGGAGCTTCTTTCCCTCAGGAACCGGGGGTCTGGCAGATATTGAATGTAGTTCCCTGTGCTGTTACCGTAGGACCTTGTTGTTTATCCATTGTATCAATATCTTGTAACGACCTGAAATGGAAAAGCATCTGAAAAAGCATATATACATATGTATAACTGAATCACGTAGCTGTACACTTGAAACTAGCACAGCATTGTAAATTAACTATACTTCAGTGTTTTAAAAAACAAAAATGCAGTTTAAAAGAGGAATTGAAGTACTTACATTGAAAAGCATTTAGAAGGCAACACGGGCAGACTAGCAGAAAAGAGAATGAGGTGCAGACAGTAAGTAGCAGAATGGCAGGTGCAGGTGCACGTCAGCCACCCGGTACCCGTGAGCGACCAGCCACACCAGGGAAGAGATGCCCCGCGTGCGCCCCACGAGAGACGCGCTTGAACTGCAGCAGCACAGACACGTTCCCAGTGCGAGGACGCCGTGCGTGTGGCAGCCAGATGAGGGCTGGGGTGCGGCACGAGTAGCAGAGAAACGGGCCAGGACGAGGACTGTTCTGGAGACAGGAGCAAAAGGAACCCCTCATGGTAACAGGATGTCAGGAGGACACAACGATTACAAATGTTTATACGCCTGACAGCAGAGCAAAAGCTGCCAATGGCAAGAAGAGCCGACCATCCAGTCTGGGGAGCTCGGTGCTCTCCCCTCAGAGGTGGAAAGCTGTGAGGGAAGCAGGAACGAAAAAGACACGAGACACGTAGGGAAAGGGCAAAGTGGACACGCTGACGTAAGCCACAGACGGCATCGGGTATGAGTGTGCAACAGAGGCAGAGACGTCAGACTGCTGCACGCTGTCTGCAAGGGACACATCTCGGACCCAGAGGCACAAATAGGCGAGACAAGATGACGGATAGGGAGCATCAAGCAAGCCAGCCAGTACAGAGCTGGAGCAGCTGTCTTCGCATCACACACACAGGTCGTAAGATAGGAAACGTCTCTAGAGACAGAGGGGTATTTCATGATGATTAAAGGTCCATTTATCAGGAAGACATAACCGTTAGTGCAAACACGCCACAAAAGAAAGTCCCCAAATGCATGAGGCCAGAGTTAAAAAGAGAATTAATTCAACCCATGATTTGAGTATTGCAATAGCTATTGCACTATCAGTAGTTGATGGGACAACTAGACAAGTGATCAGAGAGAAGATGAGACTGCTTATCTGACAAACGTGATGCCACCAGCAACAGCAGAGTGTACAGTCTTTCCAAGTGCAAATGGGACATTCTCTGGAAAAGATCACACGGTGGGACATAAAACAGGTCCTGATACTTAGGACTGTTCATATGGAGTGTATTTTGGGGCCACAATGGAATTAAATTGGAAATCAACAGAAAAAAAATTCTGAGAATAAAATATTTGGAAATTAAACAACACAATTATAACTAGCTTATGGATCAAAGAAAAAACGTCACCAGTGATACCAGAAAGTATCTTGAACTGAGGTGGAAGAAAATACAGTGTACCAAATTTACAGGATGCAGGTAAAGCGGAGCTTAGAGGGAAATGTATAACTTTAAATGCTTATATTAGGAAGGAGATCTAAAATCAGTAATCTAAGCTTCCACCTTAAGAAGCTACAAGAGAATAGAGTAGAAATCTACAAAATAGGAAACAAAAACAGTAGAGAAAACCAATGGAACCTAAAGTTTATATCCTTTGAAAAAATTAGCAAACTCTTGCCTAGACTGACCAAGAAAAAAAGAGAACACAAATTACTAGTATAAGAAATGAAAGAAGGAACATCACTACACATCCTACAGATAGTAAAAGGATTATAAGGAATATTATGAACAACTCTGCCAACAAAGTAGATGACTTACATGCAATGGACAAATTCCTAGAAAGAGAGAAAATATCAAAACTACCTCAAGAGGAAATAGTAAGTCTGGGTAGACCTCTATCAAATAAAGAAGTTGAATTAGTAATTTTAAAATCTTTCCACAAAGAAAAGCCTAATTCTCATTGGCTTCATGGGTGAATTCTTTGAAACATTTAAAGAACTAATACCAATCCTACATAAACTCTTTAAGAAAGTAGGAGAGGATCAAAAACTTCCCAATTCCTTTTATGTCAGTGGTATCTTAATAACACAGCCAACGATAACACGGGGAAAAAACTGAACAATAATCTTCATGAATATTGGTGCAGAATTCTTTAAAAATATACGAGGCAATCAAATCTAGCAACATATAAAAGGATTTATATACCATCACCAAATGGGGTTTATCTCAGGAATTCAAGGTTATTGACATCTGACGATCAATTAACTGTATTAGTAGAATGAAATACCTAAAAAACAAGATCTTTACAACAGAAAAAGAATTTGACAAAATTCCGCAACCATTCGTGGTAGAAACTCTTAGGAGACACGCACTAGAAGGGCACTTCCTCAGTCTCATACAGAGCAGCCAAGACCCTAATGTGGGGAGGTGGAACCTTTTCCCTGGAGACCAGGAACAGGGCAAGGATGCCCACAGCTGTCACGTCTACTTGCCTTTGTCCTGGAGGCGCTGGCGGAGCAGAAATTAAGGCGCATAAGTTGGAAAGGAGAAGGTGTAACTATTTTGTAGACAGCTGATCTTGCTGTAAAAGATCGCAAGGGGTCTGTAAGAATACTGTCAAGAATTATAAACAAGCTTGGGAAGGCTACAGGGTGCAAGATCCATATGCAAAACTCCATTGTAATTCTGTATACTAACAACTAACAGTCCAAAATTGAACGTAGCTGATCATAACTGTCAAGGTTTCCTTCTGGGCTTTCTGTTCTGTCAATGAGTATATTCCATCCTTCCTTTCATAAATGCCACATTGTTAAGATTACTTGTGCTTTACGGTTAAGTTTTGAAATCAGAGACTTTGTTCTTAATTTACCGAAGTAATCTTGGCTCTTCTAAGGGCTTTGCATTTCCACATGAATCTTAAGATCCACTCGTCAGAGTCTACCAGAAAAGCCTGCTGGGCTTTGATAGGCACGCATCGGTTTGGGGGGGTTGCTCTCTCGACACTCCTGCGTCTTCCGGTCGGGAGACCTGACGCGTCTGCCTCTCCGCTTACCGGTCCCTGATTGACCTGAGGAGTCATCGTTTTCAGTGTATGGGTCTTAGGCATTATCCATAAACTGGTACCTGAGTAGTGAGTTATCTTGATAGTGGAATTTTCTTTAATTTCAGATTGGGTACAGTTTGCATGGGGCATCTTTTCGTTCCTTGCTTTCGCCTGATTGTGTCTTTGAACCCAGAGTGTGCATCTTGCGGACAATGTGTGCTTGCATCCTGCTTGTAATCTCTGCCTGTGACTGGGGTGTTTAGTCCATTGAGTCAGCATAGTTATTAATAGGTTTGGATTGATGTCTGCCTCTTTGCCATGTGTTTTTGGGATTTTTTGTTTATCTGTATCTCCTTAACTGCCTTCTTTGGCATTAAATATTTTTAGTGCCCCGTGTCCCCTCAGAGCTGTGACTGCATTCGGAGTCGGGGGTCTCTAGGAGGTCAGCGGCGTCCTGAGGGTGGGACCTAATCTGATAGGATTCGTGTCCTCACAAGAGACGGCACGCGCGGGAAGAGGTCACGTGCGGACACAGCAGGAAGGCACCGTCTGCAGGCAGGAAGCGGGATCCACTGGATCACCAGGAGTCAGATCTGCCAGCACCTTGATCTTGGACTCCAGCCTCGGGGCCTGTGAGAAATAAACGTCTGTTGAAGCCCCAGCCTGCGGTGGTGGCGTGGCAGCCAGAGCGGACTGGGAGACTCGACCTTCCGTTGATATTTATGCTGTCTCATTGTTTTCTTGCCTCGGGAGTAGCCTCACGCCTCTTATCGGCCATCCAACTGGATTCTGGTCAAATGCAGCAGCTTTGCCCGTGCAGTCTGTTTACTCGCTGCTTTGTGATGCTTTGTTTATGTGTAGCCACTTAGGTTACATAGAACCCCAGCGATACGGCCTGTAATGACTTCCCTTACAGAAACTCACGTGTCCTAAAGATCAGGAGAGGAAACAAAAGCACATGCGCCCCTCACGCTTGTCAGGTTTCTGGACCCACTTCCTTCCTGTGGAACCAAGTGCTTGTCGGTGGGTATTCCTTTCAGACCCAAGTACCGTTTTATTGTGGGGCAGTTTGGCCAGCTGTGAATTCTCCGAGTTTCTGTCACCTTTGAATGATGATGTCTTCATTTTGAGGTTAATCTCACGGGGAAGAGAATTCTCAGGTGACTGTTCTTGGCACTTTGCGGAGTCGTCCTGCTGCCTCCGGCCCCTCCCTTGTTTCTGGTGAGGAGTCGCCGCCCTCAGCCGTGTCCTCGTGTGTGATGAGTCGCTTTTCCCCTTTGCTCTGAAGACTGTCTCTGCCCTTTGCTCACTGTGGCTATGGAGGACTTTGCGAATTCGTCAGTGTGAGTCCTCTGACCTCACCCTTCTCTTCCAGGGTGGCCATGGCTGCTCTGCGGGCCTGTGCGAGCTGGCGCCCGGGCATCTGTCAGGCAGGGCGGCCTCTCTGTGCTCAGTCTCTGCTCTGCATGCAGCAAAGCTGTGCCCCCCCAATTCCTGCAGGGTCACCCCCGGCCGTGCCCTTTCCTCCTGCTCTCAACCCCCGACGCAAAGGCGCAGCTTCGCAGGGGCCGCTCACGGCCCAGGCAAGGAAGCCCCCTTCCCAGGCAGGCGGCAGTGGGTGTCCGGGCACGGACGCTGTTGTCTGTCTTAGACGACGTCCTAAAATGGTCCCGTCTCATGCTCGGTCTTGGGGAGGGGCTTCGCGGACTTCAGCTCCACCCAGCTGGAGGTCCCTTCTCGGCGAACGCTCCCTGGGTGAGTTGAGGAGCCGCGGGTGCCTCAGCCTTGCTCCCGTGCCGGTCTGTCCCGCGAGCTTGTGCACGAGGCCGACCCGTTCACACATCTCGGGCCGCCCGCCCGTCAGTGCCCAGGTCTCGTCGACAGGACGCAGCCTGTCCGCCTGGCAGCACAGGGACACGAGCGTCCCCACATTCTCGACCTTGAAACTTACCCTCTTTAAATGTCAACATGTTTTGCATTTAAATTTTTCAATGGAAATCTTTCCAAGGGTGTTGAATCACACCGCTTTCCTGAACAGAAACCCGGCCCTGACTTGGATGTGTCCTGTTGGCCGTGGAGCCTCAGCCGGTCATTGGCTTTCAGTCAGTCTGTAGCACCGGCCCTGGGGGCGGCTCCTCGGTGCTGCCCGGGCCCCCTGCGGCGCCCGGGGTCACCGCCCTCAGGACCGAGAACTGCCGTGGCCCGTGGTTCTCAGGCAGGACCCAAAAGACCCCCTACTGAGGGCCTGGCACCCGCTGTTCCTGTGGTCAGAGCGCTGCCCACACGACCCATGAGTTGTTGACCTCCTGAGGCCTCGGTGGCCTCAGCTGTGTTGATAACCGTTGTCCCCATGAAGTCCTGTAAAGCGTACGTGAGAAAGTACTGCTGCTGGCCATCGTGGGGTCGAGCGTGTAGTCACTGAACAGAGGATTGTACCCGGGACCCGTCAGGTGTGTGAGGCCAGCAGATCAGGAGCCACCGCCGTGCAGGAGGAAGATGGACTCACAGCCCCTGGAAGCAGGCGGCACGGCCGCCAGGAGGGGTGAGGCGGAGGCCTGGGCCAGAGCCTTGGCCGCAGTTTTCAAGGGAGGAATGGCAGGGCCGCGGGAGAGGCTGGCAGGCTTGAGGTTGGCTGGCTTGAGCGTCTCTGTGGTCGCAGGTGTCGGGGCTGCCCCGCTTGTCTGAGGTCCGGCCGGGCTGATTAGGGCCGAGTGGGACAGCGGATGGAGGAGGGGCTCAGAGCCGGCTCTGGATTGGCTGCCCTTCATATCACAGGCACGCCCCGCTCACAGGCAGACCGGTACCGCCTCTGGGAGTGTGCCCGCCCTGGCAGGGGCAGTGCCTCCAGGGTCAGCAAGGCCCCCAGACGTCAGACCCTCATAAAGTACAGAAAATAACAAACCCGATGAACGTAGCTGCCGAGATGGTTTATCCTCCTGGTTCTCAGCTGTCCTCTGGGGCTTTCTGAGGGTCACCAGCAGTGGGCAGTGTCCTCACAGTCCGCACAGCCCAAGAGAAAGAGATGAGACCCCCATTGCCCACTTCGTGCTGTGCAGCCTTGGGAAAGGCACTCACCCTCTCTGGTCCAGGTTCTTTGGTTATGAAAGGGGTACCGTGAAAGGACACAGAGGGAGCCTAACCTAAATGCTGTCTGCCCTTCTTTCCCTGGCTTCCTTCTGTTGAAACTCTCCAAAATTTAGATGCAGAGGAATTCAGGTATTAAAGAAGAGCAGTCTTTTCATGTCTACTCCCTGGTGTGACTAAAGCATACCAGGAATCATTTACATCTTTAAAAGAAGCTTCTTATTAGCCCAGAAGCTGTCAACGGGCAGAAGTCGAGCCGTGTAAAACTCCTGCGGTCTGGGTGGAGGTGACACAGCGGTCCTGGCGCCAGGGGTCGCCCGCAGCCCCACGCTCTCCCTCTTGTCCCCGGAGTGGTTGTCAGAGTAACAGAAGCCAAGGCTTAGAGTGCAGGTCCAGACATTTATTGAGCGCCTGCTGCATACCAGGGGTGGCTCTCAACGGAGTCCGCGGGCAGTGTGAGTGTGGGCAGCGGCTGAAGGTCAGCCCCGGCCGGTCCGGGCATGAGACCGCGCGGTCAGGACGGTGCACGTGGGTGAGAAGATGGGGAAGAGGGTGGGGTCCGCACCCTCCCGGGCGGGGGCAGGGCTCCACCTGTGGCAGGGATGGGGAAGCAGCTCGTTCACTTCTCGCCCGCCCCCAGGCAGCGTTGCCCACCGCCCTCAGCACTGCGGCCTGACACCGAGTCACCCCAGCGAGCCCCAGGCGCTCAGGTAGGTCCCGCTCGCGGCTCCTGGGGGGCGACAGGGTTAGGTGGGGGCGGGAGGGACCCGCCCGTCCCGGCGCCGTCTGCGGGCCCTGAGTGAGGCGGGGCCCAGTAGACCACGTCATGTTCTTGAAGCTAAAACGTAACTTAAGCAGGTGCCCTGTCGCGAAAAACCCCGGAAGAGCCATTACGGCTGCAGGACGTTCTACTCCAGGACAGCCCGGGGTCGGCAGGGTTTCCTGAAGGGCAGGTGGCCGCTGCGGCCGGTGCTGCTCCCTCCGCCTGGCCAGGTCCCAGCGCCACCGCGTGCACAGGAGCAGCCGTGCCCTTCCTGCACGCAGGGCCGGCTCCGCGCGGGGCTCCCTCCTCAGCGCTGGGCGCTCAGGCGGTGTCTCCGAAGGTGGGCCCTCCCCTGACCCCTCTCCCAAAGCCTGTCCACGCTTTGCCCCTCGGCACAGTCCAGCCACTGGCCTCCAGACCGCGCGCCCGCCGCCCCTCCACTCACAGAGCCACCCATCCGCCCCCTGACCACAGGCTGCGCCCGTGGCCTCTGTGAGGCTGCCTGCACCCCACTCCACGGCAGGGGCCCGCCCCAGCTCCGTGCCCTCTGACTGTAACCTGACTCTTCCAGCGTCAGCACAGAGGGGCCCTGTGGGAGGGTCCAGCGATACAGGTCCTGGGCCCTGGTAACGGGCAGCAGTTCTCGGGGGCCCTGCCACGGTCACCAGGGCCCAGAGAAGCCCTCCCGCGGGGCTGCCTGCCGTGCACTGCGCGTGAGCTGCTCCCGCTGTACCGGCGGCCCCAGGCTGGCCGCGCCGCCTTGAAAACCGAGAACAGTCCACGCTTGAGTGACCTCGTTGCCGAAGGCGCTGGTGATTTTGTCTGTTGAATTTACCACTAGGATCCCAGCCCTGCAGACGCCCCGCGAGTGGCCCAGCCAGAGCCCTGCGACCCAGGCGGCAGGCAGAGCCGGGAGAGGGGCGGCACCCAGGCAGCCCCTCAGCATCTCGGGGCTGCTGCAGAGGCAGCATTTAGGTAAGTGCCGCGGGGAAAGGCAAGCGCTGTGTGGGGAGCAGACACGGAGCTTGGGGTGTCCCTGAGAGCTGCGTTGCTGAGCCTTTGGAAGTGGGCCAGAACCCAGCCGTGCTCACCTGTGTGCTCCCTGTGGGTTGTGCCTCTGCCGCTTCCCGCAGGGTCTGCCGGCCTCGGGGGGCTCGTGCACGAGCGGTGAGCAGGATCCCGCCCGTCTGGACGTTGGCTCGGCGCCTGCCCGCAACATGTGCGCGTGTCCAGTGCCGTGATTCTGCGTTTTCCTGATGGAGCGACTCAGTGATACGCGTGAATAAAGTGTTTTTCGGACTCTCTTGGGGCAGCAGTGTATGATGTGTTTGCAATTGGTACCTTAGAACTTCCTTAGGGGCGACCATCGCCTGCCTTCTCCCTGCTGGGGGCTTCCAGCCTCGGCTCCTGGGTAGGCGAGGGGGGGTCTGGGCGCTGAGCACCGAGGCCTGCGGGTGGCCACGTGGGTCAGACCCGCCCCAGGGCCGGGGGTGCCTGTCGTTGCCCAGGTGGGCCCGTCACGTGAGGCTCATCTGTCTCCAGACGGGGGCTTCGTGTGTGACTTCTCCCTGCAGGCCGATCGCGCCCTCCTCACCCCAGTGTCGCTCTGGACAAGGCCGGTTGGAAAGACGGTTAATTACGATCCTTCGTGTAGCAGTTACCTGGAACTTGCCCCCAGACTGCCGGCTCCTCTCACCGGGGTCAGGCCCGCAGCCTGAGGGCGGGAAGCAGATGCCGCCCGCTGCGCACTTGGGAAGCCGAGGCTGGGCAGGTTGCGCTTTGTAGCTTTGTAGCCAGGGCGCGGGGCAGGGAGGAGCCCTGCTTCCCTGCCCTCCTTCCCCGGGGCTCTCGGTGTGCAGCCATCCCCGCTGCGAGACAGCAAAAGTCGTCGAGCATCAGAAAATGCTCCCGTGTTGTGAAATCCCTGGCCCTGTTGTGTCCCCTGTGTGCCTCCAAGTACGGTGAGCGTGATGACCTCCAACGGGAAAATGTAGGTGTGTGTGCAGAGCAGAGTTCACCTGTTTACCACTCAGCAGCAGGTGACGAGGGGGAGGGGCTGGCGGGAGCCGAGAGGGGACGCGGTGGCCACCTAAGAGGAGCCCCACGTGGTGCCGCCCCCGGGCTTCCTGCAGATGGAGCCCTGGCTCCGTGGGTTTGGGGCCTGCTCGTCGGTCCGCGGTTCTGAAATCCCACTCTTCCATCACCTCAACTCACTTTTCACACAAAAACTTTGATGCCACGTTTTTAGCATTTTCTGTTCTTTATCTTTGCTGTTTTTCATAGTTGAGCTTCAGTCCCATGGGCATCTGGTCAGCCCTTGTGCCACCTACCCTTTCAGCTCAGCTGACCACTAACATCAGCACATCCACTTTCCTTTTTCAATTCTTCTCATCGGAGAGGCAGAATTAAATAAAAGGTCCAAATAATAGCACACACCTTGCTGTAGACAAAGGTGATGTCGCAGCCCAGCACCTGGTGTCACACCAGCTCAGACCCTCTGTCTGTGGACGCACGGACGTCCAGATTCAGCCTGGACATTGACCGATAAAGGGGAGTGTGAGCCGCAGGAAAACAGGTGGCCGGGAAGCCCAGGGCCAGCAGCAAGGTGAAGGGGCGTCGTGGGGTCGCATGAGGGTCAGGTCGCAGCCAGGGCCTGGGGATGGGGAGAGCGGGGCGCCGGACCTGCACGGGCCGTGTCGGGACCTCAGTGCCTCGTCTGCGACGTGGAAATTAAGTGAAACTGTCCCGCCCCACGTGTCACACAAGGACAGTGGCAGGCGTCTCGACACCTGTAGCCCAGGGGTCGTGTGACCGCCAGATTCACCACCTGGGCCTTTCTGTTCCTGCAGCCGCCGCGCAGACACGTGGGCCCCGTTCTCGGGAAAGGGGGCCACTGCCGGGGCTGCCGGGCGAGTCTGTGAGAGCTTTAGGCAAGAAAGAAGAAGGAAAACCAAAACCACACAGACAGCATGGGCGACGTGGCTACGCCCCGAGGCTGGGTCTGCGGAGCAGGCTGGTGGGGACGTGCCCCCGAGGCGAGGGGGGGGGCAGAGCGCGCCACAGCCGAGAAAGCGCCGCAGTGTCCGCGGCAACAAGGCGCCCGCACAGCCCGGTTCAGTCTCGGTACCGAGAGTCCCGTGCAGAGTGCGGATGTGAAATCACGGGACTGACCGCACGCTCGGGGGCGGGGGGTAGCACCTTGTTTTCCTTTCTATAACGGGTTCTATTCAGAGGTGCCATTGCTGTTATTTGCATCTTATACCTGATCCATTTAGATACGGTGCAGTGGGTGCTGACTAGATATTTGACAGTGTATCTACTACCGTGGTTTTATCTTGTTTCTCATCTTTTAATTACAAGGTGATACCTATTCGTTCAGCCCCAGGACTGAGTGAGCGGAAGCGAGTCCCCTCAGGCGGGCCCCACAGGCGCCTGGGCAGGGCACGGCTCGCGCACTGCCCAGGCAGCACGGCGTCTTCCAGACACGTCCCATCTCTCAGAACCCGGCTCAGTGGGTGGGGTCGTTGGTTGTGGTTTTAATAAAAAATGGGATCCCACTACGGGGCCGTGGGGCCGGCTGGGCTGTGAGCTCCTCCTGTGGCTCCCATGGCGGCGTTTGCGCTGGCTGTCCTGCTGTCTACAGCCATGTGGCTTCCGCAGTGTGACGGTCAGCACCACGGCCACACTGCCCTCAGCACCTGCGACGGGGACGAGGCTGGAGAGGGACGTGGAGGCCCCACGGGCAGGGGCGCGGGGCTGAGGCCCCAGCAATTCATGAGCGTCCTCAAGCCCATGACCCTGGAAAGCTGGGGGGCGGGAGCATTTGGGGGATGCGGAGGGTCCGAGGACGACAGGTTCCCGGAGTTCTGACGGGGGACTGGGCTGGGGGAGCCGGACTGGGCCCCCCCCATTAGGACCCTCTTCCCTAACAGGAGACGTGGGACCAGAGGAGCCCCACGAGGCCGGCGGGTGAGGTGGGATGCGGTGAGGGCTGCGTGGGGTGAGTCAGAGGGCAAGGCGAGGGGCAGGTGAGGACGCGCCGCAGGCCGCGGGCACCTGGTGGTCACTCCTGCAGCGGAGACGCTGGCTGGCTTGGCAGAACGGCCCCCGCACGAAGCAGGAGAGGCCACCCCAGGGCAGACACACGGCACCCCACGGGGACCCAAGGGGACACGCGGAGAGGCACACTTGTCTCCTCGGACTCTGTTTTTAGGGGGTGCTTTCAACCTGATCTGTTTATAATTGCATCACATATTTCTGTGCTTTTAAAGTCAGATCTACCCAAAGAGAAATCTTCAAAGAGGCCCAGCGTCTGTCTGACCCCCGCCTGCTCCCCACTCCCCTGGACAGAGCTAGACTTAGGTTCGGGCTTCCATCTTTACCACCTGGAGGAGGCACTCCTGCCCTTCTTCTTGGATGAAGACGTTTTCACTTCCTGCGCCCGGGGCGTCGCGGGCAGTCAGCGCCCAGACCAGTATTCCAAGCTGCCACCCCTCCCTCGCCGCTGTCCTCAGGGGCGTTTCGGGCCCTTCTTGGGAGGAGAGGCCAGTGCCTCGGGCTGTGCAGGAGCCAGACCTTCTCAGTCTGGACATCGCCGTCTCTAAGAGACAAAGCTGAGACCAGCTGGCAGAAAGTTCATTTTCAGCCAGAAAATGTCCATGGACAAATAGTGTCGAGTTAGGTATTAATTTACAGTCGCTGGATGTGTTTTTCGAAGGTGAAAGAAAGGGTTCCGAGCAGCACCGTTTCCCGGCACACAAAGTGAACTGCCGCCAGCCAGGGAGCCAGGGGCCAACCCTCCGTGGCTTCTACCCGCCAGCCCACAGCGAGCTTTATAGAATAATCCAGAAAGGCCTCCAGACAGGAAGCCCCAGGAGGCGCTGAGCTCTGGAGAGAAGCCCCCTGCTGCCCCGGGGTCGGCCCTCCCAGGGAGCGTCCACCCACCACCAGGGCCCTCCCCGGACAGGCCTGGCCCCAGGGGAGCGGGAGCTGGGGCAGGGCACCTTGCAGCAGAGCCCCCGCCCCGAGACACAGGCACACGGCCGCCACGGAGAGCACGGAGGCCCTTCCACGCCCCTCGGTGGGACACGGAGGTTTTGAAGGAGTTTTCTTTTCAGACCAAGAGGAAATTCCTAGAATTCTTCAGTGGTAAATCCAGGCCCCTGCGTGGAGCTTAGGGAGCCGCGCGGAGCCAGGATGCACGTGGCGAGAGGAGGCCGGGCATCCCGTACTCCCTGTTTGCGCCTCCTGGGGACCCCAGATCCCTGGGGGTCTGGCCGTAAAGGAAGGCACCCAGCGGGTCGGGTCCTGTGGCCGGAAGGTCCACAGTCCTCGGCGGGAGCAGCCTGACGCCACCCTTGGCCGGGTGACCCGCCAGGCTTCAAACTCGGGGCCCCACCCGCCATCTGCGTGAGTCAGTGCCCAGCACCCGGGGGAGGCCCCGGGAGGGATGTCCACCAGCCCCGAGTCACGGAAACCACACGTCACCCTGTAACAGGGATGCAGCCGGCACGCAGGCGAGCGCTCCGGACACCGCCCGCCTGGACACTGGCCATTCACCCCCAGAGTCTGCTCGGGCCCCACGGTCAAGCCTTCATCCTAACTTCCAACTTGGAAAGACCCTCAGGCAGAAAAGTTACAAAGTAACATCGATGCCAAGGACAGGCCACCCTTTCCCCAGACTCACCCATCGTGGACACCTGCCTCAAACGGGATGTGTCACCAAACCTGGGCACAGAAGGCGGGGACGGGGGCACAAAAAGCGGTACTTCAGAATAAGAAACCAGAGGATGCTAAATAAAATACCGAGCGCACGCGCATTTTCATCCCCGACAACCTTGAAGTTGGTGTGCTGCATGCTGTGCGGACGCGCCAGTTAAGTTTTAAGGTCTCAGGGCCTGGGGCAGGGGGACGGGGCAGAACTGCTAGTTGGATAGGTTTGTACTTGGGGTGATGAAAACGTCCTAGAGCTGGATGAGGTGACAGCTGCACAGTGTGTATGTCTGGATGCCTCGGAACTGTACACTTTAAAATGGTAAATTCTGTGATATGTAGAGTTTACCACGATTAAAAAAACCTTAAGGCACACTGAAATTAAAGATGCTCACACGTAGAAACACCATTTTCACAGTTTAAAACATTCCGTGTAATTTGCACCAATGTGGAACGCTGGCTCTGAGCCTGTGCTTTTGAAGTCAGGTCACACGCCTCCTTCTGGTGACACCATCGTAAGTGGGACAAAAGGCTGCTGGCCAGGTGAGTGATCGGATCCCGGACAAGGGTTGGGGGGGTGGGGTCCCTGCCTGGTTTGGAGAGGCTCTGGGAGCCCTCAGCTGCTCGGCCACCAAGGCCCCAGGTCCGCACCTCCGTGGCACCTGGTCCTGGGGGCCAGGGAGGGTCGGCGTGGGCAGTGGGGCCAGGAGGGCAGACAGCCCGCCCGCTGTTGTGGGGCAGGGGACCCCCAGGGTGACAGTGCAGCCGCACCGCACCCGCCCTGAGCCCACTCCGGAGTGTCTGCTCAACCCAGAGTCCAGTGGCCGGCAATGTCCACGGGCAGGCGGCCGTGCCCCAGGGCGGCCACACTCAGGACACAGGTGAACCAGCTGGACATGCGCAAATGACACATTTGCCCTTGGCCCCTTCCAGGACTTTTTCACTCGAACTGTTTCTTTTTAAAACCTCGTTTGTTACCTAATTTATTTCTCTGGACACAGCGATGAGCAACTTAGGACCTTTCAGTCCCGATGCCGGCTGTGCTCCTGCCCCAGGGCGCGTGCCCATGAGTACATCGAAAATCTGTTCTCGGGACTTCCCTGGTGGCTCAGTGGTTGAGAATCCGCCTGCCAATGCAGAGGACACGGGTTCGAGCCCTGGTCCGGGAAGATCCCACGTGCCACAGAGCAACTAAGCCCATGCGCCACAACTACTGAGCCCGTGTGCCACAACTACTGAGCCCATGTGCCACAACTACTGAAGCCCACGTGCCTTGAGCCCATGCTCTGCAACAAGAGAAGCCACCGCAATGAGAAGCCCACGCACCGCAACAAAAAGTAGCCCCCGCTCACCGCAACTAGAGAAAGCCTGTGCGCAGCAAGGAAGACCCAAAGCAGCCAAAAATAAATAAAATAAATAAATTTTTTAAAAAAAAGAAAGAAAGAAAATCTGTTCTTACACAGGACACGTTGCTGCCAAGGGAAACGCCCCCCCAGCCCAGTGCCTTCCCTGCCTGCGGTCACTGGGCCAGGCTGGTGGCTACGTGGGCCCAGAGGCCGGAGGACGTGCAGCTCTCGTGTCTTCTAGAAGCGAGACCCTTTGCCCGCAGCACCAGGGTCCCACAGGAGCTGCCCCAGGAGTGAGCAGTGTCCACAGCAATGGAAATCAGGTGACGCCACCCCTTAGGGGGAGCTGCAGGGCCCATGTGTCGCTAGTGGTCACTGCTCTGCCTGCTGGACTCATGGACGCAGGACTGGCTGTGTCCACAGCCCAGGATCTCGGCACTGGGTGGGGGCTGAGGCTCAGGACAGGCACGCACAGCCACCTCCCAGGAGCCCGGCACGGAGGGCGGCTGCAGGTCCGGCCTGCTCCAGACTGGCTCGGGGGAGTGGAAGGCACTGGACAGGCTGGCGGATTCCGGAGGCAGCACGAGTCCCCGTGAGGCTGCGCACGAGACGGGGCTCGGGCTGCAGAGAAATCGTTCCTCGTCTTTCTGAGTGCCGTGTATTTCAATCATCATCCTCTCCTTGTGGGAAATTGCTTTCAGAAGAGCCTGCCTGACCTGAGGACCAGGGAACACACTCAGTGACGCTGTCGTCTGTTTGGCAGGTACGCTCGGTGCTCGCAGCGCAGGACTCAAGTTAAAGTGGCGGCTCGGGCACCGTCCAGAGCAGAGAACAGCTGAGAGCCATCATGGCGGTGGTCTCGGGGGCCCCCCCTTGGGCTCCACAGAAGATGTGTGGGCCCAAAGCGGGCAGGGCCTTGCCCACCTGGGGACCGGACCACTGCCCTCTGGCAGCAGGCAGAGAGCTCTGCGCCCTAGAGACATAGAGCGCCCTGCCTTGTTCCCCTTGACCGCCTGCCCCGGCAGACTCAGCACCAGGCACTGCCCGGGTGGGGCCGGGGGAGGGCGCCTGCAGACTTGGGCGCAGCGGTGCCAGGAGGGGCTCGGGCAGCCCACTGAGACTTCGCCCGCTCCCGCTGACGTGAGGATGGCGCCCGGCACCCTGGAAGCTCCAGGCAGCGGCCTGGCCCCCAGGAGAGGCTCCAGCGTGGGAGTGGGTGCTTGGACCCTCAGAGCCTCGGAGGAAGGGAAATTTGGCGCTGCAGAAGCACAGGAGGAGCGGGAAGAATTCCATGACTCAGGTCATAACCCGTTTTCGGAAACGTGTTTTCTTCCTGAATCCACAGCACACAGCACCGTCTGCAGGCCAGACTGGGCAGCTCCGGGCTGCTTGCGGAACCCCGTGGCGGGGGCGGGGCTCGGTCCAGCTCGGCCAGGAGCTCAAGGGGACACCCAGCAGGGTGCCCCGGGCCCAGGCCCAGACCGGAGCCGCCCCACCGGCCTCCCCGTCCCCGCCCTGCTCCCGCGGAGGGGCCGGCTGGCGACTCGGTGAGCTGAGTCTGTGTGTCGCCAACCAGGGCAGCATTGCTGGCCTGCCCGGAGCCCCGCAGAGGGTGGGGCTGACCGGGAGGGTGAAGAGCGCAGGAGTCGGGACAGGACCGAGGGTGCGGGGTCGGCAGGGGGCGCAGTGCTGTCCTGTGGCCACGGGGCTGCGTCGAGCCCCTGCCCGTGCTGAGCAGGGCAGGACCCTGCTCTGGGTGAGGCGCCCCTCACCCTCATGTCCAGAGCGGCGTGGGCCTCCGGACGTGGCCCTCGGGACACACTCCAGCCACAGGCGCCACATGTGAGTGGGCCAGCCTGGGTCGCTCTGTCCAGGAGTCCAGCTGGCACCTTCCCCAGCCAACTCTGGCACCTTTGGCTAACCCCTCCCCTCTCTGGGCACCCACGACACTGTTCCCCAGCCCCACGAGGTGCAGGACCCCTGAGCAGGGACCTCCAGCCTGGCCTGGGGCGGCACCAGAGCTGGGCACACGAAGGGACCAAAAGACGGACGCCGGGATGGATGCATAGGTGCGCGTGCATCTGTGGGAATGTGGGGGGGACCCCTGCTCAGCCCCTGCTGGGGGCATCCGCACCCCGTCCTGGGGCCTTGGTCTGGGTCGGCAGCTGTTTTTTCTGGCCCCAGATGACTTGGTCCTGACTCAGGTCTCAGGCCAGCAGGGAGTGAGCCTGGCGGGTGTGGGCAGGACCCTGGCGAGGCCCCCAGTCCCAAGGGCCCCAGGCAGGTGGTCGGCACCCGGGCCCTTCCAGATCTTCCTCCCAAGCTGACTCCTCCAGGCATCTTCTTACTTTTATTGCTGCTGGTTTTCTGCGTTTTTTACATCTTCCCCCAAAATTTGGCAGAAAGACAATCTGCCTCAGGGCTTTTCCCACCGAGGCCCCGGTGGATTGATTTGGAGCATGGCGGTTGAGCTGGAGGAGCATCCTTGGAGCGGAGTTTGTTTTCTTTTCCGTGGAGCTGGAATCGGCAGCTTCCGCGTAAACCCGGAGGGCGTCATGCCCCCAGTGAGGAAGCATAGCCATGGTTTCCTGGCTTGTGACCTGGTGCTGGGGGCCCCCTCCGGCCCCTCTGCTGGTCCCCCACCCCGGGGAGGAGCTGGGGTTACCGAGGCTTCTAGAGTCCCCCACAGGATCACGGGAACACTTGGCTCCCCCAGGGCTGAAGGACAGCCTCGGCTGTCCTTCCTGGGACCAGCTCCAGCTCCTGCCCGGAGGAGCTTCCACTGGGCGTCTAGACCTTCTGCCCAGGCCCCTGGCTTCCTGTCCGCACCACCAAGCTGGGAGCACCCTTCAGGCAGTGCGGTCGGCGGGGGCACGGGTCGGAGCCGCCAGCCTCCCATCCTACACGAGACGGCCCCACTTCCAAGTGTGAAAAGCTTGAATCCAGCCCTTGGAAGCGTTTCCAGAGGTTTTTGGCATCAGAAAGAGCCTTCTGTGAACCTGGGAATGTGGCCGGTGGACGCAGGGGTCCCCATGGGCACTTCTGGATGGGCAGCTGCACTGCACCAAGAATGTCTGCTGCTTTCCAAAGCAAACAGGCCTGCACTGGGCCACTGGGCACCCCTCACCCCTGGCCGGGGGTGTCTGGCATGGATGACACACAGGGACCAGGGCAGCAGACAGAGGAAGCCCGGGACCTCTGCATCCTCCCTGGAGACCTGTTCGCCCTGTTGTGCCGGGGCACTGGTGGCTGGAGCCCTGCCCTGACCCCTGAGTGTGGAGGAGGCTGGGGACACGCCCAGACTCACACTGTGTGCACACTCATGCAGGCACGGACACGTGCGTGCACACCCAGCCCGGCCCCCTCCGCACACACCGTGACGGCAACACCAGGTGACAGGTGACAGCTCGCCGAGCCCCAGAGCAAACCCACCGCCCTGTGCCCCGAGACCCCGGGAGCCCGGCTTGGCACCCGGTCCTCATGTCCAGCCTGGGATGTCCGGGCACACACGGGACCGAGATGGCGGCTCCCAGGGCTCGGCCTCCCTGGCCTTGGGGTTGGGTGCAGTCCACAAAGCCCTGGGCAGTGGATGACGCCACGGGACAGAGAACCCCCTTCCTGACGTCTCCCTCCTACTCTGGCCACAGCGGCCTCGACTCCCACACCTCCCCGGATCTGGGCCCGCGCCCCCAGTGCCCCTCGGCCAGGCCGACGGAGGTGTCCCCCCAGAACTGCGGGTCAGCCTGCCGCCTGGCCCTCCGCCGGCTGCCCTGGGCCTCAGCCATCACCGCTGAGTGAGCGCTGGTCAGGAAACTGGATATATTTGCAATTATTTAAAAGCTCAGAGCCAGCGTTCAAAATGGGGTTGTTTTTCCAGTGGAAACTGTAACGTGAGTCCAGGATCTTCCCACTAACCCCCTTGGTGTGTGAGGCCGACACCCCACTCGGGGCCACGCCAGGCCAGCCGCCCCCCCGCCGGGGTGGTCCCACTGCAGTGCCTGCCCTGCCCCTACCCGCCGGGAGCCCCCTTCACACGCCGGCCCGACCCTGGAGCGAGGGCGGGGCTGCCCACCCGGCCTGGCCGACAAGAGGGCCGGGAGGAGGCTCTGAAGACCCTGCGGCTGAGCCCCACGCCCTGCACCCTCCGCTTTGCTCAGACCGCAGGCGGCACCGGACCCGTCCTCAGCCGGCCGGCCAGGGTGCGAGAGGCTGACCGCAAGCACTTGGCTCCCAGCAGCCAAGCCCCGGAGCCCAGCGCCCTCAGGCGTGACCCTCTGGGCCCCCAGGCTGTGGTTCTCGCTCACCCTCCCCAGGGACCCCCAGGCGGGGCCCACCTGCACGCACTTGTCCTCCTTGGAGGAATGGCTGTCCCCACTTGCGTCGGCTGAAGCAATGGAAACGCGGGACAGTGGTTATGGCTTCGTGGCCCAGAGGCGGCACCCAGTGGTGCTTCGGGGCTGTTCACGGAGTGGAGCCTCCAACCACTCCAGGCGCCGGCGTCAGGCAGGCAGAGGGGGTCCCCAGCCCCAGCCTTGAGTCCCTGATCCCAGCGGGGCTGCCCTCACCCACCACTCACTCTAGGACCTGGGCCCTAAAGAAAGGGGTGGGGGCCCCAGACCACTCTCCCCCACCCCACAGGGGCCTCTGCTCCCCCCTGCTTCGGACACTGAGCCCCGGGTCCCTGACACAGACGTGCCCTAGAGGACAGACTCCCCCCGCGGGCTGGACACACCTGAGCGCTGCCTGCGGGTCCCCGGAGCTGAGAGGAGCCAGTGGGCAGAGGTGGGTCCCCCCACGGCCACCTCCTCCCCGGAGGGACAACAAACCACTCTCAGCCCCTAGCGGGGGAAGGGCCACAGGAGGTGCGCACTGGGCTATATGCATGACCCAGGCTCCCTGCCTGAGCTGAGGGCCCCCTCCAGGCCCAGAGGGCCGAGGGCGGGTTGGGTGGTGTCAGGGGCCTGGGGCCACAGGCCAGCACACCTGGGGGGCCAGAGGAAAACCTGCTGCCCCCCCACCTCGAGGGCTCCAGGGAGACCAGGAGGTCGTGGGACCAGCCGGCGTGGGCGGCCACTCCCCTAAAACAGGGGACACGCTCCTTTGTCCTGAGTGTGCGGTAGCTCTGGCCAGACAGCGGGAGGGGACGTCGCTCAGGGAGGCCCTGGTGGACGGGAGGGGCAGCCCAGGACCGCACCGCTGCGGCCCCCTCCTGGGCAAGCGCCAGTGGCCAGGGGCACAGGGCAGGCCGGGGGCCACGCTGGGGCTGGAAGGCCACAGGAAGCCAGCCCTGCCAGGGACGGGAGCCACAGGTCCGGCCACCCTTCGCGGAGCCCAGCCTCCTCTCCGCCTCAGGAGGGAAGCAGAGGGGGCCCGCAGCCGAGGGAAGTTCCAGGTGTCCGCTGCGGCCCAGGGCCTGGGCTGGGGGTAGGGACAGGGGCGCCTCGGAGCATCAGAGTCTCCCACAAAGCCACAGGGCCGCAGGCTGAGGTGCCGGCCACGGCCAGGAAGGCGGGCGCCTCGGCCAGGGCAGGCGGGGCTCAAACACCACAGCGCCCTCTCCCCACCCCATGCCCAGCAAGGGGCCCCAGCTCTCGTTGTCTATGTGGGACTGTGCAGCTCCCGGTGAGTGATGGCTGGCGTGGTTGACACACACACGTGTGCACACGCGCCTCCCCAGGCACGGAGCCCCTGCCCCTCGCAGGGCAGGGCGGCCAGGTTCCCAGGCCTCAGAGTCCCTCTCCTCGCCCTGAGGACCCCAGCCCATGGCAGGTCCCTCACCCTAAGTCCCACCCTGCTGGGGGCTGAGACTGGGCCCCCAGGAGTGGACTCAGGTCTGCATTCGGGCGGAGGAAACTGCAGGCTGCCCGCCGCCCCCTGCCCTCCCTGGGCCCCCATCCTGGCCACCTGGCTGAGCCTGGGCCTCAGGGATGTGGTGACAGCCCCGAGCGCCCACAGCCTTCCCACTCTGGGTGGACTTCAGGCCCCAGGCCATCTCAGAGGGTCCAGCACCCGGACCTGAGCCGCAGATGGGCACCAAGGCCGCATTGGGGGATCACCCCCAGGTGCTCCTGCCAGGTGACCTGAAAGCTGCTGTACCTCCGGTGGGACCCCAGGCCAGCACCTGCTCTGGTGTCCGGACTGGTGGGATCTCTGCCTGCGAGGATCGAAGCTGGGCCCCGCCGGGCGCCCCACCGGGCAGAGTCAGCCCTTCCCAGGGGAGATACGGATCTCGGAGCAACAAAGGGGCCTCAGGGGTCACCTTTCAGCCTCCACACAGGCTAAGGAGAGGCTGAAATGCATCCGAGATGGAGACATCAGGCAGCCTGGGCCCCCAGCCCGCTGAGCCCCACTGGGGCCGGCCTCCCCTGGAGACGCCAAGGGAGACCCCACCGGGCAGTCTCACAAACAAGGCTCCCGGCGGTCCTCTGGCTTCACACCTCCTGCCCCGGCCCCCCTAGGAAGGGTGCATGGAGTGAATACAGATTTGAGGGAGGGGACGGAAGGGGTCCCAAGCGCCTCACACCCATACGCACACTTGCACGTGTGCACATACACACAAGTGCACGCGCTCCCACCGGGGCCCGGGCTGCCTGGACGGTGCTGCCAGCCCAGAGCACAACCCCCTGGGGGAAGGGAGAAGCTTGGCCGCGTCAAGAATGGGCCGCAGACCCTCGGTCACGTCCAGGGGGCTCTGGGCAGCGGCGAAGAGCAGGGTGGGGTGTGGGCCAGCCCCCCAGCTGGACAGACCCTGCCTCCCCCCATCCACCCTCAGCCAGGAAAGACACGGGCGCTCGTCAGCGGCCAGGAGAGGAGAGAGGAGGGAGTGTGGGGGGAGGCCACGGACGGGGGCCGGCCTCAGCCTGGAGCAGTGGCTGCCCGGGGCCTGTGCTCCGGCCACGGCCCTCTGCAGTGGCCAAGCATTCGGGGTGCAGGGGTGGGGCCGTGGCCAGGCCTTCCTGGGGTGGGCGTGCAGGGTACGGAGGGGTGTGGGCCTCTAGGTCCAGACCACTGGGACCTCCAGCTCCTCTGCTGGGCCCGGCCCTGGCGTCCGCGGGGCCCTGGCGGCGAGGGCTGCCGGGCAGGCGAGGGCTGCTGGCTGGCGCTCCCCTCATTTCCTCTTGGCCCGAAGGCTCCAGGCGCCGTGGGAACAAAGGGTGGATTGTGCCTCGTCCTGGGCCTACTCCCCGCCCGGCCGCTGCCCCTGCAGGGCCCCATGGGCGATGCTTGTGTCTGGAGCCAAGCAAGGCTCCTCCGGCCAAGCTGCAAGGGCTCAGCGAGCGGGCGGCCACGGGCACCAGCCGCGGCCTGGGAGCCTGGGAGCCTGTCCCGAGCCCAGCTGGCCCGCCACCCGCCCTGCCGGCCTCCCTGAGTCCAGCGGCAGCAGCCAGGCGGTCTCGGCTGTGCCCGCGCCTCACCTTCTCCTGTGCAGACACTTCCTGTCACCAGCCCACGGCTCTCCAGCCCCGGCCCCTGCCCAGCCCAGGCCCCCCATGTCCTGTGACGCTCACCACCACCCATCCGCCCCGCTGGACCAGAGGCAGACACCCCCTGCTGTCCGTCCAGCCAGGCCTCCCCGTCACTGGGCATCTGGGGATGCCCAACGCTCAGAGTTGGCTTCTGGGGGGCCACGCGGGCCAGGCCCCTCTGTTTCCAAGTGGGCAGAAAGGAAGCAGAGGAACTGCGCCCGACATCCTGCATCCAGCACCCCTCCGGCAAACATTTAATGAGCGCTGCTGTGTGCACGTGTGAGCCCCAAAACCCCAGCCCTCCGCAGCCTACAGATGGGGACGGTGGCAGGGCGCAGACAGTCCAAGGCCAACGCCATCCCGTTTGCCCGTCGGGCCCAGGGTCCTGTGGTGGCAGACCTCCCAGCAGGCGGTCCAGTCCCTGCCTGGCCGGCACCCACACCCGGGAGATGCTGGTGGACACAGGGCTGTCCGCAAGGCCTCCCCCAGAGCAGCCGGGGCTGGCGGGCCGCCCAGAGCAGAGCTTCAACCAGAGGCGCCTGGAGGTGCTGGGCTTGGGCAGAGGGGGGCCAGCGTCCTCCCCACCAGAAATGGGGCCGACCCTGGAGCGACCCCCACCCCGTGGAGCCCTGCCCCCAGAGGACGCCCAGAGGCCTCCGCTTGGGGCGTCCCGTGTCCCCTTCCTCCCTCCCTCTTCCCCCACCCCCACTGTTGGTTTAGCTCCCGCCGCTGCTGTCAAAGGAGCTTTGTGGCCGCGAGTGGAGCCGGTGCCGATGGTCTTGGAGGGGCTCCAGGAACGAACAGCGGAGGACGGCTTTTGGAAGAAACTGGAAAAAAAATAAGAGGAAAAAGTTGTGAAGGAAGAAGGAATTTGCCTCTGCTGAGCCCGGTGCCGCCCCAGCCCTCCCTGGGCCTGGGTCCAGGCTGAGGTCCTGCCCACCCACCGCCCCCCCGGCCAGGGCCATTCCGTGCCTTCTGGGCCCAGGCCTGAGCTCACCTCCTACCCAGGCAGGCCCCAAGGGCTCCCACCAGCCCCTGAGCCGGGTGCTCTCATCCAGGCCACAGATGAGGAGACTAAGGGTCAGAGTAGCTGGGTAGCTGCCTAGGGTCTCATGACACAGAGAGGCTGCTGGCCTGAGAAGACGGCCTGTGCACGCTGGGTGGGAGGTGCTGCTGGGCGCTTTCAGGCTGCACAGAGCACGGTGAGGGTTGAGGCTGGGGTCCTGGCTCCCTGCCTCCCAGGGCCTGAAGGGGATAAGGTGGTCACCCGCCGGACTCCCACCTTCCTGTCCCCAGGCCATGGCAGTTGACCGCAAGCTACACTTTCTGCCAGCGGCTGGGCCACATGAGCAGTCCTGGAGGCTGGACGTGACTCCCCTGTGATCTGGGGGACAGGGGGGCAGGAGTGTGTGGCCACCAAGAGCTCACTGCCCCTCGCGCATCAGGTCTTGCGTAAAGTTAGGTGGCCCTGGCGTTGCTGGAAGCGTAAACCCATCCCAAACCAGGTCCCCACGGCGTGCCTGAGGGGAGGCTCCAGCAGGGAGTGGGCAGCTTCAGCGCTGCCCTGGGCTGGCGGGCTTCGTGAAAAGGCCACTGGGACAACATTGGGGCAGAACTAGGGAGGGCCTGGAGGGATGAGGCAGCGGTCCCAAGCGAGAGTCCAGGGCTCCAGGGACCCACTGACAGGGGCTGCCAGTTTTCCAGGAAGCTCAGGAGTCCCTGAGCTGGAGGAAGAGACAGCGTCAGCGGGGGGCCTCCACCCTCGCCAGGGCCTCCCCACCGAAACCCACCTGCACTGCCTGCCATCGGGGTGGACGCTGCTGGGGGACGGCTGCTGCTTTCCAGCAAAGACCCCCACCCACTGGCCTTGCCCACCCCCAGCATGGAGCCCCCAGACCCTGGGGACCCCGCAGAGGCAGATGGAGCCTCCGGGGGTCCACAGCCCTGGCACCAGGGCCAAGATACCCCCTGCCTGTCCTGTTCTCCCGGGCTGTGCTCTCCGCCAGGGTCTCTCTAGGGCCCAGGGATGGCATTTTGGGGACATGAGGAGGACAGCTCAGCCTTCCCTTCAACGGCGAGTCATCCCAACCAGACCCTCTCCATCCCCCACCCGTGACTCGGGATAAGCGGCCCCGCCCCTCTGGCCAGCTGTTGGCAGCTGTCACCACCTGCCGGCCCAGGGCCAGATGCCCCACGGCTATGGAGCGAGCGGGGGTGGGGCGTACAGCTGTCTGGGTGCGAGGGCGTCTTGCCCCGCCCCCGCCCTTACCGGAGCTGTTGGACCTTTCATGGATCCCCCCACCCCATCCTGGGATCAAGTGTGTGTCTGCGCCCAGCCACCATGGGGCGGGGAGGTGGGGACCTCTGGTCCTAACCTGAGGCTGCTCCATGCAGCCAGGCCAGCACGCGCCCCTCCCCAGGGCTTGTCTGGGGGGCTGGTCGGGCCCTCAGAACTGTACTGCTCCTGCTTCCGGCTCAGCTTCCCTGGAGTCTTGAAGGTGCAGAGGGGGTGGGGGAACGTGGGTCAGCACAGCCTCTGGGGGTGGACGCCCGCGGCCCAGGAGACGGGAGGGCGCAAGCCCCCGAGCTCTGGGCAAGGCCCAGGCAGGACTGAACCCAGATCAAGGAAGGAGGAGCCGTGTGTATCTCAGCCCGAGACCCCCTGCCGCGGGAGCATCAGTCCGCTGCGCTGGCCACCGGCCTGACCCAGACACTCTGCCTTGTCACCCCAGACAAGTGCCAGAGACAAGACCCCCCAAAAGGAACCAGCCTGCACCCTGAGAAGCAGGAGTGTGCTGAAGGCCCCCAACCCAGGGCCTCATTCTGCCCCGAGCTGGTACAGGATGGGTGCTGGCAGAGCACCCTCCCGCCAGCTCCCCAGGCTGCCCAGGGTGCCAAGGCAGGGGCATGAGATGCCGGGCCTGGTCGTCAGTAGCCTTGTGGTGGATGGGCACACCCAGCCGGGGCCAGTGCAAGTCCTATGTCAGTGGCTTCCACACCTCAAATCAGCGGTGCCAGGGGTGCGGGCTGCTGACTGGGGCGCCACTTGCTGCAGGGTCTGGGCTGGGCTGCTGCTCGGCAGACCCTGGGGGGTGGGCTCTTGAGCCCACTGTGCACGACCCCAGGTGACCCCAGGCAACACAGCCAGAAAAAGGCATCGGAAGCTGCTGACCCAGGGCTCCACTGGGCGCCACCCCCTGGGGGTCTCCACGAGAGAAGCCCCTTGGGAGGCAGATCCCACCTCCAGGGCCCTACATTCCCAGGTCTGGGGACCCTTGCAATCTCCCACCTGGGGTCACTGACGCGTGCTGGCCTGAATGGGAGGTCGACCCTCCCTTCCACAGACGGCGGCAGTCCAGGGGTCAGGGTGGCTGGGCCAGGGGGAGCACCGGCTTGTGGGGTCTCTGAGCCAAGGCAGGACTGGAGAGGGCTCAGCAGGGCAGCCGTAGGGGTGGGGGACAACCTGGGTGGGGCTGACAGGATGGGGGTTGAGTCTGGGGAAAGAATGCACGGACCTTCACAGGGCTCCCAGGAGAGGCCCTGGCCCTCAGCTCCCCTGACACCCAGCCCATCTTGTGAGGGCCCTGAGCCCAGCCAGGCCTGGGCGGTTGAACAGGACGGGCACCCGGCACCGGGTGAGGTCAGCACGGGGCACAGAGGGAGCCCCCAGCTGCCAGGCCCCGCCCCTGCCCTGCCCAATCCCCGCCCCTCCCCGTGATCAGCAGCCTCGGTCCCTGCCCACCATATGCAGCAGGGACGTGCCAGGTGCTGGTGCCAGGCATGGGGTGGAGGCTGCCTCCCAGCCCAGCCCGGGGGCCCGGCCCCCGCACAAGCTTGACCCTGTGGGAGTCCCCTGTCTCCGTACCCCACCTTGCAGCAGCCCGCCCGACAGGCCCATGTGTCCCAGGGCAGCCCAGCCCACGCCCTGGGTCTGGGCAAGATCCGCCGGGGGCGCTCACCTTTCGGCCCCTTGGGGCCCAGCCCCTGCATGCCACCCCAGCCCCCGCAGCAGGTCCAGGGCCCTGCAAGCCCCAAGCAACGCCACCCGGGGGGCTGGGGCAGCCTGGCTGGCGCCTGCAGGTCCTTGACCCCATGCCCCGAGTCCCAGGTCGAATCTGTGCTGGTCCCGACCCCATGTCCTATGTTCCTGTCCCTTTTCCTGTGTCCTACATCCTGCATTCCTGTCCCAGGTCCCCTGGCCTGGCCCCCAGACAAGGCTCTGATCCCCTGCCAGGCCCTCCCAACCCCAGGTCCACGGGGGTGTGGTGGCCCCACGTCCCCTCATCTTCAGCTTCTGTCACATGGCCTGGTCCCTGGACATCAGCCTCAGGCCCCCCCTCTGGGACAGCTGCAGAAGACTCTCGGCCACCCCTTTGAAGCCAGGAGGGCTGGGCTGCGGGGCTTGGGGGTGGGGAGGGAGCAGTCACACCCGAGGGTGGCAGAGCCTGGGCTGCCCTTTCAAGGTCACCAGGCTTCAAGGGGACCAGCTTATCACAGCCCAGATCAGAGGGAAGATGCTGGCCGGGCCCCGGGGCTCCTCCCTCCTGGCACCCACCCACCCAGCACCCAGCACCCAGCACCCACCACCCCCACCACCCAGCACCCACCAGCCAGCACCCCCACCACCCACCACCCAGCACCCCCACCACCCACCACCCACCACCCACCACCCAGCACCTCCACCACCCCCACCACCCACCACCCAGCACCCACCACCCAGCACCCAGCACCCCCACCATGGACATCGGGAGTTTCAGCCCAAATAGCTCTCAGAAGCCTCAACAGCACAAGCCATTAGTGGCTGTGAAATCAGATCAAAACATTGACTCCCAGTCTGGCTTGGGAGTCACTCTGAGACACAGCTGGATCCCCCTCCTCTCCCTTGAGACTGGGGGCCCCCACTCCAACCCCACAGGGAACCCCACAGAGCTGGGCACGGGAGGCATTTCTGTTCCTGTTGGGGGGTCCTGGTAGCATCATGGGTGGCTGTGCACTGGTCTTTCTGCCTGTGGCCAAGGGCACATTAGGGCCTGGCCTTGGTGTTTGTGGAGGGGCAACTGTGGCAGGAGAAGCCAGGGCGCGGTGCCTCAGAACCCAGGAAGCGAAGCCCTGCCGCGGTGCCCCTCCTCATGCCACTCTGGGCTCCCCGGCCCTTCGGAGCCCAAAGACTCTCCCCTCGGCCTGGCCTGCCACCTGGCCCCGCCCACTCGCACTCCTATTGGCTCCGCCCCCGCACAACCTGGGAGCCCCCAAGGGGCGCGGGGCACCAGGGAGAGGGAAGGAAGAGGGGGTGTTGGGCAGAGGGAGGGGGGCCGGTCAGTTGGAGGCCCAATGAGCAGACGTCTGTCCTGGTGGGCTTCGTGGTGGCCGGGCAGCCCCAAGAGGATGGGTCTGTCTGGTCGCCCAGACCCCCCGCCCAGCCAGGCACCCTAACATGTCCACAGAATGACCAGCCCATCAGTAGCCCTCTCTCCCGAAAGGGCACTGGAGCATGGGCCCGGAGCCACTGGTCTCCCGAGAACCAGGACCCGGGGCCCTGATGGGCCTGTCAGGTCATTAGCCCCCCAGGCTTCCCTGGGGCAGATGATGAGGGTGGTCCCCACGTGAGCCCAGGTGGACAGCACTGTCCCTCAGGCCAAGAAGGGCACAGGGTTGGGAGTGGCAGAGTCTCCTTTGAGGTTTTGGGGGACTGTACCCTCAGGGGTGCTGGGCAGGGGGCAGCTCATGCCCTGTGACCCAAAGATGGCCCACAGCCTGAGGTCTCCCCACTGCCCAGCGTCTACCCTCTCCCCACCCTACCCCCTCAGACTGAAACCCAACCAGGCGTCGGCTGCAGCCTGTCCTGTCTGGGGAACATCTGTTCGGTCACCAGCTGCGGGCTGCCTGCAGCCCACACTACTCCCCTGGCCACTGCAGCCCGGCTCCCCACAGCCAGCCAGGCCCTAGGTCTCCCGTGGTGTCCGCTATAGGTGGTCTCCGTCACCAGGCCACAGCTTGGTCACTGCCCACAGAGTCAGGACCACCCCAGTGGGGCTTACCTCAGAGCTAGCCCCTGCCTCCTAAGAGATAGGAGTGGGGTCCCCCCTGGGAGGCCAAAGGATGGGGGCAGGTTGAGAAGGACAAGGGACCCCATCCTGCACTGCATGGGGGTCCCAGTGGAGGAAGGGCAAGGGGACTGGGGACTGAGCCCTGGGAGACTAGAGCAGCGGGAGGGGACCCAGCCCGGAGCTGGGGAGGAGGCGGGGGTTGGACAGCAGCTCACTGCCCAGGCACGGAGGAGGGGAGACTCGCCCTAGCCGTGGGCCCAGCGTCGCCTGGGCAGGATGGCGGGCACCCCGACCAGCGGGTCAGGCAGAGCCTGGGCTTGTTTCCTGAAGCGCTGGGAATCAGCGGCTCGGCCTCGCCCCTCCTGCCGACCTTCCGACATACCGCGCCGGGGGCTTCGCTAAAATCGCACCGGCTCTTTTCTTAAGATGCTCCAGAACCTCTGGGCCAGGGGCAACCCAACCCCTGCCTGCTGGTTGAGTGAGTCAGAGCCTCAGTTTCCTCATCCGGAGAGCGAGGCCACGGTTGCACACCCAGGGTGGACGGTGCCCTGCAGGCAACTGGCCCTAGCCCACCTCCCCACCAAGGCCACCCAGGGAACCCCAGAATGTGGGACGGGAGAAACACAGGCCCTGCACTGAGGGCTGGGGGCCCCCCCCTGGGCCAGATGTGCAGGACTCTGGCTGGCCAGGGAGGCGTATGCAGGTGAGTGGGGAAGAGTCCTTCGGTTCAGGGCACTGATGGCGGGCCCTGGGGACCCTCAGGCCTCAGCCCCCGAGCCTAAGGCCTGGTGATGGGGCTCCTGAGAGCTCCCCCATCCATCCTATAAACAGGCACACGCTCACGCACAGATGCAAACACAGGAAGAAACACCAGCTTAGAGGAAAGGATGCACATTTTCTTGTTTAACAAAATAAATTAAATATACGAAGCTTCAGCTCAAACTCTATATAAAATTACAGAGGCCTGGGGCCGCCACGGGTAGTGGGGTGATGGATGCCCGGTCCCGAGGTGGACATCCAGCGTGGCCAAAAGGCCAGGTGGGTCCTGGGCCTCAGGAGAGGCCGAGTCTCTGTGGCCCAGCCCTCCTTTCATCATTATTAATATTATTATCTTTATTTTTTAAATATAAATATCAAGGGCCCCTTCTCTCTGGCAGTGGGACGGGAGGCACCCCCAGCCAGCTCCGGCCTCTCAGGACGGGGCCTAGGACTGCTCCGCCCGACCCCCCTGCCCAGGGCACTGGTGGACTCCTGGACACCCAGGACAGGTGGTGGCAAAAATAGCCTGGGCAGGGACACAGGCGGGCAGGCGTAGGGAAGGGGGTCGGAGTTTTTGGTTTGCAAAGCCAGGGTGCCTCTCAGATCTCCTGCCAGGCCAGGGTGGGGGGGTGACCATGGCCCCCATGAAATCCTTATCACGGGGCCAAGGGATTCCTTCATGAGCTAGCCCATCGCTACATGCGCACTGCAGAGTTACAATACAGACCTTCCCAAAGGCTTCTTACTCTGAGTGTGTGTGTGTGTAATTGTGTGTGTGTGTGTGTCCAGAGGTATGTCATGCATGTGTGTGCGTCCAGGTGTGTGTGTGTCTCACGTGGGGCGCCTCTCACCCGCAGTCCATCTTCCTCTGTGGCCCTCTGCCCCAAGCCTGCCCGGCTGGCCGGGCCTCCACAAGCCCCCCCCGAGGCACCCTAGCACTGGTAGTGGATGTGTTGATGCTGGTGGACCTTGCCCTCCACGTGCGAATGCGTGTGTGAGTGCGTGTGCGTGTGCGTGTCCGTGTAGAGTTTGGGGTAAAGCTTGGGGCCGGGGGCTGAGCCCGGGGCCAGCAGGTGCTGGGGGGCCGCCGGGGGCCCGAGTTCCTCACACAGCCCCACACCGGGGCCGGCACCGAGGGTGGGGGGTGCCGGCAGGTCCTTGTCCCCGCCGCGGTCGCGGGCCGTCGCGGGCGGGCGATGTGCAGGCACCGGAGGGGCGGGCGCGGGGGCGCATGGCTTCTTCTTGGCCTGGCAGAGCCACAGGAGCACGGTGCCCAGGATGAACACGGCGCCGGCTGGGATGCCGATGACCACTGGCCACGGCAGGCTGGTGGTCGAGGACGAGGGGGCCACGGGCGGCCCTGGCGGCTTGGGGTCTGCAGGAGAAACCGAGGAGGGGGCGGGGAGGGGAGCGTCACGTGTGGGCGGGGCCCGGGTGGGGCGGGGCGGGGCAGGGCGGGGCCCACGCACCGGGCAGCACGGTCAGGAAGGCGCTGCGAAAGCTGTAGCCCATGGTGTTGGCGCCCAGGCAGATGTACATGCCCGCGTCGTCCTGGCGCGCGCGTGTGATGAGCAGCTTGTTGAGGTAGGAGCCGTCGGGCCGCGACCACACGTCACCCGTGGGCAGCACCACGAACTTCTGGCCGCCCACGTCGATGGTGGAGTTGTAGCGGCCCTCGGCGCCATACTCCACGCGCTTCAGCCACTGGATCACCGGCTTCACGTCGCTGCGCACTTTGCACTGGAAGGATGTCGTGCCTCCAAAGTCCACCGTCGTGTTCACGGGGTGCGTGCCCGTGAGGACGGGCTTGGAGCGCGTCCGCTCTGCGCAGGGACATGCGTTGGGCACAGCCCCCGGGCGCAAGCCCACCCCCACCCCTGGCCCCGGCACTCACGGATCACGTCCACCTTGTAGGTGGCGTTGATGGCGCCCGCGCGGTTCGACACGCGGCACGTGTACTTGCCGCTGTCCTCGGGGCGTAGGTTCTTCAGGCTCAGGGTCCACTTCTTCTTCCTGTGCTCACCAGCCTCCGGGCGCGTCAAGGCCTGGTCATCCTTCATCCACATGATGTCGGGCCGTGGGTGCCCACTGGCCACGCACTTGAGCCGCACGGAGCTGCCCACGGGCCGCGCAATCACCCGGCGCCTCATCTTGGAGGGCTGCGTGAAGCGGGGCCGGGCTGCGCGGGGTGGAGGGGAGCGGGCGGGGCATAGAAGTCAGCGGGCACTGGGGTGGAGGCACAGCCCCACCCCCCGACCAAGATGGTGACGTCTCTCCCCGTGCTCACCCCATTGCTTGCTGGCTGGGTCTTCCTGGCCCCCGGAAGAGCCGTCGTGCCCCGGGCTCTCCCTTCCTGGACTGGTGTCGTCTGCAGAGGGGAGGGTGCATGAGAGGGGCCTCCGCAGCCCCTGTAAGACCCCAGGACTGGCTCCCAGGCCCCAGCCTCAGGCCCAGCTGGGAAAGCTCTAGAAACGCCAGCAGGAGGCCATGGGTGCACACCCACATCTCAGAATCCCAGAGACAGCTGGGCAGGAGCCGCCCACCCGGCCCACTCCCTGGGTGCAGGTGACCCCGACAGGCGTGGGTGGGACGGAGATCTGGCTCCCCCACCCTGGCTCCGGGGGGTCTGCAGGGCCTGGGGGAGGTGGGGACCAGGCCCAGCCGGCAGCTGCAGTAACCCTAGCCCACATCAAGGGGCCGAGAGCTAGGAGAGCTGACATGGCTCGCATACCTCCTGGGCATCCTCCCCTTTGAAAGGACGCTGGGGGGACACCCACAGTACTCCCATTCCACAGCCCAGAGAAGGCCTGTGAGGCCTGAGGGGGGCGGCGTGCTGAGGAATGCCCCCGCTCCCGGTGCCAGCCGCGCCTCCACGGCCCAGGACCAAGGCCAGGCGCTCAGACCCCACCCCGGAACCCAGTGGAGAGGCGCATGGGTCAGGCTCTTCCTTTGTGCTGCCAGGGAGCCTGCCCCGAGGGACCCGCCCGGGAGCCCGTGGGGGAGGGCCAGGCGCCAGCGCCCGGTACCAGCGAGTGGAGGGCGTGTTGCTGGGGGCGCCGCCCGGTCCCCAAGCCCGGGCCCCAGAGGCAGAGGAGAACAGAAGGCCCTTCCTTCCCAGCGGCCCCTCTGAACTCCGAAACCTGAGCCTCAAAGTCATGGCCGACGCCAAGGCTGCCGGCCCGCCTGCCCCGCCAGGCTGCCCTTCAGTGGGACCACCACCTGGGCCCCCCATACCCACTCCTGCCGCCCCCCCCAGCCAGCCCTGGCCCCCAGGTCAGCAGAACTTTGGGGGAGAAGGGGTCGGGAGGAAGGGGAACCCCAAGGTGAGGCCTGAGGGGGTGGGGCCCGGCCTGGGGGTGGTGTCCTGGGCTCAGAGGCGGGGAGCAGGACGGGTCTGGTGCTGGGGGCCGTGGGCCGAGCTCATGCAGGGTGAGGGGTGGGCACACAGGGAAGGTCTGCCTGCCCGCCTGAGCTGACTAGGCACGCACGGCAGGCCCCGCCCTGGCACGGCCAGCACTGACCCATCACGATGAGGGTGTAGTTGACGCTCAGGCTGCCGAAGCCGTTCGTCGCCTTGCACACGTAGGCGCCAGCATCCCCCCGCTCCACCTCCTTCACCTTCAGCCCCTGGGGCAGCACGCGGAAGCGGCTCCAGCCGCCATGGATCGTCCGGCCGTCCTTGGTCCACATGGTCAGTGGCGGCGGGTCCCCCTCCACGGGGCACTGCAGCCGCACGGTGCGGCCCAGCCGGGCCACCTGCCGCGGGACTACTTTGTCCGCCATCCTCGGGGGGCCTGTGGGGGTCAGAGGGCTCGGTCAGGGAGGAGGGGACCGGCAGGTGGTCGGTCAGGGCCAAGGCAGGCATGGGCACTGGGAGCCGGGGGAGGGCTGTCCCTGCCGGGTCCCCAACCCAGGACTCCACCCAGATACACCTACCCAGCTCCCAGACCACAGGAAGCGGCGTTCACCCAGGGCCCACCGCGCTCCCGCACGGGAGCTGGAATGCCGGGGTGGGGGTGGGAGGGGGGAGGAGCGGCTCGCCCAGGAGGCACGTCCACAGGCGAGCGAGGGCGGCCCCCACCACCTCCCTGCAGGCACCCCGTTTGTTTGTGTGTGCACGTGTGAGCGTCCCTGCGTCTGATGGCCCACGTCTGTGCCTGTGTGTGCATGGGCTGCATCAAACCGGGTCTGTCTGCCTGGACAAGAGCCTCCCTGCTGCCAACCAGGCCACACCAGGTCACCAAGGCCCTGGTCAGAGGGCAAGCAGCTGGGCATCCCAGCCCTGGGTGACCACTGTCTGCCATGGGAGAAGCCTGAGTCCTGGGCTGAGGCCATGATGCCCTTCACCAGCGGGAAGAAACCCATCCCCGTCCGCACCGGCCCGGGTCCACCCAGCCTCATTTTCTCTGGAGTCAAGTCCAGGGAGAATGGGGATGACCAGGCCTAGAGGGCAGCAAGAGATGGGCCAGCTGGGAAGGACGCTGCGGACATCAGAAGGCTATGGCGCTATCTCCTGGTGGACCCTCAGTCCCCTCCCCGCCGCGCCCCCATGCCTGACGCCCTGAGCTGGGGCTGGTCTGCAGCCCCTGCACCACAGGAAGACCACGAGGGGTGGAGGGCTCTTACGTGGTCACCCACCCACGGTCCCTCCAGACCAGGAGAGGCAGCCACGGGCACCCAGCTGCCCTTCCCAGGGGCTTGGCTGGGCCTGGCTCCCAGGACTCCGCCCACCAGCCACTGGAAGGGGCACCCACCCCACAAGGCAGCCACTCCAGGCCGTGAAGGCCGGTCCCGAGCCCTGGCCACACGGAGGTGCCGGAGGCGTGGCTGCTCTGAGGTGCTATCGCTGCAGGGCCTGAGAGCGGCGTGTGTTTTTAATGACCGGCTGGTTCTGCTGCCGCTTTGCAACCGAAGTGCTCCTGTGGGTCCCCCGGAGACTAGCTCCCAGGGACTCTCACAGAGCATGGGCCCCCATCGCCTCTGCCTGGGGTGCGCAGGGAGGGTAGGGGGCCATCCCCATTTGGATGGAGGGAGCTGACAGCCCAGGGCTCAGCTTCTCTGGGGCCCCAGGTGGGGAGGGGGTCCCGAGTCTCTGATTCCAGGGGACTGGGGTGTGAGGGACAGAGACACTGGGCACCTTCCCTCTACAGCCTCCCCCCTCCACATCCTGCCCCATTCGGGTGGCCCCACCCCCTCCATGCAGCCCCTGGACAGTGGGCCGTGCCAGAGGTGCCAGCCAGCCAGCCAGCCCTCTGGCTTCCCCTGACACCCGCCTCTCCCTAATCACTCACTTGTCTCCAGGGTCCCCCAGGCACCTACCCAGCTCGCAGTGGGCGAGGCTTCAGGGCCCCCAGACAAGTGGACCTTCTGAGGCCCCCCAGGCCGCCCAGGGTCTGGGCCTCATTCCCAGGCAGACCCTGTCCACCACCTGTCACTGCCTGAAATTCCACCATTCACAGGGGCCTCCCAGGCTGCAGGACAAAAGGGCACCCCCCAGCCCTTCCCGGGCTGACACCTGGGTGCAAGGATCACACACACACAAGCACAGGCACACGGACCCACACGTGTCCACACAGACACACGCAATGGCCCGGAAAGCATGTGGGGAGGACGGTGCCCGCACGAGGAACAGCATCCCTCCCTGCTGGGGCTTTGCCTGTCCCAGCGGCATCGCGGGGGCACCACTGGGGGCTGGTTCAACACCCCCGACCCCCGAAGGAGCCCGCCTCAGTGGCAGAGAAAGCGCCAGCCTGACAGTGAGGCCCCTCCCTCTCCCCACCCGCCAGAGGAGACCTTGTTGGGGGGCACCTACTGGGAGGCAGGGACGCCACCCTCGGTCCTGCGGAGTGGAGGGACAGAGCCAAGTGACCGCCAGATGGGCCGGAAGTGTGGCCCCATGGGCCGGCCTGTGAGCAGTGAGGGGGACAAGGCAGCGCCCGTCCAGAGGCCCCGGCTGGAGCCAGCCTTATCCTAAAGCAAACAGCCCCCCTCCCCTCTGTGGCCAGCCTCACCCCTCCCCACCCCCACCTGGGCTCCGGGGGACCCAGACACGAGGCCGGGGCCCTGCCCCCCACCCCGGCCTCTGCAGAGACCCCCCAGCAGGCTCACCAGCGGGAGGCCTGGCCCCCCAGATTCCTGGGAATTTTGGCCGCCAGCACGGCTGCTGCAGCTCTATATTTAGCCTGGGAAACAGAAGCCCTGTTGTTGCACCTGGACAAGGCCTCCCACCCCTCAGCCACGGGGAAACTGAGGCCTGAGCTGGAGACCCGCAGGCCCCTGGAGGGCGTGTGGGTGGGGGCAGCCGACGCAGCCTTAGCGCCTTCCCCGTGAGCACCTCCTCCAGGAAGCCCCAACCCTGCACCCACCCGCAGTCGCAGCCCTAGGAAGCCGCGGGCACAGGCAGGAGGCACACGGCGCAGGCAGGGCAGACGCGGGGCAAAGGCAGGCTGGGGCAGGGTCTCACCCCAAGAGGGGCGCTGAACGTAACGGGCAGGGAAGGTGTCGCCCCTTCCTCTCCTCCATCCTCCTCCACCCTCAGCTGTGAAAACGTGGTCAGGAATGGGGGTACTGGGGGGGATGGGGGGCAGCCGCTCCGAGGGCCCCACAAACCCAGCTTGGATTCCCAGCCGCCATCCAGAGCTGCTGTCACACACAGATCCTGTCACACCGACCCCCAGATGCACACCCCAACAGTGGATGCAGACTCCCCCCCACACACACCCCACCTCTGAGCACTCCAGACGCCCAGGCCCACAGCCCCTCCCCCTGCCTGGCCAGGAGCACCGCTTTCCCCCGTTTAGTATAACAAGACCCGGCTGCAACCCCAGCTGATACCCCTCCTGCCCCGGGGCCCAGGGAGGCAAAGGTGCTGGCAGGGACAGAGAAGGGACCCCCAGCTGTAGCCCACCCCATGCCCACCACCCTGTACCCCCAAGCCGTCTTCACAGGCCCTCGGGGCCGCCCCAAAGCTCAGCACCCCACACCTCACTGCCCCGCGGCCTCCGCCCAGCCTGGCGCACCTTCCCGACACCCCCTCCTCCCTCCCCGCCCCCAGGGGCACGGTGGCCTGCCCTGGCCATTCCATCTGGACCCACGCTCCCGCTCTGTTCACGGTCTGTCAGGGGCTTGGCCGTGGCAGGGGTGAGAGGGATCCCAAGTATCGGGCTCCACCCCTCCCCACCGCCCAGAGTGTTCTGTGGGACCTGGCTTGCCGACCCCCAAGCTCCCTTCAAGAGGGGCCGGGCCAGACATCGCCCCTCTTCCAGGGCCCACGTGCCAGAGACCAGCAGGGGCCACAGAGGCCCCGGTGGTCTCAGCCGCCACCCCGTGAAGCCGCAAACACAGGTGAGGACGAGGGTGCATGAAGCACCGGCCGGCTCATCAGGGCAGCTCCGTCCCCCGCAAGCCCTGCGAAGCCCCAGAAATTTCCAGCCTGGAAGGAATTCTCTGGCAGGGGGCAGGGGAGGTGGCGGGGGGGGGGCATCGGGCTAACCAGCATGGGCCTGGCTGTGGGGTGAGGGCGGCCAGCCAGGAGCCACCGTCCCGCTGTGCAGGACCAGCTAAGTAAGCGGCGTGGGGAGGGGCACTGGGCCCTGGCTGGGGGGCCGGGAGGGGGCAGGTCCACCCGGCCTGCCTGGGCACCTGGCACCAGGCAGGGCAGGTAGGCACTCTCTGGGGGGTGCGGGCGCCCAAGGTGTTCCTCACAGTGAGGACCGGGCGCCGCGGGGTGAGCTGGGAAGGCCGTAGGGCCAGCACCCTCCCCAAGAAGGCGAGGCCTGGGGGGGAAGGACAGGAACGCCCCAGGGCGGGGGCACAGGTGAGGACCACCCCAGGGCTGCCACGAGGGGGGCAGGCTCAGCACACGTGCACACCCGCACTCACACACAGGCTCCCGGTCACCAGCCGGCCCAGGGCGGCCCCCGGGGGCTGGACCCACGGGACCTGTGGTGGAACTGGTAGGACCCGCAGGACAGGTGGTTGCCCCAGAAACCAGGCCATGCTGGGCGTGGCAGAGGGACGGCCTGACCCACCGAGCAAGCCGGTGGGAGCGCCCCCTCCACCGGCTGCCCAGCCGCGCACCGGGGGGCTGGCAGACCAGGGGCCTCTGGGTCTGTCCTCTTCTCTGGAAGCCCCCAGATGGACCTTCAGTGGACCCCCAGCTTCAGGGCTCCTCCGCCTCACCCTCACCACCCCCAGGACCGACACGGGAGGCCCGGAGCATCACCCTGACGGTGCCACTGCCCTGGGGGGGACCCATGTGAACTGCCAACAGGGGGCAGTGACCGCAAAGCACCCGGGCACTCACCAAGGGACTCAGCTGAACACCGGGCAGCCCCCATCGGGTGTCCAGATCTCACCAGGCCCACCAGACTCAACGCTGACCCACCCCGCCATCCACCCCCACCTCACGCACATCACTTGACCCAGACCCGCTCCAGCTGCCAAAGGACCGAGAAGGCCCTTGTCCAGTGGGGCCTCCCACACCTGCCGGCACTGGACCCAGAGCACAGGGTAATGCGCCGCAGGGCCCAGACCACCCCAGGGGCCCCGCCCCAGGGGGCCCCGATCCAGGTACCGGAGTCACCTCGGAGGTGAGACGAGGACATTTTTCTGAGCCTGGAGCCCCTGGGCGTTTAAGCAGGACCTCGAGGGTGAGGGCGATGGCTATGGCAGCAGAGGACCCAACCCACGCAGCAGCCCGGCCTGCGCGACCCCAGGCCAGAGCCCCTCCCTCCCACCCATACCTGCTCCGCGACAGCCCATGCCCACGGCGGGCTTCTTGAGGCGAGGACTGAGGCCATGGGGCTTGAGCAGGCCAGCCCAGACTAGGCGCCCCCAGGCCCCCGGAGGCCACGGGGCAGGCCACCTGGCCCTCAAGGCGCACATGCTGTGTCGGGCTGAGCTCCAGAGTCAGCCCCACTGTCCCCGCCGGAACCCGGACAGGCTGCTGCACGAGTGCAGAGGGCAGCCCTGAAGCCACTGGCAGTGGCCCCGGACCAGGAGAGCACGCTCCGCAGGCCCCGGCTCCTCCGGGGCTCAGGACCCTGGGAGCCAGAGGGGTCCCTCCTCCCCGCCTGCTGCCCCAGGCCCCTTTATTCACTCCTCAGCCACTCAACAGCGCACAGCTTGTGAAAATCTCTCATGAAATAAACTCCCCGGCAGGAAGAAAAGCAACTGTGTTTCCTGCCAAGATGGGAAACCCTGGGTTTCAGCAGCCCTTAGGCTGGAGGAGCAACTCCTGCAGTGCTTCAGGGACAGCGCCTAGAAACCCCGCCCTGGGCCAGACCTCCTCAAGGGGGCCAGTCTGTGCTGGACGGGGGGTGGGCACCTCCCCCCCCCCGCCTCCAGGCCCCGCCCCCAGCCACTCAGTCGGGGCACAGGGTGTGGAGGGAGGCCCCAGGACTCCTCGCCGGAGCCAGGAAGGCTGGCCACAATGTCCTGGTGGAAAAGCCCCCAGGACACCCCGTCAGCTGACCAGCCTCTCGGCCCAGCCCTTCCCCACCCAAGGCCCCTACCCCACTACACCAAGGCGCCCGTGTCCATTGGATGTCCACTCTGGCCCCGGTGAGCTGCCCACCTCTGCCCACAACATCCCCCCAGCTGGAGGTCTGTCCTTGCCTACGCTGACCGGCCCCCACCTCTCCTTCCAGGCCCCAGGGTGACGCCCATGCCTCTGCACCCCACCACCCTCCAGTGGACCCAGGGCTGCGACCCCACCTGAGGTAGCCCAGGACAGTGGCCCCTGCTCTCCTGGGGCCCGGAGAGAAGCCAGGCTGGGCTTGACCAGGAGCACCTGGTGGCCACCACTAGGAAGAGCGGGTGGCGGGCAAGGTAGGGTGGGGCCACGCTGGCGATAGTGTCCGTGGGGTCTGGGGACGGTGGCATGGGCACGCCTTCCTTCCACATGCTGACCTGCTGACGGAGGCCGTCACCTGGACGCACCAGGGCTGCAGTCACCAGGCGAGGCACAGCATGGGGCAAAGGAGGCCAATGTGGATGGCCACACAGCCGGTAGGCAGCCACAGCTCACCTCCCCCAGCACGTCAGTGAGCTGAGCAGCCCAGGTGATCGGAGGCTGAGGCTGCTGCTGGGGAAAACCAACACGTCCCCCGTTAGGGCTGCGGAGCCGGGCCGGAGCCGGAGGCCCACTGATCCCCCCACGATGGAGACAGAGCCTGCGGGCGGCCCAGGCTCAGCCTGGCCCAGCCAAAGGCCACTTTGTTCAGCTCCCTCCTCCCCCCAGAGGGGACAGTGATTTATTTTCCCTTCCAGGAGTGGGGCCCAAGGCAAGACGTAAATGGGGCCGCTGGCCCACATCCCCACCTCGCAGAGCCTGGGCCGGGCTCCCACAAGTCCACCTCAGCCCTGGCCGCACACTGGCCAGCACCGCCTGCAGGGACCTAGAGGGGAGGAGGAGGCCCCCTGCAGCCTGGCCAGAGGCCGAGGTCAGCCAATGCACATGCACGCGCCACAGCCGCCCTGACGGCCACATGCTTCCCCAACAACTCACGCGCCCCCGCAGACCCTTCCCACCACAGCCCCAAGGCAGGGCAGCCCCAAGTCCTCGCCGTCCCGCAGGAGGTAGGGCACCCGGCACGCCGGCCAGGTCCAGGGGACAGGGAGGGACCTCCAGGGCTGGCTGCTCAGAGACCATCCAATGCACCATCCTCAGAGAAGTTCACACGTGGCACTTCTCAGAAAACCCTGAAATGACTTCTTCCAAAGTAATTTGTAAGAGGTATTTCATTCGAAACCTCTCAGAGGTCTCACTGTGAGAAATAAAATGGAAATGAAGAAAGCCAAATTCTTTTTTCAAATTTGAAAAAAAAAAAAAAAAAACAGTGTAAGACAAACCCACCAAGATTGTGAAACTTTGGGAAAAGGGGAACTTTAAAAATATGATTGGAGTCTAGAAATGTTCCGATTCCAGAAATTGTGACACCACGGGGAAAACGGCTTTCAAAAAACCACCCAAACTCTCTCTGCGCTGGTTCGTCAGCCTAAAGAAGGTCCGCGCTCAGCCTGTTCACTCGCCAAGTGGGAAGGGCCTGAAACGACTCTGCCCTCCAGTCGAGGCCTGGCGGAGAAGCCAGCACAATTCAGGAAGAGCACTGCCCCCCGCACCCCCAAAACCACAGAGGCCCTTGCCCTTGGAAAGGGGCTCCCACCTCCCTGCTGCCGCCAGGGCCCGCACCACGCAGCCCAAGGCCTCAGCCAAGGGGCACAGGGCAGGGTGGGACCTGCCTGGGCGCCGAGGCAGGCCCTACCGCCCACTGCCATCCACGGCCCGCTGCCACCCGCCACGCCACCTCAGGCTCCAGCCAATGACCAGGCCAGGCCAGTGGCCTCCAGAGCCTCCCTGGCCGAGTGGCCGGAGGACAGGCAGGTGCGTGGGTGGGGGAGAACAAGCAGATAACACAGCCATCAGAGTCCAGGCCACTGGCCGCTGGCGGAGGGGGCCCTGCTGGGCACGACCTGCGCGTCCGCAGTACCCTGGCCACCGCCCGTCCTGGCCACGCCTGGGCAGCCCCCACCCTCAAGCCAGCCAGCCAGTCCCTGGCGGGGCAGGCGGGGCGGGGGGGGGGGGTGGGCACCGTGGCATGAGGCCCACCTGGGCCGCCGCCCGCCACCCCACACCCGAACGTGGCCATATAAGGCCGGGTTGGTCTCAGTGCGCCCGCTGGGCGGCAGCGGCGGCGGGGGAGGGGTGCGAAGCCTCAGAGGGCTGGTAGACAGGGCAAGGACGATCCTGAGTGGTCAACACGCCCAAAGGGCTGGCCTGGCCGCAGGTCCCGCCTAGCTGAGAGAGGCCAGCACTGAGCATGGCGGTGGGAGTCTGCGGGCACGCATCACCCATGAGCCAAGGACGCCCCTTGCTGGGGCTGGTTGCAGGGGCAGGGATCCCTCCAGAGGCATCTGGGCCTGCCCGCTTGCACAGCAGGTGTGTGAGCCCACGTCCAGGCCCTGGTGTGGTGCACGCCGAGAGACGTAGTGTGTAGCCGGGAGTAGGTGGTCTCAGGGTCTGCCTTAAGACAGGCCCCTACCCTCCACCATGCAGTGACCCCATGCACTGGGCACTCAGTCTCCCAGCCCCCACCCTGTACCTTCCTAGAGATGGGCAGGCCTAGGGCACAGGGCTGGGTCATTAGTCCCAGAGGCCAAGAATGTCCCCACTGTCCCCACACCCAACCCTGACCACCAGGGGGGTCTCTGCAGGTTCCCAGGGGCCTAACTGGGTCCAATGTGGCCAAACAGCCCATCACGCAAGAATCCACCGTGAGCAGCTGCCCGCAACTGCAGGGATGTGTGTGTGGATGTGTGCGTGTGTCCTGAGGGGAACTGGGGCCAGAGCCCACCCTGCCAGCAAGCGTGGGGCCCCACGGATGAGCTGGGGGTGCCCTGAGGGTGAGGGGTAACCCTGTGGGAGAGCTGGAGGGACCTCATGGGTGAGATAGGGATGCCCCATAGGTGAGGGGTGCCCCACAGGTAGCTGGGGGGCCCGCGGGTGAGCTGGAGGGTCCCATGGGTGCACTGGGGCGACCCGCGGGTGAAGGGCAGGCAGAGCGGGGCCAGCAGGGGCGGGGCGCAGGCACGCGCGCCAGGCGGGCACTGTGGCAGGGTTCAGGGCCGGAGGGAAAGGGGCGGCGCTGGCGGAGGCCGGGGCGCCGGGCTGGGCGCCAGCACTCACCTCGGGCGGCGGTGGCCGGCGGGAGGGCCCCCAGCAGCAGCAGCGGCAGCAGCAGCACCAACGCGGGGCTCGGCGTCATCTCGGCCAGTGTGGACCTGGGGTGCATTCAGAGGCCGGTCACTGCGTGGGGGTGGGGGTCGCCCCGCCCCCCGCCTTGGGCCCCGGAGCCGCCCGCACCCCAGCCCTGGATCGCGGGGACCGGGGTGCGGGCCGCCCCGCCTTCCCTGCCGCGCTCCGGGCGGAGGAAGCGGCGGCGGGGGAACCGTGGTTATCAAAGGCAGACAAAGGGTTTACACTAATTACCGACCTCCCCCGCCCCCCCTCCAAACACCGTCTGGATTCCTGGCTCTTGTAACTCGGGCCCTGCCCGCGGGACACACAACACCGGCGGCCCCGCAGATAATCGCCTGCGCCATTAGCGGACAAATTTGCGTTGGGGGGGGCCCACGTGGGGTTCAGGGGCGGGGGCGGGGCACTGGCAGGACCTCGGGCCAGGCGGGAGCGGCGGCGGCGCGTGCCGGTGCCGGCGGCTCCCCACCGCAGAGCGGGAACCCGGACGCTCTCAGCCCGGGCCCCCGCCCCCAGCCCCGGCCCCGGCCCCCGGCCCTCCCGAGTCGGCCCGCCCAGTCTGCCCCGGGGATCGCGGGCACGCGGAGGGGCTCACCTCGGCGGAGCTCGCGGGCGGCGGGGCTCAGGGCCGGGCCCGCGGGGCACGCTGCGCGGTCATCGCCGCCCCGGGCGCCGCACCCCGCCGCCCCGCGCCCCCGGGCCCGGCCTCGGGACGGGGCGGCGCTACCTGGGCGCGGGCGGCTCGGGTCGGGGCCGGGGCGGGGGCCGGGGGCTGGGGCCGGGGGCGGGGCGGGCGGCGGGGTCGGTCCGGGGGCCGGGGCCGGGGTCCCGGGGCGGCAGGGCGAGGGGCCCGGGGCGCCGCGCCGCGAGGCGTCCTTCCCTGCGGGGCTTTGTCAACTCTCCCGGAGCGAGCGCCGAGCCCGCCGCGCGCCCCGCCCCGACACAACTTCCTGCCAATCGGCGCGCCGAGGCCGCCGCGTCCCGCCCCCTGGTCCCGCCCATCTCCCCGCCCCTCTCCCCGCCCCGCGCCCGAACTTTCCGCCAATCGGCGTGCGCGCCCGCCCCGCCCGCCTGGCTCCCCGCCTTAACCCTCGCGGTGCGGGCGGCCCGCGGGCGGGTCGGCTCCCGGGGGCACGGCCCCGCCCCCGCCCCGCCCCGCCCCGCCCGGCCCCTGGCCCAGCCACGCCCCCTCACGGCCCGCCCCTAGCCCCGCCCCCAGCCTGTTCCCACCCTCCCCAGCCAGGTCCAACACACCGCGCCCCCTCACGGCCATCCGCCTAGCCCCGCCCAGGCCCAGCCCAGCTTTGCGCACCTCCAGGTCCCGCGGCGCCCACCTCGCAGCTGCACCCGTTGGCGCCCGTGTCTGAGCACACAACTTCAGGCCACCAACACCCCGCGCACCTCCAGAGCTGGCCCTGATCGAGCCCCAGATGGGCCGTCAGGGCCCCGAGGTCTGAGCCCCCGGTTGTCGTTGGGAGCGGAGGGGAGATCCAAGACCCCGCTCTGGCCCCAAGAGACTCCAGGGAGGGCCAAGTCGCAGGTGATGTGGGGTACTGAGGTCCTGTGCAGATGAAGAAACGCAGGCACAGAGAAGTCAGGTAATTTACCCAAGATTTCCCAGGCAGCACTCTCCCAGCCATGCCCAGGACTGGAAGCACGCGCTGCGGAGTCCCGCTCTCCCGCGGATCTTCCTCCACGCTGCCCCACTGCCCTTCCCTTTCCTGTTCAGCGACGTGCACACACTGGCTCCCGTGCCTCCCCTATTTCCATCCATCAGGCTCTCCCCGAGCAACCCCCATCCTCTCTGGCCTGAATCAGTGGGTCAGGCTCCCCTGGCTTCCCCTCCACTGTCACATCTCTGGAACGGAGAATCATCATTTAAAACACAGCCTTGACACGTCTCTGGCTCCCCAGTGCCCTCAACACAAACCCCACCACCCTTGAGGCCCTGGATGCCTGGGTCCTGTCCAGCTCCCACCCCCACCCCCTGCAGCCCTCCCTCCATCCCCTCTGGACCTTTGCCCATGCTATTCCCTCGGGAGCCCTGCCTGGAACAGCCTCTCTCCTCTCAGGAGCTCCCTCTCCCAGGAAGCCTTCCAGCGAACACTGGAACTGGAGAGGCCTTGCAGGTCCGAATCTCCAGGGCAGAGGAGAGCTGGGTGAGGGGGTGTGAGCCATCAGGGTTTGGGGCCCGGTGAGACCCAGGCTGCGCATCTCTTCCAAGCCAGTGAGAAGGCGGTTCCCAAATCCTGTCTCTGGGCCAGGGTGGGCACCTCATGGGAGGGTGGTGGTGAGCCAGGCCCGCCCCCCATCCTGCCTGCACGCGGGGTGAAGGCCCAGACGTTGACAGACCCGAGTAGCCCTCCTGCGCTTGGGGTCAGGCCCCGCAGCGAGAAGGAAGCCAGGAGGGCGGGTTCAATGCCCACCTAAGGACGGTGCCAGCGGCGCTGGGGGTCACAGACAGGTGCTCTGGGACAAAACGGGCATGTGGGGGAAGAGGTCCGGGGCTAGTGGCGGGCTGCGCGGGCAGGGGTATGAGGAGACGCCACCGGGGCGTGAAGAGCTGCGACAGGTGGGAGACTGCCAGGGGCAGCTGTGCGAAAGGTGGCTCTGAAGCGGGGGGGAGGGGGGGGGGGGTCGGAAACAGAAAGCGGGCCGAGGGCGAGGCGGCACCGCGCCGGTGGGCGGGATGAGGTGGGCCGTGGGGCGGGGTCCCCGCCAGGTGGGCAGCTCCAGGAGGGGGCGGCAGTCCCTGCTGGCGGGCGAGGGGCCATGACCTGGTGTGCGCGTGGGAAGGGGCGCGCCCCGGGCGGGGCTCACCTCCCTGAGCGGGGACGCGCTGCCCCCTGGCGGAGGCTCGGAGCGTGGCGGCCCCGGAGGCCGCCCGGCTCCCCTCCCTCCCTGGGACCCGCGGCCGCCTCTCCGCGCAGGACGCGGCGCTCCCCACGCCGGCGCCAGGCCAGCCTGAGCGCACCTCCAAAGCCGCCTCCTCCTCCTCCCACCAGCGGGCTCCCACTTCCCCTTCATGACAATGGGCCCGGAATACGGAACCGGTTCAAATACTGTCCTTTTAACCTCCCGGTCTCAATCCTCCCGTCTGCGATCAGACCCCATGGAATTATCCTGGGGATTGCAAGAGTTTCTGTCTCCCACCTGCCGGACACAGCGAGCCCCAAGAAGTATTTATCTGCTCTTCATGCAATCGTCAGTCAACCACGAGAAGCTGAGCCCTGGCTCTGTGCGAGACCGGGACGGGTGAGGGTGGGCAAGGAGGGCGTGTCCGCAGCCCTGAGAGAGAAGGCATCTTCGTAGCAGGTGTGGGGACTGAGAGAAACTCCTCTAATGATGGGAGGGGCTTGCCGGGGAATCGAAGCCCCTGACATACAGGCTTCTGCTTCCGCGCCAGATGAAATGACAGAGACCAGATTTACATGCTCTCCGCATGTTAAAAAATAAAAAAATTCAGAGATAAATACATGTGAAAAACAGCAGCCAAGACAGCACGCAACAGGAGACATCATGCAACAGGAGACAGCGATCCTTGCGAGACGGCAAACAAATGAAGGGAGACTTAAATAGTCCCTGCTCCCTCCCTGCAGTTTCCAGGGCGCAGTGCAGGCAGTGGGGACCCAGGCAGAGCCCAGAGGGAGGGGGAGTCCCGGGAGGGCAAGACGGCTGGGGTTCACAGGGCAGAGTCCTGGAGAGGAGAGAGCTGTGCAGACAGGTAGCCCCAGAGGCCCGCAGAGGGTCACCCTCGAGGCTTCAGCGGAGTACAGATCAGTCCAGAAGTGAAAAGGAACCATCCAAGGCTGGGGAAAAACCACCCAGAAGGATGGGAGCCCAAAGGGCAGGAACACAGTGCCTGCATTCAACAGCCAGAGCTGAGAACCTAGTAATTCAAGCGGTGTCAGTTAGAGTAGAAAGAAGGATCTTGCCTCAGTAGAAGGGAAAAATCAACTCTAAACTAAATGCATTTCTGGTCCTGCCCAGCAAAGCTTAAAAACGAGACCTAAAGGATCACACAGTTTCCAAGTCACTTAACTGTGTCCCAGAAACAAATGCAAGAATATTTATAGGAATACAAAACTATCCAGCACCCAACAAGGTAGAACACACAATGTTTGACATCCAACCAAAAATTATTAGGCATGAAAAGAAGCAGAAAATGATAAACTGTACTGAGGGGAGAAAAATAATCAAAAAGAACCCAGAAATGACAAAAACAATAGAATTAGTGGACAAGAACATCATGCACACATCCTGTGACTATATTGCACGTGTGCAAGATGCCAGCGGCAAGGCTAAGTATGTTAAATAGAGACATGGAAGATTTTTCTAAAGCCTCAAACTGAACTCCAGCGAGGAGAATCAAAATGTCATATAAAGAATACACTGAACAGGATGAAGAGAACACTGTTAAAGAAAAGGTTGTGAACTTGAAGGCAGAGCTATAGAAACTATGCAAATGAAACATAGAGAGAAAAATGACTGAAAAAAATGAACAAAGCATCCGTGAGTTGGGGGACAGCTTCAGGTAGTGAAATACACCTGGAACTGGAGCCCGAAGGGAGAGGACACAGAGCTGGAAAAGAAAGAATATTTTAAGAAAAAGTGGCAAGAATTTTTCAAAATGTAGTGAAAAACATAAACCCACAGTTCCCAAAAGCTCAACAAAACTTAAGCACCAGAAACATGAAGAAAACTACACCAAGGACCATTCTCCTCAAAATGCTGAAAACTAGTTATAAAGAGAATAGCTTAAAAGCACCCAGAGAAAAAAGGCACATTTTTATACAGGAACAAAGAAAAGGATGATTGGTTGATGTCTTGAATGAAAACAATGCACCGAAGACAGTGGAGCAATATCTTTAAAATGCGAGAAAAGGAAACCCACCAACCTGCAGTCTTTACCAGCAAAAGTGTCTTCCGAAAACAAAGGTGAAACAGGGCTTTTTCAGACATAAGAAGCTGGAAGAATTAGTCACTGGCAGATCTGTACTACCAGAAATGTGAAAGGACATCCTCCAAGTAGAAGGAAGATGGGACCAGAGGGAAACCAGAAGCCACACAGAGAAGTGAAGGGCCCCAGAAAGGGAGACTATGTGAGTCGCTGTAAGGAATGCTTTTTTAATGATTTAAATCTCTTTAAAAGATAATCAATCATCTGCTTACAGCAGAAATAACAACAACGTATTGTGTGATCTCTATCATATGAAAAGTTAAAACGTATGACCACAGGAGTACAAGGGCTGGGAGGGGAAAATCAGAAATGGTGTTTGAAGGTTCTCTTACTACATATGAGATGGTATGATCTCACGCAACAGTGGACATTGACAAGTTAAAAAATGTATAGTATAAATCCCAATGCAACCACTAAAATAACCGAACAAAGAATTACAGCTAAGAAGGCAACAAAAGAGACAAATGGGAAAATTTAAAAAAATAATAATCCAAAAAAAAGGGCAGGAAGAAAGGAGAAAAGAACAGATGAGATGAATAAAAGATAAATAGCAAGATGGTAGATTTAAACCCAATCATATCAATACTCACATTAAATGTAAATGATTGAAACATCCCAATAAAAGGCAGAGGTTACCAGATTGGGTTAAAAAAAAAAGCAAGATTCAACTATATGCTGCCCACAGAGCACACTTCAAATATAGACACAAATTGGTTAAAAGTAAAGGGGTGGGAAAAGATAAATTGGCTAACACTCAACAAAATAACTGAGTGGCTGATGTATTAATATCAAAGTAAAGTTCAGAGCAAGAATATGACCAGAGAAAAATTGGGCCATTTCATAATGACAAAGTTCTAAAATCATCAAAAGGACGTAACAGTCTAAATGTGCATGTACCTGATGGCACACGGTAAGAATCCATGAAGCAAAAGCCGATTAGGAGAAATGGGCAAATCCACAATTATACTCAGAGGTTTCAACACTCTTCTCCCAAATGTGATTCAACAAGTAGACAGAAAATCATCAGGAATATAGAAGACATGAACACTATCACCTAACTTGGCCTGATTGATATTTACAGAACAGTCAAACATTTCCTGAGCCACAGGTGGCAATATTTTTTAAATAATTCAAGTCATTCAAAGAATGTTGTCTGACCACATTGGAATTATACTAGAAATCACTAACAAAAGATATCTGGGAAATCCTCAAATGTTTGCAAACCAATAATCCACTTCTTTTTTAAAATATTTTATTTATTTATTTTGGCTGTGCCAGGTCTTTGTTGCAGCATGTGGGATCTTTCGTTGCAGCATGCAGACTCTTAGTTGCGGCATGTGGGATCTAGTTCCCTGACCAGGGATCAAACCCGGGCCCCCTGCATTGGGAGTGCAGAGTCTTAGCCACTGGACCACTAGGGAAGTCCCAGTAATCCACTTCTTAATTTCCCATACATTGAAGAAGAAACCAGAGGAAAATTAAGAATTATCTTGAACTGAATGGAAATGAAAAGAGAACATATCAAAACCCGTGGAACACAGTTACAGCAGTACTTAGAAATTTATGGCACTAAGCACCTAATGAGAGAAGACAGGGCTCAGATCAATGACCTCAGTTTCCTTCCAAAGGAACTAGAAAACATGAGAAAAGGTGAAACCCCAAGTAAGCAGAAGAAGCAAACAGGAAAGATCACATTAGAAATCAATGAAATAGAAAACAAAACAAAAAGAAAAAAATAGAGAAAATTAATGAAACCAAAAGCTGGTTCTTTGAGAAGATCAATAAAATCCATAAATCTTTTATACATGGATCTGGAAAAAAAAAGAGAAAAGACACAGATTATCAGTATTAGGAACAAGAGATGCAATGTTACTACAGATTCTACACACATTAGAAGAAGAATAGGACCAGAATTTGAAAAGATACATGTTCACTGCAGCACTATTTACAATACCCAAGACATGGAAACAACCTAAATGTCCATCAACAGAGGAATGGATAAAGAAGATGTGGTACATATATATACAATGGAATATTACTCAGCCATTAAAAAGAATGAAATAATGCCATTTGCAGCAACATGGGTGAACCTAGAGATTGTCATACTGAGTGAAGTAAGTCAGACAGAAAGACAAATATCATATGATATCGCTTATATGTGGAATCTAAAAAAAGGCTACAAATGAACTTATCTACAAAACAGAAATAGAGTTACAGATGTAGAAAATAAACCCCTTACCGGGGCGGGGGGTGGGGGGGGGTAAGGAGGAGAAGGATAAATTGGAAGATTGGGATTGACACATACACACTACTGTATATAAAATAGGTAACTCATAAGGACCTACTGTAGAGCACAGGGAACTCTACTCAGTACTCTGTAATGGCCTCTATGGGGAAAGAACCTAAAAAAGAGTGGATATATGTACATGTATAACACATTCACTTTGCTGTACACCTGAAATTAAGAACATTGTAAATCAACTATACCCCAATAATTTTTTTTAAAAAAAGAAGAAGAATAGGGAACATTGTGAATAAATTTATGCCAATACATTTGACACCTTAGAAGAACTGGATAAATTCATTGAAAAACAAAAACTACCAAAGCTCACTCTAGAAGAAGTAGAAAAACTGAATGTATTTATTAAATAATTTGAATTTTTAGTTAAAAACCTTCCCACAGAGAAAACACCAGGCCCAGGGAGGGTGGTGGTGGTGTGATGAATTGGGAGACTGGGATTGACATATGTACACTAATATGTATAAAATAGATAACTAATAAGAATCTGCTGTATAAAAAATAAATAAACAAAATTCAAAAGAAAAAAAGGATATGCCACTCTCATAAAATGAGTGGGGGGCATTTCCTCTTTCTCTGCTTTGTAAAACAATTTGAATAAGATTGAAAATATCTGTTCCTTCAGTGTTTGGTAGAACTTACCCAAGGAATCATTTGAGGTTGGATTTTTTTGTGGGTATATTTATGTATGTATGTGCCTGTGCGCATGTGTGCTTATGTGTGAATAAATTTTAAACTATTAATTCATTTTCTTTACTGATTAAAAAAAAAAGAAAACACCAGGCCCAGATGGCTTCACTGAGAAATTCTACAAAACATTTAAGGAAGAAATAACACCCATTCTACGCAAACACTCCCAGCAAAGGGAAGAGGAGGGGCTACCTCTTGACTCATTCCATGATGCCAAATCCAGAATGACAAGAACAGAAACCTACAGAACAGTATCGGTCATGAACACAGATGCAAAACACCTTAAGTTTTGGTTAATCAAATCCAACAAAAAAAGGATAATACATCATGATCAGGTGGGGTTTATCCCAGGGATGCAAAGTTGGTTTAACATTTGAAAATCAATCAACATAACTTACCATATCAACAGAAAGAAAAAACATATGATTATCTCGGTAGATGCAGAAAGAGCACTGGACAGAATCCAACACCCATTCCTGATGTTAAAAAAAAAAAATTCTCAGCAAACTGGCAAAGAAAAGGACATCCTCCACCTGAGAAAAGGCATCTACAAAAACATTACAGCTAACATCACACTTAATTGTTAAAGAATGACGCTCACCCCTTAAGTTAGAACCAGACCTGGGGTTTGCTCTCTCCCTGCTAGTCAACATCGTGCTGGAGGGTCAAGCCAGTTCAGACTGGAAAGAAGTAAAATGCCCCTGATTTGTAAATGACAAGATCATCTATGTGGACAATTCTCTGGACTCTACAAGAAAAAGAGTCACCAAAATGAACAGTATTAGTGCACTTAGCAAGGTGGCGAGACACAACCAGTACACGACATACGGGCGCGCTGCAAGCAACAAGTTTCCAAAGAGCCAAGCACACATGTAATCGAGTCACATGACGTAGTGTCCCACTTGCAGGTATTTACCCAACAGAAAAGGAGGTACATGTCCACACAAATTTGCACACAAATGTTCACAGCGGCTTTATTTGTAACAGCCCCGAACTGGGAACTACCCAAATATCCGTCAACAAGTGACGGGGCAAACCGTTCTAGGTCCACACAATGGGACGTGATCAGCCATAAAAAGCCGTGAACCATCCGTCGACACTTGGCAACAACGCAGGTGAGTCTGAAGGTAACTGTGCTGGTGGAAAAGGCGTGCGAACTGTGTGATGGCATCTGTACCACATTCTAGAAAGAGCCAGTGGGTCTACAGTGACCGAGGCAGACGTGGGGCTGCCTGGGTGTGGGCTGGGAGGGGCCGTGAAACGACCTCTGGGGGTGATGGGAACAGCCACTGTCTAGATTGTGGTCAGAGTTTCATGGACAGAAGCAGGTCAAAACGTATCCAATCATATGCTCTAAAGAGTGTCAATTATGTCTCAATAAAGTCGTTATTTACAAAAACAAACCAATCAGGTTGATCTACTAGACAGACAGACGAGAGGCCTGTGTGGAGGGACCGGGGAGGCCGCTGAGGTGACAGGCTCGGCCTCGGCGGCTGAGCGAACACACGAAGTGTGAACAGGGGTGACATCACTTTAGACTTTAAAATGCACGAAAGACCTCTTTTTGGTTTCGCCTTCTCTCCTGGGGCCTCACTGGAGCCTCCCCACGCACGGGGCTGGCCACTCCTGCACCTGTGCCGGGACCACTGTGGGAGGGACCCCTCCTCCCCGAGGGACACTGGGGGTGCTGCTGGTGACTCTCGGTCACAGACACCGTAGGGATGGGTGGCCTTGAGCTGGGCAAGTGCGGCAGAGGAAGAGGCTGGTTGCTATGGCAACAGCCATGCTTCTAAAGACTGGGCGTCCCTCCTTCTCCCTTGAAAGGGAAGAGGCATAACTGAGAGCCGGGGGCACGCGGGGACGGGGGCCTCCTGACTTGGCTCCTGTGGCCACAGGGCCGGTTCTACGTGCTGCTGCCGGACCGAAGGCTGAACCCGCCGACGCCCTTGTCTGCTCAGGAGCAGCAATTGGCGAGGGAGGGACATGGGGACAGATGGGCAGGACAGCCACACGGCCCCCGTGTACAGCCCGTCCACGTGTGCACGCGGGCTGTTCTTCTGCCCGCACAGCCTGTCGGACACATTCTGGGAAGAACGAGGCCCAACCTCGAGGATCGGCCAGCAGGAGCCTGGTAAGCACCTGGCAGCGCACCGCAGTCACTGGGCCGCGGGGCTGGCGCTGGCCCCTGGGACCATCAGCACATGGGTGGTTGGAAATGCAGTCTCAGGCCCCGTCCCACACAGACTAGAGTCAGACCCATGTCTTAACAAGACCCCAGGTGACTCACACGTGCAAGTGTTTGCAGCCATGGGCCCTCGGGGGACTTGGCAAACGTGAGATGGCCGATTACATGCAGGGTCTCGAGAAATGAAACAGGTGGGCAGCTTCTGAAGGGCTGCTTGAGGCACATATAGGCAGAAAATTGTAGGTCCGTTGGCAGGTCTCTGAAGCCCCTTGTCATAGTGAGGCTAGGGCCTCATGTGCAGGACCCAGAGCCCTTGATGGAGGGGAGGCTGGTCCCCCTGACAAAGAACTGCCTATACAGTCACTAGCCTACGGCCCCAGTTATGTAAGGGGCACCTGCGGCACCCTCAGTGACTGCCCTATGGAGGGGATTCCTGGATGATGGCTCTGAAGCGAGGCCAATCCTCACGCACCGGAAAGCCACCATCGCTGGTCATGTGGGGCATGGGCCTGAGTCTGTGAGCCCACGGGTTTGCAGACCCTTCCTGTAGGTGTTTCCATCTCCGCAGAATGTAGAGTGGGCCATTCATACTCAGCGAGCAGCCACAGCCCTACACTGGCCCGCAGCTGCTGCATGGGGGCTATCGTGGAAGCCCCCAGGCCTGCCCTCCGCGCTAAACCAAAAATAACACCATGTTTCTGGGGATTAGGTCCAACATCAGGAACTGGGGAGATGTGAGGGTGGGGATTCCTTCTCTGTTCTCCATATCACTTGCCAGATGGGTGCTGAGTGACAGATGATCACAGCATAACCCAGGGCAACACCAACCAGCTGAGGTCTGGATGTGTACCTTTACTGGACAAAATCACACAGTCCGTGGCGCCAGTATGCAGCACAGCTGGCTTTTCTATCCCCCTCGAGGAAGGAGACCAGCAGGCTCCCACACATGGCAGGCACGGCAGCACACCTTCAGAGTCTGCCTGATGGCACCAACGCTCCCACCATCTTAACACGGTCCAGGGATCTTGGTTCCCTTGATGACATTATGCCGATTAGACAGGGCGGCCAAGAGATGACAAGCGCCCTAGAGGCCTCGGTAAAGCCCATGCCTCCCGCAGGGTGAGAGGTAAACCCGCTGAAAGTCCAGGGAAGTTTAGGGGTCCGAAGGTCTGGCAACGTGGGAGTGTGCAGGACCACTTCTAGGAGGCACAGAGCTCAGTGGGGCTCTGGGTGGGGGAGCGGCACACCCCGCATCTGCACGTGCTGTTCTGACCCATCTCCTGGGCCGCAGGCCACTCGCCCCTTGGGTGAGTAGCCCATCAGACCCCACGCAGCCTGGAGCATCTGTGGCAGACACCTGTGGCAAACGCCTCCAGCCCAGAGCCCTGGCATCCTGGAGCAAGTCCATCTCCTCCTGCGTCAAACACAACTCTCCACTTGAAAAGCAGCTCCGGGTCTGCCACTGAGCTCTGGGGCAGGTCCAACTCCATTTACCAAGTGGCCACGTGACCCAAGGGCCCAGTGAGAAGACGGTGCACACAGCATTCTGTCCCAAATTTAAGTATCAGAGCCTGGGCCCAAGCACATCTGAAAGCACGTCATATGACCGGGAGCCTCCAGCTCCTCCTGAGCTGCTTGCTGCCTCTCCCTCAACCCACGCCCAGGGCTGCATGAAGAGCTTCCTGCCAGCCGCATGAGGGATGTGGTTTGCGGGCGCGTGTGCACACGCACCAGTGTCCCCCGGCACGCAGAACCAAGGTGCACGTCTGGCTCAAGCAGGCAGCATCCAACAGGTCAGCCGGTGGGCCAGACTCAGAGCGACGAAGACAGAACACCTGGGGACAAAGAGGTCTGTGGAGAGGGAGAGGGTGCTGTGTCCTGCAGAAAAGCTACACTGATCCAGGAAGTGTCCCCTACAGCAGGGGCTCATAAACGGGTCATGTCAATGTCAGCCTCTTTCTGCCATCCCAGTGACCACTCCATGGGCCCAGGTGCAAAGTGGCCATGACAGCAGGGACGGAGGACGTGCATGGGCCAATTACGTGGACTTCCTGAACTCTCAACACAGCTCCCAGCCCAACCCCAAACCAGCAAAGACCAAAACATGGTCAGAGGATGGGGACATGCCAGCAACCCGGTGGCCGCCTGACAACACACAAGCCACAATAAAAGTGGAGATGGTGACTTACCCCTGGAGACAGTTGTGGCTTTGCTGTCCTGGCCAAGATGCAGGTGCCAGTGCCAAATCCCCACTGACTGCCCTGGAGCCATAACTGTCTGAGATCAAAGGAGGGGCCCATCTGAGATCTCTGCTCAGTGGGGTGTGCGGTGGAGTGGGCAGTGTCCAAGGAAGGAACCGGGGAACCCAGTACCCCTCCCAGTAAGCTGCGAGCTGAGATGGCCCCTGACCATCAGGGGTCCTCAGGCTACCAAACCAGCAGGTAGAGAAAAGGCTGCTTTAAAAATTTTTTTTTAATTGAAGTATAGGTAATTTACAATGTTCCGTTAGTTTCTGGTGTACAGCAAAGTGATTCAGTTATATATATGTATATACGGGGTTGGCCAGAAAGTTCGTTCGGGTTTTTCCATAAGATGTGACGGAAAAATCCAAATGAACTTTTTGGCCAACCCAATATATATATTCCTTTTCACATTCTTTTCTATTACGGTTTATTACAAGATATTGAATATAGTTCCCTGTGCTATACAGTAGGGCCTATTGTTTATATATATGTGTATATATATATATATATATTTTTTATAAATCTTAACCACTTTTTTTAAAAAAATTATTTATTTATTTATGGCTGTGTTGGGTCTTCGTTTCTGTGCGAGGGCTTTCTCTAGTTGTGGCAAGCGGGGGCCACTCTTCATCGCGGTGCGCGGGCCTCTCACTGTCACGGCCTCTCTTGTTGCGGAGCACAGGCTCCAGACGCGCCGGCTCAGTAATTGTGGCTCACGGGCCTACTTGCTCCGCGGCATGTGGGATCCTCCCAGACCAGGGCTCGAACCCGTGTCCCCTGCATTGGCAGGCAGACTCTCAACCACTGCGCCACCAGGGAAGCCCCTGTTTATATTTTATATATAGCAGCTTGTATCCCAAAAAGAAGAGGCTGCTTTAACGCTGGGGTGATGCATTCCTACCGCCACAGAGAAATAGGGTTGGTGCTCATTACCGACTGAACTGGATCCCCCCAATTCACACACTGACGTTCTCACCCCCAGTACCTCAGAATGTGACAGTATTTGGAGAGGGAGCCTTTAAAGAGGTGATTAAAATGAGGTCACATGTGTGGGCCCAAATCCCACATGGCTGGTGTCCTTATAAGAAGAGGAAATTAGGACACAGACACACACAAAGGGACAACCATGTGAGGACACGGGGAGGAGGTGGCCATCTGCAAGGCAAGGAGAGTGCCCTCAGGAGGAACCCCTGCCCTCAGGCTGCGGCCTCCAGGATGTGAGAGAATGAGCGTCTGCCGTATGGGCCACCTGCCCACCGTGGTGCTTGGTCACGTAGCCACATCCAGGCAGAGCTTCCGGACGAGGCAGGAAGACAATGCCCAGAAACCGGGGGCTCCACCGGGCACCCCAGCACCCCTTGTATGGTACCAACGGGGCCCCAGGCACCAAGCCCTGAAGCCTCCCCCAGCGGCCAAGGGCAATGGGGACAGGTGCTGGCTTTGGGGTTCAGGTGGAGAATGCTCACACCGACATCCCTAGCCCAGGATGAGGCAGCTGGTGGGCCCTGGTGCCCTGCCCTTTCCATGCGGACAGGAGCCGGGGGTGACTGGGCCTTGCCTTCCATGTGCCCTGCCAGGCCTGCCCCCCCACCCCTGAGCCCAGGCAGCTCGGAGGGCAGCGGAGAGAGGAGGGTGGATCGGGGCCCCCACTCCTGCTTGCGTCACCCCAGACTGGCTGCACCCCTGCTCCTCGCCACGTGGCCTCGCCACACCGTTCTCTGTCGGCTCCACCTGCCCTGGGGTGGGCGTGGGGGGTTGGGGAGGAGCCCCAGGGCTCCATACCACCCCTCGTGGCTTCCCTGGCCCCTGTCCACATGTCCATCCACAGTCCCCAAGTCGCCCTCGTCTGGGCGTGCTGTTTCCTCCTGGGCCCAGATAAGGAGCCCGGATGACCGCAGGAGTGGACACTGCCGGCCTTCCCTGCCACTGCAGACAGTCTGGGCCAGGCAGGGTGCAGTGGGCAGCCTGGCTGGGCCTCAGGAAGTGGGAACCCTCTGGGCCCTCCTGGCGCAGGGGCTGGGAATGGGGCCTGCTGCACCCAGCGGTGATGCCAGAGACCCCAGGCACGCAGAGCGGGCACCCCAGTGGCAACTCACACCTGTCTGCGCTTGACCCGAGTCCCATCCAGGCTCCCACAGGCGGGGGTTGGGCGAGGCGGGGATGGCCTCACTCCAGCCAGGCCTCGTGTCTGCCCAGTGCCCACCACGAAGGCCGCCCCCATTACTGTGCATGGAAAGGCACTTTAAGGGGGTGAATGAGGGGCAGGAGGGGACAAACAGAGGGGATGACTGGCTGAGAGGCTGACGGCAGTCCGGCCCAGCACGGCTCCTGGCCGCCCAGGCTCACGGTCAGCACTGGTGCAGTCGCGGGGCAGCAGTGGCCCTCACGGGGCAGGGGCCCCCAGGTACCACACAGGGCTCGAGAAGGGGCCTGGTCGGGCCCAGTAGTCCACAGCACGGACCCGGTAGGAGCCGGAGACGACAGCCGTGTCTGAGGACACAAAGGTACGTGCCTGCTCTTCAACCTGAACCCCTCTGATCCCCCCAAACTCCAGGTGCCGAAAGGCCCTGGACCCCTCCCCACAGGGACTGTGCTGAGGCAGCAGGCACACCTGGGCTGAACACGAAGAGGTTAAAGGTCGAAGGCTTCCTGCTGATGGGCAGGTACACCACACCCTCCGCGGAGAACTGGATCTCATAGGTCCACAGGCACCTGGGGAAGGTCAGGCACAACCAGGGCTGGGGTCCAGGGGGCTGGCAGGCAGGGGGCGCCCAGAGCCCTACTCCCCTCCAGCCCCCTTCCTGGCCCCTCCCCGGGGCCCAGGACACTCTTCCTGCCATGACAAAGGGCCACACTGGCTGAGAGGAGGGGTCTGGAGCACAGTGCCAGGGGCAAATGGCCTGTGTAGGTACCCCCACCCTACATCACAGAGGTACAAAGTCAGGGGCCATTTGTGCCAACAGTGGGGGCAGCTGTATGGGGGGCAGAGAGCACAGTCCGCGTGGGGTGGCCGAAGGGCCACAGAGAGTGGCCACATGGGCGCTACAGCCCGGAGGATTTGGGGGCCAAGGGCGCGTGGGGGGGGGGCAGGGGTAGGGGTGGTGACCGCACTCACGCACTTGGAGCCCACACGCTCATCGGACCAGACCAAAAGCAGCTGCCCGCGGGTCAAGGGCAGAGCACGGAGCCGGGTCACCTGGGGGAGTGAGGCACCGAGACTGGTTGGGGGCGGGGGCGACCGGGGCGGCGGCGGGGAAGGGAACTGCCACTTGCCTGCCCCGGCGGCTCCTCGGGGCGCGCGCACACGTGCACCAGCCAGAGCGAGGGCACAGGAAGCTCAGGGCGCAGCGTCAGGCGGCCGCTGCTGGGAAAGGGGAGCGGCACCACGGTCGCCGGGTCCTGGGGACAGAGTCAGGGGCTCAGGGCCCTCGGACCTCGGGAGCCGCCCCGCCCCTTACCCCACGCTCCCCGCGGACCTCGGCCGCGCGCATGCGCCGGAACTGCTCAGCAGAGGGGTAGACGGGCCTGCCCAGGCGCCGCCACTCGCCGTAGGGGCTGCAGAGCCAGTTGTCCATGTAGAGCTGGACAAAGACGACCTCTGCGGAGCGGGATGCTGGGGCCGGGCCTCGCCTCCTCCAGGCCCCGCCCCGCCAGAGCTACCCCCACCCCAGGGGCGGGAGCCCCCTCTCTGGGAGCCCTGCTTACCCGGGCCCGGGGGCACCCCGTGCAGGCTCAGAGTCAAGGGTACGCTGCGGCTGGCGTGGGCGCGGGTGTCGTCGCTCGCGTAGACCAGCACCGTGGCGCGCCAGGCGTCGGCGGGGCCCGTGGCGGGGTGGGCGCTGGCCAGGACGCCCACCGTGTGGTTGCTATCCAGCACCGTCCCGCCCCGGGACACCTCAGCCCAGAGCTGCTCGCCGTCTGCGGGGGTAGAGGGGTCACCACGCCGAGTCGTCGCCCCTCGACCCTCCCAGGGCCCGGCTTCCCACCATTTGCCCTCCTCCACCGGAGGTCCCCGGCCACACCACAGCCTCTGCGGCCCACTGAGCTGGGGAAGGGTGGGGAGGGACAAGAAACACGCTCCCGGCTCCCCAGCAGGGCACATCCTTCCGCGGGCCTTTGCACAAGCTACGCCTGGCCTAGCACGACGTCCCCGTCCACCCGAGGCCTCGTCCTGGCCCCGCCCCCGCAGGAAGCGCCGCGGAGCCCGGCACGCGGCTCACCCAGCAGCGCCAGCAGGGCCATCGCCGTGAGCACAGGCTTGCGCAGCAGCTGCACGTGCGGCGGGCGCGTGTCGTTGACCTGGAAGCGCGCGGTGAGCGTGCGCTGAGAGAAGGGGTGCGGGTGGTAACTCAGGAAGGCGTTGTCGTTGCTTAGGAGCGCGTAGCGCACGGAGGAGCTGGTGTTGGCCACCAGCAGGTTCTGGTGCTGTGCGATGACCTGCGGGCATCGGGGTGGCTGGGAACGCGACCGCGGGGGCCGCCTGCCCGCCCCTCCCACCCGGGAGAAAAGCCTCCCCCGGGGGCGGGCCTGGCGGCGGGCCCACCTTCACGACCATGGCAGCGTAGGTCACGTCGGCCCTCCAGGGCTGCGGCAAGGACCAGCCCACCAGCGGGTCGGCCTCGTCGTTGTAAACGGGGGTGTCCGCGAACTTGGGGAAGAGCCGCTGTATCTGCCGCACGACCGCCGCCTCCTGCTCCAGGATGTAGATGGAGCTGCCCGCGCCCTGCGCAGAGGCCCCGCCTGAGCAACCCCCGAGACCGCCGCGGAGGGGCGGCGGGGCTGCAGGCAGCAGGCGGGGATTCTGGGGTTGCCGCATGCGGGGGACCCCCGCGTGGGCGCTGGGTTGGGGGCGGGGACGGACGGAAGGGCGGGGATCCCGGGCTGGACCTTCTTGTGGAGGGCGATGTAGTCCAGCCTCACGCCCACCTCCCCGGTGAAGAAGTTGGTGCCGTTGTGGCAGTGCCCCAGGAGGCCCCAGCAGAGCGGGGAGCGCGGCAGCGGGTGGAAGGAGTCTCCGGGGCCGCCCAGGCGCAGAGCCAAGCTGGCGGCTCGCAGACCCTCGGAGCAGGCGTCGTAGTAGTTCAAGAAGCCTGGGCGGGAGGGACACAGAGTCCACACCCCCGCGCCGGAGGGGCGGCTGCCACCCCCTCTCAGATCCGCAGGACCCCCGGAGGCCGGCCTGCCCACCTTGCAAGGTCATGGACACGTTGTCAAAGTCGTGGTGGTCCGGCTCGTTCCACGTCTCGAAATTCCACTTGGAAACGTGCTTGAGGCCGTACCTACCTGCAGAGGGTCCCTACTGTGGCGAGAGGGCCCCTGCCCTGGGGCAGGGTCATGGGCTCATGGGGATCCCCAGGGAGGGGCAACCATGGTGGGGGGCTTGTATGTGACGGGAGTGTCTGATTCCCTATGAGCTCGCCCCCCCCCCACTTGCCCCCCTCCCCCATCAGGAGGCCCTGGTTCAGTGGGTTCATGATGAGAAGACCAGGAGGTGGCATGGGCGGGTGCGGGAGGAGAGCCTGCCCAGCAGTGCCCCCCCGTCCCCGCAGGGCACGCGCCCCGCCCACCGATGTATCTCCTGGCCAGGAGCGAGACCAGGTTCTTCCACTCGAACACCTGCCGCTTGTCCTCAAAGTCAGTGAAGCATCCGGAGGGGCTGCCCATCAGCTCAAAGCCTGCAGCACATGAGGGTGGCCGTCGCACTGCTCACCTGCCTGTCTCCACCAGGCCCACACTGAGGTAGGCCCTGAGTGGGCAACCAGGAGGACCCAGAGGGGCCAGGCCAAGGGGAGGGCGTGGGGCCAGCAGTACAAGGGCGAGGCTGGCGGCTTACCTGGGACGAGCTGGTTCTCCCTGAGAAGGTCCAGGTACCGGTCCAGGTGGGTGAAGTTGTAGCTCAGGCCCTGCCTGGCTGACCCCCTGTAGAAGGACACTCAATGTCAGGATGGCAGAAGGTGGGCCCGGGACTGGAACTGTGGCCACATTCAAGCAGCTAAGAAACCTGCAAGGTGCCATGCAGGACTAGGCTCCAGACAACTGGCCCCTCTCCTCAGAAAACATGACTATGTAAGCCTAGTAGTCACTTACAGCCTAGTATGAACTAGAGTGTCTGTACTGGAATCCCACCCTTGAGCCTTCAGGGGCTCAGAATAGCCTGTGGGAGGGGGCAGGCCGGTCTTTCGGGAAAGGTACAACAGGATGGAGGGGGGAGAATAGGCATCCTAAAGACAGCTGACAGTGAAGCCGGGAGGCTGTGGGATGAGCCTGGCAGGACCCTGTGATGCCATATCCTGCTTCCCTGCACCTCCTGGAGGCCAGGACCCCAGATTTGGCTCAACACTCCCCCTGCCCCCCTTCCACACTCTGAGAGGCAACGTGAACAGGCAGGAGAGGGAGAAGGGCAGCCTCCCCACCCTGCACTCATGCCTGAGGTAGAAATGAACTCATGATAATCAAGCAGCAGAAAAGCAGCTAGTGGGCCTGGGGCAGAAGGTTGTGGGTCGTGAGAGATGCAGTCACACGAGGCTTTGTGACAATGGTGAGGATGGGACCCTGACTCAGGATGGGACCCAGGGTGACATGGGGAGTCCTCTCAGGGATGGAAGCAGAGCAATACCATGACTTTTTTTGTTTATGTGTTTGTAAGACAACTCTTTTAGAACAGTTCTGGATTCACAGCAAAATTGAGACGGAGGTACTGAGATTTACCCCCCGTCACGCTCCCTCCCCACATGCACAGCCTCCCGCATGGTCAACATCCCAGAGTGGGACTTTTGTTACAACTGATGGACCTACACTAACATCATAGTCACCCCAAATCCACAGTCCACATTAGGGCTCACCGGGTGATGTACATTCTATGGGTTTGGAAAAATGTATAACGGCACGTATCTACCACTGCAGCATCACACAAAGTATTTTCACTGCCCTAAAAATCCTCTCTGCCTCACCTCTTCGTCCTCCCCCCACCCCAAACCCCTGACGTGTTTACTGTCTCCATAGTTTTGCCTTTGCCATGTTTTGAAAAGATCCCTTCATCGGCCCGTTGGAGCCAGAGTGGGAGCTGGAAGACGGTTCCCCGGGGGAGGTATGGTGCCCGGACTGGGTGGCGTCGGCGGCAGCAGCAAGAGGGAGCTGGAGCGGATGGATATAGGAGGCAGAAGGGCCAGCGTCCACTGCCGGACTGGAGGGGAGCTGGGAAGGGGGAGTTCAGCACATCCGTGGATTTCGCTTGAGCACCTGGGGGATATAGGAGGAGCGGATGGATATAGGAGGCAGAGGGGCCAGCGTCCACTGCCGGACTGGAGGGGAGCTGGGAAGGGGGAGTTCAGCACAACCGTGGATTTCGCTTGAGCACCTGGGGGTGCGTGCAGTTGGCAGAGGCAGGCGGGGGAGTAAGATGGGTCTCGAATGCGCTGGCGTGGAGGTGGCGCACCTAGGGTCGGGGGCTGGGTGAGGAAACTGGTGCTCAGCCGTCAGGCCAAGGCAAGGAGGGCGAGGCAGGCGGAGTAGAGCACCGAGCCTGGGGCTGATGCGGCAGCCTGGGGTGGCCCAGACGGGTGGGCCGGCAGAGGGTCTGAGGGCTTCCCCTGAGGGCACGCCCGGTCCATCCACAGATCTGAGGGGGAGGGCGGACACGTTCCAGAGGGCGTGCAGCTGCGCCCTCTAGTGGCAGCCAGGTGCGTCCCGCCTGCGCGGCGGCGGCGGCGGCGGCGGCGGCGGCGAGGGAGGGGCGACGAGGGATCAAGGTGGAATCTGGCCCTGAACCGCTCTGGGTCTAAGTCTCCCAGTCAGTCCCACGCCAGTCTGGCCAGCCCACCGCTGTCCCCCTGAGGGACAGCGAGGGTCTGGACAAGTCAGCACCTCCCTTCCGGGCCTCCTCTGCCCCACTCGTCACTGCACAAGGTCAAGGCCGAGCCACCACGCAGACAGGGTGCCTCCGGCTCTCACCAGACCGCGTCTTCCCACCTCCGGAGCCCAGCCCCACAGCACGTGCGCAGCGGGGATCCGCCCCTCCCCCCTCCAAAGGTCACAACCGGTAGCAAAGGAAAAAAAGCGCTCGGGTAAAAATTAAACGCGTGGCAGCGGACGGGTTCCAAAGTCCCACAGGTGGGGGTGGGGGAGCAGGCGTGGGCGATGGGCGACGCATGTACAGTGGAGGCCCGGGCACGGGTGCCAGGCTTTCTCTGCAGACCCTGGCAGCGCTGGGCCGACTTGGGGCGGGAGCACATCAGGCCTCGGGTAAATTCTGTTCCGGCGCTCAGTGTCCTGGGCCAGCGGGGTGTCACCAGGGGAGCCCCAGCCGCAGAGCCGATCTCAGCCTGTCACTCTGAGTGGACTTGAGTGTCCGCTGACCCATCCAGCGTCGGCACCCAGAAATGCCCTAGGGGTCAGTAACCTGCCCCCCGGGGACCAGAAGACCCAACCTTGGGATGATCCCAGGCCCAGGAACCCCGGGGAGCTGTCCTCGGGGCCCCACTGTCGGTGCCTAGGTCTCCATCCGTCTCAGCCTCCGTCGGCAGGGGAATTTGAGCGATCAAAGCTAGTGAGGGGGCTGAGCCAGAAGGTGTAGTGCGCAGCCCACCCCTGCACTCCCCCTGCAGAGGCTTGGGTCACACACGCAGTCCAGCCCGAGGGCCTCTCCATCCTCCAGCCACGCAGGAGGCCGAACCTGGGCGCGAGGCACAGGCGGCGTCGCCTCCCGCTCCTGGTCCGGCACTTGGGCCGGGGCAGCGGAGGCCGCACAACGACTTTATTCACTGCACGCCGGCGGCCGTCAGGCTGCACCAGGAACCACCCCCCATCCCTGGGCCTGAGCGCGTGCGCCGCGAGGACCCAGCAGCACCCAGGCCTGGTGAGTGCTCGGGTGCGCGGGGCGGGGCCCCAGGCCTCGCGTGCTCGGGCGTGGAATCTGGGGAACACCGGGTGGGGATCGGGCCGGGTGCAGATGGGGCCGCGCTTGCTCGTCTGGCGAGGGGAGGGACGCACTCGTGGGAGGGGGCGCAGGGTGGATGGAAATGTGCTGGGTGGGGCCCGGGCCGCGCGTGCTTGGCTTGCGGGGCGCACTCGTGGGAGGGGGCGCGGAGCGGGGGTACGTGTGGAAATGCACGGGGTGGGTACCTGGGGCGCGAACCCGGGGCGCGCGTGGTCGGTAGGGATGGGGGGGCGCGGGGCCGGGGTGGGGAAATACATGGGGCGGGGCGAGAGTGCTCAGAGGGGGAGACACAGACCCGCCGCTGCGGGGAACCGGCAGCCACAGTCAGGGTCCGGGCTGCGAAGGTGCCGGCCGGGGAGGCAGAAGAGTCGCTCTTCTGGAACTGGGAGCGCTGGGGTCTGGTTCTCCGGACCCTGGAGATGAGAATGGGCTTGCAGCCCAGCCTCTTTTCACTTGTGGGGATACATGGCTCCTTTCCAAATAAGTGTACTCAGCGGCTTAAAATGGTGATTTAAAGACCAATATTAAAATAACAACCATGTGGCACAGGACTGGGCAGGAGGCAAGATGAGGGCGGTTCCAGCAGGCGGAGGTGCTGGAGACCCCACGCCCCTTGCTGGTTAACCCGCGCCAGGGTCCTGCTGCCCCCTGCCCTGGTGGAGAAGTCTGCAGTGGGCCCACTGGGGTGAAGGGGGTCAGTGGGCCTCGGCCAGCAAGGCCCCAGGACCCAAGACGCTCGCCTGTGTGCCTGGTCAGATGGCAGCATGAAGACCACAGTCCTCAAAGCACAGAGGGACAGGCAGGGGTGGGGGGGGGTGGCGCTTAGGCCCCAGGGGCCCTGCAGTTCTCTCTCAGTTGTATCTCTTCAGCTGCTTAGACACCAAGCCTGGGCAGCGGCTGGGGGAGCAGAGGCCCAGGCCCTGCCACCAAGGCAGCCGAGGCCAGGCCCCTGCGGTGCAGCTGGATGGGGGACATGGGTGCTGCAGCGCTGAGAACTGTCCCTCCCTGAAATATCAGTATCTCCACCTGCCTAAAATCCCACCACAGGTGCTCCAAACCTAGGCGGCTCCCGAAAGCCCCGTCCCCACCTCCTGAGAGGGGGAGGGGCCGCCACCTCCATTCACCCCTCCCCTCCCCGACGGTGGGCCCCGCCGCCACCGCTGCCCACACATGCCATGCAGGGAGTTCCCACACTGCCGCTCCGCTGGTAGCTGGGTTGGAAGATAAGCGTGTTATGACCCCTCGGTGGTCCCTCCACTCCAGCCCTGAGAGGAGTCTTATCTGCCCCTGAACTGCTGTGACTTGTCCCGCCTGCCCTCTGGCCGGTGGCTCCTGTAAACCACATCCTTGGGCAAACAGCTCCGCCCCAGGACTGAGTGGGTACTGCACAGGACTCGAGGGGAGGGGCCGGGCCGGGAGGCCTCAGGCTCTGCCCCGGGTGATTGGGTTCAGCCTCCTGAGGGCAGGGCGAGATCTTGGGGCCCAACAAAGACTCTTCAAGAACAAGGAATCAGATCTGGAAATGGACGCGGCATCGCAGTGGGGCCTCGGCTCTGACCACTCCTCCCCCTCGATGCAGGTGTGTGGAGACCCTCCCACCCTCTGGCTATCCCCCCAGCCACCCTGGGGTTCCACTCCCACCTCTGCCCCCAAATGGGGCCTCTGGTCTTTCCCATCAGGCCATGGATGTGGCAGAGCTTTCAGGGAGGCTCTGGAGGGAGGTCCCGAAATGAGGCTGAATGTGGGAGGCGCCTGGATGGAGCTCCCCCTGCCACGGGCTTTGGGAGACAGCAGGCCCAGGCCAGCTCAGCCTTGCAGCCCCGTCGAAGGGACCCCTCGCAGCCTCTCAGGTCTCCCCTCCAGGATGGAGAACACTTGGGGCTGTGGTGTTCTTTCCCCACGCTGCCCCTAAGGCACCCACTTGCTCACGGTAAAGCTGGGAGAACCGCGGTCCTGAGTAATTTTAAATCAGCAGCATGCTCTTCGTTAACTGCCTGTGGGACACGAGGGCAGTCATCCAAAGGGGCCGCTTACCTTCACACCAGCCCTACGAGGCAGGTCCCACTGGCCCAGAGGAGTGGATGGAGGCGTGGCGAGGCCAGACGGCCACCCACCGCACAGGGCCAGCACCTGGCTGGGATCCAGGTGGCGGGGCTCCAGGGGGCAGAACCAGGACCCCTGCCCCTGTAGCAGGAAGGGCACACCTGGCTGCTAATTGTATCTTGATGCCTGGCAGCCCTCCAGTCCTCGGCCACACACACACACACACACACACAACAGCGGCCTCGTGCCTGCTTTCCACACAAGGACACAGCAGAAGCCAAGATGTGGCTGCCCTGGGCCCAGCTGGCTCCCGCATGGACCAGACCCATCTCCTGGCAGACAGGATGTCCAGGGATGGGACCCGGAGACCAGCCCCTCCCTCGGATCCCCATCCTTGCCCACACTCCAGGGTCCTGGGAGCCATGGCACTGGGCCCCAGAGCCGAGGGGTCGCACGCTGCCCGTCCCCCCGCCCCCTCCCCCAGTACAACTGGCCAGGCTCCTGAGCTTTCCGCCTCCCCCAGGGGCCCAGAATCCAAGCTTCCTGCTCCAGCCACTCAATGCCCCAGCCCACCGGTCCCGCACCTGGAGCCCTGCTCCTGGGAGGCTGGAAGCTTATAAGAGTCCCACACAATTGTAATTATCTGTGAGCCTCTGATTACAGTACAACTCCCCGGATTAGCCGCTCAGGTAATGCGCATCTGGGGGAACCTATGACTCAGCAATCTTTGGAGTAAATGATTTAACTGCAAGCCCAGCACAGCCGAGCAGTCAGATGCTAAGCACAGAGCTCTGCCCGCCGGTCAGTGCCAGGCCAGCTCTGTGCCTGAGCCCACCACCTGCATGCCCAACCCGCTAACTGAGCCAGAGGCCCGGGGGACAGACAAGCTAGGCCCGCACTACCTGCCGAGCCCGTGAGGGGCCCCCTCAGGTAAGAGTCCCCCTGGGACCCTGCGGCAGGACAACTCAGCCACAGCAGAGGCCAGCTCCCTGGATGGAGCGGAGGGGCAGAACGCTGTGAGTGGAAAGGCCTGATTCCAGTGTTTCTTTTGTGGACTCCCCGTTGTTTAAACAGTCACTCAGTCGACACACCTGGACCTCGGGGGGCTGGCTGAGCTCATGGTGTCCAGGGACCCCTGTGTGGTGAGGTCTTCAGAGGAGAGAAACAGCTCCCCTAGCATCCCCCAAAGGGCAGGCCTGCCACTTGAGCCCTGGGGGCGGCGTCCGCCTGCCCACACCTCACACCAGGCCGGGATGAGCGCCCGTCCTCCACACCCGGGGACACCCCAGGCCCCGCGTCCCCGGCCAGTGCACACACCGCGCCAGGGTGACCAGGCTCTGAGGAAGCAGAGACCATCTGCTTCATGTCACCATGAGGGGGACAGCAAGAGCTGAAGTCCGGGCGGACCTCAGCACAGCTGTGAACGGGACTCCCTGGCGCTCACTGAGCACAGAGGCAAGGTCAGCCTGGGCCGGGTGGCAGGCTGCCCTCTGGACAGCAGGGACGGTTGGCACGCGTGTTCCACGGTGCGTCTTTGTGGCCTGAGCCACCAGCCAAAACCCAGGAGCGTTAACACGCACTGGGAAAGGGGCCTGCTGTCCCAGAACACCCTGCAGGCGACGGACACCAGTCGCCCCCGCTGCCCCCCCAGCCGGGCCCTCAAAGCACGTTCCAGGAACTCTGCCGCAAGGACGGGCAGTGGCAGGCGCTGCTGCAGCGCAGATTTGGGGTCCTGGCATCTGCAAGGCTCTTCCTGCCAGCAGGGCCGCAGTGCAGAGGTGATGGAGGGACGACCAGAGGGGACTATGGTGGTCTGGACGGCGGAGCGGAGGGGGCTCTGGCGTGGACGGAGAGCAGCGGAGCTTGTTCTGGCCACGCGAGTCTGGGTCTCCGTGACGCCCTCTGACTCTGACACATCTCGCCACCCCAGCAATGACACCCACTTCTGCCCACTTTGCAGGTTTTCTCGGGGGGCGGGCTGGTGCCCCACGATGGACGTGTCCCCTGAGTGCACACAGCAGGGCAGGGGGCTGGTGCTGGTTCGCCGGCGGCCCCCTGCACCCCCAGACCTGCGAGAGGCTCTGAAGGCCCGGCTGCGGCGGAGCTGTGCATGCAGCGTGCAGGGGGCCTGGGCGCTGCTGCAGGACTTGCTCCCCGCCACGCGCTGGCTCCGCCAGTACCAGCCTCGGGAGGACCTGGCGGGTGACGTCATATCTGGGCTGGTCATCGGCATCATCCTGGTGCCTCAGGCCATCGCCTACTCACTGCTGGCCGGGCTGCAGCCCATCTACAGCCTCTACACGTCCTTCTTTGCAAACCTCATCTACTTCCTCATGGGCACCTCGCGTCACATCTCCGTGGGTATCTTCAGCCTGCTCTGCCTCATGGTGGGCCAAGTGGTGGATCGCGAGCTCCTGCTGGCCGGCTTCGACCCCGCCCAGGACGGCCCGGGGCCCGGGGCCAACCGCAGCGCCCTCAATGCCTCGGCCACCATGCTGGCGCTTGGGCTACAGGACTGCAGCCGGGACTGCTACGCCATCCGCGTGGCCACCGCCCTCACGCTGCTGGCCGGGATTTACCAGGTGAGGAGCTGGGCCTGGGCCTAGACAGGCTGGCTCAGCCACTCAGAGCAGCCCCTTCAGTTACTGGTCGCCCCCCTGCAAGGGCCAAGCCCGGGGGAGACAGGAGGTCAGGGCGGTGGCTTAACCCGCAAGGAGAGGAGAGAACAGGGCATAGGCAGAAGTGGGTGCGTGACAGCACCCCGGGTCGGGGCACCAGAGGGGTTGAGGGTGCCCGGGGTGGGGGGCCTGCCTGGCCAGCCGCAGAGTGTGGCCTCGGGCCCAAATGTGCCCCCACGTGGTCTGCACATCCTCCCCAGCGTCCTGTCCCAAGTGGGATCCTGGGAACTGCCTGCCTGCCTGCCTCCCCACGGCCTCCCCGCACCCAGCCCTCCCTGGCCCAGGGCTGTCCACCCCAACGTCGCCCCCTCCCAAGGGCCACCTCAGGTCCTTCCCCTCAGCTCCAGGTCCCCCGGGAGGGGGGCGGTGCTGTGGACAGGGCAGAGAAAGGAGCTGCCTTCCGATGCCCAGAGCCCGCGTGTGTGGGACCACCGTGAGCGTCGTGGCCACAGCGTGCACTCCGGCGGCTACCATGCCTGTGCGCGCACACGCATGTGCAGGCGGCCGTGGATGGGGTCCACGTGGGAAATGAGCAATGCGAGGGAGGGAGGTCCGGCTCTGCGCTGTGCCCGCGCCCTGCAGCCCTGACCACGCTCTGTCTGCAGGTCCTCATGGGCGTCCTCGGGCTGGGCTTCGTGTCCGCCTACCTCTCGCAGCCGCTGCTGGACGGCTTCGCCATGGGGGCCTCAGTGACCATCCTGACCTCCCAGCTCCGACACCTGCTGGGCGTGCGGGTCCCGCGGCATCAGGGGCTGGGCCTGGTGGTCAGCACATGGCTGAGCCTGCTGCGCAGTGCCGGGCAGGCCAACCTGTGCGACGTGCTCACCAGTGCCGCATGCCTGGCCGTGCTGCTGGCGGCCAAGGAGCTCTCGGACCGCTACCGGCACCACTTGAAGGTGCCGCTGCCCGCAGAACTGCTGGTCATCGGGGCGGCCACGCTCGTGTCCCACTTCGGGCAGTTCCACGAGCGCTTCGGCTCCAGCGTGGCTGGCGACATCCCCACTGGCTTCATGGCCCCGCATGTGCCAGAGCCGGGGCTGGTGTGGCGCGTGGCGCTGGACGCCGCATCCCTGGCCCTCGTGAGTTCCGCCTTCTCCATCTCGCTGGCGGAGATGTTCGCCCGCAGCCATGGCTACTCTGTGCGCGCCAACCAGGAGCTGCTGGCTGTGGGCTGCTGCAATGTGCTGCCTGCCTTCTTCCACTGTTTTGCCACCAGCGCCGCCCTGGCCAAGAGCCTGGTGAAGACAGCCACCGGCTGCCGCACGCAGCTGTCCAGCGCGGTCAGCGCCGCCGTGGTGCTGCTGGTGGTGCTGGCGCTAGCGCCCCTGTTCCGGGACCTGCAGCGGAGCGTGCTGGCCTGCATCATCATCGTCAGCCTGCGTGGGGCCCTGCGCAAGGTGCGGGACGTCCCGCGGCTATGGCGGCTCAGCCCTGCCGATGCTCTGGTCTGGGTGGCCACGGCGGCCACCTGCGTGCTGGTCAGCACTGAGGCCGGGCTCCTGGCCGGCATTCTCCTCTCACTGCTCAGCCTGGCCGGCCGCACACGGCACCCACGCGCTGCCCTGCTCGCCCGCGCCGGGGATTCCAGCTTCTATGGGGACCCAGCAGAATTTGAGGGCCTGGTCCCTGAGCCTGGTGTGCAGGTGTTCCGCTTCACGGGGCCCCTCTACTATGCCAATAAGGACTTCTTCCTGCGGTCACTCTACAGCCTCACCGGGCTGAACGCGGGGTATGCAGCCGCCAGGAGGAAGGAGCGGGGCCCAGGGGTGGGGGCTGGCGAGGGAGAGCCTGTCGAAGGCAGGGACCTGGGTCCCGGGAGCAGCACAGCTGCGCTGGTGCCCTCGGCGACCTGCTTCCACGCAGTGGTCATTGACTGTGCCCCGCTGCTGTTCCTGGACGCAGCCGGCCTGGCCACACTGCAGGACCTGCGCCGAGACTACGGGGCCTTGGGCATCACCCTGCTCCTGGCCTGCTGCAGCCCCTCGGTAAGGGACACCCTGAGGAGAGGCGGCTTCCTCGGGGAGGACCAGGGGGACGCGGCCGAGGAGGGGCAGCTGTTCCCCAGCGTGCACTGTGCCGTGCAGGCGGCCCGAGCCCGCTGCCAGGAGCTGGTGGCCACCAACTCCACCCTCTAACAGAGCCGGCACCTGCCGCCAGCCTCCACTCCCACCATCCATCACTGCAATCTTGCTGTCGCCTGGTGCCTCCAATCTAGAGGACCCAGGGAACCCCAAATGGGATGGAGGGTGGCAGTGAACACACACAAGGACCCAGACACTTGAGAACCCTCAACTGCACCTTTGAGACAAATGCTGCCTCGGTGCCAACCTGGGCCCAGTGCTGTGCATCTGTGGTCCGTGGAGCCGGTCTGACACTCGGTGTCCTGTCTTACTTGAACAAGGACCCTGAGGCAGTCATGTGGTCTCCAAGATGCCAAAAGGACGTTGGTCCCTTGGCCCGCTAGCGCCCCCCCACCCCAGGTGACAGCTGGCAGCTCTGGTCAGGGGTGTGATGAGAGTCTCTGTGTCTAGGAAACCCCGCAATGCACACACCCAAGTGTTTCTTACACCCTGTGCCTCAGCCCCCACTGGGGCTGGCAGGGCCAAAGGCAGATGTGACCAACACGCCCTCAGCCCGGCCCCTGGCGTGGCATCCCTGCACAGTCTGAGCACAGAGCGAGGGTGCCCACTCCCCGTTGCAGGGTCCAGCTGTGCCCGATCCAGGGGCTGCCCCAGCACCCACAGCGCCTGTGCCACCAGGAGGGTGCCCTCAATTCTCCCCTGCCCCCAGGATGCTTGGCCGAGAAGCACAGGGGCAATGGCTTCTTGGAGCAGGAGTCCCCCACCCCGTGACCCCGCCACGGCCCGGTACTGCACTGTCCTCCACACCCAGACGCCACCTCCTCTTAGTCTCCGTCTGCATCTCCATACACTGGGCTCTGCCCAGCTCCCCCCAGGCTGCCCATCCCCTCCATCACCCACCTGGCCGTGATGAGGTCCAGCAGCCAGTGGGTCCGAACCTGTTCGATGCCACCATGAGGGACGGCACCCACGTAGGCCAGGTTGAGCTGCTGGTCCCAGCTGAGGTCATACCGGTCAGCCTGGCTGTGCGGCAGTGGGGGACTGGGCACAAAACAAGGGGGAGCGGAGGCGTTAGTCTCCTTGAGTGGGGCTAGCGGAGGGGCCTCAGCACAGGCCCCGCACCTACAAACTCAGGGCAAGGACCGGGGCGTGTCTGCTGGTGAATTTTACTGTCCCTGATGTAATAAACTGCCCCCTAGTGCCAGGACTGTGATGAAGTCTCAGGTTTATGGGGGTCGGGGGCTCCCAGAGAGATCACATTCCCACCCTGCTCCCTGCCCCACCAGCCGGGAGATATCAGCTCCAAGCCCGACAGAGGCAATCGGGGACACGTCCCACTGCAGGGACGTCGAACGTTCTGCGGTTGCCCCCTCGAGGGGGTCCCGGTCTGCGCCAAAGAGTAGTGTCCTGGGCCACAGCCCCTCCTGCAGCCTGGGCTGCCGCGGTTGGCCACCAGGCTCTTCAGCCTCTGGGGGGTGACCAGGCACACTCAGGACCTGACCCCAGGCCCCCACCACACGGGGCAGCCGCTCAGCTAGAAAACCTCCGCAGCACCGGAAACATCGCATAGAGCCAGCGGACAGAGAGGAGATCCCCACTCTGAGGCTGGACCCGAAAGGAAGGAGCGAGCCACGGCCCTCCTCACTTCGGAGCGCCTACTGCAGGTCTCTCCAGGTGCGACACGGGGGTCCCGGAGGCACGGGGCGGGGTGCGCGGCCGCGGTTTGGGAAGAGCGCGCAGCGAGCAGGGGCGGGCTGGGCCGCTCCGACCTCAGTGTCCCCCGCGAGGCGCTCACCAGAAGCCGGTGCTCCTCCAGAAGGGCTGCAGGGGACGCAGCGCGCGGGCCGCGTCCACGCGCACCAGGTGCGGAGCCTCGGCGGCCGCAAGGGACGCGGCCAGGAGCGCGAGCAGCGCGGCGCGGGGGCGAGGTGGGCGCATGGCGGGGGCGCGGGGGACGCAAGCCCCGGGCGCGGGAGCACCCCAATCCCGGGAGACCCACCCAGCCCTCCGCGCTCCGCGAGCCGACGTCCGCGCCCCGCCCGCCTGTTCCGCCTCCGGGTCGCGCGCCACGTGACCGCCGGCACGGGGCGGGGCCTCGGCAGGACTGGGCCGGGCGGGGGTCCGGCGGGCAGTGGGAGGTGGGCGGGGCCGGAGCGGTGGGCGTGGAGCGGGGCTGTGGGAGGGGCGTGGCCGGGAGGGGAAAGCAGGAGGCGTGGGCGGGGTCTGGCGGGAGGTGGCCGTGGAGGCGGGCCCGGGGCGGTGGGCGTGGGGCTGTGTGGCGGGGCGGGGAGCTCCCGCAGCCCCGGAATCTGGAGCGCTTCTCCAGGCGGTGGGCTCTGCCCAGCTGCCCTCAGGCTGCCATCCCCCCGCCCCAATCTGGAGCCCCTTCCCGGCAGTTTGCTCCCCTCCGTTCCCTCCCGCGCCGAGCGGGCTGCGGGGACTGGGCGGCACTCGGAAAGCGCTCGGCCTTCAGCCGCTCGAGTGAAAACCGTCGTCTGTTAATGCTTCGGAAGGTCGGCTCGCGGGCCGGCAAGTATCCTAACGCGCGGGCCAGGCGGCTGCTCAGTGGAAGGTGGTCAGAAGTGGGACACGTTTGGAAGGTGGATGGTGGCTCTTAGGAATTTGGCTGGAGCAGCGCGCGGATGTGACGTTTTCTGAGAGGAGGGCTGTTGTAAAGCAACGGGGGTGGTCAGGGGGCTAAGCTGCCTTTGAGAAGCCAAGTGGACATTTCTATGGGCAGATGGGCAGCGTGGCCTGGCTGTTGGGGGAGGTGGGGTCAGCGGTGAATGTTTAAGCTTCAAACTGCACATATACTACGTGTGTGTATACCTACATATACTGTAGGTCGTACAGCCTCACATCCTCCACCAGTCAAGTGTCTCAGGACTCGGGGAAGAGCCTCTGTCCTTGCACTGTCCTCCCTCGGACAGCAGAACCCCGCCCCAGAGTCAACCAGTGTCACCAGTCCCTTGGGCTGAAGAGAGAGGAGCTCTAGAAGTGATGGACGACATCCAGTCACAGAATGAAGACGTGCTCCGTAGCCCGAGGAAAAGTACAAAGGCAGCAGAACCCAGGCGCGTCCTAGTGAAATGCTGAAACCAAAGCTGAAGGGAAAGCCTTCAAAGCAGCTTGAGGGGGAAAGGACCCATTACCCTCAAAGTGCAAAACAGCAAGAAAGAACACTGACTTTCCAACAGAAGCGCCCAGAACCAGCAGCCAAGGGAAGGAAAACTTCAAACTAAACCACTGTTAGCCAGGACGTCTCGATCCAGCAAAAAGCATGCTTTGAAATGGAGGTCAAATAAAGATGCTTCGGAGAATCCAACTCTGAGAACACTTGTCACCACTGACCCTCCTTTACGGAAATGGTAACTGGTGTTCTTCCAGAAGAACAGTGATCCTTGCAGCCCAGAGGGGCAGGAAGGAAGGAAACGCAGCAGAAAGGTCTATTGTCTATAAGTCTAATGAAGAGTGACACATAACACAGCAATAATAACATCTCGTTGGGCTCGAAATATACCCAGAGACTGAAACATATGACAACAGTAGTAGCCCAGGGATTGTGAGGGGCACACGGTGTGTGAGCGGCTGGCCCCCCATGTCCTCTGAGTGGGAGCTTCTACCGTGAAGGGACTTTGCAGGTGGGACTAAGTTAAGGGTCTTGAGATAGGGAGATGACCCTGGATCATCCGAGTGGGCTCTGAGTGTCCTTGTAAGGGGGAGGCAGAGGGAGATTTGACACGAAAGAGGCTGCATGGTGACTTCAGAAGAAAGGAAGCCATCTGAAGATCATCCTAAAATTTGCACTCAGGACTTGTTTTAATCATGTGTGCTTAGACAGACGGACACAGATCCCTAGAAATAGGAGGCAGGACCACATGGGGAGGCAGAGGGAGGGGATGGGCATTATTAAAGTATCCTTATGTGCAAAGAGTCTTTAGTGCCCAAAGGCAGGACACGTCCCCTTTAACAGAGGAAAGGACAGTGGAAAAGCTTTGAAACTTGGCGTGAGGTGTGAGTTAGCCAAGGTCCTTGAATTAAGAGAGATTAAGGCCTGTGACGAGACAGAGGCCCATCTAGGGTTCCACTTGCTGGACTGGAATTTGAAAAGGGGTGTTTGAGGAGACCAGTCTTTGTCTCAGTCACACAGGCCCTCTGGGAGCCCTCAGGGACTGTACTTTGAGAAGTGACATGTGTAGCATGTCCTGGCCACACCTCACGTCGTGGCCTTAGTGCACATGGAAACGTGTGGGAGTCTGTGAGACGAGATTCCTAGAGTTCTCACCTCTGAAGGGGGCGATTTTTAGGTGGTGGTTGGACAGTGTATGATCAATGTGCAGATGGGCCACTTGTTCGGGGCAGCCGCTGCTAAGACCGCTGCGTGAAGTCCAGCCGGTGTGCTGAGCTCTGGGTCCGTCCGTCATCAGGGCTGGGGCACGGGAGGAGCCCCGTCACGTGGGGTAGCTGGCAGTGCTGTTGCACGGTCCACGGACGCCCGCCGCTGCTACCCAGGTCATCCCAAGGGGCTCCCCAGGTAGCCAGGGGGTCTGGGGGAAGGATTTGTGGCCACCAGGACTCAACAAGGACTAGAAGATGTTGGGCCTGTGTGTCCAGTGGCTGTCCTTGGAGGAGGACGTCGTCACGGTGAGGCCACACCTGTGCTCCTGGAGAAAGGCGTCTGCCGTCGGTCAAGGTTGGTCAAGGGCTCGCCTGCCAGGACGGTGCGTGCTGGAAGGAGGCCAGGTGCCGGGGTGGCCTGGAGAGGCGTGGCCGTCCCTTTGGGGTGGAGCCAACGGTGGGGAGAGGCACCCACTGAGCAAAGTGTCTGGTCGCTGGTCGGTGGAGGCCGTGGTGTTAGCAGTGTTGGATTTCCGGTGTGGAGCCCTAACAGTGGGACCACAGCTGCACGGTGTGGTTTTCCACCGTGAGGGACCCTTAACTTTTACAGGGAAAAGAACGGCAGAACTAGGCCTTATTTTCTCCCCTCTATGCCCTTATATTGGTTTTTTCTTTCATCCTTTTCTCCCTCTTCATTTATTTCTTCATTTATTTTTCTGTTAGGCTTTTCGTCCCTGTCTCTGGCTGGTAAGAGGACCAGGGGCCCTGCTGGCAGCACCATCAATCTTTCTCCCTCTTCCTTCTCTTAAACAAAAGCCTGTTTTTTCTCAAATAAAACCTGGCCTGTATCTCTAAGCAGGGAAGAACGGTTTCCTTCTCTCCGCCCCGCCCCCCCATATCTGTCTTTGACTGTATTGGCTGTATTCACTTGTTTTCTGTGTTCTTGGTGCTCTGGCATTTGGGGCCTTGGTCCTGGAGAGACAGCCCTCCCAGTGCGGAGCCTCCCCACGGTGAACCGGTCCAGGGCCCACAGCCCAACCAGCCCCTCAGCCACTCTCATCCCCCGTGCCGACGTGCCCCCTGCCCCAGACCTCCCCGGGGCTGGGCACTGTACAAGCAGCACTGCCCCTAGCGCTCAGGCCTGCCAGAATTATTCCAACGGTCCACTCCTAAACTTGCCATGTGTACCTGTGCTGCCTCACACACTCCTTCCTGTGAAAACCCCAGTTAAGGCTCTGGGCCACGTTCTCTTCACTTCTGCTTCTGCCTCCTGACCCAAACCTATGCTCCTGATGTGGTGGCCCCTTCTCTTCAGAAATGTGAATAATAAATTCTTCCTTCAAGGCAGACGTAGAGAATGGACTTGAGGACACGGTGTGGGGGGGAGGGGAAGCTGGGAAGAAATGAGAGAGTGGCATGGACATATACGCACGACCAAATGTAAAAATAGGTAGCTAGTGGGAAGCAGCCGCATAGCACAGGGAGATCAGCTCGGTGCTCTGTGACCACCTAGAGGGGTGGGATGGGGAGGGTGGGAGGGAGATGCAAGAGGGAGGGGATATGGGGATGTATGTACATGTATAGCTGATTCACTTTGTTATAAAGCAGAAACTGACACACCATTGTAGAGCAATTATACTCCAATACAGATGTAAAAATAAATAAATAAAAACTGAAAAAAAAAAAGTTCTTCCTTCAAAGGCAGTTGTCTCCGTTTCTGTCACCTTACCATATCTGATTAAAACAAATCCTGAAAAAAAAAAAACAAATCCTGGGCACAAATTGTATTTTATTTAATTAATTAATTAATTAATTTTAAAATAAATTTATTTATTTAGTTTTGGCTGCGTTGCGTCTTTGTTGCTGCGCGCGGGCTTTCTCTAGTTGCAGCGAGCGGGAGCTACCCTTCGTTGCGGTGCGCAGGCTTCTCATTGCAGTGGCTTCTCTTGTTGCGGAGCACAGGCTTCTAGGCGCACGGGCTTCAGTAGTTGTGGCTCGCGGGTTCAGTAGCTGTGGTTCGCGGGCTCTACAGCGCAGGCTCAGTAGTTGTGGCGCACGGGCTTAGTTGCTCCACGGCACGTGGGATCTTCCTGGACCAGGGCTCAAACCCGTGTCCCCTGCATTGGCAGGCGGATTCTTAACCACTGTGCCATCAGGGAAGTCCCCTGGGCACAAATTTTAGAACAAAGGTGCAGTGCTGCTCAGGAATGCCAGGAACGTGGCTCTAGAAGCTGGAGGCCAGCAGCCCGCGTGGAGGGAATGTGGTCCCGCCCACACCTTGAACACGCACAGGGGCTTCTGCTATGGAGACGGGGCTATGACGCCAGAGCGGTGGGGACAGTGGGGCCCTGGGCACAGATGGACACCGGCACCACAGGGAGGCCGTGGGTCCGTGCAGTCGCCTGGGTTCACACAGGGCCTTCATCTGCCCAGAAGGTTTTATAACATTTGCTAAATGAAGACAAAGTGACCACAGCAGTTCCCACACTCTCTCAGGTCCCCCGTCACACTTCCCCTCTGGCTGGGGTGGTGCCGGGGGTGGCACTCTCGAGATCTGGCCAAGAGGAAGTTGAGTTGCGGGAACATGGGTTGGGGGTCAGTGGAGAACACCACGTCCTCCCAGCCACTTGGTTAGGAAGTTACTGCTAGACATCCTGGCGTAGAAAACAGCTTCCAGGAACACCCGTGGCAACTAACCAGGAGGAAGGAGTGAATCACCCTAACTTTTGGAAAAGGATTAAACATCCGCTGATTTAACAGGAAACGCTGACATTGACAAGATAATGTGGACCCTAACAGCCAGTGTGACAAGGACATGATGTAAGAAGATTCGTCAGATCAGCAGGGACATTTTAGATTAGTCATGGCCCAGGAAAAGCACACGACCCTGAGGCTTCCCAGCTTATGGAAGAAACTTGACGATGTTCTCTCCAGCTGTGACAGTAGTCCTAACAATGTATGCGACACAACCAGTAACGAGTTGTCAAGCAGAAAGTCTTGTAAAATAGCAGTGACAATTTTTTTCAATCAGTTATGCTGGAGGGACTAAATTATCTTTTTCTTTTCTCCCTGGGCAATGATATTGCAAAACTGTTATAAAAAGAGACAATTTAAAATGTAGATGAGGGAATTCCCTGGCGGTCCAGTGGTTAGGACTCTGGGCTTTCACTGCCAAGGGCCCGGGTTCAATTCTTGGTTGGGGAACTAAGATCCCACAAGCCACGCAGCAGGGACAAAAAAATTTTTAAGAACGTGGATGAAAAAAGAATCACAGTGGAGTAGCAGGCAGTTATGAATAAAAGGTGTGGGCTTTTTCTAGATTTTGTGATGTTTGTGCCATTTATCGATATTTTTCATGCTTAATTTGTTGTGATTTTTTTCTCTCATTCTGAATAAGTGTGTTTCTAATTTTATCAAAATAATTCTGCATTTTTTCTTAAAGAGAGTCCCATTGACTTCAGGCTGCCCCACACCTGGGCAGGCCCAGCCCCACGTTTACCTGGTGGTACATGGGCCAAGTGGAGACGCGCCCGAGGTCGCACGCCACGCCGCCCTCTTCCTGAGACTCGGGCGTATTCGCCGTCTCAGGGCGGCAGGTGCTCGTGGGGCAGGCCGCAAAGGCCCCCCCCAGAAGGGAAAGCGCTGCCCAGCTGGCCGAGAGGAAACAAAGGAGGCCTTCACCAAGAGCCACCACTGAGCGGGCGGCAGGACCAGCCAGGTGTGGGGGGGATGCAGACACGGTCCCTCCCGATATTCGCGGAGCCTGTCTTTGCGAGTCCGCCTGTTCGCGAAGACCCGCTTGTCCCACCGTTCTCAACGCTCGCGGCGCCTTCGAGGCTGTCCGCGGATGGACGTGCGCGGAGCAGTGGCGACGGGTCCTGCCTTCTCGCTTCTGCTCACCCGTGAGCGAGCCCTCTTCCTGCCCCTTCGGTGCCGCGTTTCCGCTCTTGTGCTTACGGTGGTGATTCTGCGGCGTCCGTGGCCCCCGGCCCAGGGCTCGTCACGTCCAGAGTCCTGAGCGCGGGAGGCCGGGACGTGCCCCGCGGAGGAACCCGTGTGCCGGGCGAGCTCCGTCCAGGCCGAGGGACAGCGCTGCCGGCCGGGTCGGTGCTTAACGAGCCAACGACGGTGTCTGTTCACTAAGTGGTCTTTTTGTGTTGACTCATCGGGGAAAACGCCGTGACGAGAGGCTGGCAGGAAGCAGCCCGGTGTTTCCCCAGGAGCCGTGGGTGAGAGTTTGCGGAGACCACATAGAGCATGACTTTGAGAATACTGACAATTGACTGTAACCAATAAAAGAATCACCTCCAGAATATATAAAGAACTCCTGCAAATCAATAAGAAAAAAAAGCTCAATAGAAAGGTGACCAAGGGCTTCCCTGGTGGCGCAGTGGTTGAGAATCTGCCTGCCAATGCAGGGGACACGGGTTCGAGCCCTGGTCTGGGAAGATCCCACATGCCGCGGAGCAACTAGGCCCGTGAGCCACAACTACTGAGCCTGCGCGTCTGGAGCCTGTGCTCCGCAACAAGAGAGGCCGCGATAGTGAGAGGTCCGCGCACCGTGATGAAGAGTGGCCCCCGCTTGCCACAACTAGAGAAAGCCTTCGCACAGAAACGAAGACCCAACACAGCCAAAAATAAATAAATTTAAAAAAAGAAAGGTGACCAAGACATCTAACCAAGCCTCACAGGAAGAGCTGCAGATGACAGACAGATCCAGGACGAGCTGCAGGCCTCTCTCACCACCGCCACCGGACAAGAGCCAAAGCCACACAGACACCTCTGCACCCTTACCAGAAAGGCTGAAATTGTGACACTGTTAGTGTCCAGGGTTGGCAAAAGTCTCCCACATTGCTGGTGGAAGTATGAACTTTTATTTTTGTGTGGAATCTTGGAAAGCTGTTTGGCATTATCTTCTACCAGTGAACATAGCACGTCCTACTTCAGCAGACACAAGGACATGTATGTGTGGTATCCAAACACATGGACGAGAATGTTCCCAGAAACATTTTCCATAACAGCCAAAGTCTGGCACCAACACCCAAGCCCGCTGGTGCAGAAGGACTGAGAGGCAGGACCCCAACGGCGGACCAGACCCTCACATGCCCGTGACGTGAGCAGCAACAAAAAGACCCTCAGTGGAACTCAAGACAAAACGTTGGGTGACACAGGCCAGTCACCAAATAATGCAGGACTGGCTGTTTCTGGGCCGGCCTTCCAGGCAGGCTGGCAGGTCTGTGTGTACATTAGTTTGCCTGGGTTCCCACACAAAGCACCACAAGCTGGGTGGCTTAAACAACATTGATTCTCCCACTGATTAATATGCCGAAACTCTAGCCCCCATGTAATGGCATTTGGAGGTGGGCCTTTGAGGATAATTAGGGTTGGATGAGGTCATGAGGGTGGGGCCCCATGATGGGATTAGTGTCCCCACCCCCATGTGCCAGCACAGCCAAAAGATGGTGTCTGCAGGCCAGGAAGCGGGCCCTCACCAGCACCAACCACACTAGCACCCTGATCTCCAACTTCCAGACTCCAGAACCAGGATAAATAAATGTCTGTTGTTTAAGCTGCCTGTCTGGAATTTTGTTATGTGTCCCAAGCATAGGTTTAGATTTAAGCTTCATCTAGAAACTGCTAATTATTTTGGAAGGTATTCCAAGGAGGTCAGGGGACGGTTTGGTGGAAGTATGTTTGCCATTTTAGTTACTATGCTGGATCAGAAAGCAGTTAAAATCTGCGGAAATGGTCAGACGTGGATTTTTCTTTTCAAGATGTTTTTCCTGGACTCCACTTTCTCACAAATGGAGAAAGATATGTCCTGAAATCCTGCGTCCTTAGAAGTCAGCTGGTTTGGATTATGGGGAGTGGGCTTCAATAGAAACCTCTGCTTCTTACAGGCACCATGGCTGGGTCACAACCCTCCCGGGGCCAAGAAGCGGGTTGGCCTGGGGCTGGTTGGGGGTTGCTGAGGAGAGGAGGAGGAGTGTGGGCAGTCAGGGCCCTGTGGCCTCAGGGCGTGGGGAGGAGGGAGGGGGCTGGCAGCGAGCTAAATGCTCCAGGGCGCAGGGGCCCGTCTGGGAAGCCCCAGGCGAAGGGATGTCCTTGCCTTTCCAACATCACTGTCCCAGGGCTTTGCACCCCATTTCCTCTGTTTGGATGTTTGTCCTCCTGGTAGCTCAGTCCTGGCTCCTTCCGTCCACGGCCAGGCACTGAGATACCAAGTGGCGTTCGTTTCCCGCCTTATTTTTCAGTTTGCTCTTGTCTGTCTGCCCCAGAACTCAGCCCCAGGGTGGGCAGGGGTGCCAGCCCAGCGCCCCGGTGCACAGCCGGTGCTCCAACAGGATTGGGGGCTGAGTCCCCCCCACCCTCAGGGGTTGGCTCCGGTCTTTGGGCCCGTCCCTGGCCCCGCCCTCCCTCTTTTCTGCCTCCGCAGCTCCTCCCAGCAGGCCTAACACACTTCCAGGCATTTCCTCCCTACTACGCCCTCCCCCGGACATTATCCTCCCCTGGTTGTGTCCCCTGCCCCGTTCTCCTCCTCCTCTGGGGCTCTGCAGCCCCTGCTCACCCTGCCGTGCCGGGGCCTGTCTCGAGGGAGGGCAGCCCACAACGACGCAGCAGGGATCAGTCAGGTCCCCCGGAAGCGCCTTGGCCCACGACGCCCGGCTCGGCGACGCGCATTACAATCCGCAGTCAGGCCCACAGGGGCGGGGACCCCGGAGCGCTGTCAGGCGATGGGGCAGGGTGACCCGCGTGGACGCGACCCCCACACGTCCTCGAGACAACGCTGGGGGGCAGGGCAAGGGCTGGATTCACTGCCTTCCCTGGGAGTGCGGTGGGGGCGGGTCTTTCACAGCGGGGAAGGGTCCGGGAGGCCCGGGGTGGGGTCGCTTTAGGTCGCCCACGAGGTCGGGGCCCGGAGGGAAGGATGCCAGCCCCTCGGGCTTCCCAAGTGAGAGATGATGGGAGGGAGCTCCTCCTGAAAGGAACCACCCCGTCTGTGTTGAGGACAGGGGCCGGGCGCCTGGGGTTGCTCGCGGCGGGGCAGGGTCCACGCGTCCGAAGACCCCGCAGACTGAGCCGCCCATGCACGGCTGGTGGGAGCACACAGGGCAGACAGGCCGTCCCAGCTCCAGAGCCATCTCCATCGCCTTCCTCCTCCACCATGGACGCCCAGACTGGGGCCCAGAGGGCCTGGCTCCTCCCCGGACCTCACCCCGGGACCCCCCACCCCGAGACCCCAAACCCTTCCCCGCCCCTCTGACTCCAGACGGGGGCCCCCGAGGGTAGGGCCTGGCCTCCAGACCCCACTCTGGGGACCTGGGGCAGTGCCGCACGTTTGCCGGGTCGCCCTGAGCAACCGCGAGCCGCGAACGGGATCCCGGTGCCGCGTGGGAGGCGTCCATCTGCGCAGGCGCGTGCCGGGCCACCGCAGGTGCAAACACCTCGCGCCGGTGTCTGCAGGTCGTGTGCCCGCCTCGTCCGGCCACCGGACCTCGTCGGGCCACCGAACCCATCCACCTGCCCGGGAGGCCGCGGAGCTCGGACCTCGGCCCACCCACTGCTCCGCAGGCCCGCCCCGCTCGTGCCCCGCCCCCATCCCGCAGGCCCCACCCCGGCCCCGCCCAAGGGCCGGGACCCCGCCTCAGACCCCGCCCCGCGGGTGCGCGCCTGCGCAGTGACGGCAGGCGCAGTCGGAAGCACGGCGCGGACCGCGGGGCACAGCTGGGGACGGCTGCCCCTCTTGCCCGCAGCGCTGATCCCACAGTCGTCCTCCACTGGGGCTCGGGCTGCCCTGGCCGGGGATGGCGGCGGCGGCCGAGCCCGGGGCCCGCGCCTGGCTTGGCGGCGGCTCCCCGCGCCAGGGCAGCCCGACCTCCAGCCCGGAGCTGGGCGCCGGAAGCCGCTCGCGGTCGGGGCCGGGGTCCGGGCCAGGGTCGGGGCCGGGGTCCGGGCCAGGGTCGGGGCCGGAGCGGGCGGGCGCTAGGCCCCTGGGCCCCGCCGCGCCGAGTCACAGCTTCAGGAAGGTGACGCTCACCAAGCCCACCTTCTGCCACCTCTGCTCCGATTTCATCTGGGGGCTGGCCGGCATCCTGTGTGACGGTGAGCGCCCGCGACCCCATCGCAGACCCCAGTACCTGGGCCAGAACGGGCACCTCACCTCTGACCTCTGCACTTCCAGCAATGGCCTCCCCAGGATAGAGCCCCTTGCCCCTCGGGGCAGGAGTGTGCCAGGCCCAGACCTCCCCGTGGAGGTGATGAGGATCAGCTCCTGCGGGGGTCTGGGGGCGTCCAGTGGCCGCGGCCCCTCCCCCAGGACGGCGGCAAGATCTGCTCCCTAGGCGCCCTCACCTGGCTTGGGATTAGGTGGGGAAAGAACGTCGCGGCTGCGCAGGGCAGGTGCAGTGACTGGGGATGAGGCCAGCCAACCCTGAGCAGGTGCAAGGGGCAGCAGTGTGGCCAGGCAGGGCTGGCCTCGGCCACTGGCTCCCCTGGGCTGGTGCTGGTCCATTCTCTCCTGGGTGCACACTGCTGCCCACAGGGTCTGAGTGCTGGCGCTGCCCAGGCTCAGACTCCCAGAGAGCTGGGCCAGGCCTGCCACCCCGAGTGTGACATGTCCCAACAGGGCTCACACCCCGCTGCCAAGCCGGCCTGGCTGGGTGAGGAGGCCCTCCCTCCTCTGGCTCCTGGGCAGCTGACACGTGTGCTTCCAGGGTCGGCTCTTCTAGTCCTGCTCATTTCCGCAGGGGACGGGGCGGGGAGCCTCTGCCCTGCTCAGGGAGACAGGCCTTTGGCTCTGGGGACAGAGGGAGCACTCAGGCTGGAGCCTGCAGAGGAGACTGGGCGCCTCACACAGGATGCCTTCTGCCAGGGGAAGTGGCAGGGCTCCCTCGCGGGTATGGCCTCCTGAAGGTGGGCACTAGGTCTGAGGGGCGAAGAAGCTCATGGAAGGGAAATGGGGGTGATGTGGAGGCCTTCACTGGGCAGCTGTGCGGACATTCTCCCCAACTCTGGAGAATGAGCTGGTGACCTCGGCAAGCAGAGGGGCCTGACAAGGGCGTGGGAGGAAGAGCCCCTTCCCCTGCCAGGGAGCACCCAGCATGTGGGGGGAGCAGGGACCATCTGCATGGGCCAGAGGAGGAAGCTGGGTGCCGCCTGCCCACAGCCGAGCCAGGCTGGGTGCCTCACCCGGCCCCGTGCCTCCCCAGGATGGGTAGGGTGCCCCCTTGCTGCCCCTGTGGGCCTTGTGAGCATAGCTCACCACTGTTGGAGCCTCTGGGCTGTCTACTCCCTGGGCAGGGGCAGGTGCAGCCCTCACTGGGCCAGCCACCCTGCCTGCCTCGGGGGGCTGGGGGCATCCTGGTCAATCACAGACTGGCTGTGGTCTGGGCAGGCACATCGTACGTGGGAGGGGTAATTAGGGGTGTATGCAGTTGTGGAGAGTGAGGGAAGGGTGTCCCTGGTGAAGCTGGTGTAGGGGTTAGGTAGAGGTGCAGGAGCTGGCCAAGTGCCCACCTGCCCACCCACCCCCAGCAGAGACTTGAAAGAACTGGGCCTGTGTGTGCGTGTGTGTATAGGGCGCTGGACGGGGGACTCTCGGGACACCAGAACACACCATCATCCAGGATGGTCAGAGCCACCAGGGCCCTGCTCCCCGCTCTGGGCTCTCTGGGGTGGGACAGAGGGTCAGGTTGTCTCCATGCCCTCTCCCTACCCCTATGACTAGGGTTAGGGTTAGGAAGTTTTGGGAGGGTGGGCCCACTGTGATAGGCCATCTGCCCTGTCACAGAATGCTGGCACCCTACCACGGCCCTTGGCGGTCCCACTGGCTGCGGCCTCCCTCCCGCGTGCCAAGACCTGGGGTCTTTTGATTCCCGGGCAGGACAGGGGCCAACTCACGGGGCTCTCATTCCCATAGTCTGCAACTTCATGTCCCATGAGAAGTGCCTGAAGCACGTGAAGACCCCGTGTACGAGCGTGGCACCCAGCCTGGTCCACGTACGTATGGAGCATGGGTTACTGTACCTTCGGGGGGAGGGTGCGGAGGGTCAGGGAGGCCAGCTTTTGTGGTGGGGAGTCAGGCCGGCATGTCGGATGGGGCGGGCAGTGGCCCAAGCACTGGGGGGCTGGGGTGGGAGTGTTCCCTTGTGCTGGTCTGGGTCCCTGAGCTGCAGACTGCATCCCTGCCTGTGAGCCCCTCCCAGGGCAGCAGCTGGGCCTCACTTCCCGATGGTTCTGACCCTGTCTTCTCCAGGGTCCCTGATACCCAGCACTGTCCCTCCTGCCTGTTGGTGGGCCTCCTCCACCTGTACTTTATCCGGGTGGCCCAAAATGTATCACGGAGGGGAATAGGCCTGGGGGAGTGGTCAGCACCTGTGCAGCTGGATCAGGCCTGGGCAGGACCAGCTGGGGCCTGAGCTGCAGAGGGGGCTGTCTGAGATCACGGCCCAGGCAGCCCTGAGTTGGTCCTGCACAGGGAATGGGGAGGTCAGCATGCAGGGCAGTCCCCAGCAGGACCTCTTGGGCGCACCGAGGGGCTGAGAGGCACACACAGCATCCCGTTAATCGTGCTCGGGAGGACTGAGGGGTGTATAGCGGTCAGGCAGGTGGCCAGGGCTGGTGATGGGAGCTCCCTGGGACAGAGAGGAAGTGGGGCTTGGGGACCCGGTTGCCAGGCCTTAGGGCCCAGGCTGAGGCCAAGCTCTGCTCCTTCCAGGTCCCGGTGGCCCACTGCTTCGGCCCCCGGGGGCTCTACAAGCGAAGGTTCTGCGCCGTGTGCCGAAAGGGCCTGGAGGCACCCGGGGTTCGCTGCGAAGGTACCGCCAGGAGCCTGCCTGGCTCCTCTGGGGTCTAACTCCCTCCTCACCAGGGACCTGGCCTCTGCTGCCCAGGGTGGCCCAGCCCTCCCTGCGGTCAGGCGGTAGCTCTAGGGTGGGGTTCGGGGATTCTGGAGCTGCCCGCGCGGGGAGGCGGGGAGGCGGGGAGGCGGGTGCAGGGGACCGCAGGGGCGCAGGCTGCGTGTTGAGGTGGGCCCGGAGGGGAGAGAAGCGGAGAAGCTGGTCCCCATCCCGCCGAGGGAGGGGGGACTGCTCCTGTCTCGCACGTCGTACCCCAAAAGGTTAAAGAATGTGCGGTCAGGGGAGGGGCGGCCCCAGACGGGAGCAGAGAGGCCGGCGAGAAGGGGTCTGGCAGGGTCGGTGGGCAGCGGCGAGAGGCCCCTAACCCTGCCCGCCCCCCAGTGTGTGAGCTGCACGTTCACCCCGACTGTGTGCCCTTCGCCTGCAGCGACTGCCGCCAGTGCCACCAGGACGGGCACCGGGACCACGTGAGTGCGCTGGGCCGGGGGCCGGAGGGCCGGGGAGGTGCGAGAGGCTGCGCCGAGCCTGCTGACAGCCCTCTCCCTAGGACACGCACCTCCACCACTGGCGCGAGGGCAATCTGCCCTCGGGCGCGCGCTGCGAGGTCTGCCGAAAGACTTGCGGCTCGTCCGACGTGCTGGCCGGCGTGCGCTGCGAGTGGTGCGGCGTCCAGGTGGGGCGGGGCGGAGGCCCTGGGGGCGGGGCGGGAGAGGAGCGGGTCCTCGTGAGGCGGGGGCGGGGGTCCTGGGGGCGGGGCGGGATGGAGGTCGGGGCCAAGACCTGTGGGGCGGGCTGCATCGTCCAGTGGCAAAGCAGGATGGTGGGTGGGGATCCTGGGTCCTGGGGACAGCTCGTTTAGATCGGGGTGTTTTCCGGCTTTTGGGGTGGGGTTCGGTTGTGCAGGGGAGACTCAGGGCTCTCTGGTTGGGGGTGGCGCCACCGGCCCGTGGGAGCTCAGTGTGGGCCCCCGGGGAATCACTGAGGGCCGGCCTGGACCCAGGCCCTCTCCTGTACCAGGACCCCAGGCTCGAGCCCGTGCCCTCTCCCCCAGGCCCACTCGGTCTGCTCCGCGGCTCTCGCCCCCGAGTGCACTTTCGGGCGCCTGCGCACCATGGTCCTGCCGCCGGCGTGCGTGCGCCTGCTGTCCCGCAACTTCAGCAAGATGCACTGCTTTCGGATCTCCGAGAGCACGGCCCCAGAGCCGGGTGAGCAGGGCGGCGGGGAGCGGGCGACTGGGGTGGGGGCCGGGCCTTGACTGAGGCCAGCTGTGACCGTCCCACAGGGGAGGGAGACGACAGCGTGGACGGAAGCGCCCCCGCCGGCCCAGGTAGAGAGGTGATGGCACTAGAGTCCAGTAAGTGCCCCTTAGCTGTGCCCAGCCCCCCATCCCATGCCCTGTTCCCCCATCCCGTGCCTCGTTCCACGGATTTGCACCCACTTCCCTGTGGCCCAGGCAAGCAGACTCTGAAGATCTTTGACGGCAACGACGCGGTGCAGCGAAACCACTTTCGTGCCATCACCGTCCCCCGCCTGGCCAAGAGTCAGGAGGTGCTGGTAAGAGGGACCCCGCAGCCGCCTCGCAGGCCCGTCCCTGGGGGGCTGCGGGGACCCAGCGTGGCCTGGCTCCGCTCACGCCCACCCCCACTCCCCCCTCTAAGGAGGCGGCGCTGCGGGCCTACTACATCACGGAAGACCCTCAGGGCTTCCAGCTGCAGGCGCTCCCCGCACCCGCTCTGGCTGGCGACACCGGGGCCTCGGGAAAGGTCTGGAGTGGTGGGACCACCCAGGAGGAAGGCAGTAGAGGCCCAGGGGCCCGAGACATTCCCAGCGTCATTCGTATTCCGGAGGCCTGGATCATTTGTGCTCTGCCCCGCACCCAGGAGGTCCTGAAGATCTACCCTGCCTGGCTCAAGTGAGACCCAGGTCCCGGGTAGGGTCTGCGGCGGGAGGGAGGGGAGGGGGCTGTGCGACCCCAGCTCCTGAGCTTGTCCCCTGCAGGGTGGGTGTGGCCTACGTGTCCATCCGTGTGACCCCGCAGAGCACCGCCCGGACTGTGGTGCTGGAGGTCCTCCCACTGCTTGGACGCCAGGTATGTGTGCTGGGCCGGCCCTGCCTGGCGTGGTGGCCCCATGTGGGTCTTCGGGAGGTGGGGGTGGGGGGGTGGGGGGGGTGGGGGGGGGCCTTAGGGCTGGTCCAGGCCTGATGCCCTGAACTCCACCCCAACAGGCTGAGGGGCGGAAGAGCTTCCAGCTGGTGGAGGTACTCATGGGCAGCAGGCAAGGTGAGCGGGCAGCCTGTAGTCAAAGCCCTGACCAGTCCTACCCCTAGGCGCCCGGGGTCCCAGGGCAGGTGCTTTTGGAGGTGGCCACAGGGCCTGGGGCTAATAGTGGTGTCTCTCAACTCTGCAGTCCAGCGCACGGTGCTGGCGGACGAAGAGCCCTTGCTTGACCGGCTTCGTGAGATCCGGCAGGTGAGTGGGTGTGGACACTGGCCCCTGGGGAATGGCTGGTCTTTGGTCATGGCTTCTACCTCGTAGAGAGGGAGTCTGTCTGCCCTTAGGACACAAGGCCATGCTGGCGGGCAGCTAAGCGTCCCGGCCAGCAGTGCCTCCCCTTCGCAAGTTCCCCGTGTGTCCTTCCTCTCCTCTTCTTTCCCATCTCGGTGGCGTTTAGCCCGGGGCGTCTTCCCTTCGGCCCCCTTTGTGGACGGGGGTGGGGGGGTGGGGGGGTGGGGGGGTGGGGGGGTGGGGGGGGCGGGGGGGGCGGGGCTGGGGAGGCCCGTCCCCTAGTGCTCTGCTCAGCGGTCCCTCCTCCCCGCAGACGTCCCTGCGGCAGATGAGCCAGACGCGGTTCTACGTGGCTGAGAGCAGAGTGGTGGCCCCACGTGTCTCTCTGTTCGTGGGTGGTCTGCCCCCCGGCCGGTCCCCCCAGGAGTATAGCAGTCTGCTGGATGAGGCTGTGGCCAGCAAAGGTGCGACTGCCTGGGCTGGTCCGGGCGCTTGGCCGGGTGGGGGACAGGGCGGGCGTCCTGAGAGCAGGTGTGCGGGCTGGGCTGCCGTGCCCGGGCTGCGTCCCACTGCCCCCCCGCTCCCCCCAAGCCCTGGCTGAGCCTTTGCCGAGCTGGTTCCTGGCCCAGAGGGTCTCTGTCTTCACCTCTGGGGCCCAGCCCCCATCACCTCCTCTGGAGTGGGGGGGCGCTTCCTGGGAGAGCTGTGCTGTTGGGTGGTGTGAACTCATTCCTGGCCTGGGAGGCCGGGTGGGGCTGCCTGGGGTGGCGGCCCTGGGTCGGGGGTCTGGGGGGCAGGTCCCTGGCGTCTGACTGCAGCCTGCCGCCCCGCCCCCCCATCTTTGCAGCTGGCCTGGTGTCCGTGAGCCACGTCTACTCCACACAAGGTGAGCCGCCCACGGGCTGTGGTCAGGTTGGGTCCAAGGTCACTCCCTGGAGTAGGTGGGGCAGCCATGCCCTCTTGCTCCACCTTGTTTAGGACCCGTGGGCCGGGGAAACGGTGGTGTTTCGTTTCCTGGTTCACGGCTGTGATGCTTTTGCTAAAATGTGACTGAAGTGCAGAGAATGCTTTCTCCACAACCTCTTGTGCTCATGGGTTCCGTCTTTTATGGCGGGAAACTTCAGATCTCCCCAGTGGGAGAACAGTACCGTGAGGCCCGTCTCCCCTCTGTGGGTCCATAGCAGTTACCAACGTGCTCCATGCCTCTCGCGGGTCCTGGGCGGTGCGTGTCTGCTCCACCCTGCCTCCAGGTGGCCTTGCTCTGTCCACCCGGCATCTCCTGTCTCTGAGCTCGGCTGTCCTTGGAGGCTCCCCCCAGGGGAGGGAGTCACGCATTGCGGGGACGCCTTGGGACGGGCTGGCCTGAGGTGGGCCGTGGCCAGAACTGGGGCCATTCGGCCGCGGGAGGAGGCGAGGCCCCAGCCCAGACACCGTGTGGGTGGGGGCAGGACAGGTAACCGAGCTCACAGCCCACCTGCCACAGGTGCCGTGGTGCTGGACGTGGCCTGCTTTGCGGAGGCCGAGCGGCTGTACATGCTGGTCAGGGACACGGCTGTGCACGGCCGGCCGCTGACCGCCCTGGTGCTCCCGGACGTGCTGGTGAGTGGCGCTGGGGCGGGGCCTGGGGCCATAGCTTCCACGGCCAGTTTGTCTAATACTTGGTCAGCTGGAGCAAAGTCCGAGTCTGTGTGCACGGCTGATTCACACCGAGGGAGGGGCCCGAGGTCCGATGGTGAGAGGCCTGCACGCTGGTTGACTGGCCCTGCAGCGGCCGCCTCTTAAGGGCTGGCCTGTGTTTGTGACTGTGTGCGCGGCCCTCGCAGGGTCGTGGGCCCTGGCCCCACTTTTCCTGCCCTGGAGGCCTCTGGAGCCCTGCTCGCACCCTGGACCTCCTCTGGCCAGTAGGTGATGCTCCCTGACCCTGGAGGCTGTCCCAAAGCCCCAGCAGTGCCCCAGACCCCTCCCTGCGCTGTGTGCCCTAGTAGTAGCTTCTGGTCCTTGGCCCTGCTGGCCCCCAAGGACCCCCCGAGGTGACCTGACCCCAGTTCAGGCCAAGCAGAATTAGAGCAGAACGAGTGCAGGGTCTGTGACTGGGTGGGCCACGTCGTCAGGTTTCTGCTGCCCTGTTCTACCATCCAGACAAGGAGGCGGCCACTGCAGGTCAGGGTCCCCCTCCGCCGGCTCCACGGGCAGAGACGGGTGGGTGATGCCGACACGCACTTTCTCTCTCCCGGCAGCTGCCTGCCCTGGGGTGAGCAGGTAAGTGGTGACCGCAGGCAGCTCGGCCCGGTGGCTCACACGTCACCCCAGTGTGTCCTCGGCCTTGAGCCACGGCCGAGCCCGTGTGCGGCCGCTGCCCGCTGTGTCTGCGCCTGTTTGTCTCCTGTCACCCAGCAACCCCCATCGTGGGGACCCCAGCCCCCGTCCTCACCACGTGGGGACCCCTGCTCCCTGCCCACTCGCGCGGGCGCTGTTTCTGCCGTTGTGTTTGGGGGTAGGCTTTGTCCCGTGGCCCAGGGGAGGTGTGGGGCCGCCCTGCGAGCCGGGCTGCTCCTCCTGACTGCCGTGTGGGTGGGCGGGGGCCTGGCGGCGGGGTGGCTCTGAGAGGGGCAGGCGGGGTCCTGCGTGGGCTTCCAGCCTAGGCTCGTGGGCCACGTGGGTCTGGCGGCGGGCGTGGTCTGAGGACACGTGGCATGGCAGCTGTGGCGTGGCCGATGTGCTCAGAGCTCCAGGCTGGCCAGTGTCTTCCCGCCCCGCCGGCCAGGGGTCTGTGAGCGCCCCTTCTGCTGTGGGATGCAGCCCGAGCAGGCAGTGGTGAGGTGGGGTGGCTGCGTGGCCTTCCTCTGGAGGGGCCGGCCCCAGACTGGCTCAGGCAGGTGGGCTGAGGGTCAGGGGCCGCCACTGCCAGGCCGCGTGCTGGGGGAGGCCCGGCTCTGTCTCTGGGGGCCGGCCAGCCCACCCTAACGCAGCCCCATCTGTCAGCACCTGAAGCTGCCCCCAGACTGCCGCCCCCTGCTGGTGTTTGTGAACCCCAGAAGCGGAGGCCTCAAGGGCCGTGACCTGCTCTGCAGTTTCCGGAAGCTGCTCAACCCCCACCAGGTCTTTGAGCTGACCAACGGGGGGCCGCTGCCCGGGTGAGCCTGCCAGAAGGGGTGCCTGCCCGTGCCCGCCCCCCCGGCCAGCAGGAACAGGTTGGGGTTCGGTGGGTCGGAACCCTCGAGGGCACCCTGGGTGGGGATGAGCTGCGGCCCCTTCTGCCCCGGGGGTGACCTCCTGTCCCTGCTTGTTCGCGGCCGTGGCCAGTGCAGGGACACGTCCTGTCTCCCTGCCGCCAGGTTCCACGTGTTCTCCCAGGTGCCCTGCTTCCGGGTGCTGGTGTGTGGCGGGGACGGCACCGTGGGCTGGGTGCTCGCCGCCCTGGAGGAGATGCGGCACCGTCTGGCTTGCCCAGAGCCGGCCGTGGCCATCCTGCCCCTGGGCACAGGTGGGGCCAGCCGGCACGCTGGGGGATGGGGCCCCAGGCTTGGCGGGGCGTGGGGTGGCTGTGGAGAGTCAGCGTGTGTCTTGCCGGTGTCCAGGGAATGACCTTGGCCGGGTCCTCCGCTGGGGGGCGGGCTACAGTGGAGAGGACCCGTTCTCCGTGCTGGTGTCGGTGGACGAGGCGGACGCCGTGCTCGTGGACCGCTGGACCATCCTGCTGGACGCTCATGAGGCCGGCGGTGGGGAGAACAGCGTGGCAGACGCAGAGCCCCCCAAGGTACCGGTGTGCCCGGGCGGGGGTGTGGCACCCGGTGGGTGTCTCTTTACCACGTCCGTCCAGGTGTTCGTCCTCGTCCCAGCCATGCCTTGGCGTTGGCGCCAGCGCTGTCCCCTCGTGGACACGGGTGCCGGGCCTGGGGATGGCCGGCTCAGAACCTGAGTGTGGGGCAGTCACTGGACAGAGCAGCTCTGTGACAGGAGGCCGGGGGCGGCGGGGAGCATCTGGTGGGGGCCGACCGGGGCCAAGGGAGAACACGTCTTGTTCTCAGATCGTGCACATGAGTAACTACTGTGGGATTGGCATCGACGCGGAGCTAAGCCTGGACTTCCACCAGGCGCGAGAGGAAGAGCCCGGCAAGTTCACGAGCAGGTGCCATGGGGCAGTGGTGGGCGCGGGGCTGCCCCTGGCGACCGTGTACTTCCTGGGGGTTCACCAGCAGTGGCCGGGGGCTGGGGCGCCCCCGTGACTGTAGGTCCCCCCGCCAGGTTCCACAACAAGGGCGTGTACGTGCGGGCCGGGCTGCAGAAGCTCAGCCACCCCCGCGGCCTGCACAGGGCCCTCCGGCTGCAGGCCGAACAGCAGGAGGTGGAGCTGCCCAGCATCGAGGGGCTCATCTTCATCAACATCCCCAGGTGGCCGCACGTGGGGCTCCCGGGGCCCCGGCCCCCCTCCAGCCTCCCGCCCAGCCTCCCTCTGACCTGTGTGCCCCTCCCTCTTGGTGCAGCTGGGGCTCGGGGGCCGACCTGTGGGGCTCCGACAGTGACTCGAGATTCAAGAAGCCGCGCATGGATGACGGGCTGCTGGAGGTGGTGGGGGTGACGGGCGTCGTGCACATGGTGAGCGCGGGGCCGGGGGACCGGGGGGCTGGGCTGTGGCGCCGCGGCCCGCTGAGCTTGGCTCCCCCTCTCCCCCACCAGGGTCAGGTCCAGGGTGGGCTGCGCTCCGGCATCCGCATTGCCCAGGGGTCCTACTTCCGTGTCACCCTCCTCAAGGCCACACCTGTGCAGGTGGACGGCGAGCCCTGGGTCCAGGCTCCCGGGCACATGATCATCTCGGCCACGGGCCCGAAGGTACGCCCGGCGTGGGGTGGGCAGGGGGCTTGCTGCCGGCAGGCTTTGGCTGCGCAGAGCGGCTGGTGTGGCCTTGGTGCCCGGCAGTCCTGCTGCGGCTGGTTCTTCCCTGACTCGGGGAGGTCATGGGGCTGGATGAGGCCGGCCAGCCCTTAGGGAGCCCCTTCCCCACAAGCCGCGGTCACAGCATGCCCCGCTCTTTCCCCTTCTGCAAGATGGGTTGAGATGGCAGCAGCCGTCCCAGGACCTGGCACCAGGTGGCCTGCAGTATTGCGCAGCCCTCAGACCTTGCCTGTCTCGGGACAGGTCCACATGCTCAGGAAGGCCAAGCAGAAGCCCAGGAAGGCGGGGACCCCCAAGGACGTGCGAGCAGATGGGGCACCTGCCCGAGGGGGACTCCAAGGAGAGGCGGGTCCTGGAGCAGCGCTCGCTGGTGGATGTACTCGCCCACAGCCCTGACCGTCCCCGTGCCACACAAACTGCTGGGTGGGCAGTGGGCACTTCCCCTCTGGCCTTCGTACCAGTGATGGGTGGGCACGGGGCTCTCCGGGGCCCAGGCCACTGTCCTGGAGGGCACGCGCTCCTCCCCGGGCCCCTCTGCCCCCTTGAGGCAGGCAGTGCTGCCCCTCACCTCGTGCCCCTCGGGCTGGCCCCCTGGATGCTCCTACAGGGCAGCTGGCTCTCTGGGCTGTGGGGTTGCCCGGCACAGACATGGGACACCCTGGCCACGAGCTCTTTGGCCTCCCCTCTCCACTGAGGGCTGTCCTGGGAGACATGCCTCTCCAGGCCCAGGTGGTGTCTGGCCGGCCCAGCCGGAACTGGCTGGTGGCCCCGGAGCGACAGGGTTGGGACGGGAGGGCCCCGAGGAGGCCAGGTGGTGCCCAGGAGGTAGCAGGAGCCTGGCTGGGAGCCCAGAGGAAGTGAGGAGAGCGTGCAGCAGGAGCGGCTTTAATCAGCAAGGTCGACGCGGCACATGATCATTGCGGCACTCGGCCTCCCACTTGCCGACAGTCAGCACACGGGTGCCGTGTCCGCTGCTGGGCAGACGGGACTCGTATGGTCTCCGTGCTTCTCCACGTGGAGACTTGGCGACGCAGGATGCAGACGTGGCTGTCTGGCGGGCCACTCACAGAGCCCCCGAGTTTAGCCGGCCCAGAGTCCCGACTTGGCCCCCAGAAGAGCCCGACCCCAGCTGCCTGGGAGCCCCCAAAGCCCCAGAGAAGGGTCCACAAGCCCCTCTCCTGATTGTCTGGTCTCTTTGCCTTTGGCGCTGTCTTGCCGCTGGGCCCTCGCACCCTGGGTGGTGGCCTTGCCCTGACATTCGGCCTCAACCTCGGACACGGCCCCGCCCAGCCCTGTACCCGCCAAGCTTGTGCCAAAACTGCCCAGACACGTGCATCGGAACAGCCGTGGGTGGCGGCCCGTCCTCGCCATGTGCCTCTAGTAGCCGGTGTGTGTCCCCCAGGTTTGCGTCCCCGGGGGCGGCATTAGCTTTTGCTTTGCGGGCCCCGTTGGTCGATAGGAACTGTCTTGTAAATTGTGGTTCAGGTGAACGTGTCCTCTGTGCATAAGCGAGTGTGCGTGCCCGGAGGGGCTGTGTGGGCTCTGCACCCCCTCCCTCATGTGTAACTTATCACCTGAAGGTGACCGTAATTTATATCTGGGACAAATATAGTCTGGGCATCCTGTCCTGCTGCCGTCTCCTGCGTCTGTGCCTGAGGCCAGTGTGTTGGGGGAGGAGGGCTGGGATGTGGGGGCCGGTTGGGCAGCCCAGCAGCTGCCAGGGCCTTCTGCCCGCGGGACGTGGGCTGTTGCAGGACGTGCTGCCTGTTGAGGACCCGGGGCCACGTCGCACAGCCACACCCACCACGGGGCTGCGGCCCCAGCTGCCACGGAACCACCCGCCGCCTGCGGCCCCCCGCGGCTCATCTCCACTTGGTCGAGGCAGACAACAGGCACGTGGGACACAGTGACGCTCCTGCGAGACTCTTCTCTGCAACAGTGGAAGACAATCTGAGGGGCTGAAGTAGAGCATGAAACTTCACAAGGAAGACAAAACCCGAGGCCGGGCCACCCGCCGGACACTTGGACCTCAGGCGGGGGCCGGGGCCGCGCTAGCAGGGAGCAGGGAGGAGCGGGGACTGTGCGTCGTCCACGGCCCCTGGCGCTGGCCGGGCCAGACCCCGCAGGCCCCGCAGGCCCCGCAGGCCCCGCAGGCCGGCCAGCAGCAGGCGCACCAGCAGCCGCAACACGAGGAAGGCGAAGGGCACGGCGATCTGCATGGCGTGGAGGATGGCCGTGCTGAACCTGCTCAGCACACAGGTGCAGGCGAAGGCCAGCAGGCTGGCGCAGGGGTACAGCGCGAGCTTGGCGAACATGAACGCGTGCTCCCGGCCCCCGAACCGCGCCGAGGGCTGCAGCGTCTCCCCCTCCTGCAGCAGCGCCGTGGTCCAGATGGCGAACTGGAAGATGCTGGCGAAGAAGATGATGGCGCAGCTGACTCGTACGCTCTCCAGCTCGTCGTGGGGCCGCCTCGCGAAGGCCGACGTCTGCTGGTAGGCCAGGGGCAGGCCGCCCACGAAAGCCAGCGAGAGCGTGTTGAGCAGCCCCATGGGCTGCGTGGCCTTGCGGATGTGCAGGAAGAGCGAGTGGTGGGCGAACCAGAGCAGACCCACCGTGGCGAAGGAGCCGAAGTAGGCCAGGAAGTGCGGCCCGGACGCACCCAGCGCCGCCACTAGGCTGCCGTGGAACTTCTCCTTCACGTCCTTGGAGTCCGGGACGTTGTCCTCACTGAGGGGTGAGACACACAGCATCTGCAGCGGCCCCACCTCAGGCGTCCGTTCCGGGCTGCCTGCCCCCACCCCGTCCCAGCCCCTGCGTGGGCTGCCGGCCCCCCGCACACTTGAACTTCAGATGAACGAACGGCATACACTGAGATTGCACGGATCTGTGTTCACACACACAGCGCCGTTCACCTGAAGTTCAAATTCAACTGCAGACTGTGTTTTCTTGGCTGACCGCAGCCCTGCCCGCCGGACCCCGGGCTGGTGAGCGGCACGGGCCCTGAGCCCGCAGCCCCTCTGGCGCCCACGGGTGGGTGCTCCTGAGGTCTGCCCACCGTCCTGCAGTGGCCCGACCACTTGGGGAGCGGTCCCACAGACCTGAAGGGCTTTGCCTTTGAGGTCCTCAGATTCCTGGGCAGAACTTTATCGTAAGGAGCGATTCTAAGGCACATCCGGCCCAGGCTTCTCCCCACTGAGGTCATGGGGCTGCCGCCCTGCAGCCACGCAGCCCAGACACACCTCTGTGCCCACGATGGCAGCTGCATGCATGCTGGTGGGGCTTGGGGCAGGAGACAGAGCCTGGGGGCTTCCTGGGGATCCCCACCTGGGTCCTCGGGGCCGTGGCTCTGGGTGGAGGAAAGAACCCTGACCGCCCCCACGCCCCGGGGGTTCCCAGCCACAGCTGGTCCTTGCTGCCACCCAGGAGGGGACCCAAGCCAGCATGGCCCTGGCTGCAGGGCAGAAGCAAAGCCAGATCGCCCCAGAACCTTAGGTCTAGGTCTCAGAGATTGGTACCAATGGACATTTGCTCCCAATTTTTAAAAATTCACAAATTACAGTAGGAAAAAGCTACTAAGAGAAATTTAGGAGCATCAAGACCTTAGGTGAGGGACTTCCCTGGTGGTGCAGTGGTTAAGAATCCGCCTGCCAATGCAGGGGACACGGGTTTGAGCCCTGGTCTGGAAAGATCCCACATGCTGCAGAGCAACTAAACCCATGCGCCACAACTACTGAGCCTGCACTCTAGAGCCCGCGAGCCACAACTACTGAGCCCACGTGCCTCAACTACTGAAGCCTGCGCGCCTGGAGCCTGTGCTCCGCAACAAGAGAAGCCACCGCAATGAGAAGCCCGCGCACCGCAATGAAGAGTGGCCCCCGCTCGCCGCAACTAGAGAAAACCCGCGTGCAGCAACGAAGACCCAACGCAGCCATAAATAAATAAATAAATAAATAAATAAATTTATATTAAAAAAAAAAAAGACCTTAGGTGATCAGTTACAGAACATAAAATCAGAGCATTTTAATGTTAACGAAATAAGAATGTGCTGAAGTATGACCAAGGAATAAAAGGCTTTAGAAAAAAGATGGAAGACTTGAAAAAGCAGCAGATAAAACACTGAGAAACAAAATTACAGCAACGAAGGCTGGAACTGTGACAGACTGCAGAGGCCGCCCGGCCGGGCAGAAGAGCAGCAGGGAAGGGAAGAGGCGGGCTCGGGGCAGGAGATGGACGCGGGGGGCTGGGGGCCGCCCGCCCTGCGTGGGCAGCCCTGGGAAGGAGGCGGACCGGGCCCTTCTCAGGTGGGTTCTCAGGTGGGAGCCCCTTGGGGAGGGTGGGCCGGGAGACCTCGGCGCCTTTGTGGGGGCTGGTGGAGGAGTCTCGGCCCGGCGGGTCCTCACCAGATGTCCAGGATGAGCAGCGTGGCCACAATGGCGTAGACCCCGTCGCTGAAGGCCTCCACCCGCTCCTTGCTGAGCGGCTCGTGCAGGTCGAAGGTGAAGATCTCCAGGCTGCGAGCCGGGGGCTCCCTGGGGCCTGTGGGAGGGGCAGCCAAGTCCTCAGGGCCTCGGGCCAGCTAGGAGGCCCCGCGGGGACGCCGCCTGCCCGGCCTGTGTTCTGCGCCCCACACTCCAGCCCCGCCTGGCACCTACCCACAAGCCTGGCTCTGCACCAGCCGGCGGCCTTGCTGACGTAGGGCAGGAAGATGACTGTCGCCATCAGCAGGTACGACTGCACGAGACAGGGCACCGGGCACGTCAGGGCGCGTGGTGCCTCCACCGAGGGGCCCAGCCAGGAATCCCACCCCAAAGCCGCCCGCCCGGAAGGGACTGCAGCTCGAGCAAGAGGAGACGAAACAGGTGAGTCATCCGTCATCAAGACAGAAGCCTTCTGTGCACAGAAAAACATCACCGGGGGGTGAAGAGACATCGCACAGAACGGAGATGTTTGCAGACCACACGCCTGATAAAGGGTTACTATCCAGGCTTCATAAGGAGCCCCGACAGCTCCACGACGGAGAGACAGATAAGCCAACTGAGAAATGGGCCACGGACCTCAACTGACATTTCTCCGAAGAAGAGAGACGCGGCCCCGACACGTGTGGGCAGGCGCGCAGCACCACTAACACTCGGGGAAACGCCAGTCACAACCACGCGGAGAGCAGCGCACACCTCGGGACGCTCCCAGCGCGAACAGGAAGCAGCTGTGCTGGGCCGGGGGGGTGGGGGGGGTGGGGAGGGGGGGTTGGGTGGGTGGGGGGCGGGCGGCTGGAGCCCTGTGCGCCATCGGTGGGAATGTAAATGGCGCAGCTGTTGGAGAAGTGTGGAGGTTCCTCAGAAACTAAACGGGGAATTGCCACAGGACCCGGCAAGTCCACTTCTGGGCACACACCCAAAAGCACGGAAAGCAGGGGCACACCCATGCTCACGGCAGCCACCGAGTGTCCGTGGGTGGGTGATGGGGCCCATCCACACAGTGGGGTACTACCGGCTAATGAAAAGGAAGGGAGGAAGGGAATCCTGACACCGACGACGTGGATGCACCTTGAAAACATGCCGAGTGAAAGAAGCCAGACGTAGAAGCCTCCTATTTCATGATTCCATTTATATGAAGGAACCAGAATAAGCAAATCCCTACAGACAGAAAGCAGACTCGCAGTTTCCCGGGACTGAGGGGTGGGGAGACAGGGAGTGGCTGCTCATGGGTTCAGGGTTTCTGTCTGGGGGGGATGAAAAGTCCCAGAACCAGCGGGAGGTGATGCACGGCGACGTCAGCGGTCAATGCCGCCGAGCTGCACGCCGCAGATAAAATGGTCACAACGGTCAATTTTTTGTTACGCGGATACCCAATTATTTTAAACAGGGAGGCCGGCAGGCCAGTCGTGCTCCCGGGCCCGAGGTGGCTGCAGAAGGCTCCTCGCCCAGCCCTGTCGCCTCGGCCGGTGGCCCCCCTCAGTGAAGGGCTTCCACCCCGTCCTTCACAGTCATGCTTCAAGGTCACCTGGCACCTGGCCTGGTGAGGGGACTCAGGAGACAACGGGCACCTCGGGGACAGACGGGGGCAGCCAGCATCACAGCTCTGCTTACGACCTCCGGTCTCCACACGTCAGAAGACCACACCATACACGTCACTCAACACACACACACCAAGGGGGGGAGTGTCCCAGGTGCCTGACAGGTGAGCGCAGAGGCCCCGGGGGGCGACGGTGGCCACGCAGGATCGGCGTGTGTGGTGTGTGTGCATGTGCGCTGCGGGGTAGGAGGGGACACAACGGCCCGAGGGGGAACCTGAGTCCCGGGGCAGGGGGAGATCTAAATGGCCGTGGGGACCTGCCCAGGTCTGGAGGAGCGGGAGTCCTGGGAGCAGCAAGCACAGGGTGCTGGCATGGGAGGCCCTGGGCCCCGAGTGCCACCACTGGAGGAAGGTGGTCCAGAGGGAGGTCAGGACGGCCTGGGCCAGGGCAGTGAGCAGTGGCTGGCCCTGGAAGGTGGGCCCCGCACAGTGTCCCAGATGAGGGAAGGGGCTGGTGAGGACGCCTGGAACGATGGCCGTGGGCTCGTGGGGAGGCTGCAGGGGGTGGGCCTGGGGGCCAGGACGCTCTGACATGCCTTGTCTCACGGGGACGAGGGGTCAGACCCCCACTGTGGGGAAGGAGGGGGAGGGATGGAGAGGAAGGGGCAAAAAACGCAGCACAGAGAAAACGACCGACCGCTCCCTCTGAGGCCGCAGACCTCCCAGCCCCACCGAGGACCCTCCTCTCCCCAGTGTGGCGGCCCAGCGCCCGCCTCCCACTACTGTCGTCCCGTGAGGGTGTGGCCACTGCCCAGGCTCATCACTGCCCCCGGCAGCACGCTGGGCCCTGCCTGCCTGCTCCAGGCCTTCCCGGGGCCAGTGTCCAGGCCCGGCCAGTGGGCACAGCCCCCGTGGGCCTCAGCTCTGCCTGCTTCTCCTGACCCAGGCCACATGCACCATATCCCAGCTGTGCCCTCCGTCCTCCATGCGACGACCCTCACCACCCCTCAGCCCCTGACCTCGTCCCCAGAGCCAGGAGGGGCTGTCCCACCGGAAGCCCAGACGCAGCAGGCCCCTCAGTCCTGCCCTGCTGTCTCTCCGTGCCGCCCCCTCGCCAGCCCCACCCTGGGACACCCCGCCTGACCCCGAGGGCCCCCGCAGCATCCCTCCCGCCCGAGAGGAGCGGGGCCCACCCGAGAGGCGCAGCCACTGTACGGCGAGGGGACAGAGCAGAAACCCGAGGCCAGCCCCCACCTCACACACCAGCGTCCACCCTCCCCTTTACCCATCCGTGGCCTGACCTGGGGTGCCCTGGATACTGGGCCCCAGCCCCCAGCTCCATCCTCCAGGGTGCGGCTCTGCAGGCCTTGCCATCCTGTTTGTTTTAAACTTGGAATTCTCTTAAAACACTTACTAGGTGTTTAAAGTAACGTTAACCGTTCATTTTTTCACACGTCTTATGATGCTTTGGGTTTAAAGATTCACTTTACTTCACTAGCGCTCAAGTAAAGGCAGGAGCCGTGCATCAAGCTTCTACCACCAGCTCTGAGACGGCGGCTCGTTAGGGTTTACCTTCCTTCCTGGATGATGGAAGCTTCACCAGAACAATATGCCTATCAAGTCAGCTGTGGGCTGAACACAGGGTGTCAGCCGGCTCAACGCCTGCAGCCCGGCTAGGACGGAAGCTCCGTATACGCTACTGATACCACGCATAAAATAGGTAACTAACGAGAACCTACAGGGAACCCTCCTCAGTGCTCTGCGGTGACCTAAATGGGAAGAAAATCCAAAAAAGAGGGGATGCACGTGTACGCAGAGCTGATTCACTTTGCTGTACAGCAGGAACTAACACAACAGTGTAAAGCAACTACACTCCAATAAAAAGGAGAAAATAAATAAGTAAATTTAAAAAAAAAAGCACAAGCTGCAGGCTCGAGGGCGCCGTGGATGGAGTCCCGCCCGGCTCTGCCCGCGCGGCCGCCGTCTCTCCCTGGACGCTGGGGGTGCGTCCGCCCGGCCCTGGCCCAGCTCCACCCACGCCTGCACCTCCCTCTTCTCCACTCCAGTCTCTCCTGCTCTGGAGTTTCTCTCTTCACCTTCTCTCTCTTCCGGCGGCTCACGTTCCTACTCAGGCACGTCTTTAGAAGGCGCACGGCCTCCCGGGCCCACTGGGCGTGTGCCGTGTTCACCCACGCGGGCTCCTCCCTGCAGAGCAGCCCCCCGGTGGGCCCCCCACCCCGACTCACCACTGGGTAGAAAAAGAGGGAGAAGCCGGCCGCAGCCAAGCACAGCGCCGGGCCCCGGAGAATGATGCCCAGGATGTGCTGCCGGTAGAGGGCCCGGTGGGCCGAGCACTCGATCTGGGGGCTCAGCAGGTGGGGGAAGTGGAAGGCGTAGACCACGATCAGCGCCTGCGGGAAAGGCGGGCTGCAGGGTGCGAGCAGGGTCTCGGGTGGGGCTCGCTGCAGGATGTTCTGGGGGTGCAGAGCGGACGGGAGCCCTCGCTCTGCTCTGGGGGTCAGGTGTGGGTCTCAGAGAGCCCCGCCCGAGGGTGCCGGTGGCCCCATTTCACTCTCTCTCCACGTCGGCACAGGAAGCCCAGGCCCCGAGCGTCTCTGGCTTTGTCCTGCTGCAGCCCACGCGGGTGCCCCGTGGCAGGCGCTGCGTGGCGGGTGGCGTCTGCACAGCTCCCACCACGGGCGGCCCGGGCACGCGCTACAACTCCTGCTCCACGAGGACGGGGTGTGGGGGCGGGGTGCCGGTGTCCTACCTGCACGGCCCCGACGGCCATCACACACACACAGAACAGAAGAATGCCCAGCGGCACCTCGGGGAAGGCCACCATCAAGGAAAACTGCAGCCAGAAAAACCCACAGAATCAGAACCCGCAGGGCCCCGGGGCCCGTGAGCCCCCATGCATCAGCTGGGCTCTGCCCGGTCAGCAGCAGAGCTGTCTTGGGTGGAAGCGGCCTGAGCCCTGGAGGCGTCTCTCTCACAAGAGCCATTACACCCAACGCCTGAAGCCTTTAAAGCTGCAAGCTTATCAGATTCATAAAGACTCCCCAGGCCCCAATTCTCTGTGACGTGCTCCGTACCCAGAGCCCCGCTCTCTGTCAGAATCAGAGGGCGCTGCGGGGTGAGGAGACGGAGGGGTCACGTGCTGGGGACGAGCCCAGGTCGGCCAGGAGGCCATGGGCTCTGGGGTTCAGGCAGGAGCCGAGAGCCTTAGGGAGCACGGAGAGGGCGCCCCTCACTGCACCCTTGGAGGCCAGGCTGGTGTCTCTGCCCCTGAGAGCCCCGCTTGGGGCCCTGGAAGCCTCCCCACTCCATTCAGCCTGGAAACCCAGGGTCGCCCCTTCCCCCGGAACCTTCTCTCCTCTCTGCAACCCCGTGGTCCAGGCCCTGGACCTCCCAGTGGTCTGAGAGCTTCTGAGAAGGGAGCATCTTAGGGTCAGAGTCCTCCTGCCCAGTGCAGGGCAGGCTGGACCCCCAGGTGGAAGTGGGAGCGGAAATCCCTGTGACTCACTGTGAAAGGCAGGAAGGTGATGGTCATCATGCAGGCCTGGGAGGGAGGGAGGAAGGGGGGCTGAGGGCGGCGTGCGGGGCCCTGGGAGTGGGCGCGTCCCAGCCCGCACACCCAGGGGCACCGGGGAGCTGAGCACAGACAGAAACCAAAGAAGAAACTCACCAGGTTAAGCAGGGCAAGCGTATCGTCTATTTTCCCAACAACTTGGAACAATCTCAACAATTTAAGGAAAACAGGAAAAGTCATGCTGTCAGTAAACATGGTTCTAACGGCATCAAATACAGACGCTCATACAACAGAGACGGTTTCACACCGAGACGGGAAGACGCGGACAGAAGCCTGAAAACGGAGTCAGGAAGCAGGCAGAGCTCCTGAGGCCCCAGCCCCTCCCTGGCCCCCACACGGTCCCCCCAGGGTTCTGACCCACGAGGACATGGCCTTCTCCCCCCATTGGGGAGGTCTGCACCCGGCCAGGGGCCAAGGGCGGCCGGGAGGCAGCCTCAGGGGCCAGGCACTTCTCTAAAAGTCAGAGGTAGGGGCTGTGGCCCCGAGATGGCAGCCGAGCCCCGGACCCAGTGTGGGTCTGTGCCGCTCCCAGCAGGCGGGACCTCTGGCAGAGGGGGGTGGGCTCCGCTGAACAGCCCGCAAATGAGGCCCGTACGGCCCTGTCCACTCTGCAGGGCGGGCGGGGCTAATGGGGAGCCGGCCCCGCCAGCGGCCCGCACGGCCACCGGCAGGACTGGACAGAGGCGGCTGTGGCCCCCCTGACTCTCGCCAGCCCTTGGGCCTCTTGCTTTCTGTGAACAAGGAGGCAGGAGAGGAAAGCCTTTAAAGAGGGTCACGTGTCCCCACCAGAAACAGCCACTTTGCTGAAAACAAGTATGTGGTGTATAAATGTTCAGAGACACTTTTAACCCGAGGGCCGCTGCCTTGTAGGCTCCTGGCTTCCTGCATCCCCAGCAACTCGCTGGGGAGCATTTTGTAACCGAGATGTCAGCACCCCAGCCCATCCCCACCCATCTCCGGGGGCCCTCCTGGTCCTCCCACCCCATCGGGGGCTCAGGTGACGCCCACAGCTCTGGGGCCCTGTCCCCCTTGGGTCCTAAGGAGCCTTTTCCTCGTTAACAGAGAGCTCGGGCCCTGGAGCGTGTGTCCCGAGGCCTCACCCTCCTCACCAGAGTCCAGGGACCAGGACGGAGGGGCCGTGCACAGCATGTGTGTCACAGTGCAGCAGAGGTGGTCAGCCCACAGCCCTGCCCTTGCCCTGCCCGGGCTCACAGCGGCCTGGCCAGTGCTGCACCCGGCACCCTGTTTGTCCCGGCCCTGGGGTGTAAGCCCTGTTGCTGCAGTGTGCAGAGGAGAAAGCAGAGGCTTGAGCGAGGACTTGGCAGGGAGGGCTGGGGGAGGGGAGGGGGAGGGGGAAGGGGAGGGGAGGGGAGGGGAGGGGAGGGGGAGGGGGAGGGGAGGGGGAGGGGAGGGGAGGGGAGGGGAGGTGGGGGAGGGGGAGGGAGGGGGAGGGGGAGGGGAGGGAGGGGGAGGGGGAGGGGAGGGAGGGGGAGGGGGAGAGGCAGCCCACTAACGTGACCCCTTGTGACTCAGCCCCGGAGGGCGGGGCCACCATCCACCCCGAGGACAGCTCATCAGCGCTGAGTGCACCCCCACTGCCACCCTGACCCTCGGCCAGGGCGAGGCCACACCTGCTGGGCACACACCCAGCCAGCCACAATGTGGCTGCCAGCCCGGAAACAGGCCCCAGCCTGCCCGTACCTCGTGTGTGCCGCCCAGGCCACAGTCACGATGAGGAAGGTCATCAGGTACACAGCGATCCTCGTGGCTAGAAGTTTCTGGACACTCTTGTCAAACTCCTGGAACAGAAGCGCATCAGCATCAGACAGATTCACCCACGGCAGCCGGCGGCCCCGCCCCCAGGCACCAGGCCCCGGGGGGCCGGACAAGCACCTGGGAGCCCCCACCTCCGCCCACCAAGGCTCAGCCTCAGTCCCGGGCTGTCCCTGAGGCCCCTCCGGAGGCTCCCCATCTTCCCAACATGGCAGGCCCCCCGAAATGCCAGCTCTGGAGGCAGAGAGGATTCGCCGAGCCTCTCCCAGGATCCTGGCAGGGTGGCCACAGGCCGTGCAGCCACACGAAGTCACGGCGTCACCGGTAAGTGATCCCGAAGCAACTGCGAGGCCTGGCGAGAGGGCCGCGGTGTCTGGACGCCGGGTGACGGGCTGCACAGGAAGCTGGGCCCCCAGGCCGGGGGAGGGTTTAAGCTTTGTCAGCGAACACTCCAAATGCAAAACCGGTGCCTTGCCCGTGTCTGCTGGTTGTCTGAGACCACATGAGCAGCACCGTTTCCAGATCCCTGGGTCCTCTGGCCTTGATGAACCCTCTCCTTCGTGTCAGGAGGGTCCTCGGCGCCTCCCCTGAAGGAGTCTCCCCGCCACCGCGGAACCTTCTGGCTCAGAGCCCTCTCGTGGGTCAACGGAGGTCACGACCCCGACCGCAGAGAGGCGAGGAGCTCCAGGCCCGCGCGTCCCATCACCTCCCGCATCTCACATGCACACCCACCACCCTGTTCTGAGACTGGTGGCACCGAGGTCCCCAGAAGGTTCTGGAGCAGGCACAGCCAGGAGAGCGTCGAGGCCCCCGGTGGGCACACGGCTTTCCTGAGCTTGGCCGGAGCGCAGCCCCCAGGCCCCCTTTGGGGAGGCGGTGCCCCGGAGCAGAGGAAGCCGCATGGGGCCCTTTGCTCACCGCGCCAGGTGCCAGTTGCCAAGGTCAGGCTCGACCATCATTTCTGTTTAATTCTCATCCAAACCCTACGAGAAGTAGCGATATCACCTCCCGCAGATGACTCCCGGCAGTGTCCAGGCTAAGTGTGCTGGTTGGGCTGCAGCCAGACCACGGCCACACGTCCTGGGCCAGCACTGCGCATCCTGGAGCCCAGAGGTGACCCACGCTCGACGTGAGGGGCCCAGAGAGCTGTGCTCGCACACACACACGCCCGCGAACTCCGAACGTCTCCCGGAATCACGTCCGGTTTCTGAGGTGCTGCGACGTGTGGCTATTTTACTTATAAAATGGAAATATTCCAAACTGACTAGCAATGGAAAAACCTCGTTTCCCACTCACCTCCCTGCTCATGGCGCAGGCCCACGCCCGGCAGGCCGGCCGCCCTCTGCTCCCCAAGCACCTGCTCTGAGGGGCACACCAGCGAGACAGACAGAGAGCCCAGGGAGCTTCCCCGTGACGCCTGCCGGCACAGTCCGCGCCAGCCTCCAGGCGCTCCTGCCTTTCTCAGGGCTCAGCGCGAGGGCACCGGGGCTGGATGGCATCGCTGGGGGACGCGGCGGACGGCCTGGCCCTCCCAGCCAGGTACGCCCGAGCGGAGCCCGGCCTCGAGCTCGGGGCCTGCGCCTCCTGGACCCTCGCCCGCACACCAGACACTGCAGACTGTCCCAAGTACCTGCTCCGGGGAGATCTCCGTGTGGGTCACAGGCAGGATCTAGGAGAACAGACACAACACGAACCCAGGAACACTTCTTGGGCTGGGCACTGACTGCTCCCTGGATGCCACGTGCCGGGGACTCAGGCCAGTCCTGGGCTGCTCCTCCCCACCCCCAGCAGCCTCGGGGCCCCGGGTCAGGGCCCGTGCTGGGTGGGGCCCCGCACGGACCATTACGGTGGCAATGATGGACAGAAGCGCGTCGCTGAAGCTGAGCATGCGATGTGAGTGCTGGATCCCGTCAGCCATGTCCTCGTCCTGTGAGCCCGTGGAGGAGGCTCCCTGCCCATCTAGGGCTGGCTCTGGGGTCCGGGGCCCGGACATGGTGGAGCCTGGGAGGAAGCACAGGTCTGAGCCCGCGGGGTGCCCCTGGGGGCCGTGACACAGGGCAGGGGGGCCGAGGAGGAGCCACCCTGCTGGGCGGGGCTGGGCAGAGGGGCCCTGCCGCTGCTTCCTCTGCCCCGTTCTCCTCTCCCAGGCAGCCTTCTAGAAGAGGGGCCTGTGACCTGGGAGACACACCCTGTGACTGTGTCCCCTCCAGGGACAGGAGAGGCAGGCGAAGGCACACGGCACATATGGTGGGTGCTCCGGGGCTGGGCGTGACACTCTTGACCCCAACCAGACACCGCCGTGTCCCTGCTCCCATTGCACCCTGCATCACAGCCGTGATGCGACCTTTGGGGGAATCAAGGCCCTGCGTGGAAAGCCAGCTGCCCCAGCTGCCCCGGCTGCTGCCCCACTGGAGGGCGCTCTCGCTCCTCCTGTTGGCAGGCGGCCTGGGGGACTGGTCGGGCACCCGCCAGCGAACCTCCCATGGCAGAGCTCCCTGGACAACTCAGTATCAGAGGTGGGCTGGGAAGACAAGCGAGGTGCCAGCTGACGGGGCTCCGGGCAGAAGAGATGCCAGTGCCTCCCGGGAACGGAGTCGGGGCCCCGCAGCGGGAACTCCGCGGGGGCAGGCCGTGGCCCCTGTGAGGCACCAGGCTCCTTGCTGAAGGCAGCGCGCGTTCTCTGCCACGGAGCTGTGCCTGGGCAGAGGGACAGCATCGAGAGGTCGGGAAAGAGGTCAGGGCTGGAGTCACCCGCAAAGGCTCTCCGAGAGGACGAGACGCCCCGCGGTGGCGTGGGGGCAGGACTGCGCCGAGGCGCACGGGAAGGAGTAGGAGGAGGGTCCAGAGCGCAGGATGCCAGGGCTCCTCCAGGACGGGTGGCCCGAGCGGTGAACCCCCCGAGAGGGAAGACTGGAGGCGAAAGGGCGCCCTGGTCTTCCCCTGAAGAGGACACTGCCGACCCCGGCAGAGCGCCAGGAGCCCGAGCGAGAGTGAGAGCGAGGAGGCGCTCCGAGGTGCAGCTGGACGTTAAAGCTAACAGCACGCGAGCCTCCCAGGACAGGACAAAGACAGAGCCCCGCCCCCAGGATGGAGAAAGGAGGCTCGCGGGGATTTCCGGACAGGAAGACCGAAGTGCGGATACACCTGTAAGATACTCGGCAGCCTGGGAAACGCAAAGGAAACCGACGAGAGGACAGTCAGCTTTGCACAAGTCAGTGAGTTAAGAGGCGGCGAGGGCGCAGGGGATGCAGAAGCTGGCAGGGAGTGCAGGGCACCTCAGCCACCGGGAGACCACTGAGCAGCCGGGCAGGGCTGCGGTGCCCGCCGCCAGGCGGCCAGCCCCAGGGCGCACACGAGGTGGGGACCGCGGGCCTCGTGGAGCAGTTCACCTCGACGACGAAAGTCACACACGTTCTGACTGACTGACAGGCGGCACAGTATTACCCGCTAAGGGAGCTGCTACCAAGGGCTGTGCGCTGTTTGTGCCCCGAATATGCACGTGTCGCGTGTCGAGCCCCACCCCGGGGGATGGGACAGAAGGTGGGGCCTCTGGAGGTGACTAGGGTTAGAGGAGGCCGGGAGGGTGGGGCCCAGGGTGGGATGGGTGCCCTGACAGGAGGGGACCAGCGTGCTCCCTCCCTCTGCTGTGTGTCTGCAGGCCAGGACGTGGCCTCACGGGAAACTGAACTGGCTGCCACCCTGATCTGGGCCTTCCAGCCTCCAGGACTGTGAGAAATAAAGTCCTGTTGTCCGAGGTCCCAGTCTGTGGCATCTTGTCGTGGCAGCCAGAGCAGACTGAGACAGTAAGTGACAACCGATGAAACAACCCACATGCAAAAACTCAGAGCCACGACGCTGAACGGGATGGATCACGTGCAGGAACACACGTCGTGTCACACCACCGACGTACACACACGCACCAGGAAGAGCACAGTAACACAAACAGGACAGCACTGCGGTGATCCAGGCGGGGCGGGGTGGAGGATGGGTGAAGATGGGGCTCTAGCTCTCATCTGCATCTCTAATTTCTCTCTCACTGGATTCACTTTTTAAAGTTTACACACAGGAAGAATCACTCCTTCTGGTGCCCAGCACTGAGATTTAGACAAATGCACAAGGTGTGTAACCATGGCCTCAGTCACAAAGCAGTTCTGTCCCCGAGCAGTCCCTTTGTGGGCAGGCCTTCCTCCACCCAAACCCTGGCCACCGCTTGTGTTTTCTGTTACTGTCACTTTGCCTTTTCCAGATTGTCCCATAAATGGACTTGTACCCCAAAGAACCTCTTGAGTCTGGCTTCTTTTACTTAGCACAATGCATCTGAGATGTACCCATGTCTGGGGAGTATCAGTAACATGTTTTTTACTGCTGTGTAGTTAATTGTACTGCATGAATGTACCTGTTTATCCATCCACCAGTTGGGAAACAGGTCATTCACGGTTTTAGCAGTTAAGAATAAAGCCACTATAAAGATTTACACACAGGTATTTGTGTACACCTGTTTTATTTCTCTTGGGCGAATACCTCAGAAGGGGTCTGCTGGGTCATTTAGTAAGTACGTGTCAACTTTACAAGAAACTGCCAAACCATTTACCGAAGTAGCTGCACCGCTCTGCATTCCCACCAGCAGTGTGTGAGAGCTGCATCTGCTCCCCACCCTCGCCAGCACTTGGTTTGGAGGGTCTTTTTAAAATTTAATGAATTTTTAATTATAGCTGTTCTGAGAGATGTGCTACCTCACTGTGGTTTAATTTGCACTTTCGTATTGACCAGCTGGGTATTCTCACGTGCCTACTTTTTAACTGTACATCTTTTGTGGCAAAGTGTCTGCTAGAATCTTTTGTTCACTCTTTTGAGGGGTTATTTGTATTCTTACTGAATATTGAGAGTTCCTTCCACATCGTGGTTAGAAGTCCGTTGTTAGATATGTAATTCGCAGGCATTTTCTCTCAGTTATGTGGCTTGTCTTTCCTTCTCTTACCAGTCTTCAGGAGAATGTCAGTTTTTTATTTTTTTAATTTTTTTTACATTTAGACAATTTGAAATGCATCCTCTTTATTTATTTATTTATTTATTATTTATTTTATGGCTGAGTCTTAAAAGTGTTGAGTCTTCGTCTCTGTGCGAGGGCTTTCTCTAGTTGCGGCAAGTGGGGGCCACTCTTCATCGCGGTGAGTGGGCCTCTCACTATCGCGGCCTCTCTTGTTGCAGAGCACAGGCTCCAGACGTGCAGGCTCAGTAATTGTGGCTCACGGGCCTAGTTGCTCCGCGGCATGTGGGATCCTCCCAGACCAGGGCTCGAACCCGTGTCCCCTGCATTAGCAGGCAGATTCTCAACCACTGCGCCACCAGGGAAGCCCCGAGAATGTCAGTTTTAAACTCTGATGGGACTTCCCTGGCGGTCCAGTGGTTGAGACTTCACCTTCCAATGCGAGAGGTGCGGGTTCAGTCCCTGGTCGGGGAGCTGGGATCCCGCGTGACTCAAGGTCAAGAAACCAAATGTAAAGCAGGGGCAGCATTGTGACAAATTCAGCGGAGACCTTGGAGATGGTCCACATCAAAAAAAATCTTTAAATCTGGATGAATTCCAACTCGCCACCTTTTCATTTATGGATCATTCTCTTGGTGTCATATCTAACAATGCTTTGCTTAACCCAAGAGCACAAAGATTTTCTGTTTTCTTTTAGAAGTTTTAAAGTTTGAGGTTTTACTTTTGGTCTACAATCAATTTTGAGTTAATTTTTATATAACATACAAAGTATAGTCAAGTTTCCCTTTCTTGCAGATGGACGTCTGGTTATTCCAACACTTCTTGTTGAAAAGACTGTCCCTTCTCCACTGAATTCCCTTTGCACACACCTTGGTCAAAAACTAACAGACCACATTTGTGTGGGTCTATCTGGGGAGTGTCCATTCTGTCCCACTGATTATGCATTTATCCTTTGCCAGTTTCACACTGCCTTGATTATAGCTTCACAGTAAGTCTTGATATCTGCTAGAGTCCTCCAACTTTGTTTTTTTTCCAAAACTGTTTGGATTATTCTAGTTCCTTTGCCTCTCACTCACATACTCCTGCTTGTTGGGGCCCCCTTCATAGTTGCTACAGGCAGAAAGATGGGGTACAGCAGCCCTCACTGCCCAGGTCCACAACTGGGAACTGGCCTAGGGTCAAAGCCACGAGGAGGAAGAGTGAAAAAATGGAAAACTCACATGTGTGGTCACTGATTCAAGTTTTGACTGCCCTTTCCAACCTGTTGCCTTTTGCATACTTTTTCTTTTAATATTTTGTCCAGAGTTTTTACCTGTAATCAGCGGGAGAGGCAGCCGGAAGGGGACTTCCTCATCTTGGCCAGCACTAAACTTAATACTTTTTTCTTTTAACTTTTAAAAAAAATTTATTTGTTTATTTATTTGGCTGCGTCAGGTCTTAGCTGCGGCATGAGGGATCTCTCATTGCAGCGCGCAGGCTCTCTAGTTGTGGCACGTGGGCTCAGTAGTTGTGGCACACAGGCTCTAGAGCGCGCCGGCTTCGTTGCCCCGCGGCATGTGGGATCTTAGTTCCCTGACCGGGGATCGAACCCGCGTCCCCTGCATTGGAAGGCAGATTCTTAACCACTGGAGTACCAGGGAAGTCCCTAAACTTAATACTTTACAGAAGGGAGGGAGAGAGAGGAGCCGAGAAGAGCAGGCGGAGGGGGCGAAGGGAAAAGAAGACCATCCTGACAAAAATAAGACAAAAGGTAATGTGTTTCTTTAGGCATGGGTTAATCTGGGGAAACAGATGTCCATTATATTGCTTTCTACACTTTTTGTATGTTTAAGTTTCTTTCAATTAAATTTTATTTTTAAAAAGTCAGTAAATATCAAATATAGACACAAAAATCCTCAACAAAATGTTAACAAATGGATTCTGCAACATATAAAAATAATTATATACCATGCTAAGTGGGATTTATTCCAGGAACGCAAGGTTGGTTTAAAATTAAAAAATCAATTACTGGAACACACCATATCAATAGAAAAAAAGACAAAAACTATCATCTTAATAAATGCAGAAAAAGCATTTGACAAAATCTAACACCTCTTCATGATAAAAACTATTCAACAAAATAGGAATGGAAGGAAATTTCCTCAACCTGATAAAGGGCTAATATCACACTCAATGGTGAAAGACTGAAAACTACCCCCCTCAGATCAGTGACAAGACGAGGATGTCTGCTCTCAGCACATCTGTTCAACACTGCTCGGGGTTCTACCCATGGCAACTATGCAAGACAATGAAACAGAAGGCATACAGCCTGGAAAGAAAGAAGTAAAACTATCTTTATTTGTAGATGATGTGATTCTGTATATAGAAAATCCTAAGGAATCCACACAAGACAACTATTAGAACTAATAAATGAGTTCAGCAAGTTTGCAGGAAATAAGATCAATATACAAAACAAACTGCATTGCTATTTACTAGCAATAACCAATCTGAGAATAAATTTAAGAAAACAATTACATTTATAATAGCATCAAAAATACTTAGGAACAAATTTAACAAAGGAGTACAGGGACTCCCCTGGTGGTCCAGTGAAAAAGAATCCGCCTTACAATGCAGGGGACGTGGGTTCGATCCCTGGTCAGGGAACTAAGATCCCACATGCTACGGGGCAACTAAGCTTGCATGCCACAACTACTGAGCTCACGCGCCTCAACTAGAGCCCGTGTGCCACAAACTACAGAGCCCACACGCTCTGGAACCCACGTGCCACAACTACAGAGCCCACGTGCCCTGGAGCCTGCACGCCACAACTAGAGAGGAGAAAACCCGCACGCCACAACTAGAGAGAAGCCCGTGCACCACAACGAAGAGCCCGTGCACCACAAGGAAAGATCCTGCATGCCTCAACAAAGATCCCGCATGCCGCAACTAAGACCTGATGCAGCCAAAAATAAATAAATAAATAAATAAATAAATAATAAATAATCTTTAAAAAAAGGAGTACAAAACATTGTTGAAAGAGTGAAAAGACATCCTCTATTCATGGATTAGAAAATTTAATATTGTTAACATGGCAATACTTCCCAAATTGATCTACAGATTCAATGCAATCCCTATCAAAATTCCAGCTGCCTTCCATGTAGAAATTTACAAGCTGACCCTAAAATTCATATGTAAATTTAAGGAACCCCTGGCTATTTAAGGAGTAGCCAAAACAGTCTTGAAAAAGAACAAAGCTGAGGACTCACACTTCTCAATTTCAAAACTCAGTGCAAAGCTATGGTAATCAAGTCAGTGCAGTATTGGCATAAAGACAGATATATAGATCAATGGAAGAGAATTGAGAGTTCAGAAGTAAACCACTACATTTACGGTTAACTGATTTGCAATAGGGTGTCAAAGCCATTCAATGGGGAAAGAATAGTCTTTTCAACAAATATTGCTGGGACAACTGGATACCCACATGCAAAAGAATGAATTTGGATATTACCTCATGCCACATACAAAAATTAACTAAAAATGGATCAAAGACCTAAATGTAAGAGTTAAAACACTGGAGAAAATCTTCGTGGCCTCACATTTGGCAAAGAGTTCTTAAATATGACACCAAAAGCACAAGCAACAACAAAAAATAAATTGGAGTTCGTCAAAATTTTAACTTTTGTGCTTCAAAGGACGCTATTAAGAAGTGAAAGACAATCCATAGAATGGGAGAAAATATTTGCAAATCATGTATCTAGTAAGACTCTAGCATCCAAAATATATACAGAACTCTTACAACTCAACAGTAAAAAGACAACCCAATTCAAAAAATGGGCAAAGGATGTGAAAAGATATTTCTCCAAAGAAGATATTCTAGTAGCCAATTAGCACATGAAAAGATGTTCAACATTATTGGGTTGTGTTAGGGAAAAGCAAATCAAAACCACGGGACAGTCACCCTCCAGGAACGCCATAATACAAATAAATGATGGACAACAGCAACTCTTGGTGAGGATGTGGAGAAAGCGGAACCTTTGTGCACTGCTGGGCGGGAATGTAAATGGTACGGCTGCTGTGGAAAACAGTATGGAGGTTCCTCAAAAAATTAAGCAGAGAATTAACATAGGATCCAGCAATTCCACTTCTGCGTATATACTCAAAGGAATGGAAAGCAGAAACTCGAAGAGATATTTGTACACCAATGATCACAGCAGTACTGTCTGCAATAGCCAAGAGGTGGAAGCAACCCCAGTGCTCATCTACAGATGAACATCTAAACAAAATGTGGCATCTACATCTACAAAGGAATATTATCCAACCTTAAAAAGGAAGAAATTCTCACATGTTATGACATGGTTGAATCTTGAGGACACTATGCTAAGTGAAATAAGCCAGTCACAAAAGGATAAATACTGTATGATCCCACTTACATGAGGTCCCCAGAGGAGTCAAATTCATAAAGACAGAAAGTAGAAGGGTGGTTGGCAGGAGCTGGGGGGAGAGGTGGGAGTTACTGCTTAATAGGACCAGAGTTTCAGCTTTGCAAGATGAAGAGTTCTGTGGACGGATGATGGTGACGGCTGCACAGCAATGTGAATGTATTTAATGCCACTGAACTGTGCACTCAAAAAGGGTTAAGATGGTAAATTTTGTTATGTGCATTTTACATGGCTAAAAAAAAAGCACCTGGCACATAAGTGTTCAAAAACATGTCAGCTACACCTAACCTTCATCACACACAAGTTTTTAAGACTCATGGTGACAAAGGAAAGAACATAAGACTGAAGGCAGAGGAGAGTGGAGTTGAGAAATGATTTTTCTTAAGATGGAAGAGACTGAAGAATTTTTAAATTCCGACGGCAGGAAGAGGGAGAAGTTGAAAATTCCTATAACAGAGAGGAGGTAACTGAAGGCTCGTGACCCTGCAGAGCATCACGCAGGGTGCTGGCTACGCCTCAGGGTGCGGTGGGGCAAAGGTGTCCTGGGCGGGCTCAGTCTGGGAAAGCTCAGAACGGGAAATGCCAGAGTGCTGTCTGGAGATATTTATGACAAAATGACAATAAGAACAATATGTGACATCTGTCCAACATTTACTAAGTACCAAGCATTGTTCCAAGTACTTTATATGTCCTGTTTCTTCTAATTCTCAAATAATGCTGTGAGGATTATTGAAAGACAAATAATGACTCTGTGTGTATGTGTGTGTGTCTAATAGTGAGAGCTCGGTGTGCATCAAAGTGCAAGGAGTTTGATAAGGCTGGAGCACAGGCTCAAATTGGGAGGTGTACCTGAAGTATAAGGCAGGACTAAATCACAAAAAGCCTTGTAAGCTCCTTCAGGAGTGTGGAAATTATTGGAAAGATTATGCAGGGATTGTGTATTTTTCTTTACATATATACATATATATAAATATATATTATGTATTATATTCCGTATACAAGTCCATTATCAGATATTTTCTCCCAGTATGGACTGTCTTTTCATTCTCTCAACATGTAAAAAAAAAATATATGTTTATATATTTGTGTATAAATATACACACACATATATATTTAAATCAACAGACTTTTTTTTAGCAGTTTTAGGTCTGCAGAATAATAGAAGGGAAAGTACAGAGAACTCCCATATACCCGTTCATTCCCCCCCCACTTTCCCCCACCATTAACATCTTACATTAGTGTGGCACAGTCAATGAGCCAACACCGACACACTGACACATCATTGTGTTGTAGTTCTATGGGTGTTGACAAATGCATGACTTGCATTCACCACTATAGTACCACACAGAACGATTTCACAGCCCTAAAAATCCCCTGTGCTCCCCCTATTCATCCCTCCCTCCCCCCGAAACCCCTAGCAACCATGGACCTTTCCACTGTCTCCAGTCTTGCCTTTTCCAGAAGGTTATGCAGTTGGAATCTAACAGTATGTGTCGTTTTCAGACTGGCTTCTCTCACTTGGTGACGTGCTTCTAAGGTCCTCTGTGTCTTTTTGCGGCTTGTAGCTCATTTCTATTTATTACTGAATAATACTCCATTTTATAGATGCACCACAGTTTATCCATTCACCTACTGAAGCACATCTGCAACAATGTATTTTGAAGTTCTTAAGTTTGATGAACTCCTGTTTATCTATTTTTTTAAATTTATTTAATTAATTAATTTATTTTTGGCTGTGTTGGGTCTTTGTTGCTGTGCGCAGGCTTTCTCTAGTTGCGCTGAGAGGGGGCTACTCTTCGTTGCAGTGTGCAGGCTTCTCATTGCAGTGGCTTCTCTTGCTGCGGACCACGGGCGCACAGGCTTCAGTAGTTGCAGCACGCAGGCTCAGTAGTTGTGGCTCACAGTCTTAGTTGCTCCGCGGCATGTGGGATCTTCCTGGATCAGGGCTGGAACCCGTGTCCCCTGCATTGGCAGGCGGATTCCCAACCACTGTGCCACCAGGGAAGCCCGTTTATCTATTTTTTATGGATTGTACTTTGGTGCCATATTGGAAATTCTCACAGATTGTTTTCTAGAAGTTTTATGGGTTTTTTCATATATGATGCAATGTATGGATTAACACTCTTTTTTTAAACATATGGATATCCAATTCTTCCAGCATCGTTTGTTGAAAAGACCATCCTTTCTCCAATTACCTTTATTCCTTATTCAGAATCAACTGAACATATTTATACTCATGGGCCAATTTCTGGACTTTTTATTCTGTTCCATTGATCTACTTATATATCTTTATACCAACACCACACTATTTGGAGTACTATTTGGATTACTGAAATTAGATAGTGTAAGTCATAAAAATCTGTCCTTGTTCAAACTTGCTTTGGCTATTCTCGCTCTTTTGCAGTTCCAAATGAATTTTAAAATCAGTGTGTCAATTAAAATAAAAGTCTGCTGGGATTTTAATTGGAATGGCATTGAATCTATAGATTAATTTGATGTCCTAACGATCCTGAATTTTCTAAATTAATGAATACTGTGTATCTTTCCACTTATTAAGGTCTTTAGTGTCTCTGAGCAAACCTTTTTAGTTTTCAGTTGTAAGTCTTGCACATCTATTTTAGATTTATCCCAAAGATTTGGTATCTTTTGATGCTCTTATAAATAGTGTTTTTTTTCTAATTTCAACTTCCAATATTTGTTGCTAGTTATTTAGAAATATGCAATAACTTTTTATTTATTTTGCATATTAACTTTGTATCCTGCAACCTTGCTAAAGTCACTAGTTCTAGTAGCTCTTTCTGTAGTTTCCATGGATTTTTTACCTAGAACAATGATTCTCAACTGAGGGCAATTTTGCCCCTCAAGGGACATTTGCAATGCCTGGAGACATTATTTTTCCTAAGATTTTTTTGATGTGGACCATTTTTAAAGTCTATTAAATTTGTTCCAATATTGCTTCTGTTTTATGTTTTGTTTTTTTGGCTGCGAGTCATGTGGGATCTTAGCTCCCTGACCAGGGATCGAACCCTCACCCCCTGCATTGGAAGGCGACGTCTTAACCACTGGACCACTAGGGAAGTCCCTCCTGGAGACATTTTTGGTTGTGACAAGTGGTGTGTGTACTACTATCTCGGGGGCAGAGGTAGGGGTGCTGCTAAACATCCTACAGTGCACTGGAAACACCACCCCTCCACTCCAATGAGGAATTATCTGGTCCACAATGTCAGTAGTGCCAAGGTTGGGAAACTCTGACATGGATGATCATGTGATCTTCAAATAAACAATCTTCCTTATTCCTTTTCAATATGGAAGCTTTTAATTTCTTTTTCTTGCCTCATTACATTGGCTAGAATTTCTAGTACAATGTTGAATAGAAATGGTGAGACCAGAGACTTGTTCCCAATCTTGGAGGGAAAAAAAAATCCAGTCTTTCATCATTCCATAGGTCAGCTATAGGTTTTTCATAGATGCCCTTATTATGTTGAGGAAGTTTTCATTTTATTCCTAGTTTGCCGACAGTTTTTTGTTTTTTTTTTTAAATCAGGGAATGGATGCTGGATTTTGTCAAATGCTTTTTTTTTTTTTTAATTTTTTTTTTCCGGCTGTGCCATGCGGCATGTGGGATCTTAGTTACCCCATCAGGGATCAAACCCGTGCTCCCTGGAGTGGTAGTGTGGAGTCAACCACTGGACCACCAGGGACGTCCCCATCAAATGCTTTTTCTATGTCTATTGAGATGACCCATTTGGTTTTCTTTTTCACTGTAATACTGTAAATTACATTGATCCATTTTTTAATACTAAGCCAACTTGCATTCCTAAGATGAACCTCACTTGGTTATGTTGTATTATCCTTTTTATATAGTATTGGATTCAGTTTGCTAAAAAATGTTTTAAAAGAATTTTTATATCTTTGTCATGAGGAACATTAGTCTGCAGTTTTCTTTTCTTGTAATGCCTATGTCAAAGTTCGGCATTAGAATAATGCTATCCTTATAGAATGAGCTGGCATTCATATTTCCTTCTTTCAATTTTAAAAATCTATATAGAATTGGTATTATTTCTTCTTTAGTTTGGTAGAATTCCCAGTAAAGCCATCTAGGTATGGAATTTTCTTTTAGGAAAAGTTTTTAACTACAAATTCAATGCTTTAATAGTTATAGAGCTATCTAGGTTATCTATTTCTTCTGGAGTGAGTTTTGGTATTGTCTTCCAAGGAATTTGTTCCTTTAGTACAAGTCGTTGAATTTATTGGCATAAAGTTGTTTATGTTCTCCGATTACCCTTTTAGCAATGATGTCATCACCTTCATTCATGATATTGTTAACCTTTTTTTTCCTTGTTCAACCTGGCCAGAAATTTCTCTATTTTATTTATCTTCTCAAAGACTCAGCTTTTGGTTTCATTGATTTTCTCTATTGTTTTTGTCTTCTATTTCATTGATTTCTGCTGATATTTATTATTTCCCTTTTTGTACTTACTTTGAGTTTCATTTGCTCTTATTTTTCTAGTTTATTAAGATGAATGATTTGAGACCTATCTTCTAGTAGTGTTTTAGCCACAAATTGTGAAATGCTGCATTTTCATTTAGTTCAAAATTTTAATTTCCCTTTTGATTTCTCCTTTGACCTATGGGTAATTTAAAAGTGAGTCAGTCAGTTTTCAAATATTTGGATGATTTTCCAGATATATGCTATTGATATCGAGCTTAATTCCACTGTGGTCAGAAAACGTATTTGCCCAGAATATGATCCATCTTGGTAAATGTTGTTTATAGATTTGATAACGTGTATTCTACAAATGTCCATTAAATCAAGTTGCTGGTGTCACTCAACTCTACCATACGCTTGGTCATTTCCTGGGTATTTGTTCTATCATTATCTGAGAAAGAAGTATTGAAATCTCCAACTACAATTGTGGGTTTGTCTATCTCTCCTTGCACTACTGCTAGTTTTTGCTTCATGTATTTAAAAGCTCTATTATCAGGGGCAGAACTGTTTAGGATTGTTATGTCTTTTCATGAATTTACGCTTTCATCATTATAAAATAATCTTCTTAACTTCTGATTATAGTCTTTTGTTATGAAATTTACTACAAAGGGACAGGTTTGGCGATGAAGACTATAAATTCAGTTTTAGACATATATATATGACATGTATACATGAGCTATCTCATGTATATGAGAGATACCTAAGAACTAATGTCTAAGAGTTCAGGAGGGAAGTGTGTTCTGGAGACACAGATCTGGATTAAGATGGTGTTATTATAACACCTAGTGCAGTGTCAATATAAAAAGTGCTCCATCAGTACGAAATACAAAGTCTGAATAGACTCTTGTCTCCAAAGTAATTACACTATTAAAAATCTCCACCCAACTGTAGGTCATACCAGAATAAATCCATAGCCTCCAAACTCAAACGAGCCCTGGACTACATCATGCTTTCTAGTGAGTTATTCACTAGGTTTTCCACAAAAGCTATTTTAGATCTTTTCCACACTGCTCAAATCTTAGCTTTCTTACCTCCCTTCCCATTTTCGGGAGGTGTTTTCTTCTCCTTATTCACAGTGAAAACAGAAGAAAACAGAGAATTCCTTTGCTTTCAGTCCAATAAACATATAAAGTTACCTGCAACTACAACCCACCTTCCTCCCTTCCTTTTATGATGAAAAGTGATTTTCTTACATCCAAAGTGAACACTTCCCTATGCTCTGGATAGCATTCCCTCCTACCTTCTAGGGGACCACTTTGCACCTGTCCCTTCTTTCCCAGCAGACACTGACTGGCCCCCTTCCATCAGCTGGAGGCTGCTCAGCAATCTCCCATCCTACAACCTCTCAACATCCATCATAACTCTAGCTCCCACACTTTCTTCTCCATAGCCAAACTTACTGAGTTATCTCCACTTACCATCTCTCTCTCCATTTCTTTATTCTTCCACTCAGGGTAATGGAGAGTTTCCAATGAAACAATTTATTCTTGGCAAGGTCACCAAAGATCTCAATGTTGCTAAATCCAACATACATCTTTTACTACTTTTCCTACTTTTAAATGACATTTGACACTTTTAATTACCAGCCCCCCCCCCAACATCTTTCTTTGGTCCGGTGACATAAAGCTCTCTTAGTTTTATTCCTGCTTCCCCGGCTGCTCCTCCCCTCTGAACACTGTACCCTCTTTCTAACTATGGTGTCCCCTTGGTGCGCTCTTCAAGTCAACTGCCACCTACATGCTAGGGACAACCAAATACAGCCTGGGCTCTTTCCTGAGCCCCCAATCCTTGTATTCCATTTACCAGACGAACACACCAGCTGAAAAAGCCACGTAACTTGTGTGGACTTCTAGCTGTATCACTAGCTGTATCAACAAGACCCTGGCCACCTGGCCAGGTAATGACACTGCTGAGCACATTTTGCACCCAAAGGCGGGGTGTGGGGTGCGGGATTAACTATACTGTGCGTTCTCCAAGATAATCTAGGATCATTAAGGCGAACACTTATAAAAGGATACTGCAAGCAGTAAAGCACTGTATGAACGAAGCTGCTTTTAAGGATAACGCACGTTAGCCCGTCTGGAAAGAGATTTTTAGTAGCTTGAAATTCTAGGCGGGTTAAGACGCTGCCTAGGGCTTTCAGCTCCAGTTCTCAGTTTGGGGATGAACGCTCTACACCAGGACCTACAGGAAGCAGCCGGGCACACAAACGAGCCAAGGGGTCAGGCAAGTGGTGGTGTCTTACCTGAGGGGGTAGCTCTAGGTGATGGGTGACACGCGGTATTCTGGGTCCAATGCTGCCAGATCTGACTTTTCTACAGAAGCTACAAAACTCGGTTTCTAAAATTAAGCTCTTCAGTCTTTTAGTAGCAACCAACTCGTTAAAAAGACGGACACTGCGGGACCCCCGGCGCTCCGCGGACACGACCCGCTCCTCCCACCGTGCGGCCCAGCCCCGGGAGCCCCCGAGCACCAGCCTCCGCGGAAACGGCCACGTGGGGACGGTTGAGCGCCGCGCCGGGGGGCCAGACCACCCGCGGGCAGCCCTCTGCTAGCGTGACACCTGAAGTCCGTTCCGAGGCCGGCAGCACCGCGCACGCGCACCAACCCCCCCCCCCGCACCCCGCCCTGCGCATGCGTGGCCGCTGGCGCGGCGGAAGTGAGGCGCCGGCGCTCTTCCGGGCGGCGACGCGCTCCCGCCCCTGCGTCGCGGCGTCGGGCGGAAGTTGGTCCGGTTCGCGGCCGGCGGTTGCCGAGTGGACCCGGACGCGGCTGGACGCCGAGCCCTCTGTCCGGCGCCCGCCGCGGGCCGCCACCATGTCGCTACTGCAGTCTGCGCTCGACTTCCTGGCCGGCCCGGGCTCCCTGGGTGGTGCTGCCGGCCGCGACCAGACTGATTTCGTGGGGCAGACGGTGGAGATGGGCGAGCTGCGGCTGCGGGTGCGGCGGGTCCTGGCCGAAGGTGAAGCCGGGGCCGGTGGCATGGACCCGGCCGGGGGAGGGTCAGGGCCGGGGGAGGATGGCCGCAGCGGCGAGGGTCACGGCCGGCCGGGAGGCCACTGCTGAGGGTGAGGCCGGCCTAGGTTTGGGCACTTCCTTGTCGGAGGCTTGGGGTCAGGCCGGGGCAAGGTAGTCTTGGCGGCAGGTGTGGGCTGACCCGCGACCGGAGCGGAGGCTGTGGCGGCGGGAAGGAATGGTGGGCAGGCGGGGCCTGGCGCGAGGGGCCACAGTAGGGGCGGAGCGAGGGGGCCCCGCACGGCTGAAGGCTGGAGTCCGGAGGCGGGCGGTGCGGCGGCGTGGGTCTAAGTCGTGGCCCTTCCCTCGCATGGAGGGCGGTAGTGGGGCAGTGGACGTAGGGCTGGCCCTCCTCGGGTGACAGGAACTCCGGCGTGGGTGACCGCAGTCCTCCCCTCCTTGGGTGTTGGGACAGACAGCGCAGTGTCCGGTAGCCGGGCTTCCCTCTCTTACCATCTGAGCGTCCCGCTCCCCGACCTCTGTGTGAGATCCCACGGAAGTTACTGCAAGCTGAGCCAACAGGTGTGATCGGAACAGAACCTTGCAGGCTGGGCTGGTCCATCTTTAGTCGGCTGTGTTTCCGCGTGCTCTCTCTAGCTTCCTGAACGTCCTCTCCCTTCTTCACCCAGAATTTATCACCAGTGTTGGCGCAGTCCTAGTTCCTCATCTGGATTTTTCTGTTTTGTCTGGCATGGCAGATTTCCCTAGCCTTGGTGCTTACCAGCTGAACACAGTTGGCTTTGGGGCTGGTGCTGAAGCAGAGCTGTGTCCCCTGCATTAGCACTCTTGCTGCTCTTTGTGCTCCATTTGAGGTGGGATACTGGCTGACTGTTCTGGTGCCCTCATTCCTAAAGGCCTGAGGTGATGTTCTGGCCTTAGCATCATAACACACTTTTCCTCCACTGTCAGCAACAAAGAGATTTGGGGTGTGATTTAGTGAGAAAACCTCAGGCTCTTCTTTCAGAGGTAGGGGCCAGTATCTCTAGTAATGAGAGTTCCCCCAGATCAATTCATTTATTCTGAAAATACCAGGCAAGTATTTTGATTCTTTTAAGAAATTTACAGTGGACGGTACATGGTTTCTGCCTTGTGGAAGTTCAAGTAAGACACAGGCTTTGATGACCAGAGGACAACGCAGTGCAGGGGATCCTCTGGGTGGACAGACAGTGGGCCCAGCTGAGGTGGGAGGGTCAGGATGCACCCCTGCTGGGTGCAGCGGCAGGGCCAGCGGGAGGAGGGGCGGGATGGGAGGTGGGTCACGGGGAGAAGGCAGCTCTTGCCTGTGGCTTAGCACCCAGGATGAAGAGCAAGGAGAGGGGAGCAGCCACGGTGGCTGGGCAGCGCACCTGTTCCCTTTGCTCTCCGGGCACGTTGGGAGCTGAATGTCACCATTGCGATTAGGAACTGTAGATTTCCTCCCCTTAAACTGAACTGGCGGCGCACAGCTTCTAAAGCTCGTGAAGCCTTTTTCTGAACTGGAATGGTAAGAAACCTGTATGAAGTCGTTCACATAAAATAGCAGCCTTAGAACATAGGCTGTGGGAAATCAGGCTGTCTTGCATAAATATGGGGAAGGTCCCAAACGCAAAACCCTTGGGTGCCTATGTTGACAATTCCAGAATTCTTCAGGTTTTAGAAAGATAATGTGTATCCTGTGTGTCCTGGGATACTGCCGCGGGAGTTGGGAAAGTGTCGCAAAATCAAGTGTGTTACTATATCTGTAATTAAATAAGTAAGCATCCTCACTGTGGGATAATTAAGTCTTCAAATAGCCTGCCATCAGTTCATGTCAGGTGTTGCCCCAGATGAGTTTATAATAGATCAGGTTTTGCTATCAAATGATTTAGGGAAAAAACATTGGTTTTCATAGCTTTTTGGAATTTGCACTTGTCTGAAATGGGTTGTTGGGCAGAACTGTGTGTTGGGTGATCCAGATAGCTTTCTAATCTTTTCAAAATTTGTTCTAAATTTTCACTTTTTTAAAGCAAATTACTGGGAGTCCCCACAACGTCAGAGATGCCCAGTCCAAGTGGACTTCAGGATACATTCTGCGTTTCTTCTTGTTTTGGATTCTGCATGCTCATGCTTCCTTCTGCCAGAAAGGATAACGGGGATGGATCGCTACTGCTTAGGAGCATTTGGTCCCTAGGGCAGCCCAGCTCTGTAGGGCTGCTTTGCTCTGTGGACTCACTCTTGTGAGGTGGGCTCTTCTCTGCCAGGGAGGATTCCGAGGGGACGTTTCCTCTTCGGACACTGCAGAGCACAGATAACCAGGATCTTTGCAGCAGGGGCTTAGGCTCGGTGGCTGGTTGTGGCCATTGGCACGAGGTGGCCCACGTCTTGTGCCTGAGTGATCGCCCTCTCAGCTGGCCCACCTGACCCTTCACTGGCACGTTGGCAGCTTTAAGGTCAGCCTTTAACCGTGGTGATAGCACCCAGCATAAAGCAGTAGTAATCACCAGAGCAGTACTTATGGGGTCCTGGCTACTTGGGGGGCACAGTCCCTGTGCTTCATGTGGATTGTGGTCGTGGCGGTGCTGAGGTCGGGGCCTTCGCGAGCTTGCCGGTGCCCCCGGGGGGTGATGGTGGAGTCGGGCGGGAGCTCCAGGGAGGCTCTGGTCCCGGGAAAGGCCTGGGTCGTCTTAGGTGAGTCCCGGAGGAATAGGTGTCCAGAGGAAATCAAGGTAAAAGAAGCTGCTGGAGCAGTGCCGCTGGGAGGCCAGGTGGGAGCTGAGCGCGGAGGCCGCCACTGGCTTTGCCTGCCCGCTGGGCACCCGTGGTGCCAGGCCTGCGGTACTTCTCCAGTGCACGTCTGTCTGCTGGCGCATGAGCGCCTGGAGCGGGACGCTGGGGAGGTGGCCCTGGGGACGGACACTTTGGGGGTGTCTTCCGGGGAGGGTCCTGGGGTGGGGACATCTCCCTGCGGGGAGGCGCTCTCCTTCCTCCCCCTGCCAGGCCTGCTCGTCTGCAGAGACACCGCCTGCCGTCTGCATGGGCAGGCGTCTCTCTGTAGGGCAGGTAGCGATCGCGCGTGTGCAGTGGGGCTCCTGGAGTTCCGCTCCGTAGGCGTGTCTGCTTCTTACCAACGATGCTGAGAGAAAACGTGTTAAGATCACCCGACCTGCTTCCCATGCTGCTGCACCCCCTGGCCTGGTGCTTGCTGTCCTGCCAGCCACGCCCCACCTCACCCCGCCCCTGTCTGCGACCCTGCGCCGTGGGAGGGACCGTCACCAGCCTCCTCGGAGGCCCTGCCGGACTCCAGCCTCCCCACATCCTCCTCATGCTAGTGGATAAAAGTGGTGTCTGGTTCTGTTGGTTTGCGCTTCTCTGATGGGTGAGTTTGAGCTTGTTTCAGTGCCTGTTCGCCGTTCTGGCTCCCTTCAGGAATTGCATGGTCACATGCTGTGCCTATTTTCTTTTATTAAAAATAATTTGAATTGCGTCATTCACCTGGGGTGAAGCAGACTTTAGGTGCTTTGACAAGTGCACGCACCTGTGTAGCAGATGCCTGTGCAGAAAGTTGTCACCCCAGAAAGCCTCTGGGCCCCAGTCACCCTCCCGGCCAGGCGCTTGCTGGCTCTGAGTCCCCTCTTATGGGACAGCGTGTCTCTGGCGTCGCGCCCGGGTGCTCTCACCGGCGGCTTCATGGTTTTGAAATGCGGTTCCCTTTTCTGCTGCAGTTTGCTGTCCCTCCCCTGCCACGGACCTTTGGGTGTTCCCATTTGGGGCTATTGTGACTAAAGCTGCCAACAACATTTTTTATGAGGTTTTTGTGTGTTTTCCTTTCTCTTGGGTAAAATGCCCAGGAGTGGAGTGCGGGCTTTTAGGTTGGATGTAGGGTTAGCTTCAGATGAAACGGCCAAACCCTCTCCACCGTGGCTGCACCAGCTTCCGCCCCACCAGCTCGTGAGCGCCTATCGTGGTTATACCCGTTCTTGAGAGGGTGCAGTGGTCGAATCTGCATTTTCCCCGTGATACTGTCCAACACCTTTTCACCCGCTTGTTAGCCAGTCGTGTATCTTTTCTGTGTGTGAAATGTTTGTTAAAATCTTTTTTCCATTTTTTATTGGGCAGGAGTTGTGGGAGTTTCTTATTATTCTGGATCTGTGTCCTGTTTTTATATAATACACGCACACGCACACACACGCGCCCCCCCCCATATGTGGGGAAGAGGAGGTCAGCCATTTCCCGATTCCAGAACGTTCACGGTAATGACTGCGTAGGGCACTGTCTTAGCAGTGCCCAACATGGCATTCCTTCGTGCGTTTTATACGCTAGTGTTACTATTTTTACATAAACTTTTAATTTTGAGGTCATCGTAGATTTGTGCAGTTGTAAGAAAAGATGCAGAGAGGTCTGCGTACGCTGCCCGTTCCCCCTGTGGCAGCATCTGGAAAAACTGGAGTTGCCATCACAACCAGGATTGGATGTGTCCATCCCCACAAGGGTCCCTCGTGCCTTTCACAGCCAGATGCCCCTCCTGGACCCCTGGAAAGCACTAATCTGTCCTCCTCTCTAATTTGTCCTTTGAAGAATGCTGTGTAAACGAAATCACACATCGTGTAGCCTCTTGGAATTGGATTTTTTCACGCCGCATGATTGTCTGGGGATCCATCCAGGTGGTTGTGTCTGTAACTAGTTCATTTTTATTTCTGCAGAGCACTCCGTGGTGTGGATGTACCATAGTTGGCTCAACCATTCACCCACTGAAGGACATCTGGGTTGTTCCAGGTTTTTTGGTTATTTGAAATAAAGCTGCTATAAACACTCGTGTACAGGTTTTTGTGTGGCTGTGTTTTCATTTTTCTGGAATAAGTGCCCAGGTGCTGGGTCACATGGCAGTTGCATGTTTTGTGTTTTAGAAAACTGCCGACCTGTGTTCTAGAGCGGCTGTGCTGTTTTCACATTCCCATCAGCAGTTGGTGAGTGTCAGTCTGCTCGGGCTGCTGTACACACTGCAGACAAGGTGGTGTAAACAACAAATTCATTTTCATGATTTTGGAGGCTTGGAGTCTGAGGTCAATGTGCTGACAGGGTCTCTGGTGATGTCTTTTCCCTCAGCTGTTCTGGTGTCTCTTCTTCTTCTAAGGACTCTAGTCCTGTTGGGTCAGGGCTTTAACTTTATTTATCTCCCTAAATGCCCTCTCTCCAGATACAGTCACATTGGGGGTTAGAGCTTCAACACGTGACTTCTGGGGAGACAAAGCTGAGTCCATTACAAAGCGTGATGAGTTTCTCTGAGTCTTTGCCAGCATTTTGTGTTGTGTTTTCATTTGATCATTCAGCAGGTGTGTAGTGATAGCTCATTGGGGCTTTCATTTGTGTTTCCCTAAAGGCTAACACCGTGCTTATTTCCACCTGCCCATCCCCATAGGAGAAACGTCTCTTTGTGCCTTCTGCCTATTTTCGAATTGTCTTTTGTTGCTGAGTTTTGAGAGCTCGTTGTATATTGTAGATATGAGTCCGCTGTCAGATGTGGTTTGCAAGTGTTTTCTCTCAGGCTGCAGCTTGTCTTCCAGCCTCTGAACGGTCTGTTGTGGATCCAAAGTTTTAACCTTCAGGAAGTCTATTCTATCACTTTTCCTTCCTGAATCCTGCTTTTGCTGTCAAGTCTGAGAACTCTTTGCCAAGCTCTGCATCTCCAGGATTTCCCTCCTATGCTGTCTCATGGTTTTGCGTTTGTATGCTCCGAGTTGATTGTCATGTAAGGTGTAAAGTTTAGATTGAAGTTCTTTGTTTTGCCTGGAGCTGTCCAATTGCTCCAGCACCATTTATTGAAAAAACAGTGCTTCCAACATGGAATTGCTTTTGCATCTTTGTCAGAAATCATTTGGGCATATTTGTGTGGCTCTATTTCTGGGGTTTTTCTCTTTTGTTCTGTTGCTCTGTCCCTCCACCAGTGCCACACGGTCTTGATTACTGTAGCTATACAACAAAATTTGAAATTGGGTTTTTTTTTTTAAATAAGAAAAATTTTAAAAATGCAGAAAAGTAGAAAGAATAACAACAGAACAGACACCTTTGTCCCTGCTATCCAGAATTAATAAATGTTAGCTTTTTTTAAAAAAAAGTCGTATTTGGTTCCAGACTTTTTCTAAACAGTGAAGCATCACAGATGTTAAAGGTTCTGTTGACCCCCTGGCCCTGGTTGCATCTCTCTGTTTCTCTTCAGAGGCAGCCACCACCATGAATGTAGTGCGTGTACTTCCTGCTCATCTTTTGTTTCCTCTGCAGGTGCTGTGTTCACAGACAATGCATAGCCCTGCTTTTGGGGGTGTTAAATATAATACAAGTGACTGTGTTGTTGTTGTTTTTAATTTATTTATTTAATTTATTTATTTTTGGGTGTGTTGGGTCTTTGTTGCTGTGCGTGGGCTTTCTCTAGTCGCGGTGAGCGGGGGCTACTCTTCATTGCCGTGCGCGGGCTTCTCATTGTGTGGCTTTTCTTGTTGCGGAGCACGGGCTCTAGGTGCGCGGGCTTCAGTCGTTGTGGCTCGCGGGCTCTAGAGTGCAGGCTCAGTAGTTGTGGCGCACGGGCTTAGTTGCTCCATATGTGGGATTTTCACGGACCAGGGCTCGAACCCGTGTCCCCTGCGTTGGCAGGCGGATTCTTAACCACTGCGCCACCAGTGAAGCCCGTGACTGTGTTTTAATAGCTGAAGAGTTTGTCGTCGTGATCTCATTTGCTCAGCACGCATTTCTGATTGCCCACTATATGTCAGACTCTGTCCTAAGTGCTGGTGACATGAACAAGCTGGATGACATTTTTGCCTACTGAGCTTGCAGCCTAGTGGGAGAGACAGTAAACAGGTATCCAAATGAATGTGTAATAGAGCATCAGGTATTGGAAAGTGCTGGGAAGAAGGAAGAGTGTTGGGGATAGGGCGTGGCTGGGACAAGACTGAGCCAGGAAGGTGATGGGGAACAGAACCTGAGTGGCGAGAGGGGTAGTTGGGCCAGCGTCCGGGGCGAGGGTGCCCGTGCAGGGCTGTGGCGAGTGGAATGGCCCTGGGTAGCAGTGGGCTTGGTGTGCTGGAGGAAGCACGGTAGTGTGGGTGCGGCCGCAGCTGAAAGGACCAGTGCTGGGGCTGGGCAGAGGCCAGGAGATGTTCCAGAGGACCTGTAGCCTTGCTGCGGTGGCCCTTCGGTCCTGGAGTTTTTGGTAGTGTCCTTAGGATTGTTTGCTTTACGGTCTTAGCATCTGCAAGCAAGACCAGCTTTAGTTCTTCCTTTCTGACCTTTCTGCTCTTTATTTTTCTAGCTTTCTTTCACTGATTAGGCTCTCCAATAGAATGTTGCATTATGCTCTGAGAGCAGCAGACATCCTCGCGTTGTTCTTGATCTTAGAAAGAAAACACTTTTAAGTCTCGTGTTAGCTGTCGGTTTTTTGTAGTTGCTGCTTCTCAGGTTGAAGAAGTTTCCTTCAATTCCTAGTTTGCTGAACTTTTAAAAAAAATTTTACTATTTTAAAAAATCATGAATGGATTTTGCATGTGGACAAATACTTTCTCTGTGTCTGTTGAGGTGATCTGCCCTCACTGTCTGTTAATAGTGTGTACTACAGTGATTGCTTTTTTAGTGTTGAACCAACCTTGCATCCCTGGGGTAAATCCCACGTGGTCATAATGTACTATCCTTACCATGTATTGTCAGAATCACTGCTGGTATTTTCTGATGATTTTTGATTTCTTTGTTAATGAGTGATTTTGATCTGTAATTTTATGTTTATTGTCTTCTCTGCCTCAAAAAATATGCCGGGAACTATGTTCTCCTCTTATCTTAGCAGGGATTTTGTACGAGGTGGTTGTACTTTCTTCACTTAACTATTTGATAGAATTCACCAGTGAAGCCATCTGTTTTTCTATTTCTGTTTTCTGGATTTTCATTTCCTTTCATCTATTTTTTTATATTGACTTATTATTTAATTTTTCAACTGCTACATTGAGATAAAAGTGACATACAGTAACTCTGCATATATGTCAGAACACTTTAAATATGTCCCGTGTGTGTATATATATATATATATGTATATGTGTGTGTATGTATATGTCTACATAGCTGTCACTGTCATCAAGGTGGTGAACAAACCCATCACCTCCACAGTTTTCCTCCTTCCCTTACAGTCCTCTCCTCCCATCCTCAACCTCCAGGCCACCGCTGATCTGCTTTTTGTTACTGTAGATTAGTCTGTATTTTCTAGGGTCTCCTATAAATGAAATCGTGTGTACATATACATATACTCTTTTTTCCTGAGTTTTGTTCTTCAGCATAATTGTTTTGAGAGTCATCCTGTTGCTGCATGTTAGCAATAGTTCCATCCTATTTGTTGATGAGTCGTGTTCTGTGCGGGGATGATTGGTTTATCCATTCACTATTGATGGACATGTGGGTTGTTTCCAGTTTGGGAAATTACAAATGGGGCTGCTGTGAACATTCGTGCACAAGTCCGTGTGTGGACGTGTGTTTATTTTTCCCGGGTAAATACTAGCGGTGTAATGACGGTGCTGTAGAGTTGGCGTGTGTTTAACTTTTAAAGAAATCTCCAAACTGTTTTCCAAAATGATGATACCATTCTGCGTTCCCGTGAGTGGTGTATAAGCATGCAGTTGCTCCACACCTTAATCACTGTTTGGTAGGTCGGTTTAAGAATTTTTAGATGTTCTATTTGGTGTATAGTAGTATCCTTGTTTACATGTGCGTTCCCCTGGTGGATAATGACATAACATTTTTTCATATGCTTACTTGCTAGCTGTTTATCTTGGTTGAGTGTCTTTTCATATATTTTGCTCATTAAAATGTTGTTGAACTGAACTTTGGATTTTCTTTATATTTTCTGGATAGAGGTCCTTTGCCAGGTGTGTGATTTGCAAAGTCCAGTTAGGGGCTTGTCTTTTCACCCTCTCAACAGTGTATTCCAGAAATCAGTAAAACCATCTTTAATGAAGTACATTTATCATATTTTTCATTTATGGATCATACTTTTTTTTTTAATATCTAAGAAATCTTTGCCTGACTTAGGGTTTGTAGAAATAAAGTTGATTTTTTTGTATGTTGCTCTTGCATCCCACAACCTTTCTATACTCATTTATTACTGATAGTAGCTTTTGGGGTGTAGGTATAAGCTTGTCTACATAGACGATCATGTTGTCTGCAAAGGAAAACATTTTTACCTCTTTTCAATCTGGATGCCTTTTATTTCTTTTCTTGCCTGATTGCACTGGCCAGCACTTCCAGTGTGATACTGAATGGCAGTGGTGAGAACAGACGCGTTTGCCTGTCCCTGATCTTAGAGGGAAGCATCTGGTCTTCCACCGCTGAGTGATGTTTGCTGTGGGTCTTTCAGAGATGCCCTTCATCAGGTTGAGAAAGTTTCCTTCTGTTCCTAGTTTGCTGAGAGTTTTAAATTTCATGATGAAATTTTCCACTATAGGAAGCTAGAAAAAAGTAAGCAAATTAAACCAAAAATAATTGAATTACATTGATTAAACCAACTCTGCTTAGTTGTGATGTGTTATCCTTTTTTATATGTTGTTGAGTTTGATTTGTTAACATTTTATTTTATTTAGAATTAATGATTTGTTAAGAATTCTTTCATCCACATTCATGTGTGGTACTAGTCTTTTATTTGTTTTCATAGAACTGGCCTCAGTTGTGTTGATTTTCCCGCATTGATCTCACTCCTATGTTCATTCTCTTCCTTCCTGTGAAGCAGGGTATTTAGAAGCCAGTATTATATAAATCGGGGCCACAATTGTTGCAGAAAACAAACTGCTAGCCACAAGTCCAGTTTGGATTTTACTTAGTAAAGATATTTTTAAAGCTTAATGTTAAATAAAATCACAGCACTGAACTGACGTATATTTTTCTAATTTTCAGGAGGGTTTGCATTTGTGTATGAAGCTCAAGATCTGGGAAGTGGCAGAGAGTATGCATTGAAGGTAATAAAGGGTGACAAACGTTTTTGTGGGTGTTGGTGTATTTTAAAGGAAATAAGTCTCTAAGTGACAGTGTTTTCAGAGATTTATCCCTGTTCTTTAGTTTGTTTCTTTTTTGTAGTCTGTATCTATTTGTTTTACTTGTTTCTTCTGATGGTGAAGCCTCAGCAGCTTTAGAGGACTGTAAAGCTGTGGTTTCCAACTTTGGGGCAGGGACTCAGCGGGCAGCCAGGGGGAGGGGAGTCAGAACTGCCAAAGTAAGGGTTCCACGAATACCAGGGGTTTGAAGGCCACTCGTGTAAAACAGCGTTCACAGTGTATCTATAAATAAGGGTCACGGGAGTGGGGTGGGAGGGGGCGTCCGGACCACTTGGGGTGCTGGGCACGCGTGCTAGCTTGTCCTGAGACTCGCAGAGGGCCTGTCTGCTGTGGTGGCAGTGGCCTGTCTCGGGTGCGGCCGAGCTGGCGGTGTGCACTTGGACTCTGGCATCCAGAACTGCACCCACACCTCTCATTTTCCTCTAGCCTGTTTGGAGAAAAGCCTCCTATTTTTGGTTTTTCTTATGTCCTTGGATCATAAAGGACCATTTCCAAGGGTCTGTAACCTTCTGCCAAGTTTCTCTGCGGGTCAGATGTTAAAACATAGGCGGGGGAGCCCTTAGATGCGTTGTGTTTGTTCTCTTGGGTACAGAGCACAAAGATAAAGCCTCTACTCTTTGCTCGTATGTTATTTCCTGATACAGAGATTACTGTCCAACGAAGAGGAGAAGAACAGAGCCATCATTCAGGAAGTGTGTTTCATGGTATCCTTTTCCTGGTCATGTGGGGAGGCCTGCGTCTAGCTGTGGTTGACCGCGGCCGAGAGGCTGCTCAGTGATGCCCTCTCCATGTTTGCTTCACTGGACTTAGCTGTAGCACGTGTCTAGTAGGAAGGAGTTTTCTTCCTTCTTCTTCACTCTCAGGGTGATGATAAGAGATTTGTAGCCTTGGGAGCGTTGTCATTCCTGCTGAGAGGTCTCCAAGCCGGGGATGGGCAGCCCCCTGCCTCTGCCCTTCTGCCTGTCCTTCGTGACCTGTTGTGGCCCACGGTGCCCGGCCAGTAGCTGTGCCCCCGGCCCCTCACCAGGCCTGGTTCCCATGGGCCTCTGTGTCGCTTCTGATCAGCCCCCCGAGTCCCTCTCGCCCTGCCCAGAGCACTCGGGCCCTGGGCGTCCACGCATGGAGCGTCGATCTGTGGGGCTGGTGCTGTTCTGCTCTCCACTCCCGCACGTGTTCTCCTGGAACTGGGGTCTTGCCCTTGGCTGTCAGAATCTGTTCTCTTCCGTCTCGAAGCTCTGTCCACTGCGAGCCTGCCGGCCGCCTGGGCCCAAGGGTCCTCTCCTCACGGGGTTTCCAGTAGCCTCGTTCACCTCTCGCAGCCTCACACGTGCCACGCCCTCCGCCTGCTGTCCCGCCCGGCCTGTGGTCAGGTGCGTGGCCAGCGTGGTGGGGGTCTTCGTCCCCACCTTCCCCGCCCCTTCCCTCTCCTTCCTGCGTCTTCCTGCCGTCCTGGCTGCCCCCCATCTGCTCCCTGTCCTCTGCCTGCTCTGACGCGGTAAGATTGTAAGCTAATTGGATTCAGTGTTCTGACCTTAGCGTCTTAATAGTATGTATGTATTTGTTTTTAAACGTGCAGACTTACGCATTCTCCTTTAACAAGACACCTGCAGAAAAAACTTTCAGGCCACCCAAATATTGTCCAGTTTTGCTCTGCAGCGTCAATAGGAAGAGAGGAGTCGGACACCGGGCAGGCCGAGTTCCTGCTGCTTATGGAGCTCTGCAGAGGTGAGGTTCCAGTGGCTCGGGACCGCACAGCAGTCGAGAGATGCTCCCGAGGTCTTCTCCCGGAGACACGGTGGCTGTCACGGAGAGAGCATGGCTCCCTGTCCGGTGGGAGCTCTTCGAGAGGCTGCGTCCCCCCCTCGTCCCCGCGCTGGGCGTGAGGGCAGAGCTGGGTCCGAGAAAGGGGTGGAGGCGTGCTGTCAGGGCTCTTGGGCAGCAGGAAGCCGCCTCAGTCGGGAAGCGGTCAGATGAGGCCGGGGAGGTGGGCTTGAGCGGCTGCGCCGGCCCCGAGGCTGCAACCTCACCCGCGTCGAGGCGGTCACACTTGCACTTGCTGTGTTCTGAAAGGAGGACTCCCATGTCCACTGACGGCAGCGGGGAGCCCATGCCTTCCAGAGAGTTCTAGGGGCAGAGCGGGAGAGTGAGTGGGCTCAGCCTCTGTCTGCAGTGGAAGCAGGCCCCCCGCCTGGAGGGTCGGGCTCGGCTCGTCCCTGCACTGAGCGTCTGCCCCGTGCTGGACCCGTGTGGGCAAAACAGCGGGAGCGAGGTGGCCGGAGCCCGTCCTGGGGCTCGTGGATGGAAGGAGCAGGGCAGGACTCGTGAGGCCCGGCGGGCGTAGAGGACTGGCTGCGGGGCCCGGAGTCGGGACAGGGGCCACCAGACGTCCTGCTTGTCCATCGGTCACAGGCAGCGCGTGTGGGGCCGCCACGAGGCCAGGGGAGAGTGGGGGAGACTGAGGCAGGTGGCTACCCAGGAGGGAAGCAACCCCAGGGGTCACTGCCCCCAAGGAGTGTCCCAGGAGGAGGGGTGGGGGGCCGTGAGCGCAGGAGTCATGCCGCGAAGAAGAGCAGAGATGGGGTGTCGGGGCTGCTAGGGGAGGGGGTGCTGCGGACTGCAGCCGGGAACCAGGGTGCACAGGATCCCCTCCCCGAGCGGAGGGGGACCGGGGGTCTCGCCGCCCAGAGTGGAGGGGGACGGGGGTCCCCATCCTGAGCGGATAAGACAGAACCTGGGGCACACAGCGCTTTCCGACAGGGTGGCATGGGAGTGCCGGGCTCCGGCAGGGAGCGGTGTTCGGGATCCAGTCACGTGCTGGCTCCTCGGTTCCCACAGCTGGTGAGTGCCGACTCGCCCAGCTCAGGTCTGGCGCCTGGTTCTCCCACTTGATGGATGGTTGGCGTCGCTGGTTTTTACCCGCAAGAGGACTCGTGCTCACTGAAGACAGCGTTACGTGGGAGCCTGTGAAGCAGGGTCCTTTCCTGTGAGCCTGCTGCGCCCGCGCTTGTGCCCCACACGTTCACACGCGCTCTCTGGAAGGCCCTCAGTGCGCGGGTCCCGCGGGGCCCTCTCTGGGCCCTTGGTGTCTCCAGAGGACCGGGGTCCGTGTACAGCGTCCCCGCCTGTCGTCCAGCTGCTCACTGCGCTGTGGCGTTGCCTTGATCTTGGGCTTGGAGGCCGTGGGTGCCTTTCATGAGTGCGGGCCTGTGGGTGGTGCCTGAGGCGGGGGTGGCCCCGATGCAGCGACCTCGGCGAGTGCGCCAGTCATGGCGGTGCTGCCAGGACCACCCGTCTGCGCCAGCGCACGAGGCCCAGGTTGAACACTAGGCACGGTGGTTGATGCCAGCACCAGGCGCCGCAGGGTCTTTGAGAGTGGTGGGGGAGGGGCACGTGGGCACCAGTTCCGCTGAGGGTTGGTCTGGCTGTGGCCACCCTGGATACACGCCCCAGGAGCCCCCGCCCCTTCCTGGGACCCCCGCCTTGTCCTCCGCGGTGCCCTCTCAGCCGCTGTGCCACCTACAAAATTATCCTTAGAAAGACCGCTCTTGAATTCTCATTGAACGTCAGAGGCCAGTGAACCCTGACCTCGTGCATGCACCGTCTCGTCCCCGTTCCTCCGGACAGCCTGGCGGTCGCTCTGTCATCCCTGCTCTAGACCCCTCGGCAGCACCTCGTGGGGCCTGTGCCCTGTCTGCATCTTGGGGGGCTGGCGGTCTGTTCCTGAGGGCCCATCGCCCCTTGGGGCCCCATCGCTACTGTGGGCCCCCTGCCCCCGCTGAGGGTTAGGGTTAGGGTTAGGGCACAGCACAGACAGAGCCCAGCCCGAGTCCAGAGTCGGGGTGGGGAAGGGCTGCGCAGTTGTGCTGGGAGCTGCAGGAGGGTGTGGCAGGGGCTTGGGAGCTGGCGGGTCGGCAGGAGGCAGGGTCGCAGGGCGAGGGGCTGAGTGCCAGTTGACTGTGGGGCCTGTAGGTGTGGTGGCGCCCTTGGAGCTGCATCGAGTGCGACCGCGGGCCCTAGCGTGCGAAGCTGAGCTGCGGAGCGTGGCAGCTGAGGCAGCCTGAGGCCTGGACCAGGGAGGGGGCGGCCGTGGAGGCCGGCCCGGCAGAGACGGCACGTGGCACACGGTCGTGGAGGGAGCTGCCGCGGAGGGGGCTGGCCGGCTTCACTGGTCTGGGCTGCGGCCAGTTACAGCAGGACTGGGGCCTGGGCCTCAGAGACAGGAAGGAACAACCTTGAGGGGGGGAGCCCTGAGGGTGGCGTCCTGGGGCCTGGGATGGGGGCCCAGAGCCTCGCTCTTCACTTCTGTGCTCTTCCCACGCCGCACTCCTTGTTGTCTGCGTGTTCAGTGTGGAGATTTCTCCTTAACAGCGGAGGACCGTTGTTACCTAAGGAAACATGGTGATTATTTCCTTAGAGACATTCGCAAAGACATACGCACTCGTGGTGGTTTTTCTTGTAGCTGCCGCGTCACGATGGGCTCCCTGGGTAAGAGGCCTCTGCTGGTGTCTGGGCAGGCGCTCCCACGCAGGGCTCTGTGACTCGCTGTGGCCCTGACGGAGGTTGCACTCTCCTCTGCGGGGCTTGGTGACCGCCGGAGGGCGGGGCGGCGCCCCCCCCACCCCCGCGGTGGGCTCAGGAGGGCAGCGGGCCTGGGGCGGGCATAGCATTTACAGCTCCGTGGTGATGTGAATTTAATTGTCTCTTTTAGGGCAGCTGGTGGAATTTTTAAAGAAAATTGAATCTAAAGGTCCGCTCTCGTGCGATACCGTCCTGAAGATATTCTATCAGACGTGCAGGGCGGTGCAGCACATGCACAGACAAAAGCCGCCCATCATCCATAGAGACCTCAAGGTACCGCCTTCACGCTCCCGTTTCGGGACAAGAGCCCTCCGTCCAGATGAAGCCCCTCTTGCTCTGCTGGGTGTTGTCACCTGCGTGGGTGTGGTCACGGGCACGGGGGCCCAGTGTGGAGCCAGGAGTGGGTGACCGCTCCCCTGGGCTGCGCTCGCCGCCGCCCTTCCCGCATCCGCCTTGGGGCAGGAGCCCTGCTGCCTGGTGCGGGGGCAGGGGTGCTTCCCTGCCGGGGTGCTGGCATGCCCATCCCAGTGCACACACGGGATCTGTGTGCGCGTGGAGCTGCCCTTTGTCATTTTGCCGCCTGGTCGGGGGGCTTCTTAGTGATTTTGCCTTTTCCTGATTAATGATGTTGAATGCTTTTGCCGTGTTTATAGTCATCAGTGCCCTTATTCCCCTTATTCTTCAGTTAAGTGGCTGTTTTTTTGCCGTTTTTCTGTCGTCTGTTGGTTTTATTTGTTTATTTATTTACGTTTGGCTGCGTTGGGTCTTCGTTGTTGCTGCGCGGGCTTTCTCTAGTTGCGGCGAGCGGGGGCTACTCTTCGTTGCGGTGTGCGGGCTTCTCACTGTGGTGGCTTCTCTTGTTGTGGAGCACGGGCTCTAGGCACGTGGGCTTCAGTAGTTGTGGCGCGCGGGCTCTAGAGCACAGGCTCAGTAGTTGTGGCTCACGGGCTTAGTTGCTCCGCGGCATGTGGGATCTTCCCGGACCAGGGCTCGAACCCGTGTCCCCTGCGTTGACAGGCGGATTCTTAACCACCGCGCCACCAGGGAGGTCCTGTTGGTTGGTTTTTGTACATTCTTACAACAGTCCTTTTTAAGTTACATGTGCTGCAAGTATCTTCTCCTGGTCTGTGGCCTGATTTTAACAGTAATCCAGCATCCACAAAGCTAGTGCCCCAACTCTGACCATGGCTCAGGGTAGCAGCACCCCAACCCCCTTCCCCACCTTCCCCGCCCCTCCCCAGTCCTACTTGCTAAAAGCACTGTAAAGCAGACCCCAGACATGCCATTTCCCTCCCAGAAACTTCTGTACTACTTCCCTCATGTCCAGTCGGTAGCCAGCCTTCCCGGTTTCCTTGCTGGTCTGGAACAGTGCCGTCCTCAGGTGGGGGCGGGGCAGCTGTCTTTCTTCTCTGTCTCAGGAAAGTGAAAAACTAGAAGGATGACACGAAAGAATCCGTGTCCGAGAGCTCAGCCTGGGTTGGACTCCTCGGTGCCCGGGTCCACGGCAGCCGGCCCCGCTGGGGGACTCCCTGCAAGTGCTCCCCGAGGATGGGAGTCCTCAAGTGGCGCCCTGTGGAGGGGCAGGAAGGACACAGGGATGTACCAGACACGAGTGTCACACCCGGGGCTGCATGTCACCCGCTGGTAGCAGTTGTGCACTTGCGTCCTCTTCAGTGTGACTTACCTTTTGCTCTCTGGGGCGTCGTGGGAGTGGAGTCCCACAGTCCATTTGCTCGGCGTCGAGACTTTGAGGCTCGTCCGTCTCAGGAGCCCACACCGAGCAGGGCCACGGCGCTGTGCCGGCCGTCCCTGCGTCCGTGCTCCTGGCGAGCAGCGCCGCTCTCCACCCCGGGTTGCCCTTGTCCCAGGACACTGTTGTCCCTGGGTGCTGAAGGGTGCGTGTCTTTGCTATGGACGTTCCCACTGCAGCTCAAGGCGGCCCCCACGCCCGCGCTTGGTCGGCCCTTGGTGTTTGGTCTCGGCAGTTGTGTGGGTTCCACTGGGCTTTCTTTCTGATGACGGGGTTTGTCCTGTCTTGTCCTGTTCCTGGGGACCTGGTGTCCTGTGGTGCAGCCCCATGTCAGTGCAGGTGGGGCAGACCTCGCTCCTCCGGCTGCATTTTCACCCTCTTGGTCATTCCTTTGTGTTTGGGGGTGAGTCGTCCTGGGCTTGTCGTGGGGGTCTTCAGCACCCTGGCCGGGTGGCATCCAAGGCTCCTTCCCACAGCGCCGCCTCGGGGGGGGGCGCTGTCGGTGGGTCCTGGCCCTGGTCCTCCTTGGCCTCTGTACCAGAGCTGATGGGCAGGCGCCTGGTCCCCTGGGACCGTGGGGCTCTTGTCAGCTCCTGGTGTCTCCACCCAGGCGCCAAGGAGACACTGCGGGCTCAGCTCCAGCCCTGTGCAGTGAAGCGGGGACTGCGGCAAAGGGGCCACTCGGACATCTTGGTTCCTAGCGCATCTAAACGTTACATCTACGTGACACTGTGGTCTATTAACGTGCAACAGAGTTATGCCCAAAAGACAGTGTCCATCCCTTTAATTAAAAATGTTTTGTTGTTAAGAAATGCTAACCATTGTCTGAGCCTTCAGCGAGTCTCAGCAGTAACATCAAAGACCACTTGACCACAGATACCATAACAAATACAATAATGATGAAAAGTTTGAAGTATTTCAAGAATTACCAGAACGGGACCCAGAGACCCAAAGTGAGCAGATGCTGTTGGAAAAAGGCGTCGACAGACTCGCTTGGCGCGGGGCGGCCACAGACCCTCACTGCGTAAGAAGCGCAGTAAAGAGGGGTCGGCCTGTAAATTTTTGAATCAGTTTGTCAGCTTCTGTTTGGAATTGCTTTGACTCTCCCCAGAGTGGGGCTGGTAGACTGCGCACATCCTGGCTGCTGGGTTGAGCAGGTGTGGCTGGGTCAGTAAAGCTGCTCCTCACCTGGGTCATGGAATCCCGATCTTCTGAATTCTTTTGACCATTCAGAAAGTAAAGCCACGCTTAGCGTGTGGGCTGGTGGTGGGACTTGGCTTACGGAGCCGTGGGTGGGTCTGTGCCTTCCTGTTAGGAGTGCAGTCTGGGTTCCTGTTTGTTTTGGATTTAAAAATTCGTCTTATTTATTCACAGTTTCTGAATAAGAGGACTTTTGTGTATCTTTTGTTCGATTTCTTCTTTAGTTATTGATGTGTTTGATTATTTTTAAAAGGTATGTTCATTTTTTTCATCTTCTAAGTTTTTTAAAGGCTTTCATTGTATAGCCTACGTTACTAGGTCAAGTTATCTTTTGATTTGTCGTGGATTTTAACTTCCGTTTGTTTCTCTGAGCATCCCATTTTGAGGTACATGCACCGACTTTGGTCAGAAAGAAGTGTCCCCAGGCCCAGGAGGCCCCCTGGCCACTCTGCCTTCAGAGCCTCTCCCCACCGGGCGCCACGCCCCATGCGTGTCCACGGTCCAGCCTGCACCCCGAGTTCATAAAGACCGTCTTTGGAACTTGGCAGGTTGAAAATTTACTGCTCAGTAACCAGGGGACCATTAAGCTGTGCGACTTCGGCAGTGCCACGACCATATCGCACTACCCAGACTACAGCTGGAGCGCCCGGCGCCGGGCCCTGGTGGAGGAGGAGGTGAGTGTGGGCCGGGGCCGGGGGGCTCGGGAGGCCCGGGAAACACCCTCACTCACCGCACCCCACGCCTGGCTGTTTCTTCCTTGCCGTTTCTTGTTGTAGCAAAAAATGTAACATGAAATTTACCACCTTAGCCACTTTCAAGCACGCGGTTCAGTGGCCTTCAGTGCTTTCACGTCTCCACAGCACCTCTGTCCTCTCCAGGACTTTTTCATTATCCCAAACGCAGCAATTTAAAAAATCATGTAAAAACCTACCTTCAAGGGACATTGGGCAACTCCCACAGGAGCCACAGGGGAGACGGGTGGGCGTGCTCCGAACACGTGTGAGCAGGGGGCGGCGCTGGGCGGGCGCAGACACCCACGCGTGCGGCCGTGGCCAGGGGAGGGAGGGTGCCACCGTCGGCCCACGCCCACAAGCAGCCCACGGAGGCCGCACAAGCAAAGAGAGCGATCCGAGATGGAGCCGGGTTCTGAAGAGGAGCGCTGGGTGGAGGCTCCGCCAGGCAGGTGTCTATTCCTGGCCGCCCGCGCCCTGCTGTCCCTCGGGACCTGCGCTCCCAGTGACGCGCCCACGTCTCGGGGCTGCAGACACGTTCCCTGCCAGGTGGTGGGCAGAATTGAGGGGGAGGAAAGCCTTGGCCGCGTGAGCGGGGGCCGGGCTGGAGCCGCCTGGTGGGGCTCTGAGTCACGTTTCCCAGGGCAGATCCGCAGAGCTGCGCAGCCCCGCCCCCGTCCCGCTCCCGCACCTGGTGCCCCGAGCCCCCACCTGTTCGTTGTTGACGAGGACTCGTGGGCGCCGTTCTCTTCACGGGTCACGGTTCTGTGTGTCCACGGTTGCTGTGGCGCAGAAATGCCCCAGACGTGCTTCGTGCTGGCCCCCGTGTTCCTTGACCCCCTCTCGGCGGGGCCCAGCCACAGAGCTGCTCGTGGGACCGCCCCGGGCCAGGGCTCTTGGCGGGCGCCGGCGGCTGCGGCGCAGGGACCACCGTGCAACGTGGCGGCTATCACTCGCCTGTGACTTTTCCTCTGATACGTTTGTGTCCTTTCCTTAGATCACCAGGAACACGACTCCCATGTACAGGACGCCGGAGATCGTGGACTTGTACTCGAACTTTCCGATTGGCGAGAAGCAGGACATCTGGGTAAGGCCGCTTGCCCGCAGTGCGTGGGCAGCCCCGCCACAGCTGGCACAAGGCCCTGGGGTGCAGGCTCCAGCCTGCTGGTCCCCTCAGCCTCCCTTCTCTTTTCCTCTTGGCTTGTTTTTCCTTTTTTTCAACGGCCCTTGTGATGCTGTTAGCAGAGATGTGCTGATGGGGGTGGGGTGGGGTCGGGGGGTGGGTAGCAGAGTGGGTGCAGGTGCTGCGCGGGCTCTGGGCCTGAGACAGGTCGCTCCTGCACCCTTGGGCCTGAGCTCTACTGGTCGGAGCCCCTTCACGGGGCCGGGGGTTCATGAAGCCACAGTTCACGTGGCCAGATAGAGGACCTCCCAGATGGCCTTGCAGCTATATGCTGACCTGGTGATGGCCGAAGCGATGGCCGGGCCTGATGCCTTGCAGGGGGTCTCAAAGTGAGGTCGGGCCACACACTTGGGGTGACCCTTCATGTCTCCTGGAACATGTCCCATCGATGGAGGGCAGTCCCTGTATGTGGTGAGCGTGGGGCCTGGCTGAGTGGGTATCTGCTGACCCCTTGGTTCAGAGTCAGGTACAGAGCTCGGGGAGCATAGCGCCGAGCACAGGGCACTGCTCCTGCCCGTCTGAGGTGTCCTGCGGCCTCCCTGGTGTCCCTAAGAGCAGGGACAGATGGCCCTGAACCCCCGCGCCTCGAGGCTCATGGTCTAGGCCCATCAGGCCCGAGTCTGGCCTCAGCCCCGCCGTGGATATGAGTCCCTGTCCTGGGGGTAGGTGGAGACTCTTTGACACACATGAGCTGGTCAACCCCAGGTGGGCGCCCTCAGCCTGTCCCAGCCCAAGAACCACGTGCACGCACACACGCGGGAGTTGGAAGGCGGGTCTGGAGTCGGCGCCGGGGCTTGGCCTGGTCTGGGCCCAGAATGGGCTGCTCCCCCAACACACTGGTCAGGTTTGGTTCCCCATCATGCTCCCGTGTCTGGTGCTGTGGTGGAAACATGGCGGGGACACTGACGTTTGGGTTCAGGGCCGACCCCGTGGAGCCTCGACAGCCCCCAGATTCATCCCCAGCGCTCACGTTAGCCCAGAGAAGCATGGCGGGGACACCTTCCTTGCAGTCGCCCGGCCATGTGCCCCTCTGCACAGCCGGCCGGCCGGTAGATCCCCACACTGGGTTGTAGGAACTTTGCATCTTGGAAGGACCTTTTGATCAGAGCGAAGGGTTGGAGTTTGTTGGCCACTCTGACCGGGATAGTCTCTGTGCCTGGCAAGCATGGACCGTGGCCAGATGGGTGGGGGCACAGATCAGACCCAGCAGGCCTTGCCCATCTCCCGCAGGCCCTGGGCTGCATCCTGTACCTGCTCTGCTTCGGGCAGCACCCGTTTGAGGACGGGGCGAAGCTTCGCATCGTCAACGGGAAGTACGCGATCCCTGCCGATGACACACGCTACTCCGTGTTCCACGGCCTCATCCGTAAGTCCCACCTGCCGGCGTCCCCGGCACCCCTGTGAACACACGTCCCGAGTGGCTGCTTCCGGCGATTTTGTTCCTCACGTTGTCATCCCTCGCTTGCTTTTAAAATCAGTAACGTAAGCAAAACGCGGGGCCTCCGGGGTCCCTAGCCCCTGCGGAGCAGGTGGTGCTTGCCGCCCAGGACCCCGGCCTCGGCGCCCGCGGGACGAGCACACGCTGCCTCTGCCCTAGGTGCCATGCTCAGGGTCAACCCCGAGGAGCGGCTGTCCATCACGGAGCTGGTGAACCAGCTCCAGGAGATCGCGGCCGCCCGCAGCGTGAACCCCAAGTCGCCCATCACCGAGGTAGGCCTCTGCGTGCTGCACGCGGTCCCACCGTCTCGACGTCGCTTTAGAGCCGGGTGACCCGGCGCCACGGGGGCTCGCGGCCCTCGCACATGGAGGAGCCCCCAGGCCGCGGGGTCGCCTGAGGAGAAGTGTGCCGCCATGTGGGGTCTCCGGAGTTCGAAGCAGAGCCGGGGGCCGGGCAGGGGATGGAAGCGGACCCAGATGTCCAGTAGGTGCGATTCATAGAGGCCGGTAGCCGTCAGAGGTCAGCCTGGGCTGCCCAGTGGCCTTTACAGAAAACGTGTGCCCCTGGTGGGTGGCAGAGGCTCCGGTGGCGTAGGGGGGGCCATAATCCGGGGGCAGCCAGTCTGCGCGTGTGCTGCTGGCCCTGCTTCGCGGTGTGGGCGGAGATGCCCGTGGAACGAGACAGGCCTGTGGGCAGTGGGGCTCGTGAGCACGTTGTGCTCTTAGCGCTTCTAGAACCCAGGGCCTGCGGGTCAGACGTTAAACCCCTTCTGGGTTCTTCTGCCCGGGGCCTCGCGGGGAGAGAAGCCAGCCGCCCACGGGGCAGCACGGGCACACAGGCCCCGATAGACTCTGAAACCTGGAAAACACCGCATAGGAGATTGGGCTGAATCCATAAACGGGCGTGTGGGGAAGGACTCAGGAGAGCCAGAGGCAGCAACGCGTCCTCCGACGAGCCTCGGGGCGCGTTCCCTGGAACTTTGGAGGAGGTGTGGCAGCCTGCAGTCGCTTTGGGAGAGGCTGTGTGCTGTCACGTAGCTGATGAAACCACAGAACTGGGGGTCTGTGAGGAAAAGACACGGTCAGTCTAGCAGACACACCTGCTTCACGCCAGCCTGTGTGTTGCTTGTAAGACCCTGTGGAGCGTTCCTATTAACACTGGTCGCCTCCAATGCACCACAGGGCACAGAAGCCACACCACGTATATCTTGTTGCTGAGCCTAACGTGGTAAAACGTTAACCTGCTGAAAAGAACGTTTTTTAAAACCCCACGAGAAACCGCAAAGCGACTTCTATATAACTTATAAACAGAGCAGCCGTGGAGCTACACGTACCTAAAGTGAGACAAGTGCGAGGCCGGCACTCGAGTGGGGCTCAGCCCAGCACCAACGTCCCAGGGTCGGCCTAGCCCATCGCCAGGGGCGCCACAAGTCTCCGCAAAGGTTTTGGTGTCGTTGCAGCAGCCGGCCTCGGGCTTGGCCCGTGGGAGATGGCGCCTCGCTGTGCAGCCTGCGGCCCCGCTGCATGGCGGCACCCCACCCGGCTCCTGTGTCGACGGCAGAGCCTGTGGCCTTGGTGGGTGGCGGCATTCACGGCTGCCGCCTCTGTTAAGGCGATGGAGCCGGGCGACCCCGAGGATCAGCCCTGGGGTCCAAGATTTGTCGAGACACTGGGAGGTTCCTTCGTGGCTTTTGTAGTAAATCAGGTGGAGGAGGGTGGACTTGGGGAGCGATGTGCCCCAAACGCGTGTCGCCGTGCGCTGTGCCTGACCTGCGTTGGGATCCTTACAGCTCCTGGAGCAGAATGGAGGCTACGGGCACGCGGCCCCTCCTGGGGGCTCCACAGGCAGCGGCTGCGGTGGAGGTGAGTACTCCTCGCGCCTGCCATGCGCCGGGCACCCAGTCTTGCTTTTGCGGGCTTGGGGCCCGGCAGCGAGAGGCAGGCTGCACGTTTGGGGTCCCCAGGACCAGTCTCAGGTTCATGGCTCCCTAGCACCCCCAGAACTCAGCGGGGCTGCCACTCAGGCTGCGGTTTAGAACAAGGAAGGAGAACAGAGACCGAGGACTGGCTGTCCCCTCCCTGTGCTGTCAGGGCAGCCCGGGTCCTCCGAGCCCCGGCAGCTGGCCCACAGGGCTATGGGGTGCCTGCCTGTGTGGCCGCCTCGGCCTCTGGCCCCTCGGGCCCAGCTGCCCCCACAAGTCACTGGTGAGCACGGCCCCTGCCCAGGTAGATGGGGGTGTGCCTTCCACGGCCAGCCCACAGCGACCGTGAGGGCGGGCACATCGGGAGGAGGTATGTGAGGAAATAGAGCGGCCGTGCGGGGGGCCGGGGACCAGAGGGTCCGAGTCCGCTGGTTGAGGAGAGGGGCTCAGATGGGGAGACGGTTCTGGCAGCAGGAGAAGTGGGGCTGGTGGGCTTTTCTCACGCCTCGGGCGTGTTTGCTGAGGGGTTCGCGCTCCGACCGTCCAGCGTGCTGGGCGGGTCTGGATGTCCAGTGCTGGTGCCACGCGGTGTGTCCCGGGAGGTGGGCTGCAGCCAGGGCTCAGCGCCCCGGCCCAGGAAACTCCCGGGAGTCCTGCCAGGACCTGCCTCTGCCCTGTGCCCCCGAGGCCGCTGCCCACCTCGCTGTTGGGGCACGGAGCCCACCTCCCAGGTCCTCCCGCAGCTCTCGGCCCCGGGGGTCACTCGGCAGCTGGCCAGCCTGTGTCCTGGCCCCTTGCCCACCAGTGCCATGGGGCCACCTCGAGGCGCCGAGACCACGCCGCACACGCGCATGGGGCGCCCGGCGAAGGCGTCGCGCAGGCAGGGCCCGGGTGGCGGAGAGGCCGCAGACCGCCCCCGCTCTCTGCGCCTCCACAGCCACCGCTGCAGCCCGCACCCCAGGGCCCTGGGGTCTCTGAGCCCTCGTGGGCCACCGCTCTGGTCTCATCAGGGCGGCGGCCAGGAGGCCGCTCCCCCGCAGACCCACTGAGCTGCGGCTCCCGTGGCCTTTCTGTGCCCGCACGGCCCTGCTCCCACGCTCTCCCCTCCGCCGTGCGTCTGCGGCCTCTGTGTGTGCCGGCGTGTCTGTACCTCGGGGGCGGGCTGGTGGCCCTGGCTGGGCCCTGGCACGTGTCTGTCAGTGGCGAGGTCCCTGCTGGTGTCCAGCGAGCACTCAGAGTGAGTGGGGTGAACGTCCTGGAGCCAGGGACGCCGCGTGCGCCCAGAGGCTCCGGCCCGCCGATGGTGTCCAGGTCCTGCCCTGCGAGAGGGCCCGGGGTGCCTGGCTGCACGCTCCGCGGGCGCTGCGCCTGGATGCGGAACGCTGGTGGCTGGGTCAGGGGACGCGTGGCCGCTGCAGGTGCTGGTGGCTCTGGCGGGCCCTGCCACATCCTAAGGCTCGTCTCTGCTTGCAGGCCTGGTGGTCGCCGAGTACGACCAGCCCTATGGCGGGCTCCTGGACATCCTACGGGGCAGCACCGAGCGCCTCTTCACCAACATCAAGGACACCTCCTCCAAGGTCATCCAGTCCGTTGCCAAGTGAGTCGAGGGCGCACCGGCTCGTGGGTTCTCTGCGGTGAGCTTTCGGGACCCTGGGTGTGGCCCTGCCTCCAAGCCTGGCCGAACCCGCCCTTGGGGCCGTGGGTGAGCGGCCCGTGCTCAGCGCCAGCCCGGCCCCCCTGCGTGGGCTCAGCCATCGGTCCCCGGCTGCGCTTCTTCCCCCTCAGTGGAGGGAGCACGGTGGGAAAGCAGACGCGCTGGCTCCGGGCCGCATCCCCTTCCCTGAGGGGGGGCCCTGTCCACGGAGACCGTGACCACAGTACATGACCTGTTCGTGCCGTCCTCCGAGCGGTCTCGGCTTTGACCAGGGAGTTTCCGGGAGCGTTGGGGGTTACCTCTGACGTGTCACCTGCCTCGTCCAGGGGCAGGGGCAGTGGTTTGTCGTGTCTGTGAGCCCCGTGGTCCTCCACAAGTCGTGCGGGCCTTGGCCTCATTTTCTTTGTGCCGTGATCATTGTTTTGTGTCCACAACTGTTGGCGACACAAGCAACAGCCCACGGGTTGTGCACGAGTGTGCCCACGTGTGAGCACGTGCGTGCATGGGAGCACACGTGTGTTGTGTGTGAGAGCTAGCGTGTGCGTGCACACGTGTGTGTGCTGCTGTCGGTGGGCTCCGTGGCCCCCGTGTGCTTTGCCTCTGATGTGACCTTACGTGACGAGAAGAAACTCAATTCCCACTGAGCGCAGGGGTCCGGCAGTGCAGGGTGCCTGCTCGCACCTGCGTCTGTGGCCCTTTGCAACACCCCGGACTGCACCTCGTAGCTGGTGGAAGGGTCAGATGTACGACTGTGCATTTATGGTGCCCGGCTCTCCGGAGTCTTGTCCATGGAGACGGAAGCAGTCATGTGGGCCGAGGCTCTGGGTGCGAAGGCCAGAGGGTCCCGGACGGGGCGTGGACGGGCGGAGGTGACTGCTCGGCGCTTACCTATCACCTGCCCATGGTGTTCCTGCAGCTGCGCTCTCAGGGCGGGGTGATATCATGTGACGGCGCTGAGCAGGCTGCTCTGCGTGCGTGTGGCCGCACCCCGGCCCGCGGCCGTCCCCATACTTTCTGCCGACTGGGGAGACGTCAGGGCAGTGGGTCCCACGGCCCCACTCATGTCCTCCCATCTTCCTCCCAGCGGGGTTCATCATGGGGTCTCGGGGCTGACCCGGGCTGGAATGGCAGACCCGACGACAATCAACAGGACGTGAGAGAAGCCACTCGGCCTCGCCCAAGGAAAGAAACCAAGTTCCCACACGGCTGAGACGCCATCTCCCCACCCCCCCAGGTCTCTAGTGGGCCCAGCGTCCCTGGCCTCGGGGGAGGCTGCTGGGAGGAGAATGGACGCTGCCCCGGCCTCTGCACCCAGGAACCATGATGATGGGCACCTGGGGGTGGGGGCGGCGCGCTGGGCATCACGTACCTGCTCGTGTTCTGAAAAGCAGAGTTTCGGGTGAATGGTCGGGCCTGAGAGTTGCCTGTGAGGGTGGGGGTGACAGTGCTCTGCCCGGATTTAGCTGCCTTCACGCCCGACTTGACTCACAGCCACGTTAGTGAGCCTGATGTGCCTCAGGCTGGTGGCACAACCAGGCCACATGGTGGCATGGTGCCGCACACACCTGAGGGCAGGTCCCCGTAGGAGTAGGAACGGGGGTTTCCTAGAGTAAGGGGAAAGGTGTGTGCGTCGGGTCCCAAGACCACCCCCAGGGTCCTGAATCTCCGGAGGACACATGAGACCCACTGCCGAGCGGTCCTTGTAGCTGCGAGTTGTTTCAGAGAAAGGACACAGCTCAGCTCCCCGTGGAGTCACGGACAGACTGACGGACCCACTGAATTCCCAGCCGAGCTGCGAGGACGGGCCCCACAGACTGGGGCCCGTGGGGCTGCTCATGGGGCACTTGAGCCCTCGGCTCCCCAGGCTGCAGGTCTCCGCATGGACCACGTTTTCTACAAGCGTTTGGGGCGCATGGCCACTCCTGTCAGTCGTGAGAACGGGGAGAGCCCTCCTGCTCTCGCCGGACGCCTGCCGGGGCTAGCCTTGCCTGCAGCCCCTCTGAGGACCAGGGGCAGGCTGGGTACCGCCTTTCGCCCAGGACGCCTGCCGGAAGTGAAAGAAGTCTGTGAGCCCCTGTGTTTGTGAAGTTGGTTTAGAAATACAGTGTGAGCTCATTCATTTGGGGACTCCCCACTGAGAAGGCCCAGGGACGGTGACAGCCCCGGCCCTGGACGGTGACCTGTAACTGCCCTTCCCACAGAAGGGGCGGCCTCCACGAGGCCAGGAGGCGGTGGGCTGGACCCCGGGGCTTCCCTGAAAGCAGGGAGGCCACCCCACCCTGCCGTCCCCGTCACAGGGAAGGACCCAGGCACGGGGACCTGGTCTCTAAGGATGCTGGCTGGAGCGGGAAGCATCCCAGCAGTGACAGGCTTGCACATTTGCAGCGAACGCTTCCTGGTTCTTTGTTCGCCAAACCCACAAACGAGCAGAGGATCCACGTGGAAACGGCCTTCACCCTGCAGGGTCAGAGAGGCGCAGCGTCCACGGTGCTTGAGCTCACTGAGGGGGTCCTCCAGGCGGAGCCCTGTGTGCTGGGCTTCAGGCCTGCCACAGGAAGGTCCAGTTAGGGCCTGGTGATGGAGACCCTCCAGGGCCACTGCCAGCCCCTCGGCCGCAGGCAGGACCTTCATCTCAGGGTATGTGGACCCAGGAGTCCTGGGGTCTATCCGGAGGAGGACCGTCCCCGCGTGTGCAGCCTGTCCCATGTGGCCTCCAAGAGGCGTGTTTGGCTTGTGGGCCTGACCCTGAGCCCTCACCTGTCTGTGGTCTCATTTGTTTCTCACCAGTTTTAGGTCAGACCCTACACGTCCACACGTCCTAGAGCCCCTGTGCCAGGTCCTCACAGACGCCCACACCAGGCACCCCGAGTTCCCAGCCCGGCGGTGTCTGCACTCTCAGTGTTGACCTGCCCCTCCCCACTGCCACGGGTGCCCCGGCCCCTCGGGGACAGCGGGGTGGGTGGCCAGGCCCCGCCAGCTTCCCCAGCACTAGGTATCCCATGTGGAGCCCCGTGGGCCCGGGGACGCGAACCTCTGGCCGCGTGTCCCCGTGAACTGCTGCTCTTACCCTGCTCTCTTTTTCATGTTGGGTTTTTGTTTTTCTTACTGATTTTACATTACATTCTATAGACTAGCTTTTTCATACAGGGTAAGCACGGCAAATGCTTTCTTCTTGTCTGTTGCTCGTTTTAATTAAAACACAAGTTCTTCACAGTTCCCTTTCCGTCTGTCTTCTCGTTTAGGAAGCCTTTCGTGCCCCAAGTTGTAAATAGATCAGACCTGATTTAAAACACATCTTAGGGACTTCCCTGGCGGTCCAGTGGTTAGGACTCCGTGCTTTCACTGCCGAGGGCCCGGGTTCGATCCTTGGTCAGGGATCAACTAAGATCCCACAAGCCACGCGGCGTGGTGGAAAAAAAACACACACACATTTTAAATGTCTGAATTTACTGTAAATGTACCTTTTAATAGCTTTGTTGTTGCACATTTGGCTTTTTAATCCACCTGGACCTCCCTCTGGGGACTTTTCTCGATTCTTGCTCACTCCCCCCTGACAGGCGCAGCCCCTCTGCCGACGACCAAGCCGGGCGCTGTCCTGGGTTGTCCTGCGAGCCCCTCTCGGCCCCGCGGCCCCGCGCTCTGTTGTCTGGGCGACAGGCCTTCCTCCCTCCCCCCAAGCACATTGGCCGTTCTCACTCATCTGTTTCTTCACGTGAATTCTGGAATAAACCTGTCAAGTTGCCTGCGCGGTCATTGAGGGTGTAGCGTTTTATCTACTTCATGGTCAGTTTGGGGACAGTTGGTCTCCGTGGTGCTGACTCTCCTGCTGGCTGCACAGGGCGGCGGGGGGTTCCCGCGGCAGCGCGACTGACCCCTGCTCAGGCCTGGCCTGTGCAGGGCACCGCATGCTGCCCCCGCACCCTGCTGACACTGACGACCGAAACATTAGACAGGAGTGGGGAAGTGCGCCGTCTTTACGTGTAGGAGAATTCATATCGTAAAGGTCGTGTTGCTCCTCAGTTAATCTATAAATTCTTTGCAATAAAAATAAAAATCCTGATGTCGTTTCCACAGATTTCAATCTCAAAATTCACATGTAAGTTATCCAAAATTGCCGGCAATGTTTTTAAAAATAAGAAGAGACAAACCCTGTTCTTTATCAATTTTTTTCAAACATCTGTTGTGTTGTTACAAGTGTTTAGACTCACGCTGGACATGTACTTAGGTAGGGATAGTATAAAACATGAAACGTGAGTCTAAAAGAAAATAACAGACTCATGGGTCTGTGTTGCTGAGACCATGGGTAGCTGTGTAGAAGAAGAAAAAATTGGGTCCCGTCTAATAACAGCCAAATACAGTAGTTCTGATTTGTTAAAAGATCTAATTGTGAAAAGCAATTTCTTAGGAAAAACTAATAAAATATAGAGGAACATTTTTATAACACCAGAGTAAGGAAGATATCTTAAATGTGACAAAAAATATATAAGCCATGGAGAAAATGGTTAATAAATTTAACTAACTTAAAAATTCTCTGTTCCTTGAAAAAACACATTTCTTTAGCAAAAAGATGTGGCACTGATTGGGAGTAAATACGTTCAAACTATGTAACTCACAAATGAATAGTATCCATTATATACAGTGGATTATGAAAATTAATAGGAGAATGAAAAATGCCTAAAGGAAATGAACAGGGGACAAACTATGAATAAACTACAAGGAGATGCTCAGCTTCATATTGCTTCGTAGATGGCGTAGTTGGGTCATATATTTTCATCCACTCTGACAAGCTCTGTGTTGATTGGTGTATTTAGACCGTTGGTGTTTAAAGTGTTTATTGGTACACAGGCCGACCCTGCTTTACTGCGCTTCTTACGCAGTGAGGGTCTGTGGCCGCCCTGCGTCAAGCGAGTCTGTCGGCACCTTTTTCCAAGAGCATCTGCTCACTTTGTGTCTCTGTGTCCCGTTTTGTTAATTCTCGAAGTACTTCAAACATTTCCTCATTATTGTATTTGTTATGGTATCTGTAATCAGTGGTCTTTGATGTTACTGCTGAGACTCACTGAAGGCTCAGACAATGGTTAGCATTTCTTAGCAATAAAGCACTTTTAATTAAAGGGATGGGCACTGTCTGTTGGGCATAACACTGTTGCACATTAATAGACCACAGTGTTGTGTGAACGTAACGTTTAGACGCGCTGGGAACCAAAACGTCCATCCGCGTGGCCCCTTTGCTTCACTGCACGGGGCTGCAGCCGAGCCCGCAGTGTCTCCGCGGCACCTGGGGTTGGATTAATAGCCACCCTATTTGTTACTGTTTTCTAGTCTTCGCCGTTGTTCTTTGGTGCTTTTTTGTCTTCCGCTCTTTTTCTATCTTCTGTGGTTTTAATTGAGCATTTTATACGATCCCTTTTCTCTCCTTTCGACCTTATCAGTTATACTTCTTTTTTCTGCTGTTTTCAGTGGTTGCCCTAGAGTGTGCCCACTTACCAGCTAACCCAAGTTCACTTTCAAATAGCATATTATCACTTCCCAGGCAGTGGGTGTGCTTCATAATGCCACAGAAATCCTAATTCCTCTCTCCTGGCTCTTGCATCATTGTTCATTTCACTTGTACACAGGCATGTTTGAGTATGTGTGTCTATACGTGAAATATGTACATAGGCATACCTATCTGGGTGTATTGTTGCCATTATTATTTTGAACAAACTTATCAGATAAATTAAAAATAAGAAAAATCAATATCTTTATTTTACTTTCACTTATTTCTTCTTTGATGCTCTTCCTTTCTTTAGTAGATCTGAGTTTCCGACCTTTATCATTTTCCTTCTTTCTAAGGACCTTTTTTTTTTTTTAACATTTCTAGAAGGCAGATCTACTGGCAACAAACTCCCCCAATTTCTGCCTGAGAAAGTCTTTACTTCTCCTCACTTCTGGAGGATAATTTCTCAGCGTACAGAATCCTGGGCTGCTGGTTTTTCTCTCAATGCTGTAAATATCTTGCTTCACTCTTTGCTTGCATGGTTTCTAAGGAGAGGTCAGATGTAATTCTTATCTCAGTTTCCCTGTAGGTAAAGTGTCCCCCTCCCCTCCCACCCCCCCAGCTCCTTTGGGATTTTTTTCTTTATCTTTGATTTTCTCTAAGTTGAAACCGACATGCCCAGGTGTAGTTTTTCCAGCATTTGTCCTGCTGGGTGTTCTCTGGGCTTCCTGGATCTGTGGTTTGGTGTCTGACATTGATTTGGGGAAATTCTCAGTTAAAATGTTTCAGTATTTCTTCTGTTCTTCTCTGTCTTTTCCTTCTGGGTTTCCCATTATGTTACACCTTCTAACCCCACAGGCCTTAGATGTTTTGTTCTGTTCTTTTCAGCCTTTTCTCTTTGCTTTTGGGTTTTCAGGGACTCTGTTGAGATGTCCTTTCGCTCAGAGGTTCCTTCCTCAGCCGTGTCCAGTCTAATCAGCCCATCAAAGGCAACCTTCATTTCTGCTGCAGGGCTCTGATCTCTGGCGTTTCTTTTTGGTTCTTCCTTAGGATTTCCACCTCTCTGCTCACATTCCCCATATGTCCTCCATGCTGTCTACTTTATCCATTAGAGCCCTCAGCACATTGACCACAGTTGTTTTAAGTCCATGTCTGATAATCCCAACATCCTGCCATGTCTGGCTCTGATGCTTGTTCTGTCTCTTCAGATTCTGCTTTTTGCCATTCCATGTGCCTTGTAATTTTTTCTCATTAGCCAGACATTTTGTACTGGGTCAGAAAACTCTGTCTTCCATTTTTGTTGTCATCTCTCTCCCTAACCAGCTCCTTATGTCCCACCTTCTGGTAGTAAGAGAATTAAAGACCCTTCCTATCGGGACCCCCGCCTCTCCACCCCTTGCAGTTTATAATTTCTCATCCACCTCTTAGGTAGATGTCAGCTCCACACATGCCCACACATGCATGCACGCAGTCACCCAGGTACACACGTGCACACTGACAACGTGCACGTACAGTGTCCCCGGGAGCTGCAGCCTGAACGGTGAGGGCCACCCCCACCCGCCCCGGCCTCTCAAGGACTTGCTTCAGTTTAAGCTCTTGTGAATAAACTGTAGACATTTCCTATAATAACCAAGTGCCCCTTTTTTTTTTTTAATTCCAGTTATGCAAAGGGAGATTTGGATATTTCTTACATCACATCCAGAATTGCAGGTACGTTTGCCAGCTTTAACCATAAGGATGAACTTCTGGTTCTTTCCTGTCTGAGGACGGTGCGTGGGATTCTGGCCTCTTGGGCAGCCACTCACTCGCCCGAGATGTAGCCTAGGGTGTCCATCCCTGCATCCAGTGTGCCTCTAGGCCCTGCGGTGGATAATGCCAGTGTCAACCCAGCTTCTCCCCCTGGTCTGGAACCTTCTGAAACGCTGAGGTCATGAGGGAAATAATGCGAGGCCACACGTATTAAAATGTGGGTCTCCAGGCAAAAACCACAATCTAGATGCTTGGGGAGATCCTGTGGTGCTTCAGGCTCTGCGGCAGAAGCTGCGTCTCAGGAGGGTCTCGGGGCACCGTCTGGGGATCCCAGAGGATGTGATGGGTGGTGGGGCGGGGCTTGTAGGCCGCTGCTCCGCCCCTTCTCAGGACTCACCGTACCTTCGGGTCAGCAGCCACGAGGAGCAGGTCCCCGTGCGTGCCCGACCGTCCGGCCTGTGGTTGTAGAGGTTGCAGGGGCTCCTCTCTTGCAGTGATGTCATTCCCGGCGGAAGGCGTGGAGTCGGCCATCAAGAACAACATCGAAGACGTGCGGTTGTTTCTGGACTCAAAGCACCCGGGCCGCTATGCTGTCTACAACCTGTCCCCGAGGACGTACCGGGCCTCCAAGTTCCACAACCGGGTGAGCGCGGGCTCTGGCTGATGCTCAGCCTGACACGGCATGGAAGGGGCGGGGTCTTATCGGGGGTCCCCGAGGATCGCTGAGCCTGAGGTGCCTCCAGAGGGAACGCGAGACCACGCAGTTTCCTGGGCGGCTAAACGCGCGGGACGTGGACGCTTTTTACAGTATTTATACTGACCCAGAGCGCAGACAGGGCAGGTGCTGCGCTCCTTCTGCCACGTCTGCCAGAGCCTGGCTCCCGAGTCCTGTCGCGCACCTGGGGGCCGGGGGGCGGCACTTGATGTGGGGGTGGTGGGGTGCTTTGGGTGGGGCCCGTGTGTCTGCGCCCCGGCTGGCGAGCTGCCCTCCCTGCAGGTCTCCGAGTGTGGCTGGGCAGCCCGGCGGGCCCCGAGCCTCCGTAGCCTGTACAGCCTCTGCAGGAACATGCACGCCTGGCTGCGCCAGGACCCCGGGAACGTCTGCGTGGTGCACTGCATGGTGAGCACGCTGCCCTGCCCTGGGACACTCAAGGGACAGAGGGGACATCCAGAGGGTCAGGCGGGGGCGGCCGGGTGTCCCGAGTGGTGACCCCGGCGCCCACCACTCCCGGGAGCAGCAGTTCTGCCCTGGGGTCTGCGGCTGGCGGCCCAGGCGGCTCCTGGCACCTTCTGTGGGTCACAGCCGGGTCCCTGGCAGCAGGGCCTTCTGGCAGAAGACTGCCCTCACTGAGGGTCCCCCCCCCACCCCTTTTATGGAAGGTGCAGGCCCCCTCGTGGCAGCACCCACGTACAGAGGCCAGCCTGCCTCCTGGGACCCCGTCTCTGAGCCCATCCTGGGGCTGAGGGTTTGTGGGTATCACACCCAGTGGGGCACCTGCCAGAACCCGCCCTCGAAGGTCAGTACTGCCGTCCTGGTGTGGGTGACCATCACACCAGGGGTGGCACTGCAGAGGGTTCGTGAGGGTGAGCATGGACGTGCCGAGCGCTGAGGTCGGGTGGGGACCCTGACACAGAGCAGCACGTGTTCGGCCGCCTCGTGCCTTCTGCTGCGGAGCCTGTGTTCTGTCCGCTCCCTGAATGCTCACCTCATCAGGTGGGTTTTCCTGAGTTCCCTGATGAGCCCCGGCCGCAGGCGCAGGCCCTGACTCTCCGGGGGAGTGAGTGCCGCCTGAGCCTGCCCCGTGCCTCTGTCCTAGGATGGGAGGGCCGCGTCTGCCGTGGCCGTCTGCTCTTTCCTGTGCTTTTGCCGGCTCTTCAGCACCGCGGAGGCTGCCGTGTACATGTTCAGTATGAAGCGCTGCCCGCCGGGCATCTGGCCGTCCCACAAAAGGTATGGCGTCCGCCGTGGGGCCTGGGTGCGGCGTCACCGTGGCCAGGTCGTAGCTGTGGGCGCTGGGAGACGGCAGGGTTTCACGCGAGTGTGGACCTTGGCGTTGGATGGAGCACGGGCCTGCGTGCGCAGTCGGGGCGGCCGCCTCTCTGCCCTGTCGGGGCTCCCGAGCAGCGGGGCTGCGCCTCTGCCCGGCGCCTGGGCGCCAGCTTTCCTAGCGCGTGAGGTCACTTGCTCGCTGGCGCTGGGGCCGCCCCTGCACACGTGGCCTGGTGGCTCCATTCGGTAGGGGAAGTGGCATCTGGGAGCTGTGTGGCAGCACCGCTGTGTGTCCTCCACGTCAGGGTCTGTGAGACACACAGCTTCTAGGCTGTCTCTGCTGACGACTTACAGGAGATGGTTTCCCGGGGCTGCAGCTGGCCACCGCCCGCCCCCTGCCCCCTGGGGCCACTGCCTGCTCCCAGACCGCCTTCCCCACTTCCATCCACCTTGCAGCGAGAGGGGAGCCTCACGCCCAGGCCTGAGGAGTTGCTCACTCCCCTCGGGTACTGGGGGAGCATCTCCTACCTCTATGGGGAGGGCCTTGGCGTGAACAACACAGGGCCCAAGAGTGGGGAGAGCCGGGGCCTCCTCGGCCCTGCTGCCTCCCTCCCCTGCCCTGGCAGGGAGATCGGGAAGGCGTCCAGGCCAGTGAGGGGCCGTTGTGGTCATTCCTCCCACTCGGGGTGGCTGCACTGCCTTGATGGCGGCGTGGGGTGGTTGACCCACTCCTGCTTGTGAGGCCCACCCCGTGGCTCGCTGCCCGGGGGCAGGGCGTACCCCGAGACAGCCGGCACGCGGTCGTGTCTTCCGTGTGGCTCGGGGGGGGGGGGGCCTGTCCATCATGCAGAAGGCATGGCGGAGCAAGGGCTGCACCGCGGAGCAAGGGCTGCGCCGCCGAGCGTGGGTGACAGGCTGCCGACCCTTTCAGCGTGTCACCTTCCCGTAATCTGGGCACATCCGTGGTTCCCCAACAGCTTGGGGTGCCGCTCAGGAGCGCTCAGAGTCGGGGGTCAGAGCCAGGAGAGTATCGTTGTTGCTGGTGTGTGCCTGGCCCCGGGGCCCCCAGCAGACCCCAGGCTGCTTCCTTGGAGACGTGCAGGTGTAGAGAGCGTCATCCCCCGCCCGCCCCAACAGCTTAAAAAAGAGCGGTGCCCGCTTCAGATGCACGACTTTTTCAAACCTGTTGGAGAAGAGCCATCCTGGAGCCATCGGCTCACCCCCAATCCAAGGAGGGACAGGCACCCACCCACAGGGCACTCGGCGGGGGGTGGTCTGTGCCCTGCAGGACAGGTCAGAGAGGGAGGCCGCTGCTCAGGGGGCACGAGGTCATCTCCTGGGGACAGACGGACGAAGCAGCCTTCCCTTGAGACCCGGAACCGTGACGGGACGTTTGGAGTCGCTGGTCGCCGGTCTGTGCGTTCAAGACTCTGATGACGGGGGTGGGGGCGGGGAGGAGCAAGGAAGACCCAAACGGAGAGGGCCGCGACCTCGGAGGGGTCTGTAGATGTCATTCACCGAAACACCCGTCAGGCCATCTCAGATGGTCTGACAGACGCACCACTGGGGCCCCCGGGGGAGACGGAGCAGGAAGGGGGAGCACGGAGGAGGCGTTGCTGAGAATTTCCCCAAATTAACGGCAGACGTCGAACCCAAGAAGCTCAGAGGACACCAAGTGGGACTCAGAACAAAACACACACACGGAAAACCCACTTCGGCTTCTGGCGTTCACACTGCCGAGAGCCACGCACAGGAGCTCCGGAAGGTGGGCGGCGGGAGTGGAGGTGCAAACAGTGAAGGTTCTTCTCAAGGGCCGTCATTACGTCAGCAGAGGATGCGAGCGGCGGCCTGGGACGTGCTCGGGTGACCCAGGAGATCAGGAAGGAGAAGCCGAGGCTGGAGAGGCAGGCGGGTGGCCAGCTGGCCGGGAAGCCGGTTCAGTGTCCCCTGTGTGTTGGGCCCCTCGCCGAGCACACGCTGCCTGCGGGCCTGCACCGTAGCACTGACGGCGGGGGTGGAGGAGGGTTGGGTGCAGGGCACGTGCGACAGGCTCCGCTGCTGAAACACCCGTGTTGTGCCCTCCGTCCCTGCGGGTCAGGCGTCCCGCTCAGCCTTGACTCAGGGGCATGTCCTTCTCCTTCTTCAGTTTTGAATCTGCTTCCAAGCTCAGTCAGGCTGTGGGCTGTGGACGTGGGTTGTGGTGTCCTGGCTTCTTGCTGTCGGCGAGAGGCACCCGTGTCTCCTGCCACGCGGCCGTCTCCACCGCGGCCGTCGGGAGCGGCCAGAGTGCTCTGGCGAGACGGAGTGTCGACTGCTGTCAGTTTGAAGCCAGTCACGGCTCCTGCCCCTCCCCGGGAGACGGGTTAGACCCGTGCAGGAGACGGACGCCCTGCGGCGGTGCCACGGAGAGGAGCCGCGGAACCCCCGAAGGGAGCTGGCGGAGCCGATTCCAAGTCCACAGAGCAGGACGTGGACGGTCACAGCGTCCCTGGCAGTGACCAGTGGGACAAGCCGGCAGGTCGGTTCAGAGCCACGGAGGGCACCCACGACAGAAACGTGCGTGCAGAGCCCTTGGAAAGAAGGGTCATGTTCCGGGCTCTTAAACCGCAACGGATGGGGAAGAACAGAAATCATACCAGATATGTTCCCAGACCATCGTGGAATTAACCCAGAAATTGGTGACAGCAAGGTGGCTTTGGAAAGCCTTAAATATCTCAAAGTGAAACAATCTACCTATGAGTAGCCCGTGAGTCAGAGAGGAAGTCTCAAGGGAAATTTAAAGATATTTTGAACTGAATGAAAATCACAACATAAGGTTCGTGAGATGACACTGGAGCGTTGCTTTTAGTGAAATTTATAGCGTGAGAGGCTCACGTGCGATTGAAAAAAGACTGGCGGCCTGATGGGCTCCAGAGCCACGGAGCACGGATGCGCCGTGGCACGTGGGCACATATGGAGCACGCGTGTGGTGTGTGGGCTGCACAGAGCAAGTGTGTGACGCGGTGCGCGGGCCGAGCACGGAGCACGCGTGAGACGCCCGTTTCCTGCACAGAACACGCGTGTGACATGGTGTGCCTCCTGCCCTCCAGGTACATCGAGTACATGTGCGACATGGTGGCAGAGGAGCCCATCACGCCCCACAGCAAGCCCATCCTGGTGAGGGCCGTGGTCATGACGCCTGTGCCCCTGTTCAGCAAGCAGCGGAGCGGCTGCCGGCCCTTCTGCGAGGTCTACGTGGGGGACGAGCGCATGACCACCACGTCCCAGGAGTACGACAAGCTGAGGTGGGCTCGGGGCTCAGGCCCTTCCTTGCCCTGCGGCCTCATCCTCTGGGGGCCGTCGAGGAGGGAACTGTGCTCTGGGGCTGCGGCTGGGCGGGGGGCATGGAGGCGGGGCCGGCGGGGCCTGTGGGGGAGCTCGCGGGGTCTTCGTGCTGGGCGGCTCCTTGGAAGTCCTCTCCTGGGCCATCCTCCCCCCACGCCTGGCGTCACTTGGCAGAAGACCCGCGAGGCAAGAAGAAACTGGCGCTGTGGGTCGCAGTTAATCAGAACGGTGCGCCTCGTACCCAAGTGCACTGCTTTTCTTGGTTCTGTTCTCCAGGGATTTTAAGATCGAGGATGGCAAAGCGGTCATTCCCCTGGGCATAACGGTCCAGGGAGACGTGCTTATCATCATCTATCACGCGAGGTCCACCCTGGGAGGAAGGCTGCAGGCTAAGGTGAGCGGGCGCCGGGCGGCCCCGGGCTCGTGGGCGAGCTTGGTTCTCTAAGCGCGGTGAGAGCTCTGTGTCCCCACCTGTGTGGCAGGGGCAGAGGGGACTGCAGCCAGAGCCTCCCCACGGGCCCAAGGAGCCGCTTGTTGGCGAGGGCGCTGCCCCAGCCTCTGTGTGTCCCCGGCCCTGGAGCCCGGCGTGGGGCTCTCAGCTGGTCATCCGTGAAGGGCCTGGCGTCGCGCTCCTGGCCTGAGGACCTTCTGTTCGCTTTCTCCCTGCAGATGGCGTCCATGAAGATGTTCCAGATCCAGTTCCACACAGGGTTTGTGCCTCGGAATGCAGCTACTGTGAAATTTGCAAAGTATGTTGGCGTCACACTGAGGGGGGCGGACGAGAGGGGTCGGGGTGCACAAGCACCCCCAGCCGTGGCTGGTGTGCAGACAAGTGCAGCATGATTGATACTGGCAGGGGTCCCAGGAGCGCTGAGCTCTGACGCCCGGGGTCCCGGGCGGGCCGTGAGCTCTGACCCCCGGGGTCCCGGGAGAGCCGTGAGCTCTGACGCCCGGGGTCCCGGGAGGGCCGTGAGCTCTGACGCCCCGGGTCCCGGGAGGGCTCACACAGGGCAGTGCCGCGCCAGGGCTGCCCGTGGTAAGGGCTCAGGGAGAGCCGCCCAGCCGCCCTCACAGCGTCAGCGTTGTGGGCTGTGGGCACGTCTGTGTTTCTGCCCGTTGTTGCTCCTTTAAGAGTCTCCGTGTTCTTGTCTTTTAGTGTGGTTTCCACATTGGCACCTCATGCTTTTTTTTTTACGTGCCAACGTGGCAAAGGCGAGGAATGCCACACTTTAAGGTTTCGGGTTTTTTCTCCTTTGGAGGAAGGTAGTCCCAGAGCTTCAGGTGTCCTTGTGTCCTCAGACATTTCTCTTCAGAGACCAGATGACTGAAGACCAAGCGGAAGAGCTGGGCGAGAGGCCCGTAGGTGAATCTGATGCTGGAGCTGGGAGACGGCATTAACGACTGTCTCGTGTGTTCAGGGAAGTACAAGGGGGAATTCACCGCAGAGCTGGAACGTGTAAAAAGGAGGCAGGTGTGACCCTCGGACTGAGAAACGTCACAGCTAGAACTGAGAATTGAGCCGTGTGCCCGGTAGCAGAGTAGACACAGGAACAATGGTGAGAGAGAGATGGATGCAGAGGGGGTCGCAGGGATGTTGGGGGCTGGGAAACGGTCAGGCGTGCCTTTGTTTGGAGTCCAAGGAGAAGAGGACACAACAGAAACAATGTTGGAAAAATCACTGGCCAAAAATTTCCTTACACTGATGAAAAACATCAAACCATAGAATCAAAAACTCTGAAAACGGCAAACAGGAGTTTATATAAAAGAAGGAAGGAAACCCCTCCTCAGCATGTTGCAAGTTGCTGGAAACCAAAGACGACCATTTCAGAGCCCCCAGGGGAGGGGCCTTCCAAGTAAGGGGACCGGCAGCTGCCTTTTAACCCAGGGGTGGGAGCCGGAGTCGGGGGCGTCTTCAGGAAGTGCCTGAGGAGAACGTTGCCAACTTGAAATTCTGTCTCCTGTGAAGTCATCCTTCAGAAGCGAAAGCCAATCAAAGACGTTTTCAGGCAGACGAGATGTTTGCAGCGTGTGTGTCAGATGTGGACACATAGAGAAGCACAGAACGAAAAGAGAAAGACACCCCTTAAAAGCAGGCAGGAGACTTGACTGGCTGATCCACACGGCCAGCAAGCACCTGAGCCATTCTGCGCGTCCCTCGTCACCAGGGAAGCAGGTTAGAGCCGCGAGGGCAGGGAAACGGGGGGGAGCCCCCGTGGGAGCCACGCGGAGTTAGATGTTTTCCTGTGATGAGAACTTTGAAGATCTCCTGCCTCAGCGCTTCCCACGTGCACGTGGCGTCATTAGCCACGTACCCAGGGCCTTAGGCTTGATGGCTCCAGACGGAGAAGAGGCCCCCGTGGCGTCGGCAGTCGGATGGAGAGTGAGCTGTGATGTCATGTCCGTGACCCTGTTACGTCCTCTCGGGCCTCCCGTGGGGCCCCACCCGGAGGCCCGAGGAGTGGCCGCCTCTGGGGGCGTGGCCCTTCTTGGGGTCTGGAAAGAGACAGTGTTTTATTCTGAGCGGACTGCTGACACGAGGGTGACCTTTCCTGAGGCGCGTCCGTAGGCTTGTGCTTCGCTGTGCGTGTCGTGCCTCCAGAAGTGGACTCGTCGGTTTAATAGGAGAAAGGCAAGGGGTGCCCCGCGTGTGGTTGAAAGAGGACACTTGGCAGAAGAATTGTGGAACTCCTCGGGTGCCTCCTGTGAGTGCGGAGGGGGTGCCGAGCGGGTGTGAGTGGGCAGGGTGACAGGACGAAAGCCGATGTCTTTGTTTCCCGGCCGAGCGTGGCAGGCTCCCCCTCAGGGCCTGTCCAGCGGGGCCTGGCCCTCTGCCCTCTGAGAACCCGGGCCCTTGGGGGCAGCGGGGCTGCGCCTCTGCTCACAGACCTCATTGTTTCCTCACTGGCCTGCTGGGCGGGTGGGCAGACCCCAGCCTGGGGGGCTGTCTCTGGGGCTGGGCCGGGCAGGGAGGCGGGGGTGGGTGGCCACCAGCATGGTGCCCGGAGTGGCCCCTGAGGCCCTGCTGCCTTGGAGCTGAGCTTGTAGAGGCCGCGCGCCTTCTCCCTGCTTTGCTTCTTGGCCTCCGCTCCTCGTGGATGGGCCCCTCCCCGGGCCCTCGCTGGCCACCGGATCCCCTTTGGCGACAGCGCTGTCCGGGCTTTCCACCTGCGGCCCCCGCGCCAGCTGTCCCTGCCCGGCTGAGCCGTCGCCTGTGTCGTCTTCTTCTTGTGGGCACCTGGCCTGCTCAGGAAGGAAGCCCGTGGCGGCCTCTGGGCCGGGAGCCTGAGAGGGCCACACGGCAGTGCGGCCACTGTCCCTGCGCCCACGTGGGCCCGGCCTCGCCCCTGCAGAGACCCCTCATTCCCCTCCTTGCGCAGAGGCGGCCGTGTCCGTGAGGAGTGGGAAGGATTTGGGGTCACGCGTGCTCGCTCGTCCCATTTTGTTGAATCCAGGCAAGTAAGAAGTAAAATTTGCTGTGGGCTCACCACCACCCCTGACCACTCCTGCGGCCCCTCCTCTGCCTGGAGGCCCTTCTTGGACATTGCAGAGGATGGCAGGGCCCCTCCCTCGGCTCCTCAGACCTTCAGGGCCCCAGCGTTCTTTTTTGTGTTTCTCTTTTTGTTGCTTTACTCTTCTTATAGGCACAAAGCAGTAAGTAATGCAAACAGACGTTAGCATAAAATAAGAACAGCTGGGAGCCTGTTGTCTAGCTGAGGAACTAGGGTTTATCGATACTGTCACCGGAGGCTGCACCCCGAGGCAGGGCCGGTGGAGCCACAGAACGAGGGCAGTTCAGTGACATGGCAGCCACAGTCACCACTGGCAGGCTGCCCTGTTACCAGTGTCCCACCCGTGCCCGGGCGCCCCCGGCCGCCGCCCAGGTGGCCTCCCTCCCCGTCCCACCCAGTGGGAACGGGTTGGTGCGTCTCCACCCCTGCAGCCAGATTCCAGAGGCGTTGGTTTATGGGCATCTGTTAATAGTTGGGGGATTTTGCCAGCATGGCTGGCGTTGTTTTTATGGGAACGTGCATTTAAGCTCTGAGGACCTGATTTGAACTCCAGAACCTGAGGAGTGAGGGCTGAGCGCTCCCCTGACAGAGGAGCGGGGGTCCTGCTCTGCGGGTGTGGACGGGCCCCACTGCGCACAGACCCCTGCAGGTCCCTCTGACCCTTTGCTCAGTGGCGGCTTGAACGTTCCGAGCGTGAAGTGCAGGGGCCGGGGTGCCTGTGGAGCACGCGGCCCTGCCCCGCACTCGTTTCCCGGTGAACATCGGGGTGATACCCGAAGTGCCCATGGTCGTGCCTAACCTGTGCCTCGCCTCCCAAATGCAGGTATGACCTGGACGCTTGTGACATTCAGGAGAAGTATCCCGATTTATTTCAAGTGAACCTGGAGGTGGAGGTGGAGCCCAGAGATAGGCCCGGCCACGAGGCCCCGCCCTGGGAGAGTGCGAGCATGCGGGGGCTGAACCCCAAGATCCTGTTTTCCAGCCGGGAGGAGCAGCAGGGCGTTCTGTCTAAATTTGGTGAGGCCCTTGTTTTCTGGGCGTGCCTGCAGGTGGCCCAGTGTCTGCTTTTGGATCCCAGCCATGTGGCCCTGCCAGGGTCGTCATGGGGCGGGGCTGGGACCCCCGGGAGGGTCAGGTTTGAGTCACTCGCTGTTTCGAGGGGGTGCATTTTCTGGACATGTGTCAACTTTGAACATGACCTGGAAGAAGTCGAGGCTTCGATTGGGACCAGCTGGCGGGGCCGCCTCACGGCAGAGTTTGTTCCTGGCCAACCCCCTCCTCCCCCCACCGCCCCGATTCAGCAGGGCTGTGTCGGCTTATTTCATAGCAGTTACTGAAAGCATCCGAAGCACGCTGGTGGGTGGGACTTGGGACTTCCTTTGCCACATAACAGTTTTCTTCATGTTCTTGGTTTGCATTTTTTTCTGTTTTCTTATGTGAGGACAGCTAAGTGTCCCTGAATAGCGTGTGTGCACGTGTGTGAGTGCATGTATGCTTTCCGGCGTACGCGTGTGCCCACGTGTCCCGGGGCAGCGTCTGGGTGACGCTGGGATCCATTCACTGGTGGTTGGTTGTCGTGTGGGTTTCTGGTGGTGGTGAGCGCTTCCTGGCTCTGGGCCTGGGCCCCGGAGCCCCACACCAGCTGCTGCCCTGGGCCGGGTGGCCTGACATCCCCCTCCGGCAGGAAAACCAGAGCTCCCCAGGCAGCCGGGCACCTCCGCGCAGTATGACGCCGGGGCCGGGCCTGCGGACGCCGAGCCCCCGGAGGTGGACTCGCCGCACAGCAGCGGGGACGTCGAGCGCTTTCTGCACACGCTGGACTGGCGGGGTGGGTAGGCGGGCCTGGCGCTGCCCCCGGGCCTCCCCGTGCCGACCCCTCGCACTGAGCCGCAGCCGCCTCACCCTTGTCTTCTTTTCAGAGGACGGGGACTGCGCGACAGGCCCAGAGGGTCACCTTGCCGAGGAGGGTCCGTCTGCCGCGGCCGAGGACGGACGTGTGAGCGAGCCGTCTGACGAGGAAGCCCCGACGCTCTCGGCTGAGAGCGGGCACGTGGCCGACGAGGACACGCCGGGCCCGGACCTGCCGCAGGAGGACGGTGTGGACCTCCTGGGGCTGCACTCCGAGGCAGGGCCGGCGCCCCCCACGCAGGCCCACGGGGGCCCCCCCAGCAACGCGGACCTGCTCAGCCGCCTCCTGGGGGCCCCGGCGGCTGCTCCAGAGGGTGCCGCAGGCGGTCTGCTCGGTGGGGACGCGGCCCTGCTCTTCACCAGCCCGGCCTCTGCCCCGAGCGCACGGACCACGGTCCCGGCCGGTAGGTGCTGCCGGCAGGAGTGGGCCCAGAGGTCACGGCAGTCTGCCGCTCAGGGAGACCACGAGCCCCCAGAGGACCTCCTGAGACAGGCGGGGGTCAGCGCCTTGCCCCTCCCTCTCGGGGCCATGGGGTCGTGGGAGGGCCGTCCCGGAGCCGATCCTCTGGGCTGAGGGCGTGCGCTGTGGTGCCCGCGCTCACGTCCGCCTGCTTCCTGGTGTCCTGCCACAGCGGACCCGTTTGACCCTCTCCTGCCATCTGACCCGGACGCCCAGCCCCACTCCCAGCCCGACCTCTTTGGCGAATTTCTTAATTCGGACTCTCCAGCCGCCCTGCCTGCATCCTTCCCTGCCACCCACAGCGCTCCACCCCTGGCCCGCGGCACCGACTTCCTGCATCTGGGTAAGTGCAGTCTCCACACCGGGGACGGGGCCACAGGGCCGGGGGAGATGGGCAGTGCGATCCTCCCTCCCCCAGAAAGGGGACGCAGCCAGTGTCCACTCTGTATGCCCTGCTGGGTTTCAGGGGAGGTGGAAAGGCAGGCTCTGGGGCACCGGCGTGTGGCCAGCCATGGCGGGAGGAGGCTTCTCTGAAGACCCTTTCAGATGAGGGACCGCGGACGCTAGTCTCAGCATCGCCCTGTGGGCTTCTCCTCTTGCTGACCCCCTGCATCCACTTGGTCAGTGCAGTGACCGTGTGATGTGTCCTCCGCCCGTACGGAGGGAGGCCAGTTGGAGGCCCCAGAGGTGCGTGAGCACAGCCCTGCCTGGGGCCTCGCTAGGCCAGGAGCGACGCAGGGGCTGCTGCCCAGCACCTCGGCCCCCCGCCTCCCGCACAGGCGGCCGTCAGGTGTGCCTCCTGCCCACACGTGGAGGGCGGTACGGAGGGCGCCCCCGAGGCTGCCGCAGATGGGGCTTGCAGCCAGCCTGTCCCCTAGGGCCCCCAGGAGGCCATGTGAAGGCCATGTGCCCGCCCCCACCGGGGACACACCTGATAGCGCTGCTGTCTTCCCAGGTGACCTGCCAGCGGAGCCCAGCAAGATGACAGCCTCTACCAGCCACCCGGACCTGCTGGGAGGATGGGACGCCTGGGCTGAGGCCCCGGCCCCTGCACCAGCTGCAGAAGGTATGGCACGTGGCGTAACTGTGACCCCGGCCCCCAGAAGAGGAGGCGGCAGGAGCAGCGCCCCAGGGGCACTCTGGCCGGGCCTCCTGCCACCGTCCCGCGTCCCTTCATGCGGCTCCTGTGGGCACTCATTCGGCTTGTTCTGAAGGTTTCACCCAGAATGTTCCTTAGCGCGTCCTTGTGCCCTGCCGGGTCCGTGAGAGGCTGCAGGCTATCCTGGTCTGTCCCCTGTCTGTGGGGACAAGAGTGCTTCTGGCGTCTCACTTTCGTCATGTCTGTCCTTCTTTCCGTATGTCGGGATTCTGTCCCGTGGGGAAGTTTCCGGTAGTGGTTTGCTTTCAAAGGCAGTGGTGGTTGTGACGCCTGTGACATGCTTCTCTCTTAAGTTTGTTAATTTATGGGCTGTAACTGTAAACATACTACTCTGCCAGTGTGATAGGCTGTCAGTTCTTTCAATTTGCTTTTCTTCATTATGCGTGAGGTTGTTTATTATTTTGTATGTTTTTGGTTATATTTCTTTTGAGAACTGTTTCACATTTTCTAATCATTTTTTTGCACGGGAAATTCACCTTTTTTGTATTAACTCGTAAGAGCTCTTTATATATGAGTTGCCATCGTTTGTAATGACCTTACAGTTGACTCTTGAATGACACAGGAATTAGGAGCAGGACAGTGATTTACTTAGACGTTTCAGTACCTTGTACTTAGAATGAACGGATGTCGTAAAGTGCACTCACACTTTAGGTGGATTCCGGGAGGTGGCAGGACAAACCCAGGACAGTTTACACGAGCTGTCAGGTGATCTCCCACACGGAGCCATGTGGGCGGCTCGGGCTGCGAGTGTGGCCACGTCCCAGGTGCAGTGACAACGCTGAGCAAGGCCTTGAGGAGCGTGAGATGGGAGGGCAGAGGCCGCATCTACTCCAGTGTGCTGGATCTAACGCCCCTGCCCTCCTCCAGGCCCCTTCGTCTCTCCTGGAGGCCAGCCGGCCCCTCCTGGCCCCCCAGCCAGCCAGACCAAGTCTCAGAGCCAGGACCCATTTGCGGACCTCGGCGACCTCAGTTCCGGCCTCCAAGGTAACCTGAGGGCCATGTCGGGCACGTGGAAAGCACCAGGCCTCTCTCGGGGGTGTTGTGTCTGCCTACCCGAGGTGGGGCCTCACCCTGTCCACCAAGGCCCAGGGCACAGCGACACCAGGAAAGGCCCAATCTGCTTCATCCCAGGAGCTTGTTACCAAGATAACACCAGGAATTGCCAAAACTGGTGCTGGGGTCTGGCCCTCCGCGGGCATAGCGGTGTTTGGGGGGCCATCTGGGAGCGGTCTCAGCACAGGAGCGTGGAGAGTGCCTGCCCCGCTCCCCAGGGAGCAGAATTCACTGCCAGTAACTTTTCTGAGAAAACTTTTAGGGACGTTAATTGTTTGGAGGCCAGGAGTGCCTCTCGTCCCTTGGCAGTCGGGAGGCATGTGGAATTTTATGTGAAAATAACATCTCCCCAGATGCTTCCTGGCACTTCAGGTTTCAGTATCTCCCTGAGAGCATTCCTGGAAGTTTGGGTTTGTCCTGGGCTTTCTGCCTCTATCTTGGGCTGTCTGAGCACAGTGTGGGGTCACTCGGAGCCTCTCGGGGGCTGCCTGTGGTGAAAAGGACTTCTCGGGATCCGGGACGCCTGTTCTCAGGATGGAGCCCAGCCCTCAGCTCTGCACTGTGACCCCAGACCTCTGTCACACCCCCTCAGAAAACAGAGTCCTGCATGAAGCTGATGGAGCCGAAAGGAGAAACAAACTCACATTCTAGTTGGAGACCTCAGCATCCCTCTGTCAGCAAAGATAGAGCCACCAGACAGAAAGTCAGCAAAGCTGTGGGACATTCACAGGACACTGTGCCCGACAGCAGCAGGACACACATCCTCCTGCACCCAAGCAACCACCAAGAAAGGCCATGTATTGGGCCATAAACTGTCGTCAACAAACTTAAAAGAACTGAAATCATACAGACCGTATCATTCCATGATCAAATGGAATCAAACTAGAAATTGGTAACAGCGAGATAACTGAAAAATCTTCAAACTCTTGGAAATTGACACACTTTTTTTTATTTTAATTTTTAAAAAAATTTATTTTTGGCTGCATTAGGTCTTCATGGCTGCACACGGGCTTTTCTCTGGTTGCGGCGAGCGGGCTTCTTATTGTGGTGGCTTCTCTTGTTGTGGAGCACAGGCTCTAGGCACACAGGCTTCAGTAGTTGTGGCACGCAGGCTCAGTAGTTGTGGCTCGCAGGCTCTAGAGCACAGGCTCAGTAGTTGTGGCACATGGGCTTAGTTGCTCCGTGGCATGTGGGATCTTCCTGGACCAGGGCTTGAACCCGTGTCCCCTGCATTGGCAGGCAGATTCTTAACTACTGCGCCACCAGGGAAGTCCTGAATGACACAGTTTTAAACAACACGGGTTATTTAGGAAGTCTCAAGGAAAGTAAAACAGCGTGTCAAAGAGAATGAAAATGAAAACACGACATATCTAAACTTGGGTTATGCAGCTAAAGCAGTGCCAAGAGGGAAACACATAGCATTAAGCGTGTAGTTTGGAAAAGAGGAAACGTCTCGTCAGTATTGTGAGTTATCACCTGAAGACGTTTGAAAAGAAAAGCAAAATAAGCTCAAAGCAAATGGAAGGAAATGATAAAGAGCCCAAATCAATGAAATAGAAAATGAAAACTAGAGAAAATGGGTTGACCAAAAAGTTAGTTCTCTGAGAAGATCAGTAAAGTTGACAAATCTCTGCTAAGATGGATTAAAAAAGAGAGGTTAACCCAAGATGTCCACAGACCCCAAAGGCTCTGAAGGGAAATGGACTTAAGGCTTCGGCACCAGTCCTGGGACTGAGGTGAGGTGGTCAAGTTCTTCAGATGTGCCCCGTGTGAGGTAGAGCGTTTGAGTGGGTCTGTAATCATAAAGAAAATGAATTCATAGTTAGAAACCTCCCATAAAGGAAATCTCCGGTCCCATCTGGGTTCACTGGAGAATTTTACCAAATGTTTAAAGAATTCATACCAATTCCACACAGTCTTTTCCAAGAAATAGGAAGAGGAGGGAATATTTTCCAGTTGATTTTATGAATCTGGTATTACTCTGATACCAAAACCAGATGGAGACGATACAAAAGGAAACTACAGACCACAGGGCAGCATCCCTCATGAACACAGACACAAAAATCAAAGCCAGTCATCAGCACAGAGAGCTCATCAGTGTATAAAAAGAATCACACAGGGGACTCCCCTGGTAGTCCAGTGGTTAAGACTTTGCCTTCCAATGCAGGGGGTGAGGGTTCGATCCCTGATCGGGGAGCTAAGATCCCACAGCCCTCGTGTCCAAAGAAGCAATATTGTAACATATTCAATAGAGACTTTAAAAATGGTTCACATTAAAAAAAAAACAATCACACACACCACAACCAAGTAGGGTTTATTCCAGGAAGCAAGGCTGGTTCAACATCTCCAAACCTATGAACAGAATGCAACACGTTGGGACTTCCCTGGTGGCCCAGTGGTTAAGAATCTGCCATCCAATGCAGGGGACGTGGGTTCAATCCCTGGTCGGGCAACTAAGATCCCACATGCAGCGGGGCAACTAAGCCCGCTCACCACAACTGCTGAGCCCGCATGTGCTCTGGAGCCCACGCGCCACAACTAGAAAGCCCACACGCCACAACTAGAGAGCCCACATGCTCTGGAGCCCAAGCACCACAACTAGAGAAGATTCCGTGTGCTGCAACTAAGACCCGACGCAGTCAAAATAAATAAATAATTTTTTAAAAAATTATATATATACATATATATATGTATACACAACGTTAACTGGCCTAGGAAGGGAAGTCACGTGATCACATCGATGGTGCAGAAGAGGCATTCCCCGGAGTTCAACACCTACTTGTGATAAACACTCAACAAACCAGTAATGTGAAGCCCGTGGACTTGATAGGGAGCATCTGCAGAGTCCTGCCGCCAGGCTTGCGCTGGATTTCAGAGGACCACACACTCCCCAGGGTCGGCCCAGGTGGTGCAGGCAGGCAAGAAAGGGACAGAAGGGACACAGGCAGTGTTGTCATGTGCGGATGATGTGCTGTCTGTGTGGGAAATCTCAGGGGGTCTATGAAAGCATTTCAGGTCCCAGAGTGAGTTCAGGAGGGTCGCAGGACACAGGATCAACAAACAGACAGCAAGGGTATTTCTGTTTACTAGCAACACGCACAAGGAACCCAAAATTTAGAACAGCACCGTTTACAATCCCTGCAAAAGAAGAAAAAAAGAAATATATAACATATTACTCTTACAAAGCACGTACAGGACTCCTGAAGCTACAAAACCAAATGGGGAAAGAAGTCAGGGAAGACCTCAGTAAACAGACGAGCTCACAGCCCGGCGACCCACATCGGGAAGGTTCTCTTGCAGTGGTCAATGGGGTCAGCACAGTCCTCACCAGAAATGCCAGTGAGGGTTCCTGCAGACACAGACGAGCTTATTGTAGACTTTATTTGGAGAGTCAGGCGAAGTGGGATGGTTAAGACTCAGCCCACGAGGCCTCCGGCCTCCTCCGTGCCTGCGTGCTGTGGGCAGGACAGACACGTAGATCACCGACCTGGAAGTAGCCCCACACCAGTAAGACCAACTGACTTTTGCCAGAGGTGCAAAACCATTCATGACGGTGCTGGGGCAGCAAGAAAGTGGCCTCACCCTGAACTTCACACCTTAAACAGCAGGTAGATGACCATTACTCAGAATTGGCCATAGATTTATAAAGCCTTTAGAAGAAAAGAGAAAATGGTGGGGACGTAGCCTTTAGTGTCACCTGGACCATGATCCGTCAGCAAAAAATGGATAAATTGGACTTGATCAAAAAGAAATCTTTTGCCCTGCTAAAGACTCTCAACAGAATGAAAAGCTACAGGGTGGGAAAAATATCTTTGAACCACGTATCTGACAACTATCTAGGATACGTAAGAACAGTAAAAACAGAGCAAAACACATCCAACTTGAAAACGGGTGAGTGGTGAAGAGAATGGCAGCCTGGGGAGAGGTCTAGTGTCACTGGCAGCCCTGGAGGCGCGGGGAGCCTCAATGGGGTGCAGCGCCGGGCACAGAGCTGGCGGGCGTGCAGGACGGCTACTCGAGGCAGGCGTCGGTTCTCACAAAACTGAACCCGCAACCGCCGTCTATCCCAGAGGCGCACGTGGGCTGAGCAGGGAGTCTCCGCAGCAGTGCTCAGGGCTGCCCTGTGGGTAATCGCCACAGACTGGAACCCACTGGGGTCCTTGTGTGGTGCGTCCGCCTGCCAGGCTGCTGGCGATAAGCGGGCAGGTGGGTGGGTCCTGAGTGAGAAGAGCCCATCGCAAAGGCTGCCTGCCCTGTGATTCCACGTCTAAAATGTTCTTGAGGTGAAGGTCACAGGACGGAGAACGGGGGCATCTTGACCCAGTGCTTGCGTGAATCTGTACGCATGTGAAGTGGCCCAGAACCACGCACACGTGACACGCCACATGCCCGCGTTCACGGAGCAGCAGCCTGCCTGGTGCTGGGCGGGGGCCCTGTGGGCTCCGGGTGCTGGTTTTGAGCTTCCTGGACTCAGCCCTGCATTTGAGCGAGTGGGGAGGGGAGCCCGCCCGGCCCAGCCCCTGCAGACGGGCCAGCTGTGGGGCTGCCTAGAGGCCGCCCGTCCTGGCGGCTGACCTGAAACATTCATTTCGCGAGGGTGTGTCCTCTGCCTGCGCGGGCTGAGTACCCGCCGGGGCAGCGTACCGTCAGTGACACTCCCCACGTGACCTGTCTCCCCAGGCTCGCCCGCTGCACCTGCTCCTGGGGGCTTCGGTCCCAAAACAGTCCCCCCTCCCAAGGCCAGCGGCTCCTGGCAGATGAGTCGGCCCCCAGCCCAGGGCACCCCGTGGCCCCCTCAGGCCAAGCCAACCCCCAGAGCCAGTGTACAGCCACGGCCGAACTACACCTCCAGCTTCAGTGTGATCGGCAGCCGGGAGGAGAGGGGGGTCCGTGCCCCCGGCTTCGGTGAGTCCTTCCTCTCTCGCCGCCTGTGTGGTTTTTCGAGCTGGCCGTGAAGCGGTTACGGTGAAATCCCGTTTTGCCTCGTCCAGTTCAGAGCCCAGTCCCGGGAAAGGGTGTTTAAAGAGACCCAGCGGGAGCCCCTTTGGATGGAAGTTAATGATTTCAGACGCATGTCTGTGGGTGACCCTCTTGCCCCCAGTGGGCCAGGCCACACTGTCTGGGAACCTTCTCGGCCTCTGCTGGCCGGGCAGCTGGGTGGTCAGCCCAGGCCTGGCTGCCTCGCTTGTCACAGGGGTGGTGGTCCCGATGCCTGCCGTGACCCCGCCCGCACTCGTGCGCTCCTGCCTCGGGCAGCTCTTTTGGACGTTTCCCATCTTCTCGGCCATCCTGCTGTCCCCGAGGGTGCTCGAGCTGGCCATGCAGCACAGAGGCAGCAGGCAGGCGGTTGGGCGGGCACTTAGCGCGGCCCCTGAAGCCTCTGCTCTCCTCCAGGTCCAAAGCCAAGGGTGTCGGAGAACGATTTCGAAGACCTGTTGTCCAACCAGGGCTTCTCCTCCCGGGCCGACAGGAAGGGGCCGAGGACGATCGCCGAGATGAGGCGGCAGGACCAGGCGCGGGACTCAGACCCGCTCAAGCTGAAGGTGCAGGGCGCTTGGGCCGGGGCAGGGTGGGGGGCACCCTGGGCAGGAGCGTGGGCAGAGGGACACAGCCGACGCGGCCCCGACTCTCACACACGAGGACCTCTGTCCGACATGCTTGCAGGGACAGTGGCTTCCATCTACGCTTATTTGCTCTTCTGAAAGTTTTGGGGTGAAAGATCCACTGTCCCCACGTGGCTGGGACGTGTGGCTTCACACTCGTTAAGCTCCTTGCTCCTTTGGAGACCAGCCAGGTGTGACCCCGGCCGGGGGGTGTAGGCCACAGAGACCCCGGGGGTGACGAGGACGTCTGTGTGCCTGGACCCCAGGATGGACAGGGCAAGGCTGTGACGGCGGGTCATCTGTGAATGTCCCACTGAGGAAAGGATCCCTGGGTTCCACGCACCGTCTAGTCTGTGTCCCGTCCGGCCAGACCTAGGGAATGGAATTGGCCATGCCTGGGTGGGGTCAGTGCAGAACCTGGGGCGGGGGTCCACGCCGGGGCCGCACATCTCACAGTCAGATCCCTGCTCCGTGGGGCGACCGCCGGCTGCTCGGTGGGTAGAGGCCGGGGCCTGGCGTGCGCTCAGCAGCACGGCGTCTCCTCAGCTCCTGGACTGGACGGAGGGCAAGGAGAGGAACATCCGCGCCCTGCTGTCCACGCTGCACACGGCGCTGTGGGACGACGAGCGCCGCTGGACGCCCGTGGGCATGGCTGACCTGGTGACGCCCGCGCAGGTGAAGAAGCACTACCGCCGCGCCGTGCTGGTGGTCCACCCGGACAAGGTGGGCACGGGCTGTGGGCTCCGCGCCGGGGCTGGGGCGGGGTCCTGGGAGCGGGCCGGGCCCTCACCACCGCCGTCCTGCCTGCCCGCAGGCCCGGGGGCAGCCCTACGAGCAGTACGCCCGGATGATCTTCATGGAGCTCAACGACGCCTGGGCCGAGTTCGAGAGCCAGGGCTCCCGGCCGCTCTTCTGAGCCCACGGGTCGTGGCTGCACGTGCGGCTCGTGGAGCTGGAAGCTGCTGGCTGCCCTGGAGGGTTGCGCGGGGGCCGGGGCGGCAGGGGCTGGCGCGGCTGCAGCTGGCATCACGTCGCGCCCGCCACGCTCAGCGGATCCAGAGCCAGCGCCACTCCCTTCGCAGGAAGAGAAAGCATTCCAAAGCCTCCGAGTTCGTTCTTTTTCTCTTCTGGTCCTGAAGGAAAGGTGACGATTTGCACTCCTCCCACATGTGTCACAGTCTGTGATTTGTTTTATCCGTGGCGTGTCCACTGGGTAGATCGCGCTGCTCAGCTGTCCTCCAGAATCCGTTCGTGAACGTTCACGTCTCCCCTCATAATCAGCCTGGTGACCACCTGTACATAATTAAACTATTTTCTGACGACCCTCGTCTCCGGGGCTGCACACCACCTCCCTGCACTTTTGCTGTCACCTGGTTGACCTTGGCTCTGACCGTGAAGATGAATCACAGGGACCCCCGCCCGGCGAAGTTGGGCTCCTCACCGCTGCTGGCCTGAGCCCCTGCGGGCCCCCAGTCTGGCCTCGGCCAGCAGCCCAAGCTGGGTGGTCAGGCATGACAGGAAGGCAGGAAGGCCGGGAGGTGTGGGGACTGATGAGATGAGCTGCGGCTTTGGTCTGGGGGCTGGCCCTCGTCGGGTGCTGGGCATGCCCTGTGGTCACTGCAACGTGGCAGAGGCAGATGGTCTTGGTGCAGGTGCACAGAGGCTGGCCCTCCCCCTGGGTCCCCCGGGTCCCTCCTCCTCACAGCGGGAGGGTGTGGGGGGCTTTGGATTCTCTCGTTCCGGGAATTCAAAGCAAGAGCAATGGCCTTGAGTCACGGCCTGTTAGAGAAGCCCCAGTTGCCCCGTGCTCTGGGGGACAACTCGTCAGGACAAACGACAGCAGTTACACGACTCGAGGTTTTGGTCGGAAGTGACGTTCCCAGCCTCTTGCGGGTCTGTCCACTGTCCGCAGGGCTCGTCCTACTCCTGGCTGCCTGGCACTGCTGGCCGGGCCCTGGAGACGGGGCGGACAGACCTCGACCCTCATCCCCGTGGTGACAGCAGGCTTGGCCAGGCCCTGCCAAAGCTGCCCCTCAGCCCAGTCAGCACTGTGGGCTGGTCTCTGAGAACTCTGTGCGGTCTCTTCTTTAGCCAAAATGTGAGTTGTTGAGTCAGATGTGATGCCAAGTTAGGGATTCAAGAGGGCGCCACCTGCCCCTCAGGTGGGCTTGCGAGTTGGGTCACCTGGGTCAGGACCCTCCCTGTGCCGGGCTCCTAGGCACCCATCCTCACATCAAGGCCTCGCCTGGGAGACAGGGCAGCGGTTAGCTAAACACTCTGACTTGAAGCTCGGAGCCCCGCCTTCCACCTCCAGTGGCCTCGCTGGTCTGGCAGAGGGTGGGCCTGCACCTCCTGACAGTTCAGAGGAGGAAGGGGCTCTGGCTTTGTGTCCTGAGGCCCCAGGACCCTACGGCCTCTGCCCCTAGGGCTGCTCCCCAACCCCGCCCCAGTCGGGGGTCTGAGCAGAGAGCAGGAGAGGAGGCCGAGGGCCGCCTGGACCTCTGCACTGTCCCCTCACTGAGGTGACCCAACCACCTGGGTTGGGGCTGCTGCTGCGGGTGGGCAGGAGGGTTAAACCCGGCTCTTCCCAGGCTGAGGCCTCTTTTCAAAGAATACTCTTTTAAGTAACAATGGGACTTCCCTGGTGGCGCAGTCGTTAAGAATCCGCCTGCCGATGCAGGGGACACGGGTTCGAGCCCTGGTCCGGGAGGATCCCACATGCCGCGGAGCATCTGGGCCCGTGCGCCACAACTACCGAGCCCGCGTGCCGCAACTACTGAGCCCGCACGCCTGGAGGCCGTGCTCCGCAACAAGAGAAGCCACTGCGATGAGAAGCCCGTGCACCGCAACGAAGAGTAGCCCCCGCTCGCCGCAACTAGAGAAAGCCCACGCGCAGCATCAAAGATCCAATGCAGCCAAAAATAAATTTATTAAAAAAACAAAACAATGAACGACCTAAATAGGCCCAAGATTGCACATCAAAGTTGCTCTGGATCACGGCTCAGGGCCAGGTGGCTCTGGGGCCCTGGCCAGAAGCCCTCGCAGGTCCTGCAGGGCCCGCCCGCCCCTGGGTCTCTGGTGTGGCGCTCCCTCCGCCGTCCCTACCGGCTCTGATTTACTGTCTTGGTGAGGTGATGGCCCCGGTGGCTCCATCCCTACAGGCCACAGACCCCGAGCAGGGCTGCTCCAAGGACCACATGTGTCCCCTCCAGTGAGCCTCTCAGGGCCCAGGGAATGACCCTAACCCTAACCCTGCGCTGGGCCACTGCTGGCCCCATCCCCACTCGAAGCGGGCGTGGTCCTGGGGGGGTTTGCTCCTCAGCAGAGGTCGGGTCTGGAGACGGGCTCAGATCAGGGACCCAGCACAGTACGCGCCTCCCGGTGCTGCCCACCCATCAGTTACCCCAGGACCCCCTAGTCCGGCCGCCCCCTGTTCCGTAGAGGACCCCACCCAGCATGTGCCGGAGAGCCTGGGTGACTGGTGTCACCCAGGGACATGACCCTGGTCCCAGCAGTACATCCCTCCAGCCCACCTCCCTCGGCCCCCCGCCCCTCCCCTCCTGCTCCCAGAGGCAGTGAGTGCGCCCCTCCCTGGAGTCCCGGCCGGGGTATCGAGTCCTGTGTCTCCGTGAATCCTCGCCCATCAAGCCGTGTCCCTGTGGTCAGGAAGCACTCTGACAGCGGGTCCTTGCTGCGTGGTGCTCGTGGTTCTCGCGGCTCCGGGGGGCGGTCCCCTCCCCCCAGGGCGGCGCGGGTCTGAGGAAGCTTCCGCGCCTCCCCGCCGCAGGGGCCCCTTCGTGGGCTGGGGGTCCTCGGGCAGTGTGGGAAGCGCAGGAGGCCCGTGCGCTTGGCTCCAGCACCGGAGACGGACTGGACTCCCGCCCCCGCCGGATCCCCGGCAAAGGCCCCTTTGCGGGAAGGACTCATCTGCTCAGTGAGTATTTCCCGGCGCCCACCGAGCAGGCCCAGGAAGGCTCCCGGGGAGCGGCCAGCTCGGCCTCGAACCTCCATGGGCTTTCTCGCCTGCCCTGGTCACTCTTTCTGAGTCCTCAGAAACAAATTGCTGCTCTGGGCCCTGGTCCAGGCTCTGCCTTGGGGGGACCCAGGGTTAGATCCCCTCAGGCCATGCGGGGCACTGGAGTGATGTGGGACCCCTGCTCTGTGGCAGTTCCACCCAGGCCTCCCTTCCTGCCCAGTTTGGGGCCAAGCCCGCTCCCTGCAGGGCCGAGCCCCAGGCAGCCTGGCAGGTGCAGGTGCCCACAGAGACCCTCAGGAATCACCCTGTCCCAGCACCGTAGGGGTGAGTGTAGGGGACTCGGGCCAGCTCGGGGTCACCAGGCCTGTGAACGATCCTGGGAGATGCGCCTCTGCCCAGGGTGGGGGGGTCAAGGTGGAGTGCGGGGGTGGGAATCCTGGCCCAAGAGAGACCCTCTGTCCAGTATGAAGCCGGCTCAGACCCCCAGAGGGGTTGGGCAGACCCCCGGGCGCCTTGCTCTGCAGCCACCCAGCCCCCAGGTGCTCTGGGCCCTGCCAGAAGCCGGCCAAGCCCCGCCCTGTGCCCGGTGGTCCAGCCCGGGCCTGTCTTGGTGATGGTGGCTGTCTGGGCTGCGGTGCTGTGACAGATCTCTCCCCAGTGTGGCGGTTTCTGTGCCAGAGTGACGGGCTGTGGGAGTGGGGGGCCCTCGGCTGCCAGGAGGGCACAGAGAGGACACAGACAGACAGACACACGCATCTGCTGTTTTCTCTGTTACAGATGCGGCCCCCGTCCAGCCGGAGTACCTGCTGGGCGATGGATGAGACCTGGGCACAGTGTCTCATATGAAGGGAACCCTGGGGCCTGACGTCGCCCTGCCTGCTTGCGCTGGGCAGGGCCCTTCCTGGCCTGGTGTGAGGGCAGGACAGCAGCCACTGGGCAGGGCGGGGGCGCAGGGATCCCTAGAGTAAGGAGAGGTTTGGGGGGGGAGGGTGCTGCTTTCATTTGGCAGGAGATTTTCAAGGCTCATCCACGCACAGCTGCCTCAGGACTCGCTGGGTGACATCCACAGTTTGGAGAAACATCTGTGTCTCTGTGGCTGCCGTGGATGTGCTGCCCCCTCCCCCCACCTGCCTTCACCCACCTGCCCTCGTGCCCCCAGGACGCACCCTCGTCCCTGAGAGTGACGTTTCAGGACCAGGAAGCCCCCCTCAGACCCCACGGGCCAATTTTGGGGCCAGAACCTCCCCCTGCTCCCGGGGGCCAGCCTTGACTTTCCCAGGAGCCTTTAGAACACGGCTACCAGGGAGGGGCGGGCCTGGGTCTGCCAGACTGGGGAGCAGCTGGCCTGAGGGCAGGGACACAGCTGTGGGCATTTATAGACCCGCTCCAACCAGCAGAGTCCGGGGACACCCCTGGGGGTCCCCCGTGGGCAACCTGGCAGGGGGTGTCAGGAGGAGAAAGCGACATCAGGAGAGGGGTAGGAGAGAGGGGGACAGGAAGGGGACGTTACGGGGGCAGGAGGGGCCCCTTGGGTGGCATGAGGAGGCCAGCAGGTGTGTTGCTTGTGGGTGAGCGTGTGAGGGGACTTGGGCTGGGGTCCTCCAGGAGTCTCATCAGGGGGAGGGTACGTAGGTGTGGGGGGCAGAGCCCGGACACAGGGCGGGGCACTGGGCAGCTAAAGGGCCACTGGTGGAGGGTCCTGCTTCTCATGGAGGAAACCTGGCACCTGGCCCTGAACTGGGATTGTGTCCACTGGCCACCTCGGGTTCGGGCAGGGCCTGTGTCAGAGAATCTTCCACACCCAGGCCCCCAGGACAGGAAGGAGGGGTAGGAGGGCTGGCTCCCCGATGCCCGGGGGAGGAGAGGAGGTGGTTCCAGACCCTTAGCCAGGCCTGGGCAGACAGCCCGCCAGGCACCAGGCCCAGGGCCGGCCCCAAGGCTGCCAGGCCATCCCACTGGCCAAGACAAGGCGCCGACCGTCTATGGCACAACCCGGATCAAGGGAGACCCCCCCTTTGCCTTTTCCACGGCGTCTGGGGGAGCAGCCCATCCCCCCGAATGTGTGATCCGCCCCGGTGCCCCTGCTTATCTGGCCCGAGAAGCACCAGCCTGGAATGGCGCAGCCCGGCTCCCCGGCTGACAGTTGTCTTTATTCAGCAACTGCCTGGGCTCCTCTGGGGGCGGGGGGCAGGGAACTCCTCCCTGTGGTCTGAGACGCCTTCCATTTCTATCATTTTTCCTTTTCTGCATGCGATGCTGTAATTCCGATGTGATGCCTGGCACTACCTCATCCTTCAGGGATGGAATCTTTTACCCAGCCTCTTCCTTCTCCTGGGGAGGGGGATGCCCCCGGGGCCTCCAGGGCTCCCACCCGCGTAAGGTGGACACAGGTCCCACCCGTCTGGGCCATGCCAACCGCACCTGTATCACAGGTGTGGAAATCACACCTTCCGGGTGTTTCTCACCCCCAAGAGGCAGCGTGGGACGCAGGCCCACCTGAACCCTCGGGTACGGGGCCGGGTGGGGGGCAGCCTAGCCCTGCGAGGCGCGATCGAGCCCTCCCCCACCTGGCTCAAGACCTCCTTCCCACCTGCAGGGCTGCTGCCTAGAGTGTGGGACACTGGGTCACTCAGCCCGAGGCCCGGCTTGGCCACCCGCGCTAACAGGCTCCAGGTCTCTCCGGCTGGCTCCACTGTTTTGATTCTCTGATTCTCTGCGCGGCGCTTACCCCGTGGCATCTGAGAGCAAAAGCTTTGAGAGGCGCCGCCTCGCCTGCCTTCCTCAGCAGCCCCCGCGGCGCCAGGACAGCCCCCTGGCCGGCGGTGGACCGGGTGGTGACGGGGACAACAGGGGCTTGGACTCTGCAGTGGACGAGGGGTCGCCGTCCTGCATCACCTCGTTGGCCCCTCCGAGGTGGTGGACGTGATCCAGAGAAGCCGGCCCGGCCACCGGACTCCCCTCCCCTCCCGGGCTGCAGGCTGACTGCTCCAGGTGCGCCGACATCACCTCGTAGGCCCCTCCGAGGTGGTGGACGTGATCCAGAGAAGCCGGCCGGGCCCCGGACTCCCCTCCCCTCCCGGGCTGCAGGCTGACCGCTCCAGGTGCGCCGAGGAACTAGCCGCAGGGTTTCTGAGGGAAGAGAAGAGACAGCCTGACGGGGTGCTTCTGACGCTCCAGGCTGCCTCTATGAAGTCGCTGGGTGCTGCCCTCTTCAGCTGGACAGTCCCCTGGCCGGCACAGGCCTGGCTGCTGCGGCCTCCCTGTCCCCTGGGGCAGGCCTGGGGCCTCACCCTACGCCGGGCCTAGGGGAACGGGGCCTGGATTCAGCCGCCCGCCCCTCCCCGCAACCCCTCGATGCTTGACCAGGGCTGCCAGGCCCCCCAGACACAAGCACAGCCAGGAGAGGCCCACGACCCGGGACCAAAGGAAGACCCTTCCCCAACTGAGTAGACAGGCATCTCCCCGTGCCTCCTGGGCGTGAAACCCTCCAGCGGGACCCACACAGGCCTGGCCTCACTCTGGGTGCCACCAGAGGGAGGAGGGCGGCCGGGGGGTGGCGCTCCTGGGTGGTGGCTTCTCTCTATGACCTGCCTTTCTGGGAAGGGTTTCTTGAGCCTGAAGCCCACTCCCCGCAAGGGCCAGCTCTGTTGTCCGCCAACTCAGTCCTTGCTGGATCCGGGTCACTGACTGAGGGAGTCCAGGCCTGACCCAGACAGAGTGCAGCCAACTCGGGGCCTCGAGGGACATGGGGTGCAGGAAGCTCTGAGCACTGCGTCCACCTGAAGCTGCCTGATGGCACAGCCCAGACCTCACTTGGCCGGAGCAGGAGCCCTGTGCCCACCCCGGGGGCCCTAGACCCTCCCTCGGGCCTGTACCTGCACAGGCCAACCGCCCTCTGTCTGGGCCCTGAGCCAGGCCTCTGACGGAGTGTCCTGTGAAAGGTCCCCGAGGCTGGTCCGGGCAGCCGATGGTGGGTGGAGGAGGCCTCTGGAGTAGGATGGGGGTGATGGCAGAGCTGAGGGGTGGAGGGCATTCACAGAGCAGGGACACCCGGTCTGCAGCTCAGGGAACTCTCCCCAGGAGGGTCACACGACGCGTTAGAGGGAGTGACCGCTGGACAGAGAGGGGCCCAGAGCCTGGGTATGGACGCTTGTTCCGCTGGACACCCCTTTCCTTTCACCTATGGAGACCCCGACGTGAGACTTGGGCGAGCCGACCCCAGGGCTGGGGCAAGGGCGTCCGGTGGCCTGGGCTCCCACCAGGCAGAGGCCTTCAGAAGCATGGCCTCTCCCGCATCGTCCCCCGTGCCTCCTGTTGGTGACCGAGGCCCTCCGCTTGCTCAGGCCACCCTGGTGCTTCCGTGCAGCCCTGCATCGCCACGGCTGCCACCGTCCCAGCAGAGCGCTGAGAAGCAGAGTCCCACTTTCAGACCTGTGAACTCTGCTAGTTTTACCTTGGAGCACAGGGGTGGGTGGTGGCTCCAGGCAGCAGCCAGGAAGGAGAGCGGGGCATGGGAGCCACAGCCCCTCGTGGTCGCCCCCTTCTCCGAGCATCTCTGGAAGTCACAGCTCCCCCTTTCCAACACTCTCTCCCCGTGGGGAGGGGTGGAAGGATCAGGGGCCTGGGGTCCGGGGTCAGCAGGGGCAAATGCAGGGCACAGGAGCCACCACTGTGCGCTGAGCCCAGACCCTGGGCCAGCTCCTCAGGAAGGGGGGCGTCCTCAGGGTTCCCGGGTGGTAACCGAGGGGCCCCCTGGTCTGGAACTCGAGGAGCAGCCTCTGTGGGGATGAGGAAGAGTGCATCTCGACACACAGCCCTGACCCAGGACGAGGCGGGAGCCCGAGGAACAAGCAGGCCACCCCAGGCTGGGCCAGCACCTGCAGCTCCACCCTCAGGAGCCCACGTGGCCAGGGAAGGGGCCTTGGAGTTGGGGAGCACGCAGGGCCTCCTCCACACACAGCCGAGATGTTCTGGCCCAGCTCTGAGGAACAGCAGTGATGATCTTCCAGCTCGCTTTGCTTCTGCTTTTCACGTGTTATATTACCTGGCAAGTAATGATGAAATCCAGCAGGAAATTGGCAACACAGATGGCGCTGGTGCTGGGGACTGAATTATTCATCGCGTTAAATTATTAAGTTTGTATTTGAAGCTGCTGGTGAGCCCATGTGTGCCGAGAGCCCATCCCAGCCCTTCCTGGGGGGTCTGTGACCCCCTTGCCAGGCCCCATGCCAGGATTGAAGAAGGACTTCAAGTGATCCTGGGCCCTCCCGGGATACAGGGGACCAGCAGGCACCAGGCCTCCCTGGAGGGAGTGCAGGGAGCCGTGCAGGGAGCCAGGCAGGGGCTTCCAGGACGCTGGGGGGGGGGGGGGGTTGGGGGGGGGAGTTGCTGGAGCAAGGCGGCCGCCTCCCCTTCCTGACACCTGGAGTGACCCCGTGGGGCCGCAGAGGGGACTCTAGGTGGTGGTGGTGGCGTCTCACACCTAGCCCCATGTGCTCCTGGTCTTCGGCATAACCCTGCTTTGGGTCAGGGGTTCCTAGCCGTCAGGGGCCCATTTCCGCATCTGAAGCGGCCGCGGAGCACTGAGCTCAGGGCTCTGTCCCCGGCCGGCCGGGGTCCCACAGCCCAGACGTGGCCGTGGCCAAACGCACACGCCCCAAAGCTGACTCCCCTCCCCCTCTCTAGCCCCCTGCACCTGCTGCCCAGCCTGGCCTCCCACCACCCACCTCCTCCACCCCGACACCCTCCTGGGTCTTCAGCCCGCTGACGCTGACGGGTGCCCTTGGCTTGGCCTTTCTTGCCGTTATGGACGTCTCCCGCTCAGCTCCTGCCTCTCCGGCCGGCTGCAGGCTTGGGCACTGGTCACCGGAACCCAGGTCCTCTTCTGGGTGCTCACGGGGCCGTGAGCGCCCACCTGGGGTGTGGCCCTGAGGCCAGGTGGCGGCCGTGGGCTGAGTTGCCTCCCTGCCGTGGGGGCTGGCCTGGCTGGTGGGCAGTTCCCCTCGTCTCCTGCCCAGAGGGGTCCCCCGCCCTCCAGCCCTCCTCAGGTCCCAGAGCCGCCCAGCCTCCCTCTCCCAGAGTGCCAGTCATCCTGACCTTGGACTGTCACCACCCTTGTCTATTTCTCCATAGGAGGGTCTGAGACCCTGCTGGGTCCCCCAACCCCAGCCCAGGGCCTGGACAAATGTGAGAACTGAAGAGGCAGCTATGTGTGTGGTGGGTCTAAGAGGAGTAACGACAGAGACAGAGACACAGAGACAGAGACAGAAAGATAGGTGATGACCCCACAGGTGACCTCTGAATGGTGACCCCACAGGGAGAGAGAAGGAGGGGAGGAGAAAGAGAAAGAGGGATGGAGGGCCAGGCAGCGAGGCCAGCGGAGGGCCTCTGTCCTCTGTCCTCCGACGTGGCACAAGCCTGGGTCACAGGGTCATTGGGGTCATGGAAACTGTGGGCCGAGCACGGACCCCTACACTCCTGTCTTGGTGATGTGCACACCCAGTCACACCCAGCCTGGATGCCCCAAGGTCAACGGGGTGTCTCCGTGGCTTGTAAGGGCAGCTGGGCTCATGGGTCGTGGGGCTGCTCTGGACTCAGCTGTGGGTCATCCCCCAGGTCCACGTGGTGGTAGGGGCGGAGGGCAGAGGCTCCAGTGGGGAGAAGGGGCTTCTCTTTCCTGGACCCACACCTCTCCCTCCAGCGTCCACACCCAGGTTCCGAGGACACTGAAGGGCCAGGCTGAGCAGACCCTGAGGGCTCAGGCTGGACCCTCAGACCCCCAGACACCTGGAAACAGGCGACCACTCCCTCCACAGAGCACCGGTCCCCAGACCTGCAAAAGGCCTGGGGCTTCGACCCACGTCACGTGAAGGGTGGCGGTAGAGGTGAAATGAACACGTGCTTCTCACATTCCTGGGGTCAGCCAGTGCGGGCGAGCAAGAGGCGCTCCCTGCAGCCTCGGTGTGAGCAGCGCGTTCGGTCCCCAGGCCCACCCTTCTGAGCAGCCCCACTGCACCCACCTTGCACCTCCTCGCCCAGAGCCGGCTGGCAGGAGGAATGGACAGAGCCGAGGCCAGCTCCCACAGCCCCTGCGTCCGGGGAGGCTGCAGCCCCGTGCGTCCTGGGATGTGAGCCTCCCCCAGGGCCAGCAGGGCCCTCGCTGGCCAGAGTAGCTGCAGAATGGCGGTGCCCCTGCCAACTCCCAGAAAGCTGTGCTGGCCTCCTCCACCCCCTCCCCTTCCTCACTCCTGCCGGCTGGGGGGCCCTGCCGGGCCACCGATGCGCACAGTTGGGCCTGCAGAGGTCAGCGAGGGGTGGGCGCTGGGAGCCCAGGCTCCAAGCAGATGGGGGGAAACAGGCACGCCCTCTGGAGTTCAGGCCGACTGTCCTGGGGGAGCGGCGTGAGGAGTGCTCCCTCGGGGTGGGGTTTCCAGGATCTGCCCCTTCCACCCCAGGCCCAGTCCTGATGCCTCAGCTGAGAGGGGAGGGTGAAAGCTAATGCAGCGGCCACCAGGGGTGTCCGCCCACCAACCAGGAGGCCAGCGGAGACCCGGACCCCTCCCACAACACTCTTGCGACCCCAGGAGGGGCGGTGGGACTGGAGGCCGAGCCGCCGACCTTGCAGCGACCCCGGTCTCCCCGCAGCGCGGTTAACGCCGCAGAGGAAATCCCGGAGGCCTCGGGGAGGGGGCGGCCGCGGCGGGGGCGGGGCTGCGGGGACACGGAGCGGAGCGGCCGGTCCGCAGTGACCTCTGCGCGTCCCTGCCCGGCGTGGGGCCGCCGGCCGAGGGGGCGAGGGTCTCTCGGCCTCTGTCCCACTAAAATGAAACGGCGTGGCTCCTTCTCTGCGACTCTGTTACTTAGAAAAATAGGTCCCGGTCGGTCTGCGGGCTGCTCTCCTCCAACGGTTGGATGGGTTTTCTGGCGTCTGGGGGCTCCCTTCTCACGCCCAGCGGTGCGGCAGGCCCGGGAACGGCGGGGGTCCCGGGCCAGGACAGCGCTCAGGGATACTCGGCCCGGTGGGGACCGCTGTCACCGGCCGCGCCGGGGAACCCCTTCCCGCGCGCGTCGGCGGAGAGTGGGATGGCGACCAGGGCCGCGACGCCCAGCTCCCCCCGACAGCGGCTAGACTAGAAAGGACTCCGCTGGCCGGCGCTGCGCAGGTATCCGTCCGCACGCTAGGTGCCCCGCACGGGCGGAAGCGGATGGGAGTGCGGGACCCTGTCTAGGCGTTGGGGGGTCGGCCCCCGCCCGGTCCACACAGAGCGGGTGGCGGTGGCTGGGGGCAGTATCTGGGCTTCTGGACTGAGGGGTGGGCCGGGGTCGTGCGCGCTGGCTCGGGAGCTCGCGCCCCGGGATTCCCCCCCCCCCCGAATCCGGCCCGGGGTCAGCGTTTTGGAGGGGAAAGGGGGGCGCGGCTCCGCCCCTCCGGTCCCCGCCTCCCGCGGGCGCCCGCCCAGCCGCCGCGGCCCCGCCCACCTCGTCACGCTCGGACGCGGGCGGGGGGCGGGGAACGCCTACATGTGATGCGCCCTCCTCGCGGTGCCCTTCAGCTGCCGCCGCATTTCCAGGGGCGCCACATGGACCCGGCCGGCCCGAGCGCGCTCTGCCGCTGACCGCCCGCCCGCGCCCCGGCCCCAGCCCCAGGAAGGTAACCGGCGCCCCCGCGCGCAGCTCCTTCCCAGGACCCGCAGGGCGGGCACTCGGCCCCAGATGCCCCCTACCCGGCCCGGGCTGGGCGCTCAGTCGGCCCCCGGCGGGCGCTGTCCGCCGGCGCGGTGCTGAAGCGGCCCAGGGGTCCCAGCCCGCGCCTTCCCTCGTTCTTGCTCCTTCTCCGAGTCTCCTGCCTCTCGCGTCTCCCCTTCCCCTCCCTCGTCCTCTGTCTCTTTCTTTCTTTCTCCTGGCGCTCTCCCGCCTGAGGGCCGCTTGGCAGAGCCGGGCAACTCGCTCGCCCGCAAAGCCAAGGGGTGCGGCGGCCGCGGGAGCCCTGAGCCGTGCGGGGGGGCGGTGGGAGCACTGGGGGAGCTCCAGCAGCGCCCCGGCCTCTCAGGGCTGGGCCCTGAGACTCCCTCCCCACCAGGAGGCAGGGGAGAAGTTTAGAAGAGAATCTGCTTTGCGGCAAAGGCGCCCCTGCGCGCCAGCGCTTTGCGGGGAGGCAGGGGGACGCCCGCCCCCCGCCCACCCACCCCATCCCTCCCCAGCCTGCACACACGCGGGTCTCCTTCATCTGAAAAGGAAAAAAAAAAAAAAACCCATAAAACAGTGGATCTCTAGGGACCTGGGTTTCCCTGCCAGGAGAGACCTCACCAGACGGGTGTGGTGGGGGGGCACTGCAGCTGCTGATTTTACAGGAAGCACCTCCTCACCAGACTTGCAGCTGGCCTGGACCCTGGAGGTCCCCACCCATGTGGATGCAGGTGGAGGGGTGGTCTGCCCCCCCATTTCATTTGTTCCCCGAAGGCTGGGCCCCCTGCCGTTTCTCCCTTCCACCCCAGTCTCTGCTGTGTGCAGGGGGCAGTGGGTGCTGGCCTCTCCCCTGGGTGAAACCTGGTCTCCCAAGACTCTTCCATCGGAAGCCAAAGGGAGCTCCCGCCCAGGTCCCATCCACACTGACCTTTCCCATCCTTTAGATGGGTCCCCGCCCCTGTGGCCCAGGGCTCCACCAAAGAGGCAGCAGAGCCAGTCACCTCCAAACGCCCCTGGGCCTGCCCCCGCTTCTCAAAGGCAGGCTCCTCAGAGCTGCACGCCCCCATCCCTGCGTAGCAGCCGGACGCCGGCTTCACAAACCCCAGGGGCCCAGAGAGACCGCTTTGCAGGGACCTTCCCAGACCCAGGTGCCTGTCCCATGTTGAGGTCCAGCCTCCAGGTGTTGGGGGGGGGACCACGAATGATGCTCTCTCACACCCCAGACCTGCTCCTAGGGGAAGTTGGGAGGGGACAAGGAAGAAGTCCTCCCCCAGCCCCGTTGGTGACCTGTGATCATGTCCTCTCCCCAAGCAGAGAACTCCTGGCCACATTCGCATGTGAGCTGTGACCCTCCGAGGAGCCGCTGAGAACTCAAAGCCATCACCATGGAGTTCGTGATGAAACAGGCCCTGGGAGGTAGGGAGAGGGGGGCACCCTGCACACCCAGCAGCACGCAGACACACGGGGTCTCACACAGCACATGGTCACCGTCGGACTTCACCACACAGTCCCCGCAATCACACCTGCAGGCTCCCTCTGGACCGGGGATGGAAGGTGGGGCGCGGGCACGAACAGGGAGGGGCCAAAAGCAGTGCATCCTGAATCCCCTTGGCCAGCTTTGGGGGTGGGGGAGGATGCATGCCAGTGCATTGTGGCCGGGCGGAGCCCCCCAGATGGTCCTGAGCGGCAGCACCTCCGTCGGCCTTGGGAGGACACCCCAGGGGGCACCAGGGGTCAATCTCACTGGTCAGATCCGGTGGCCCCCCCACGGGGACTTTGCTTCTGACGAGCAGAGGTGCAGGAGGCCGCAGAGTGGCCACAGCAGGCAGAGTGGGGGTAAGGAGCAGAGCTGGCCCTGTGGCATCCAGCGAGGACTTTGCGGTGTCACGAGGGAGGGGCCCCCGGCGTGCACAGGGAGCCGGGGCTGGCTGAGCACAGGGGTGAGAGAAGAGGCCCCGGGTAGCTTGTGTGTGTCCACCTGCGTCCCCACCTCCCGCCCCCGTGAAGGCAGTGCAGCCTCTTTGTGTGTTGGGGGAGGGGACCCCCCTTCCAACCCTTCTGATGCTTTTCAAAGGAATCCTGTGCCTCCTTGGGTCAAGGCCATCACCACAGCCGGAGAGCCTGGCCCAGGAGAGGAAGATGATGTAGGACAGTGAGCTGAGACCCTGGCCCAGAAGGTGGGCGGGGGAGTGGATCGAGGTCCACACTGGCACAGTTGTATCCTGGTCAGCCTGGCCCACGGGGCCGGCCCTGTGCACCCTGGCTCCCCTGGTGCAGCGCCAGCTCTGGGAGTTCCCTGTGATGGGAGCCGGCGGCCGCTGCCTGATTCTGCCATTAGGGATGTCTTCCTTGTGCGACGGGACCACCCTGGGGCCATACGTGGCCTCTGTGGGTCACACCCTGACCTGATGCCTTTCACAGCCGGGCACGTGTCAGGTGATGCATGACAAGGCCACCTCTTGGCAGGAGTGATGGAGAGCTTTTCACCAGAGGTGGGGCACCATGGGGGCTCTCGTGCTAGGAACGAGGGGCAGGATAGAGGGACCAGTGCCACCGTGCCCAGGACAGGAGCCCCACGGGTGGGCTTGTCCCCTGGAGAGTGACTGCATTTCCACTCAACACAAATTAAATGGAAAGACGTCTGGGCCTGGCCCGGGGCCACATTTCCTGACTTCGTGGTCAAGGATAGGCTGCAGGTTGAGTCTAATTATAATGGTTACGTCACTGGAACGTGATTCAGGGGCAAGCAGCATCCTGGCACCAGGAGGGATCCAGGCTGCACCCAGCCAGTCCCAGGCTGTCACAGGTAATTAATTAGGTGGCTAATTCAGGCCCCGAGGTGGGCTTGTAAGAAAACTGAAATATCTGATTTCGCTGTCTGCATGGCTGAAATTAGCTGGGTAATTGCCAGCCTGGATTCCCTTTGTTCCGTGTCAGCCCAAAGTTTCTCCTGCGGCGGTGACAGGGCGGCTTCACCAGCGACGTGGGAGCCTGGGCGCCGCCAGCGGAGGCCCCTCGGGCAGGAGCTACTCCCTGGGGCCCCAGACCCGGCGTTCCCCCCAACTCCCACCCCATTCGCACCCCAGTGCTGCTGGGGGCAGGGGCTGCTCCAGGTGAGGCCTTGCTTTCAGTTGCCGTGTTTTCTCTCCCCCGTGGGCGTCATTTTGTTCTCTCCGGATGAGTGTGGGTGAGAGACAGACGGAGACCAAGAGATGATTCCAAGAGAGAAAGGCCAGAGCCCCGGACACAGAGGCGGGACGAACCCCGGACGCCGTCCAGAGACAGGCTGACTCAGAGGGGATACGGCCAGAGACAGACCGAGAAAAAGACGAAGGGAAATGCCTCGGACACTGGAGACACAGAGATGTGGGGAAACGGGACCGGAGGGAGATGGGTGCAGGAGCGGGACAGCGGGAGCCAGGCTGCGGGGGTCAGGCAGGGAAGGTGGCTGGGGGATCAGAGGCTCAGAGCAGGACAGCTGAGGAAAACACCATGGAAAAGACGGGGTGGCCGAGACGGAGACTGGGGAACCCGAGGAATCAGGTCAGGAAGTGTAAATGCAGGACACAGAGGCAGACAGAGAGACAGACAAAGAGACGTAGACAGAGACAGACAGAGAGACATAGACAGAGGGACAGATAGGGAGAAACAGACAGAGAGGGAGACAGAGAGACACAGAGAGAGACAGACAAACAGAGAGACAGAAACAGAGAGACAGAGAAACAGACACAGGGAGACAGACAGTGACAGACATAGACATAGAGAGACAGACAGGTAGAGAGAGACAGACAGAGACAAACAGAGAGACAGGCAGACAGAGAGGCACACAGAGACAGGGATGTATTAGAAACAAACTGAGAAATAGAGTCAGGGCGAGAAGCAGAGACACATCCACACACACACACACACACTCAGAGAAAGGCTCACAGCGGACATGAGGGGAGAGACGGGCCTGGAGGGAGCCCTGGGCAGGCCTTGCTTGCCGCGCTGGGGACAAGACTCCGTGCGGCCTAATTAAGCTGGGCCATCTGCCTGGCCCTGCATCTCAGGCAAGCCCTTTGTTGGGGCAGAGGTTTCCAGGTGACTGCCTGGCGGGGATAGCAGCTGCGGGACTCAGGAATCCCGCGTCACACAGACAGACAGACGGGGCGCCCACAGCCCCCCAGACGCAGGCCTGTGTCTGCCCAGCCTGGTCCACTCTGGGGCTCTTAGGAGGAGCCCAGCCTGGGACCTGCCTGGGACCTGCAGGGCCGTGGACAGGTGCACGCCCTCCACACCTCTGGCCTCCACCCGTCTGGCCCTGACGTGTTCAGCCCCCCTCCAGCGCCCTCGAGCGCTGAGCGTTCTGGGGAGGGCTGACGGGGCTTGTCCGGGGCACACACGCCTCTCACTCCCTCAATCGTCTGGTCTCCGCTCCACCGGCAGCCTCTGCCCCGTCCGTCCTGCTTGTCGGCACGATCTGGGCACCACGAGGCGGGGCTGGGCCCCGGGCAAGCCCATACTGGGGCCCCTGCCCTGCCAGCGGGCTTCTGGCTCTGCCGCTGTGGCCGCCGCGGGGCCCTGCTGAGGGCCCTCTCCTCCACTGGCCTGTCTGGTCGGACACAGAGCCCACCTCTCTGGGGACCACAGGTCACGTGGGAGCAGGCACAGACCTCGGGGGCACCTACTGCTGGAGGGAAGGGAAGGGGGGTTGATGCGGAGGTGTCACGTCGTGGTGACGAGGGGCCGCCGGGGGCAGTGCGGGCAGGTGGGGGAGGGCCGCTGGGAGGGGCCGGCAGGTGGGCTGCAGGCTGCGGGCATGGGAGCGGGGGCTGTCTGCGGCCCGGCTGTGGGTGGTGAACAGTGGGACTCAGGTGCTGACACATGAGCTGTCCTACCCTGTCACGTCTCAGCAAGGCCCGCGGCCCCAAACCGTGACTTCACGCAGACTCCCGGCTTCGAGCTGTTCCTCTGAGGGCAGGTGGGTGGCGTGGGCCACAGAGGAAGGGACAGGTGAGATGGCAGGGTCTGCACAGACGCCCGGCCTCTGGGCCCCTGGAGTGGACATTGGAGGGCTCTGCTCAGGGCCCACCTCTCTCTCTCCCTCTCTCTCGACGCAGCCCGCGTGGGACCGGGCGGGGCCCCTGGAGTGTCTGCTCTTAGGGCCTGAGTTCTCCGTGGACTGACGGGGCGCCTGGGTTCCTTCAGACTCAGAAGACGTGATCCCTGGGACATGGCTCTGCTGGCGTCTGCCCTGAGGCCAGGGAGCTGGGGGCCCTCGGGGCTGGCCAGGGAGCATTCTTCTGGGGCCAAGTAGTTGAGGAAAGTGAGCAGCTGTTGGCAAACTTGTTCTCCCCGAGAGAAACGTCCTGGAGGACTTGACAGGTCTTGGGCCTCCTGAGATCCATCAACACACCCCCACCTTTAAATGAGCCAGCGTTCCGTCCCCAAGAGAAGAAAACACTGATGCACAGTCACGTGATGGCTTGGGAGCTTGTCTGCGGCAAAGTGGCCTTGAGCCAGGGCCAGGTGCTCCGGCCACATCTGCACAGATCTGGGACTCAGGGTCCTCAAGGGTATAATTTGAAGAAACTGTTTTCCCCCAAGACCAGGAAGTGGCAAATGGCCCTGGAGCTATATTTACCTCGTGGACAAGAGCGTGGGCAGTTGTCGGGTTAACGTGGTCCCTGTAGACGCCCATCAGACTAAATCAGGAGCAGTGTGTCTATTTTGGCCCAAGTGACCCGGTTCGTGGCTGTCTGTCCCATTGTTCTGCTCAGTGTGGCATGTTTTGTGTCTGGAACATGCTTAGGTCCTCAGGGCTGGTGAGGGGTAGGGGAGGGTTTCATGGAGGAGGGCATGTCCGAGGTGGGCTCCAAGGAGGAGTAGACAGAATGGGACACAGTACATGCAAAGGTCCAGGGGCCACAGGGGCTGGGACGGGCTTGGAAGGCAGCCCAGTGCCCAAGCCTAAGGGGTCTTCTCCCCGAGCTCAGGTCTGCCCTGGCCACATCCAGGGGCTCGGTCAGTATGGATGGTGTCCTGCGGTGAGTCGGCCGTGGGCCCGTCCTGCGGGCAGGGAGGCTGGTCTGGGCTCAGCTGAGAGGCTGCCCTCTCTCGGGGAGCGGGAGGGCAGGGGGCCTGTGCCTGGTGTGTGGGGAGGACGAGGGAATGACCAGCCGCTGTCCTGAGGCCAGCACGTCTGCGCGTGTGTGGGCAGCAGGGGCTCTATCACCCAGACCTGCACGGAGGGAGGGAAAGTGCTCTACTGACACCCCCCAGGGAGAGCCTGGGCCGGGGGCCTCCACACCTTGCTGGTGGTGGGCTATGCGCTCTCGGCCGGGACACCTCGGGGGTCTCGTGGGGATCAGTTCCCAGATGTCTAGGGGCCACAGGGACCAGATCCAGGAGAAGGGAGGGCAGCGCCCACCTTGGGGCTCACATGAGGGAGAGCCCCCTCTGTGAGCCAGAAGCCCTGGGCAGGGGAGCCCCTCCCTCAGGGCCAGCACCTCCCCCACCCCTGGGCTGTTGGGGGCCTCCTTCCTCTTCTGTGCAGCAGCCGGAGCCCCCCTTCCCTGCTGCCAACTCCACAGCGCCCAGCTGAGGCCTGTCTGCAGCTGCTTGGGGGGCCCAGAACTGGGGCTCCTGAGGTCTCTGCCGGTCAGACGTGGCTCTTCCCCAGACCCTCCCTTGCCTCGCCTCCTAGGACCTCAGGTCAGGGCCGCAGAGGCAGTCCTGTCCCGGCCCCCAGTGTCCACCCATGGGACTCTACATCGAGGGCGAGGCCAGGCGTCCCCATCCTGTCCCAGACCCAGGTCCTGAGGCCTGGGCTGGTCCCAGAGGCTCCCCTGCCCTGTCTGTCTGTTTCAGGGTTCACTCTGTTTATCAGGGGCCTCCCACATGCCCAGGGCTGCTCTGCTGGGACACTGGCCAGGCGAGGCCAGTTCTCTGGCATCTGGTAGGATGAGCATCACAAGCTGAGCTGTGCTGCAGGGAAAGGAGCAGATTGGGAGGGGAAACTCGAGAATTCTGCACTGGGGAAAATGCTTTTGACTCAGATTACAGAGAACCAGACAGAGAGTGTTTTGAATCGAAGTTTGTTTTTTTCACATGATGAGGTGTCAGGAAGTGGCTCAGCTGCTCAGCGGTGCCATCAGGGACCTGGCTCTGGCTTTCGTTGTGCTCCTGTCATCCTAGTGGAGCAGTCAGCTTGCTCCTCACGGTCACAAAGTGGCTGCTGCTGCTCCAGCGTCACGTATACACTTAGGGGAGGAAGAAGGAGACAATCCCTTTGTCTGCTTGGCGAGTGTGTCTATGGAATCTTGTAGATGGTTTCCATTTATGTGTCATGGGCAAGAAGGTCTGGGAAGAAGGTGAGGGCCAAGGAGTCACGTCACCCTCCAAACAAGGCAGCACAGCGTGCATCAGCTTGGGAAACCTTGATTTCCAGGTGCAGGAGCCCCAGACCACGAGCTCTCAGAGGGCAGAGGTGCCTCCTCCTTCCCCTGCTCACCCTTGAGAGCCGGGCTTCTCCTCCACAGGCGGCTGGCAAATACTTGAAGATAAAATACCAATTTTCATTCAGAATGGGCTTCCCAGATGCCATGTTGGATCGAGAAAGTGCTAGCTTACTTCATGGGGCTCAGTGAAGACGCTTCTTACCCCTTGTCTCGTAGAGGCTGAAAGGGCACTTCGGAGAAACTGCCTTTTCTCCCGAAGCCCTGGACAGCCCTTCCCTCAGGAGAGGGCACTCCTGGTGATTCAGCCGCCACTCAGTTATAAATGCTTTAGCCCCAGCCAGGGAATAAACTGCGTATAATGCACTTCAACGCATAACGTCTTTTATTTTTTGCCTTGGTTGACGAGGAGTTCTGGCTGGGAGTAAAGCGCTTGTGTGAATAGTTCCTGCGTGACAAGCTCGCAGTGATCTTGTGCTGACATCGGAGGCTGCCAGGCTGGCTCCGGGTCGCCCTGCATTTAATGCTGGGACATTTTACAGAGCAGGCAGGGAGTGAATGAAAACCTCAGAGCCAGCATCAAGTCCAGGCAAATCCCAATGCTGACAAAGTTTCAGAGACCTCGGCCTCGTGAACCCAAACCCAGGTCAAAGCAGATCAGGGGAGGGGGCTCCTGGCAGCTCCGAGCGGCCCCTCCCTAGGGCGGCCCCCCCTCGGGGCTCCTGCTCCACGTGGCAGAGGAGAGGAGAATGGGGTCCTCCTGAGGCTCCTGCCGTTGGCTGTTGGCTGCTCAGAGCCCCCGGATCCTGCCTGCGGGGAGGGTGGGGGACTCTGGCTGGGGTCCCTCCAGAGCCTCCTCCTGGCCTGCCTGTGCTTGGGCTCTGTACAGATCACTGTCTTCCAGCTTTGCCCTCACTGTTCTCATCTCCTGGACAGGGTAGAATGTGGCTTCTCTCACCCCTGCAGGGATCAGTCAGGACCTCTGGCTGCTTCTTAGGGGGGCAGCCCGGCAGGGTCGGGGAGAGCCCCCGTCCCACCCTATGGGTCCCTTTTGGTCCCCTGGACTAGACCATGAACTGTCGTGTCTGAGGCCAGGCCCCTCCTTGGGGGCCAGTGGAAGGCTTAGGGTACTGGGTACTGAGTGCCAGGTGCTGAGTGCTGTGTGCTGAGTTCTGAGGGTGCTGTGTGTTGTGTGCTGAGGGTGCTGAGGGTTGGATTCTGGGTGCTAGTGCTGGGTGCTGAGTGCAGCGTGTTGAGTGCTGGGTGCTCTGTGCTGAGTTCTGAGGGTGCTGTGGGCTGGATTGAGTGCTAGTACTGGGTGCTGAATGCTGGGTGCTGGGTGCTGAGTGCAGCGTGTTGAGTGCTGGGTGCTGGGTACTATGCGCTGAGTTCTGAGGGTGCTGCATGTTGGGTGATGAGGGTGCTGTGGGTTGGATTCTGAGTGCTAGTGCTGGGTGCTGGGTGCCAGTGCAGACTGAGACTCAGAAGGTCGCGCACTCCTGGGGTCGGGCAGCTGGCTGGAGCAGCCCCGGGTCTGCATATCTCGGTGCTAATGGCTACTCCTAACATCTCCCTGGGAAAGCCGTGGCCTTGTCCGAGTGGAAACGTCAGAACCGCGTGCTGAGCTTTGCTTCCTGGGCTGGGAGGTGGGCTTCACCAAGAGGGTGCTGTCCATCGCGTGCACCCCAGGCCGCCTCAGCCCCAGGCCTCTGCCTTCACCCTCTGGCCCCCAGCGGCCCAAGAACTGGCGGGAAGGCCACAGGTGGAGGGCCTCTTGGGAGAGGAAGAAGTGCAAGGGCTGCGGGCAGGAGGAGGAAGCAAGGAGAATAGAAACAGTTTAACAGAAGGTGAGGGCGGAGTCCCAGCAGACTGCCAGCCTCAGGCCCTGGAGGGTCCTTGGGGCCGAGGACCATCTTGCTCTTAGCGTCCTTCAGAAGGAAGCCTCTGGAAATGGGTCTGCTCTGCGCCTTGTCCACGGGCTGCTGTCTGCCAACACCCTGCTGGCGGAGCCCGCCCTGCGCAGGAGCAGACACGGCCGGGTCCCTGAGTCCCCACACGGTAACACCCCGGTGCCCCCGTGCCTCGCCGTCCCACCCCAGCTGTGCATCGGGCTGTGGACAAGGGGGTCTGTGCACCTGGCACCGGGCCTGCGTGGAGGTGGCTAGGAGGGGCTGCTGGGGGGCAGAAGCTCGCGAGCCTCTGCTCCCGCCTCAGGTGGCCTCAGGGCCCGGGCCCCTCCCCCTGGCCCTGTGCCCCTCCCCTGGCAGGCTGGGCAGCGGGTGAGCGCAGGGGAGCTGGGGTCCAGGCGCGAGGAAGCCGGCGGCCGCGCCATCTGTCTCAGATCCTGGTTCTGTTTGGACTCGCTAATCGGCATTTTCATCTCGCCTCTGTCTCCATGTGTCCCCTCCTGAAGCCAAGACCAGACGCGCCACCTGGCACCTGGCTTAGCAGGCAGGGACAGCGGTGGCCTGGGGCCTCTCCCCGACGGGTATGGAACATCTGACCGGTGCCCCAGACCAGCAAGAGAGGTTTTCAAGGCCACAGAGGCAGGAGGAGCATCACAGAAGATGAGGGCAGTGCAGGCCGGGGTCTGATTTAGTCAAGACTAGAGCGGGGACCTTCCACGTGACCAGCCAGCCGGCCAGCCCCCCGGCCGTGCCCCTTGGCCAGCTTCAGGAGGCGAGGCCGCCAGGCCTGGGGCCAGAGCATGGTGGTCAGCAGGGTGAGACAGGGCCCATGCCTTGTGCCTCCCATCCCCGAGGGCTGGGCAGAGACACTCAGGAGGGGGTGGGCTCTGTCTGCCGGCTAGGATGAGGCAGAAAGCCCACTCGCCCTCCTCCGGTTCCTTTGGAGCTTGGCCAGCGGGTGGGAGTGCGGCTGGGCAGGCGTTCGGAAGCCGGGCCCCGGGGCGGTGGATGATGGACAGTGGACGGTGGCGAGACAGGTTTGGCTGCTCCTTGGACGCTGGTCTACTCCTTGGCCCGGGGTGTCGAGGAGACTCTGACGCAGGCCAGGCAGGCGGTGCCCGCGGACCCCGGCCACAGGCCCCTCAGGCCAAGCACCCTCCACAGGGCAGCGGGGTGGGCGTCTTTGAGGGGCGTCGCTTTATGTTTCGCTTTGCAAGAACATTAACTGTTGAATGTGTGTCATCACAATTAACGTCTGATCTAACTTGTGTCACCTTAACTTTCACCTTTTTAAAATGCTTCCTTGCTATTTCACTTATTTAATCTTAATACATGGACTAAATTTTCTTTTTAAAAACCTTCTTCAGTGTTTTGGAACCCGCACGCCCTTTGAAAATATTATTCAAGCTCTAATTGTTGCTGTCAGGAGCGACGCTGTGTGTTTCAAGCTCTTGCCAAGTCCTTGCAGCAGTTCTGTGAGCCCCTCTGTCCGGCCTTCACCCACACCCACCTCTGTTCTTTGTGATTTCGATCTGGAGGATTGGTATTACAGCCGATGTTTTCTTAATACATAAACGTATTTTAATCTTTGCATTCAATTTGTTGAGGTATTTATCCACATTTCTTTTTTAACATGAAAGTGGGTTTTTTTCCTACCATGAAACAAATGTTCATTGTAGGGAATTGAAATAATACAGAAAAGCATAAAGAAGTGATATGGAAAATTGAGACACCGCATTGCTTTCAAAGTCATCTGCTAGAATCACTCATTACTTATTTGAAATAATATTATTTTTTTCCAGGAGAAATGCCTTCAGATCTATTTCTAATTTTAAAAGACTCTGCAAAGTTCTTTATGCTGTCCATTTATTAGAACTAGTTCGGGGGTCAGCTGGCTATTCCAAAGCTGGGGGAGAAGGATCAGCCTGCCACGGTGACTGTGGTTTAAAACAGCTTTAGACAGAAAACGCTGGACAGCGTTGTTTCCCGACAGCAGCTCTTTGAGCAGTGTGTGTTTCAGGGAAGTTTCCGTCTGTTGTGTAGACAGGTTTAGACGAAACTCGCCCTTTGGGTGATTAGCTACAGAATCAGTACAGACTTAACTCCAAGTTCCAGGAACGGTTTGTACATATTTGCCCACCTTCCTCCCATCCTCCTGGCAGAGGCGGGGCTGCAGGTATAATTCGAATCCAGACCCAAGGAGCCCATTGGAACGGAAAGTGCCAGCAAGGAGCGGTCCTTGTGGACGCGTGCCCACTGTTCCTCAGTAATGCGCTCGTGGATCATCTCAGACATTCTGCTAGTTTCCTGGAATGGGTGGGGGCCCTGAGCTGGGAGAGACCTCCTTCCCCTCCCCCCATGTCCCCTCGGCAACAGGCGCCTTGACGACACTCTTTCCTCCTGAACCTGTGGTTTGCCCTGAGTTAACACGTATCTCGTTTCCTGTTTGTCTGATTTTCTGTGTTCTCGCTAACTCTTCCCGTGCTCCAGCAGCCCCACCCCCTCACGATATTCCCACGTGGTTGAAGGTCCCAGACAAACTGCTGGAGCTGCTGCCCGGGACTCGGGCACATTCCGCCCCATCGGCACGTGCGCTGTCCCCGCCTCATGGACGAGGCCCCTCTCCTTGCTCCTCTCCTGACGGGCCTTCGGGAACTTTCCAACAGAGGGCGCGCGGGAGGGCCATGGCGTCTATTCTGCCTTGGGGCATAACTGCCAGTTGGGCTGGGTATAAAGTTGTCGATTTTAGAGCATTTCCTCCTTGGCTTTTGAAGCCTTTTTTCAGTTGTCTTGCAGGTTCTAAAGTTGCTGTGAAGTCACATGTTGTTCTCACTTCCAGTGCTTTTTACATGACCACTTTGCTTTTCTCTCTGGAGGCTTTTACAGTTTCCTCCTTGACTTGGCATTTTGAAATTTCAAGCTCTCAGGACCTTGCTGTGGGTCTTCTTTCATCCCCCTCGGGCGCACTTACTCAGCCCGGGGACAGGGCTCTGGCTGCCTCCTTGCTGGTCCCTCACCGGCCCCTCTCAGCTCCGGGCCACTCTGCTCTGATTCTCTGTTTCCTTGTGTCTTCTTTCCCGTTGTTCATCTCCTTATCTTTTGTTCTACTTTCTGGGATATTTCCTTACTTTCGTTTTCTAACTCTTCAGCTGAATTTTTCATTTCTGCATTTATATTTTCAACTTCCAAAATCTCTTCCATGCCTTCTGAACTCCCTCCCTTTCAAGAGTTCCCCTGGCCCTTGTCCTGTCTCCTCTGAGCACCCTTGCCTGTCTGGGTGCCATCTTCATGCTGGGGGCTCTCTGGGTGAGTTCTGAAAGCCTGGCTGAGGTCCTGCGTGCTGTGGGGGACTTCTGGCTTACCTGTGGGAGGAACATGTGGGAAGCTGGCTTTTACGTTTGGAGAGCCCCAGGTGATAGCATCTTTCGGTCTTGTTGGGGGGCGTGGCTGCATTTCTCCAGAAGCAGATTCTGCGTGGCTGGATGGCGGGTTCCGTGAGCAGGGCAGTGGGTGGGGGCTTGGTGAGGTCCCCAAGTTCGGGAAACAAATATCCCCTTGACCCCTGTCTGCAGGTGGATGCGTCACCTCTGCCCCCACAGTGCCTGAGACTGGTCTGACCCTGGAGGCCCTCTGGTTCAGTTTCTCCAGCGAAACGGGTTTTTGATTCCCCCTTGCCGCTTGGGTGGTTGGTCCGCAGGGCGTGGAGCGCAGGTGCCCCTCATGCGGACCTCAGCCCCTCCCTCGCGCCCCACCTCCCCCAGGGCCTAGCGCCTCTGATCCCAGAGTCGTCCTGGGTTCTGCCAGCACATCAGCTTGGCCTCTTCCCCTGTTCTTGCTTGGGTGCCGCCTGCACGTCTGCTCTCCATTTCCCCAAATTGGATACCTCAGCTACCTTGTTCTCTCCTCTCCTGTTCTGTTTGTCCTTGTGGAATTATACTTTTACATTTCCTTGCTCCAGTTTTAGTGGGGTTGTGGAAAGCAGTGTAGATAAGCACGTGCGTTCGATCCAGCATGTTTAACTAGAACACGGTACCGTCAGTTGTTAGACCTCCTGGAATTAGGACATGGAGCACAGGGTTAGCTGGAGTGAGCCCGCCGGGTGTCGGGAAGACCAGTGCAGGCAGACCTCAGAGATATTGCGGGTTTGGTTGCAGACCACCGCAATAAAGAATATCGCAATAAAGTGAGTTGTGTGAATTTTTTGGTCTCCCAGTACAAATAAAAGATGTGTTTACACTACAGTGTAGTCTGTTAAGTGTGCAATAGCATTATGTCTAAAAAAACAGTGTACGTATCTTTTTCTTTTAAAACTTTCTGGGGTCTATTTCTTTCTTTTTCTTTATCTCTTTCTTTATTTATGGCTGTGTTGGGTCTTCGTTTCTGTGCGAGGGCTTTCTCTAGTTGCGGCAAGCGGGGGCCACTCTTCATCGCGGTGCGCGGGCCTCTCACTATCGCGGCCTCTCTTGTTGCGGAGCACAGGCTCCAGGCGCGCAGGCTCAGCAGTTGTGGCTCACGGGCCTATTTGCTCCGCGGCATGTGGGATCCTCCCAGACCAGGGCTCGAACCCGTGTCCCCTGCATTGGCAGGCAGATTCTCAACCGCTGCGCCACCAGGGAAGCCCAGTGTACACATCTTGATTGAAAAATTTTTCTGCTAAGAAATGCTAACCATCTTCCGAGCCTTCAGTGAGTCATCATCTTTTTTGCTGGTAGAGGGTCTGAAACATTGTGAGAATTACCAAAATGTGACAAGAGACATGAAGTGAGTAAATGCTATTGAAAACATGGTGCCAGTAGTCTTGCTTGATGCGGGGCTGCCACAGACCTTCAATTTGTGAAAAACACAGTATCTGCAAAGCACAATAAAGCAAATCACAGTAAAACGAGGTACGGCGATATTAGGGCAAGTAGTATTACGGCATCTGGTATTAGGATGCCTGGTATTAGGACACCTGGTTAGGATGCTTGGTATTAGGATAAGTAGTATTACAGCATCTAGTGTTGGGATGCCTGGCATTAGGATGTCTGGTATTAGGATGCCTGGCATTAGGATGTCTGGTATTAGGATGCCTGGCATTAGGATGCCTGATGTTAGGATGCCTGCCATTGGAACGCCTGGTATTGGGACGCCTGGCATTGGGACGTCTGGTATTAAGACGCCTGTCATTGCACTTGAATGAATTCACTACCATTGACTTAGCCAGTACCTAATGTTGTGCATCACACGTCCAGCCTCTTTGCACTTATAAACAATGTTGCAGTGGGCATTCCTGCACTTACATCCTGTCAGTCTATATATATTTATTGAGTTCTTAACCATAAGCCAGACACACAGACAGAGGGTCTCTATCTGATGAAGCATACATTCTAGTGTCAGAAACAGATAAACAAAACCCAGGTAAACAAACACTAAACGTGAGGCCTCAAGAGGTGCCGCGTGGGAGAGAGTCAAGCAGGAGCTTTGTCTTTCAGGTGGCTTCTTGTGTTCAGGTGGCAGTGCTGTGGCTGCAGAGGGTGGCCTTCAGGAAACCACGATATCCTTGTGTTTTGGTTTTTTAAATTAATTTTTATTGGAGTGTAGTTGCTTTACAATGTTGTATTAGTTTCTGCTGTACAGCAAAGTGAATCAGCCATACGTATACATATAGCCCCTCTTTTTAAAAAAATTTCTTTATTTTATTTCTTTATTTTTGGCTGTGTTGGGGCTTTGTTGCTGCGCGCGGGCTTTCTCTAGTTGTGGCAAGCGGGGGCTACTCTTCCTTGCGGTGCGTGGGCTTCTCGTTGCAGTGGCTTCTCTTGTTGTGGAGCACAGGCTCTAGGCACGCGGGCTTCAGTAGTTGTGGCACGCGGGCTTCAGTAGTTGTGGCACGCGGGCTTCAGTAGTTGTGGCGCACGGGCTTAGTAGCTCCACGGCATGTGGGATCTTCTCGGACCAGGGATCGAACCCGTGTCCCCTGCATTGGCAGGCGGATTCTTAGTCACTGCTCCAGCAGGGAAGTCCTTATCCCCTCTTTTTTGGATTTCCTTCCCATTTAGGTCACCACAGAGCACTGAGGAGGGTTCCCTGAGCTCTACAGCAGGTCCTCATTAGTTCTCTATTTTATACATGGTACCAATAGCACGCGATATCTTTGTTGACATGAATACAATACGGCAGAAGGATGTGCACGGCTAATCTTCTGCCACACGTTTCCAAACTGCCCTCTAAGTAGATCTCGCTAAAATATGCCACGGCCAGGCTCCATCATGCAGATCACACACATGCTCCCCAACATGGGGTTTTGTCAAACTACTGCTGATTGGATGGATAAACTTGATCTCATTTTTAATTACATTTTGGGGATAACAGTGTGATTTAACATCTTTCATTCACTCAGCAAAATTTTTGAATACCCAGTATTTGCCATTATTTATGATTTATACATTTTAGGTGAATTTTCTGTTATTTACCATTCCATGTTTGTCATTTGCCGTTTAACTCTATGATTTTCACCATACGTATTTATACAGTCAGCTCTGTCAGTGCTTCCTCGTTATGGTTTGTGTTTTCCCACTTCTTTGCATGCCTGGAAGATTTTCACGGGATGCCGCACATTGTGACTTGGTTCACCCTGTCACTGCTGGATATTTTTGTTTTCCTAAATACACGCGCTTTGTTCAGTACGTGATCAGGTTGTTTAGAGACAGCTTGATTCTTTCCTGTCTTGTTTTTAAGCTTTGTTAGGTGGGATCAGAGACATGTTTAGTCTGAGGATAATTTTCCCCACAACCGAGGTTGTCCCTTCTTCTTATTCTCAGGGATGCCTGGTGATCTGTGGCTTTTTCTGCTCTTCCTCTTGGGAGCATTCTCGTAAAAGGCGGAGATGTTGGATTGGGTAGAAAATCAAGACCCAACTTTATGAGGCCTATAAGAAACCCACGTGAAATATAAAGACACAAATAAGGGAAAAGTAAAAAGATGGAAAAAGAGAAGCCTTGTTAATATTAATCAAAAGAAGCCTGGAGGGGCCACATCAATGTCAGACAGAGTAGATTTCAGAGCAAAGATTGTGACCAAGGGTGAAGACGGCCCTGTCCTAGTGAGAAAGGAGCCAGTTAATCAAGAGGACACCACAGTCCCGACCATTTCTACAAGTAATAACTGAGCTTCAAGACGTGAGCAAAAACCGGTAGAACTTAGAAGAGAAACAGACAGCCTGCAGGTTCGGGTGGCGACGCTCAGAAGGGCGCACAGACCTGAGCAAACTGCCAACCGACCTGGCCGACTGATTCTACAGACACTTCAGATGACAGCTCACAGAGCGTTTACCAAGATGGACCTTATTCTTGGCCACAAAACCAGTCTCAATAAACGTAAAAGATTCCAGTCATTCAGAATGTGTTCTCTGTCCACACTGGGATGAAACAAGAAATACGTAACAGAGAGATACCTGGGAACTACCCCCAGATACTTGGAAACTGAACAACACACTTCTAAACAACCCATGGGGCCAAGAAGGGATCAAGAGGGAAATTAGAAATTATTGTAAACTGAATGGAAATTAAAAAAAGGTTATTTGTGGGATTCAGGAAAGTCATGTTTAGAGGGAAATTTATATCACTAAACACCTCAGTAGAACTGAAGAAAAGTCTCAAATGATTAACTTCAACTTCTTTTTTAAAAAATATTTATTTATTTATATTTTATTTGGCTGCGTCGGGTCTTAGTTGTGGCATGTGGGATCTAGTTCCCCAAGCAAGGATTGAACCCAGGCCCCCTGCACTGGGAGTGCAGAGTCCCAACCACTGGACCACCAGGAAAGTCCCTTAACTTCAACTTCTAACATCTGAAACTAGGAAAAGAAAATCAAATGAAACCCAAAATAAGTAGAAGAAAGGAAATAAAGATCAAAATAGAAATTAATGCAATGGGGGGTGGGGATGAAAAAAGTTAGTTAAGAAGATTAATAAAATTGGACTTGTATCCAGAATATATAAAGAACAATTACCATTCAATAATAAGATCAACAACCCAATCAAGAAATGGGCAGAAGGGGCCTCCCTAGTGGTGCAGTGGTTAAGAATCCGCCTGCCAATGCAGGGGACACGGGTTCGAGCCCTGGTCTGGGAAGATCCCACATGCCGCGGAGCAGCTAAGCCCGTGCGCCACAACTACTGAGCCTGTGCTCTAGAGCCCTCGAGCCACAACTACTGAAGCCCGCATGCCACAACTACTGAAGCCTGCGCGCCTAGAGCCCGTGCTCCGCAACAAGAGAAGCCACCACAATGAGAAGCCCATGCACCACAACGAAGAGTAGCCCCCGCTCGCCGCAACTAGAGGAAGCCCACGCGCAGCAACGAAGACCCAACACAGCCAAAAATAAATAAATAAATAAAATAAATCTATTAAATATATATATATATATATATCATGCACATGACTTTAAAAAAAAAAGAAAGAAATGGGTAGAAGCTCAAGGAGGTGGACCATAGCCCTCAGCTCAAATTGGGAGATTGAGGTGGCAGGTCACAACGAGAGTATGACCTAGATGGGATAGGAGGGGATGAGAAGGGCACTGCATCCTCTGGGGTCCTCCTCCCCAAACCCATCACCCAGTCTAATCAAGAGAAAAACATCAGACAAATCCTAATTGAGAGACATACAAAATTCCCGAAAAGCACTCCTCAAAGCTGGCCAGGTCATCAAAAACAAGGAAAGTTTGAGAAATTGTCGCAGCCCAGAGGTGCCTAAGGAGATGTGATGACTGACGTATATGGTCTCTGGACGGGATCCCAGAACAGAGAGGGAACCTCAGGCAGACACTATGGAAATCAGTTAATAATAACGTTATTGACGTGGGCTCCTCGATTGTGACAGTTGCACTATAATGTTATGTGTTTGCGGGGCACGTGGGAACTCTGTACTGCCTTTCTTCATAATTTTTCTGTAAATCTAAGATTGTTCCAAAATAAAAAGTGCATTTTTGAAAGACGATTTGAATAGGGATTCCATCAAAAAAGATATAAAAATAGCTACTAAGCACATAAAAGATGCTTCACATCCCTGTTCAGGAGAGAAATGCGGCGGCTGCTTCACACCCACCACAGTGGTTAGAACTTCAGGGACAGTTAGGCGCACGTGTTGGCGGGAACGCGGGGAAATGGGAGCCCCCGTACACACGCTGGTGGGAGTTTAAAATGGTACAACTACTCCGGAAAACAGTGTGGCGGTTCCTGAAAAGTGGAACCTCAGTTTGCCATACGACTCCGTGTCCACTCGTGGGTATCTCCCCACGACAAATGAAGCAGGCACGCACACAAAGACTTGTCCGTGCGGCTTTATCCACAAAGACCAAACTGGAAGCACCCCAGTGTCCGTTACCGGTGACTGGACACACCCTCGGTGCTCACCCTCGCAGCCCTACAGGGGAAGGAGCGGTGGGCACTCAGCAAAGCCTCACCCCGGGGGGCAGCCGGCCGCTTCCCACGCTGGCCGCCTGTGCTGTGACTGTGTTTATGTAAGATTCTGGGGAGTGACCTGCAGGCACAGAAAGGGGACCAGAGGTCTTCTGCACGTGGTTTGGTGGGAGGAATTACACGGGGCCACCAGGAACTTCGGGAGGACGGACGTGTCCAGTATCCTGACTGTGGTGATGGCTCCATGGATGTACGTGTTTGTCTAATTGCGTGATTTATAGTATGGCCGCTACGCCTCCATTAAGCTGCTTTAAGATGGGTTGTGTTACCGAGGACGCCTGCCGTTGGGATGGTCAAGTGTGTGGACCACGGCGCCTGAGGCGGGTTCCAGGTAGGCCGGGGACAACGAGAGCTTCAGCCCCCGCCCTCGTGCCTGCGGGGCGGCCCGTCAGCTCAGCAACCTCCACCGGAGAGGAAGGGAGAGGCCGTGCCGGGACCCCGGGCGGGGGCTGGGAACAGGCGCACGGCCCCTGCCGCACCAGGGGGGCTGGGGGCCCGACAGCGTCGGCACATAACTGCTTTCTGATCGGGCCACCTTTGCCTCCCTAAAATGAACCTTTTCTGTAGAATTCTGTAAGAAATGCCAACCTTCAGTCCCATCTCTGGCTTAGCATTTGGCACTGCTGTTTCCGCGGGAGCCTGGCCCACCCCAGCCGAGTTCTGGCATCGTTCTTGTGCTGATTTCACAGAAATAGCCAGCAGGATTTCCTTCTTTTCCTCCCTTCCAAGAACATTCTAAACATGGTAGGAATTATCTGTTTCTTGACTGCTTGAAAGAATGCATCTGTGAATTCGTAGACACAGTTCTGAGTTTTTGACAACATTTTTTAGAAAATCTACTTCACGCAGGTTTTCAAGTGTATGGATAGAGTGTAAAGGTGTTATCTGATCACTCTAACGTCTAATGTCTAATGCAGCTGATTCTCCCGCATTTTTTCCTGAATTCGCGTATCTTTGTGCCCTTTTCCCGTCCCCTCGACCCGAGCGGCCCGTCTGTCCACGTCCGCGGCGTTTGAAGCTCCGCCTCTTTAGGGCGGTGCCCTTGCTGGTGGCTGAGCTCGCCCTCGCCCCGCCCACCGCCCCCAGGCCGGAGCCCAGGTGTGAGGCCCTGCGGCCCCAGGGGTTTGCGGGCTGGCTGCCCCGAAGATCTCACTAGATCTTGCATCGCATCGTACTCAAGCTCCCAGAAATGGCAGTGACTGTAGTTTCACCCGTGTTTTCTAACGCATAAGAGAAACTTCACGTCTGTGGGTTGGGAGGAGGGCTCTTGTTCCCAGTTTCCCTGTTTGTCGTGCTGTCTGCTTTCCTGACACCATCAGACACTCGGTCTCATTCCTACTTTGAAAACATGTTGAGGTTGTCTCTGCAGCCTGACATTTTTTTGTGAGACATGGGATTATAAATCGATTTAAATTTTCTCTTTTCTTATTGTGATAAAACGTACATGACATAAAACTTGCCGTTTTAACTATTTTTTGGGGAGTGGGGCTGCATTGGGTCTTCATTGCTGCATGGGCTTTCTCTAGTTGCGGCGAGTGGGGGCTACTCTTTGCTGCGGTGCACGGGCTTCTCATTGCGGTGGCTTCTCTTGTTGCGGAGCACAGGCATCAGTCATTGTGGCGCCCGGGCTCAGTAGTTGTGGCATGCGGGCTCTAGAGTGCAGGCTCAGTAGTTGTGGCGCACGGGCTTCGTTGCTCCGCGGCATGTGGGATCTTCCTGGACCAGGGCTCGAACCCGTGTCCTCTGCACTGGCAGGCGGATTCTTAACCACTGCGCCACCAGGGAGGTCCCTTAACTATTCTTAAGTGTACAGTTCAGTGGCATTAAGTACATTCACGTTGCTGTGCAGCCATCAACATCTGTTTCCAGAACTTTTCAATCTTCCCAAACTGAGACTCTGTCCCCATGAAGCACTGACTCCCCCACCCCTGGCTCCCACCATCTACTTTCTGTCTCTTTGATTTTGCCTACTTTCAGGACCTAGTGTAAGTGGAATCGTACAGTATTTGTTCTTTTGTATCTGGCTTGTTTCATTTAGCATGATATTTTTAAAGTTCACCTGCATTGTAGCATGTGTCAGAATTGCATTCCTTTTAAAGGCTGCATAGTATTCCATTGTATGGACGGACCGCATTTTGTTTATCGTCATCTGTCGGTGGGCGTTTGGGTTGTTTCCACCTTTGGGCTACTGTGATGCTCCTGCTGTGAGCACGGGGTACGTACATCTACTTTCAGTTCTCTCAATGTTCCTGCTTTCAGTTCTTTTGAGTTTATACCCAAAAGTGGATTTGCTGGATCCTATGGTAATTCTAGATTTAATGTTTTGAGGACCCTCCGTACTGCTTTCCACGCAGCGGCACCATCTTAAGTTCCCACCAGCAGGGCACAGGCCTCTGGTTTCTCCACATCCTGGCCGACACTTGTTCCCTGGGTTGGGTTTGGTTTGTTTGTGTTGTAAATAGTGGCCATCATAATGACTGTGAGGTGAACCTCTTCGTGGTGTGGACGGACGTTTCATTGCTCTTTGTGACCATTCCATGAGTCTGAAAAAAACACAGGCTTTGTTTTTAGGATCTAGGTTTGGCATGAACCTGGTTTGTAACCTGCCAATCTGTTTTCTGTCTTTAGATAATCATAAAAACGTACACAGCGTTTTTTTTCTCCTTGTCTGCACTTGGCCCTCGTAGCGTATGGTGGAGCCTCCTGCACGCGGCCGCCTGGGACTCCCTGACATGGGGCATCGTGGCCGCATGGCCCTGTGCCCTAGAGGTCAGCTCGTCTCCAGCCATTTGCAGGGGCCGCAACCGAAACAAACAGGCCAAGTCAGCGGCCTCAGCAGGGGCTCCTCCAGGGACGGGTGTAGTTTATTGGGATGGACGTAGGGAGGGGCCGGCGGGGTGGATGGGTGAGTGGATTCTGAACACGCTTGAGTGTGATTGCGGCCCAACCCACTGAGAGCACACCTCCGCCCAGACTGGGGGGGCACCTTCCTGGGCTCCCCAGCAATAGACATGGTCGCATTTAAAACATCTCCAGGGCTTCCCCGGTGGCGCAGTGGTTAAGAATCCACCTGCCAGTGCAGGGGACACGGGTTCGAGCCCTGGTCTGGGAAGATCCCACATGCCGCGGAGCAGCTAAGCCCGTGCACCACAACTACTGAGCCTGTGCTCTACAGCCTGCGCGCCACAACTACTGAAGCCCGTGCACCTAGAGCCCGTGCTCCGCAACAAGAGAAGCCACTGCAAAGAGAAGCCCGCGCACCGCCACAAAGAATAGCCCCCGCTTGCTGCAACTAGAGAAACCCCGCACGCAGCAAAGAAGACCCAACGCAGCTAAAAATGAATAAATAAAATAAATTTTTTTTTAAATTAAAAAAAAAAAAAAACATCTCCAGTCAATGACCTTCTCACTGTTACTCTCCAGGTGTTTCCGGGACCCACAGCAGGGATACCATTTCCCATCCGTAAGGCACCTGGATCAGATCTCCTGTGACATTTATTCTGCCACGTGAACCCTAACTTTATCTAAACCCCCAAAAAAGAAAAAAGAAAGAATTGTGGGAGTTTCCGTTGGAAGCGTAACCCCGGTTGCGTACAATCATGTATTAACTTTGGAGGAACTGGCGTCTTCATGACACTGAGCCAGCCCGTCAGGAACCTCAGGAGTCTGTGCAAAGCCATCACATTTAAGGAGGTGATATTTTCTACATGCACGTGCCATAGGTCTCTTTGTTAAACATATTCCTATTTTCTACATTTATAATCATTGTAAATGGACCATTGTTTCCATTTATGTTTCTAGCTTGTTATTGATAGTATGAGGCAAATTTTAAAAATAAACATTTATCTATAAATATTGCACTTAGTCATTCTGCCACATTCCATCATTGGTTCTGGTTGGTTTTCACTGGAGTGTCATGAGTTTTTTAGGTATATGATCATGTCACCGGCAAAAGAGGTGGGTGCGGAGAGAGAGAGAATTTGATATCTCCTTTTATAGTATAATACCCCTTAATTTTTCTCCTTATGAAATTCAGTAGACCCTCCAAAACAATTTTTTAAAGGTAACAATGAAGTTCCTAAACTTTCTCTTTTTCTTCTTTAAAATTAAAGGCTATAATTTTTCCTCCAAAAACAGTTTTAGCCATGGATCCTAAGTTTAGACAGAAAGTGCTTATTTTTCTTTGCTTTCTAGAGTTTTTACAATTTCAGTTTTTATTTCCCCTTCAACTTAAGGATTAATTAGGGACATGTTTCTAAAAGTCAAACTTGTAAAGTTATGGGTTTGGTCGTCTTTTCATTATTTGTGATTTGACCAGGTGATGACTGGGGAAGATGGCCTGTATAACATCTCTCATTGCTCGTTTGTTAGGGTTTTAGATCAGTTTGGCTGTGATGTGATTGACGCCGGCTGAGCACTGGCTGGGTAAAGTGCGTTTCCCTGGGTTCTGACTGTTGCACGGCCCCTTGGCAACCCGCAGCCCCCCACCTGCCCTGGGCCCCAGGCAACCCTGACGTGTTTGCGGTCACCATACACTGATTTGCACTTCTGTTTACATTAAGTGAAATCATAGAATTTGTGCCTGGCTCTTTTCACTCAGCGTAAAGGTTTTGAGATTCCTCCACGCTGCCGAGAGCATCAGTGCCCTTGGGTGGACGGACCAGCCTTCGTGTGTTCATTCACCTCCTGACGGGCGTTGAGGGGCCTCTCTTTTGGGCTCTTACAGATTGGGCTGCACAGGCCGTTCCCACTGCGTCTCCATGTCTCTGGGTAGATGCCGAGGAGTGGGATTGCGGTAGAGGTGCACGTTTAATTATAGGAAACCGTCAAACTGTTGTCCCAAGCGGCTACACCCCCGCCGTCCTGCCGGCCGCGGGCGAGGGTCCTGGGTCCTCCCCGGCTTCCCAGCACATGCTGTGCTTGGTCTTTCTCATCGCAGACACTCGTGTGGGCGCCTGGTGGTCTCGCTTTGTGAGTTCAGTTTGCACCCTCACGACCGAGCGTGTCGATCAGCTTTTTGTAAGAGCAGACACGTCTTTTCAGGTTCTTACTTGCCATCTGTATCTCTTCTCTGGTAAAATGTCTATTCAGATCTTCTGTTTTTAAAATCAGGTGGTTTGTGTTCTTGTCCTTGAGTTGTAAGAGTTCGTTATGTATTCTGGATATAAGAGTTTATCAGACGTATGGTCTGCAAATATATTCTCACAGTCTTGCCTTTTCTTTTTTTTTTTTTAACAGTGTCTTTTGAAGAACTGTTTTTTGAAAAGTTTTTGTTGATGAAGTCCAATTTATCAGTTTTTCTTTTAAGGCTCATGCTTTTTGTCACCTATGTAAGGAATCTTTGCCTAGGTCAAGGTCACAAAGATTTTTCTTTTATGCTTTCTTCTAGAAGTTTTATAATTTTAGCTTTTCCATTAGGTCTATTACCGAGCTTTGTATGAGGTGTGAGGTTAAGGAAGACATTTTTGAGTTTGTTTGTGCGTTTGCGTAGGAATATCTCATTGTTTTAGTGCCACTTGTGAAAAGACTATCCTTTCTTCACTGAACAATCTTTGCAACTTTGTCAAAAACTCACTTGACCATATATGGGTGGGTCTATTTCTGGACTGCCTATTCCGTTCCATGGGTCCACATGTCAATTCTCCTGTCAGTACCATACTGTCTGGATTATAGTAGACCTTGGAAGCAAGCAGGGTAAGTCCTCTAAAGTTGTTCTCCTTTTGCAAGATTGTTTTGTCTATTCTAGGTCTTTTGCCATTTCCATATAAACTTTAGAATCAGCTGGTAAATTTGTTCAAAAAAGCCTATTTGCATTTTGTTTGGGATTGCCCTGAATCCATAGATCAGTCTCGGGAAAACTGATCTCATAGCAGTGCTGGGCCCATGAACATGGTGTATCTCTCTATTTGTTTAGGTCATTTCAAATTTCTCTCAACAATTCTATAGTCTTAGGTAAAACAGGCTTGCACATCTATTATCAATATAGTCATAGATTTTTATGTTTTTGTCAGCATTGCTAATGGAATTGTTTTTATTACTTTTCTTTTTAATAAATTTATTTAGTTATTTATTTATTTTTGGCTGCGTTGGGTCTTCACTGCTGTGCGCGGGCCCCCTCTAGTTGTGGCGAGCGGGGACCACTCATTGCGGTCGCCTCTCCCGCTGCAAAGCACGGGCTCCAGGCACGTGGGCCTCAGCAGTTGTGGCTCTCAGGCTCCAGAGCGTAGTTGTGGTGCACAGGCCCCGCCACTCCACGGCTTGTGGGATCCTCCCGGACCAGGGATCGAACCCACATCCCCTGCATTGGCAGGCGGACTCTCAACCACTGCGCCACCAGCGAAGCCCTGGAATTGTTTTTAAATTTCAACTTCCAATTGTTAGCTGCTAATATATAACAATCCATTTGTTTGTTGTTTATTAATCTTGTGACCTTGCTAGATTCACTTATTTGTTCTAGTAGTGGTTTTATAGATTCCTTCAACTTTTCTGCACAGATGATATGTTGTTTGTTAACAAAGACAGTTTTACTTCTTCCTTTTCAATCTTCATGCCTTCTGTTTCTTTTCTTGTCTTAGTGCAATGGCCAGACCCTCCAGTACAAGGGGATTGGGAGCATCCTTTGCTCGTTACTGAGTGAGGAAAGTGTTCAGTATTTCACCACAGACTATGATGTTAGCTGAAGGGTTTGCTAAGGTTTTGTTTGTGGCTGAGTACGTAATACATAGCTGTTAAATGTTTAAAACTCATTATTTGCCAAATATTCACTGAGCACCTACTATGTGCCAGGCACTGTTGCAGGTGTTGGGAGGACAGCCATGCGCTGGTCAGGGTCCCTGCTCTCAAGGCGCTTGCCTTCTGTTGGCAGAGACTGACACAAAGAAGCCAGCAAGCATATAGTGTCACTTCAGGTAACGAGACGGGCTATGTAGGACCATAAAGCTGGGTGATGGGACGGCGGGTGGTGAGGGCTGTTTTTCTTTGCCCACTTTATTTTGGGTTCATATTCAGATTGATAATCAATAAAAATTTGTGGCGTTACGTGAGAGTCTAGTTTCATGCTTCCCACAAAGGGCTCAATCACCCAGGGAAATATGGCTCTCTTCTCCAGGGTTCTGAGGCCCCTCCTGTCACTGGCCACGTGTCCGAGCCCCGTGTCTGTGTGACTGCACGCAGTCTGTCCACTCGGTCACTCTGCCTCCCTCCCCTGCAGAACTGCACGCTGTGTCCCACGCATGGCAGCCCCTGGCGGGTTCACCTCCTCTGCGTCTCCCTGCGGTGTCTCCTGACCAGGGGCCTTCGCATTTCTTTATGCAACACTCTTCACTTGCCAATTGTCACAGAATTTCCTTTCTAGCTCTTGAGAGTCTGAGTGCGATTGCACAGATCTGTGACTCGGTTTGTGGAGAACAGACATTACATTACGGAGTCTCCCCATCCATAAGCATGACAAGTATCTTTCTTTACTTAGGTGTTTTTCAGTTTTTCATTAAATTTCATAATTTTTCCCATAGTTTTATTTCAAGTTTAAAAAGTATTTTTCTCTTTTAAAAAATTGACTTTAGTCTAAATGCAACATGGTACCCTGGATTGGATCCTGGAACAGAAAAAGGACATTAGTGGAAAAAGTGGTGACATCTGAATACAGCCTGCGGTTTGGTTGACAGCACAGTGTAGTTATTTTCGCTTTGATGAACGTACCAGGGTTAACACGGGGTGATGCTGGCCACTGGCGTTCAGGAGCCCTTGGACTACCTGCGTGACTCTTCTGTAAACCTAAAATTATTTCAAAATGAAGTTTTAGAGATCAGCTTTAATTTACGTACTGTTTAAATAGACATCGTTTCCATCATGTATGAGGTAGCGTAATCGGATGCAGCCAAGGTGGTGAATGCTGAGAAGGGTTTTGACCACAGGGGCCACCAGTGCGCACAAGGAGTCCCAGGAAAACCTGTCTAGAAAGACCCTGGGTTGGGAGCAAGTAGGAGGCGGTTCGGGAATTCAGCGCAAGGAAGAACGGCAGGTGCAAAGGCCCCAAGGTAGGGACATCGCAGCCCCTCACTCCACGGCGCCGCCCGCCCCGCCTCCCGCGGGCCTGCAGAGAAATCTGAGCATCTTCATCTCCTACAGAGTCGGGGTGGGTATTACGTCAGGGAGGGAGGAGGACCAGGGGGCGTGGACAGAGGGACCGGGCAGAGCTGCGGCAGGCGGAGGCCAGGGCAGGCCCGGGCCAGTCCCTGTCCACCGTCCACAGGCCGGGGTGCGGGCAGACCCCGTCTCCTCCTGTGCGGGCACCCCGCGGACGCTGTTCTAGAAAGCTCTCTCTAGCTGTTGGGTTTCTGCGTAACCCGCACCCCGCACCCAAGTGTGGGACCTGCTCCAGCGTTAGAAAGGTGCCGCCACCTCATCCTGCACTGAGGTCGTCCCCGGGGCTTTGTCTGACTGTCAAGGAGGGCTGGGACCCCCGCCCCCGCCCCGGCGCTCCCCTTCCCCGCTAGTCACCGGCAAGCTGAGGCTCCAAGAAGAGCGAGGGCAGGGGTGGGGTCAGCCCCTGTGCCCACGCCCCTACGTGGCCGGCGCAGCCGGCTGCGGGACCCCCGCCTGGGATTCGGGAGGCTTGGGCTGCGGCTCTCGGTCCAGCCTTGGGCACCGTGTGGGGACGGTGCGGGGGGCTGCGTGCGGAGGCGGGGTCGGGTGAAGGGCGGGGGCCGCAGGGGAGGGCCCGCAGCGTCTGTGCCAGATTTTGGTGCCGGGCATCCACACCGCGGTAGAGTGAGCATTGGTGCCCCGCCCCGGCCGTGGAGAGACCATCCGGCCTCCAGCGTCCCCTCCGCGTGCTGGGGTAGCTCCCCCCGGGCCCTCTCTGCCTCCTGGGGGCCAGCCCAGCGCTCCAGTGGGGGCAGGGCCAGGCCCCTGGTCTGGGGTGGGGCTCCTGGTGTGCAGAGCTCAGCACACAGCGGGTGCTCAGTAAACGCCTGTTGGATCACTAGGCCCAGAGCCCACACAGCACGTTGGAGGAGCAGGTCTGGGGACCCAGACCACCCAGGCAGGGAGGCCCCTCCAGCCCCCACCCCAGCCTCCACCCACTTTCCCTCTTGGGACAGAGATGTAGACGAGACTGGTTCACCCACCTCTGCCTTAAGATGCCAGGACTTTCCGGGGGGAGAAAGAGCTATCGGTCACTCTCACTTTAGCGTGAACGAGCTTGTTCAAGGGGGGAGATTGGCGTGAAAGCTGCCCACCAAAGCTGTGGGTGGCCCCCCGGCCAGGGAGGCTGGGAAGGTTGCAGCTGCTAACGGACTGGGGTTCGCTCCTGCTTCCCCCACCGCCTGCCGGGGACGGCAGCCCCAGAGGGGGGAGATGCCGGCCCCTCGTCCAGGGAGCGATGAGACAGTGTATCAGCAGCCCTGCTCATGACCAGTTTCCTTGAGCCACTGGCTTGAAATCTCCTTTGCAGAATTCTGCAGATGTGGGTGGAAACTGACGCGAGGCTCTTGGTTTTCTGTTAGCGTCTGTATCTGCGCCGTCCAGGCGGGCTCCCCGTCCCTACAGTCTGTGGTGGCGACTACCCTGCGACCCTGTAGTAGTTTCGGCAGCTAGGAAGGCCCACGTGGTGGGGTAGCTCCCCCCGGGCCCTCTCTGCCTCCTGGGGGCCAGCCCAGCGTGGTGCAGGCATGGCCCGGCCTGACGGAGGCCCAGTTTTCAGCCCAGAGCACTCAACCAGAAGTCGCCGCCTTCCCGCCAAACGGCTCCCTCTGGCCACACGGGGGGAGGGGGGTCACTCCCGAGGAACCGGCAGATGCAGCATTGGTGCAGGTGTCTGCAGGGCAGGGAGTCTCTCCCGGTTCGGTGCAGCACGGACCTGTGCAGCCTCGAACAGAACAGGAGTCCCTGGAGCGCTGAGGACAGCGCAGTGGAGACTCCGAGAGAAGCGGGCAGGACAGAGCTGGGCCTCGAAGCCAGGGCGGGGAAGGGGGCACCCCTGGATATGGGTGTAGAGGGGTGGTGGTGTCAGCACCCACCCACCCACCTCGCGGCTTGTTCCCGAGGCATGGACTCAACTAGCCTTGGGCCGCGCTTGGGAGGGACCATCACGGGATGAGAGGACAGAGGCAGGACCTGCAGAGACCGGTGGCTGGAGAGACGGGGGACAGGACAGCGGGCACAGGGCAGCAACCCGGCCAGGGGTCCCCTCAGGAGCGTGGCTGGTTCCCAGGGGGTGTGCAGGGGTGACGGGGCTCTGGCTTCACACCTGTCGGCCGTGTGTGGGTGTGTGCGGGGCGCTTCTGGGGGACTGGCCGCAGGGGCTGAGATCGGCTGACCCGCAGTGCTGACCACTGCGCTCCCCTCCCCATGATGCCCGTGCATCCGGGTGCAGTGGGGCTGGGGCCGCCGCGGGCCAGGACCACGCTCTGAGGCTGTAATTATGCATCTCTGTCCCGGGGGCCGAGCTGGAGAGAGCATCCGGGGAGGTGTTTGTTGTCGCCTGTGAATCAGGAGCTCACGAGGAAAGTGGGGCTGGCGAGGCAGAGAAATTATGGCCTTGGTGCTGCCACATGCAGCTGCCAGCAGTTCTGGGCCAAGGCCGGCCCCCAGCCCTACACAGTGACCGAGAGCCCGCCAGACGCCTGTCGCCTGTCCCCCGCGCCTCAGCCCACACAGCCGTGCACTCAGCCATGCTGCCACCTCGAGAGGCTGAGCCTCTGCTGCACTCCGGGCCCAGAGCAGACACACACACACACACACAGCCACCCACAGACACCGACAGACACACACGCTCCACCCCCGGAGCTCACACAGACACACCGCCGCGCACACAACCGCAGCACAGAGGCCTGCGTGTGCAGTTGAGCCCCCCTTACAAGCACAGCCTGAGGCCGCTGCCCTGCTGCACAGGCGAGCCGGGCGGGACGGGAGTGGGGCCGGGAGAGGGCGGGCCTGGCCTGACTCCCGCCTTCCTGTGCCCAGGGGCCACCAAGGACATGGGGAAGATGCTCGGGGGTGACGAGGAGAAGGACCCTGACGCCGCCAAGAGGGAGGAGGAGCGTCAGGAAGCGCTGCGGCAAGAGGAGGCGGAGCGCAAGGCCAAGTGCGCCAGGATGGAGGCGGAGCGCGAGGCCATGCGACAGGGCATCCGCGACAAGGTGGGCGCGAGGACGAGGACGGCCCCTGCACTGCGTGGACGGGGTGCTGCCAGACGAGGGCCTCCTGCTTCCCCTCCCTCCTTGCGGCTCTAGAACAGACCTTGGGGGTGGTCCAGCGGGAGGGGAACAGGCAGCTGAGGTCACCGCACCCCAGGGTCCACGTCTGCCACACGGGCTCACCGGGACTGGGGCCCACTCTGTGGGGCTCCAAGTCCTTCCTGGCCCTGACGGGAGGGACCCGGTCCCATCCTCCCGCGCTCCTTAGACGGGGTCAACCCTAACCCAACTCTTCCTGTTGCTGACCCCCGGGACTGCCCCAAAGGACCCGGAGGGGAGGCCCGCCCGGAGGGGAGGGGCAGGGCAGTCAGGGGCTGGCCCACAGGCAGGCCCGGGGTGGGTGAGTCGTAATGGGTGGGGGAGGCACCTCACCACCCCTGGGTGGGCCTCAGACAGGGTGTTGGGGGAGCAGGTCTGTGAGCTGTGAGGTCTGGCTGGGGGCTGGCTGCAAGCTGGAGGCCACGACCTTTTCCAGAACCATCTGGGCGACCTTCCCCTCTGTGTGAGGGCAGTGAGAGCATCGTCCCAGGTGCGGAAACCGAGGCCCAGAGCAGGGGCGGGTGTATGAGGCTGAGTCGGCAGCTAGGCCACGGGTGGGCTGTGCTCCAGGGGCATGTCCACTGCCCAGCCTCAGTTGCCCATGCAGCGCCTGGGTCAGAAGGGCTGGAGAGGCCGGGAGAGGGCAAGTGTGGGGCAGCAGCTCTGGCCTTGTCCAGGGTGGGCTGGGCTGGGCGCCAGGTGGAGGAGAGGAGCCCTCCCTAGGAGCCCAGGGCGTCCCTGAGCCACGTGGCCTCCCAAGGTCCACACCATCTCGGGGCTCGCCCGCCACCCTTGGCCCCGCACAGGCCAGGCCCCTCCATCGAAGGTGTTCGATTCCAGTCACTGGGTCCTGGGGCCCAGGTGGGGAACTCAGTTTGGGGGATGCTGCTTCGCTTGCTTCTGTCCTGGCCCCTCACCCCGACACCCCCGTCTCTGGGCCCGAGGGAAGTGCTCCCAGACATTGGGGATGAAATCTGTGGGTAGGGAGCCAGGTGGGGGGCAGTGGGGGCCTCCCGAGGGCATCTCCACAGTCCCCAGCCCTAAGGGGACCAGCCAAGATGCCCGGGCTTCGGGGCGGGACGGCTCAGGCCGCAGAACCCTCCCACCTACTTGATGTCTCAGCACCTCAGCCTGACGCAGAAGCCGAGGCGGGGGCACAGGCGGGGCGCCTGCAGGTCTCTGAGCCCACAAGGGGCCCCCCACATTGACGGGGGCGTGGGGGCCACTCACCCTGATGTCCCCCCACTGATCACTGGACGCCTGTCCTGGGACCTGCAGAAAGTTCGAGTTGATTTTGCTGGGATGGCAGCTCGTGAGCTCCCCACCCCCAGGACCAGCCCTGCTGCCGTCCTGAGTTGAGGACTCGAGGCTTTTTGAGCTGTTTGCGGAAGAACCAGGAAGTGCGCACCATGGATGAGACAGCAGAGACAGCCAGACCCCACTCAAGCTGTGCTGGGGGACAGCAGCGTAGCCATCCGGAAATGGAGGACAGGGCTGGGGGGAGTCAGAGGATAGAGAGACAGAGACAGAGATACAGACAGAAACAGAGAGGCAGAGAGAAAGAGAGACAAAGACAGACTGAGAGCCGCCCAGGCAGAGTGTCTTCTGAGAGGGGAGTAATGGGGGGTAGCCGCGAGGGTGGGACAGAGACTGAGAGATTGGGGGGAAGGATGGGGAGGACCATCTGTCCACTGTCCGTCTGTGTTCAGCCAGCCTGCCAGCCATGGCTTTGCCCCAGGTGGACACCTAGTGGGGAATCCTGGGGGGTGAACTTATTTGTCCCAGCCCTCGAGCCCCCAAAACAGGTCACAATGTGTGGCCAGGTCGGAGCCCCCTGGGGGTGTGGCGCTGTGGGCATGGCTTCCCCAGTCTTCCCCCTTCTGAGCCAGGTGCCCAGTGAGCCCCTGCCCCAAGCCTCGGGAACTATCCAGGGGTTCAGGTATGCATGTAGATTGGGGCCAAGGCTCAGCCAGGGTGTGGGTGGGGGCGGGTGCTGACGGTGTGGGTTTCTGTTCATTACACACTCCGCTCGTTTTGCCTTTAGTAGGAAAGGCCCTTCTGTCCCTCCTCTCTCCAGACCCGCCAGTGGCCCCCATTTCTCCCAGGGCCCCAGCCCTACGTGTGCGGTGACCTCTTCCCCCCCCCACCCCAACGGGGCTCCCACTGCCCCAGGGCCTTTGCGTGACTGCTTCTCTCTGGAGCTCCCTGAGGCTCCTCCCTCCCCTCCCCCTCCCCCTCCCCCTCCTTTCCTGTTTTATTTTGCGCTGCACCTGCCTTCATCTGACGCACTCATACTTTTTACTTGTGTGCTGTTCATTGTCCTTCCCTCACGGGGAGGGCAGGAGCTTTGACTGCCTGCACTTGGCGCTTGGATGCTGAGCTAGCAGTGAGGGAATGAATGAATGAATGAGTGATGAGTGAATGAATGAATGAGAGAATGAGTGAGTGCGTGAATGAGTGAGTGAGTGTGTGAATGAATGAATGAGAGTGATGAGTGAATGAGTGACTGAATGAATGAGTGAGTGAGTGAATGAGTGTGTGAATGAATGAGTGACTGAATGAATGAGTGAATGAGTGTGTGAATGAATGAGTGAATGAGTGAGTTTGTGAATGAATGAATGAGTGAATGAGTGAGTGATGAGTGAGTGAATAAGCATCAGCTCCAGGGTCCTCTTCTTCCTCAGAGACATCTAGTGGGACTTAAAGGTCACAGAGTGAGTCCCAGTGGAAGTGGGGATGTGCCCCACCCTGAGGGCACCTGAGGTCCTGCAGCTCCATGTGAGGCCAGGGGGGCAGGGTGACCCTCACCTACCCCCACCCCCCAGCCAGGAACGGGCGATGGATCATGTGCTCCCCTGTCCTCAGGACCCCAGCTTCCGGGGCGGCCACATGGAAGGCTGCACCCGTTGGCAGAGCCCCAGGGCCCTCCAGCCTGTGCCCCGTGGGTCCCCTGGGCAGGGGTCCTGCTTCCCCAGACGAGCACCCCGCCATCTGGGACCCGCGTTGGGTGGGTGAGCGCCTTCGCTTCTGAACCGCCTCCATAGGCCCCAGGCTGCTCCTCACCCCCGCCAACCCCCAGACCCGCCATGGCTCCACCAGCCGCAGCAGCAGGCCTCACCCCACCGTGCCCGGGGCCTGCTTCGTGTGCACATCCAGGGTCTGATCTGGCCCGCCCAGGGGGCGGGGTGGTGTCTGCTGAGTCCAGTGGCCAGGGCAGGGGTCAGAGCTGGCCCCCGCCCCACGCACTGGCTGGGCCCCGGTTTGCTCACCGGCCCTGCCAGAGCAGTTCTCCTGCTGTCGCGGGGTTAGGCGGGACTAGTGGGCCAGGGCGTGTTCCTGGAGGGCGGCCTGCAGGGACGGTGTGGGGTGCGTTGGGGAGTACACAGACGCCTGCCGGGGACCCCCGGCCACCACAGAGCTGAGTCCGCCGGGTGGGGGCCTTTCCTGGGTGACTGTAGAGCTAACCAAGGCGGTGGCCACTGGGCCAGGCCTGGGGGTGTGCAGGAAAGAGGGCGACGCTGAGCTGCCCCCACTCGTGGCTCAGAGGCGGCTCAGGACAGGTCTGCCGCATTCTGGACGCTGGAGCCCAGGAGCCCCAGGAGCCCCAGGTCCCCCCAGAAGTGGACGGCGCTCAGAGTGGGAGGAGAGGCTTCCCTGGCGGTGCAGGGTGCAGGCCAGAGCACCCCCCTAGCCCCGGCTGTCCTGACTCTGAGGGGAGCTCAGCGCATGGCGCCCCTGCCCACCGACCCCTCCCCCTCCCCACGCCCCCAGGCCCTGCCCCCGCGAAGTCCGCCGGACACCCGTGTCCTCAGAGCCCTTCTCCACCCGGCATGCTTAGGCAACCCCCTACTGCCCTCCTGCTCCCCACAGGTGGGAACCCTGGCCTTCAGGTGTGGCTCCCCCAGTGGCCCTCGCTGGCCCCGGGGCTCCAGACCCACTTCTTCCAGCCCTCTCCTGGTGCCGTGTCTCCCCACCCACCCCCAGACTTCATGGCTGGTCGGAGAAGAGGGTGCCGAGCTGCATGGCACGGGATCCCATCGAGCTGCGCCGTACAGGGCCCCATCGGGTCGGGGGGGTCCATCAGATGGCGGCCGAGGGGCCAGGCCGGGGTCACGCGTCGTCTGGGCGCCCGGCTCCCCAGGCGATCTCGTCTGCATTCGGGACTTACCATCTCACGCGCCGGCTGGCGCTGCGCGGGTCCAGGTGGGAGGGGAGGCTGGCCCACCTGCGTCATTTGCATACGCTCTTCCTGATTTGCATACCCACCTTCTGGTTTGCGCACGCACTGCCAGGTTTGGTGCTTCCAGCTGCCCACGTTCCGCAGCCTCGAGCCGCAACCACCCTCAAGCCAGCGCCGAGCTGGTGGGTCCGAGTCGATCCGGCCCCCACACCCCAGGTTTGTGCTGAGAAGAACAGGTGTGGGCACATACGGATTCTCACCGGTAACGAGCACCGCATTGCCCAGGGTGCTGGCCGCCCTGGGCTCCCTCCCGGCCACAGGGTGTGCGGTGGGGCCCTGCCGTCTCAGTGGTTGAGGAGGATGGGGGGTGTCCAAACCTGCTCTCAGCCAGACCACATCAGAGCCAGGCTCTGGGAGGGACCCCAGAGAGTAAGGCGGCCCTCAGGTTTGCCCAGAGTGGCGTTAGCCTCGGAATGATCTTGAGCCTCAGGGCAGCGACTGGGTTGGGGCCTGGAGTCTCCTTCCTGGACCCTAGAGGGGAGGACCCTGACACAGGTCCCTTCCCAACCCCGAGTCAGGGAGGTCTCTCTGCTCGACCATATACCGCACGTTCCCGCCCTTACGTGTGTGCCGTTGTCACCCGCCCGTTCCGCCAGCGCCGTGTGTTCCCCTGAGCAGGTGCACCTTTGCTGTGAGTGTGTGTGGGCTTCGGCCACCACAGCCCCCCATGGTGAGGGGGTCGCGGCAGGTGTGGTGACCGCGGAGGAGGGCCATGCTCCTAGGGCCAGTCCACCCGAGTGGCTGCAGTCTGGTCGGCTTGTCGCACTCTCTGCCCTGAGCTGACCTGACGGTGCTCAGTGGGGAGGCCCTCTGGGTAGCATGCCGCTGCTCAGAATATACTCCGGTGCCCTACGCCCGCCACCCCGCATGGAGACCCTTTCCCCGCGCCTGGCTCTTGTTCACGGTGCAGGGGGGCCTTCAGGCTGCCTAGGGCCCCTGCTGAAGAAGGGTAGACAAACCCTCCTCCCTCCCTCCTCAGTGGCTGAGGGGACCCAGGCTGCGCTCTGGTCACCGGTGGGCCAAGAGCATGGCTTCCCTCTCTCAGACTCTGCTGAACGTGGGCCTTGCCCCCCCCCATGCCTGAAGCCATCCGCAGCCTTGAGGGAGGAGGTGGGTGCAGAGGTTTCCCTCAGTAAGCTGGGGAGTGGGACACAGCCAGCCCCCAACCCCCAAGTCTGGAAACAGAGGGAAGGGTCTTCTTGGAGGGCCAGGGTGCCCTTCCCCTCCACACACCCCCCCCACACACCTGCCACGAGCACCAGAAGCAGAGCCCACCGCTTCTTGCAGGAGGGGCTGGTGAGGAGAGATGACCGGGCATGGGGGATCCTCCCCAGGGCCAGCAATCCTGCGCTGTGTGGTCCCCGGGAGGATTCTGCAGCCTGTCAGTAATTGATAATCGACCATCGCTGACACCCACACGTGCTCCCCAGTGCTTCCTCTTTACCCTCATCAATGCTTCTGCGCCCAGACATTCCCTAATGTGTAAGCCAGGACCTCAGACCTGGTCAAGGGGCACCCCTCTCCCCAGCCTGGGCGGGTCCTGAGCTCTGCCCACCAGATGGGCGACCTGCCCCCCAACGCACCAGGCCAGCTTGGTCCCACCTGGTTCCCACCAGCCCTAAGGCAGGAGGTGTTTCCCTGGTCTCATGGCCGCATGACCGCAGGCTCACACGCATCAGTGCTCTGTTCATCCGGGAGGGCTGGTGAGGATGCTGATGGGCCTAGCGGAGGTGGGGGTTCGTCTCCTAGAAATTTATTTTCTCGGTTCTGGAGGCTAGAAGTCCAAAATCAATATGTCAGCAGGGCTGTGCTCCCTCTGAAACCTGAGGGGGAGAATTCTTCTCTCTTCTAGTTTCTGGGGGCTTCCGGCAATGCTTGTGTCCTTGGCTTGTGACAACGTCATTCCGAACCCTTTCTCCGTTTTCATCTTCTACTCTGTGTATCCTTTTCTTTCTCTTACAGGGAAACTCTCTTTGGATTTAGGGCCCAGGAAGAGCTCATCTCTATTCTTACCTTAATTATATCTGCAAAGACCCTATTTCCAAATAAGGTCACATTCTGAGGTTCCAGGTGACATGAATTTTGGGGGGACACCATTCAATTCACTGCTGAGGGGAGATTTGGGAGAGGGCTCAGGGCAGAGACATACGCAGGAAACCAGAATTGGGGGCGCTCAGCAGTGCCCAGGGGTGTTGCTGAGGGCACACCTAGATGGGGGTTCCAGGACACCCACCTGGAAGTGACCGCCGGACACGCAGCATGCAGAGTGACCCTCCAGGGACTGGGGTCTTGGTGGCATCCGGGGATACTTGGCCAGGCAGGAGGGCGTGGCCACATGTCGCCGGACCGAGGATCTGGGCTGCGTGGGGCCCGCCAGCCACAGAACACCGGCTTCTCCACCGCTGTGGGCAGGCGTTCTGCCCCGGCTCCCTCCGCTCCGGGACCACGGCCCAAGGCGGGCTCAGGACTGCGCCCACTTCCCCGGAAGGCGGGACCGCAGGAGGGCGGGGCCGGCTGGGGCGGGGTCACGGCCTCAGCGCCCCGCCCCCACGGAGGAACGCGACTTTCGTCCTCCCCCTCCCCCGCTCCCTCTCCCGCAGTTCCACCCTCAGCGGGGTCCCCCGCCCAGGCTCCCGCCGTCGCCCCCGCCTTCTCCGAGGGGGTCTCCCCGCCCCTCCAGGCAGCCTCCGGGGTGGGGACCGCTCCTGCCGGGGGCCTTGGTGGTCGTCCGCTCCCGCACACGCCTTTCTCAGCCGCAGGTGCTGCCTCCAGAGGCCCCTCGGCCGATCCCGCAAACGCAGGGTGGGTCTAGCCCGCCCGGGTCCCGAGAGCGCCCCTCCCGGGGCTGGGACCCGGCTCCGGGACCTGCCCGTCTGACCCCGCCCGCCCTGTCCCCCGCAGTACGGCATCAAGAAGAAGGAGGAGCGCGAGGCCGAGGCCCAGGCCGCCATGGAGGCCAACTCGGAGGGCAGCCTGACGCGGCCCAAGAAGGCCATCCCGCCGGGCTGCGGGGACGAGCCGGAGGAGGAGGAGGAGAGCATCCTGGACACGGTCATCAAGTACCTGCCCGGGCCGCTGCAGGACATATTCAAGAAGTAACGCCCCTGGAGCTGGACAGGAGCCCGGAGCCACGCCCCCTCGCCCACCCCCGTCCTGCCCTCCGCGGAGGCGCCTGAAGGGATGTCGGGAGCAGCGTGCAGCCCCCCAACGCCAACATAAGCCATAGCCCTAGGTCTGTCCGCGCCTGGCCCCCTCAAGCCTTGGGAGCCTCCGCCCGCCTCTCACCCCACCCCCGCACCGCCATCGCCACCGCCTCCGAGGGAGGGGCGCCCGGCCCCCACGGCCCCCGCGGTCCCGGCTGCAGGCCCCGGGGACTAGCCTCCGGGCTCCTCCGGCAGCGGGTGGATTGGACCTACCCCAGAGCCTGGGAAGCCCCTTCTCGCTCCTCCCTTCACCGCCCACCCAGCAGGGCCCATGGCCAGGGACACCAAAAGGGCCGGCCCTGCGTCGGTGGGCGCCTGTCGGGCGCACACTCGGGAGCACAGCCATAGTAGGGGGCGCGGTCGTGAGGCCGGGGTGGGGGCTGGGAGAGGCGAGCAGCTGGCGCCTGGGGCTCAACCCCCCGGGATCAGCCTGGACCCCAAGCCCTACCCCGCACCGACGCCCGGGTTGCTGAACCTGCCGTCCACCGCTCTCCATCTGCACCCCTTCCTTTCTTCGTCCACCTGTGTCTGTCCTCCCGCTCCCTCCTCGGCCCCCTCCTCGGGAAGGCTTTGCTTCTTAGGACTGCTGGGGCCTGTTCTCTTCTCCAGGAAGGGAGAGAAAGCGATAGGCTTAGGGGGACACGCTCAGACCCCCGTCCCTCACGCACCCCTGTCGCTCAAGCTCTTCGGCGTCCGTGAGCCCAGCTGAGCCCGGCACACTCCCCTCCCTGGTTGGCACCTCCCGTCCCCTCCGAGGCTGCTCGGGGGACGCCCTGCCCTCACCCTCCGAACACCCACACCTTCACCCAGAACCGGGGAGGAGGCCCAGAGCCCTGTGGGCCGAGCGCTGTGCACCGGCAGGAGGGTGTGGCGCGGAAGGCCGCCCCCGCGCCCTGCAGGCCCTCGAGGGGGTCGTCCCAGCCGCAGAGCCCGCCCGGTTGGACGGAAACGACCGCGGGCCTCCCAGCGCCCCCGTGGCCTCTGCCCTTGTGTAATTTGCATCACAACATGTCGAATCTCAGGTAAATGAGGTCTTCTGTATTTGAGGAGTTTTATCTCGACAGAAAGGCCATCATCTCGGTCCCTGGGGCCCTTTCTGTCCACATCAAAAGTTCATCGTGTCCAGTGTCGCGGGTCAGGGGCGCGGCCCTCCCCAGCTCCTTAGAGAAGCCATAACGACTAGACGGCAATACCGACCCCTGGCGCCCACCCCCACCATTCCCCGCCGTCCGCGCTGCGCCCCGACACCTCCCGGTTCCTCGTCTTTTTTAAATGCCTGTTTTCACACTTTAAAAAACCAGCTCTGAGCAGACAGGGCGTCGTCTCGTAGAAACCCCGCATTCCGTCCCCAGCGCGTGGGGCGCCCGAGCAGCAGAGCTTAGTGTAGACCGTGGATGTCCTCTGTCCGTCTGTCCCGGCGCCTGCGCTTCCTCCTGCATGTCGGGGGCCGCTGCGTGTGTTCTCTCTGGATGGAATCACAGCCAATAAACACCACAGTGATTTAATGCATGCGGCCATTCCCTCCGGAGCCCTGATTTCCCTGGGAGGCGATGCGGGTGGAGGGTGCAGCCGGGGTCATGGCGGGAGAGCCAGAGCCCGCCGGGATGCACACCCTTTGGGCCCTGTTGGACGACCCCCACTAGCCCCCGCACCCGGCCAGATGGGAACACCTTCCCCTTTCGCTGGGGCCGCTGCAGGGGCTCCCTGCCGCCCTTTCTCCCTAAGGTAGTCCCGGCCAGAGTCATCTCCCCCTGAAATGCAGCCCGGCCCCTTCCTCAGCGCCCCCTCCCCACAAGTCTCCCACCTGCAGCACAGGCCCCATCCCAGGCCTGTCCTGCCCCACAGCTATACTGGGCCCTGGGGCCCAGGTCCCACTGTGCTGGCCACACCTTGGGCCCAGCGGGGAGCTGAGGCTCAGCCCTGGGGGTCCTGCCCGTCGTCTGTCTGGTGGTGGCCATCCCTCCTCCCTGTGCCCTCAGGGAGGCCTCTGTGTCCCACGCCTGCCTGTCGAGGCTGAGGCCTGACGAGGTGCCCATGGGACCTGCTGGCTCTGAAGCCTGGCCCGGGGTACCCCGGCCCCACCCCGAGATGCCACGGCCACTTGTGTCCCCAGAAAGGCCTTGTTTGACCTCCATTTCTGGGGGCCTCTCTCCAGGAAAGTGGTATCTGTGACCTTGCCCACAGTGCTGGCTGAGAATGCACAGGAGCCTTCCAGCAGAACCTGCCCAGCCTCAGCAAACAGAAAGGACACGCTCGTCCCCCTCCCCACCCCCATTCCTCTTCCCCTCCCCACCGAGCTGTGCCCAGAATACTGCCCTGGACCCATTGCCCCTTTGCCTCTGCCTCAGAACTTGGACAGAAGCCTTTGTAGCCAATTCTGGCTTTGGGATCTGCGAGCCACTGCCCCCAGCATAGCTGCTCTTAGGAGGGCACCCCAAACAGCCCCCATCATCAGTCTCCACCACCCCCCCCCCTCACCCTCAGCCTGGCCTGGACTCATCTCAGTCTTGAGCAACGAGCCAGGTGTGCCGGTGACCTGGATCGCCTTCCCTTGGGACCCCAGCCAGCCCTTCCTCAGTGCCTGGTGGGGCAGACCCCTTGGGTGCCAGGTCCCAGGGCTCCAGGGAGAGGCACTCGTTCACGTCAGGCTTGCTGAGCCCCCATGCTGTGCAGAGCTCTGTTCTAGGCACCGGGGGTAATTGAGGTCCCTTCCTCCTGGGACTGATTGTTCCAGTGGCCAGATGATAAACACATAATAAGTCAGGTGGTGGTTTCTTCCGTGTAGGAAATTGAGCAGGATAAGGGGGCAGAGAGGATGGTAGGGTAGCTATTTCACCCCCGAGGAGGTGACATGTGCAGACAGGCCCCAACGAAGAAAGGAGGGAGCCTCGTGGGCCTCGGGGAGGGAGAGCATTCCAGGCAGGGCCCTGAGGCAGGAGCCAGCTGAGCACTTCACAGTGGCACGGGGACTCCGCCGACCGTGCCCTTGCCCCTGGGCTTGCTTTAGGACCAGACTGCCTCTTCACAGAGCCTCCTTCCTTTCAGAACAGTTAACTCTATTTTGACAAAGCAGAGCACGCTTTGATACTTGGCCCCCCAGAGACGTCCTCCACTGCGCAGGCAGGCAGGTCCTCGCCCTGGTCCCTGTGGGCAGCCAGCCCGGGGCAGCACTCTTCTTGGATTTGTTGTCTCTCCTCTCAGGCACCCTGCACTCGCCCAGCTGTACGAGTCACCAGCCACTTAACCATCAAGGCTGTCGGGACACATTTTTAAAGATGTGGCAATAAAGGACCATTTTGTCTAGTTGTGCTAATCCGCAGCTAGACAATCCTGCCGTCCACAATCGCAGCCAGCGGGGCTCGGTGAACCCTGGGTCTGGGCCACCTGTCCACACAATTGAGAACCTGCTGCACTCCTGCCTCAGCCGGTTCCCGTCAGGTCCGAAAGGAGGGGTAGCGTCTCGGGTGAAGGGTGGGTCTCTTGGAGCCGGGCTCGCGCTCGGGCCGAGGGGCGGGGTTGAGAGGGTCGAACTGGGGAGCCTGGCTTGGACAGGACTGGGGCGGGGGTGGGAGACAGGCTGGGGGGCGGGACCTGGGGCGGGATCGGAGACGGGATTGGGGGGGCGGGCTGGGCTGGGACTGGAGGCGGGATTTGGGGGGGAGCTCAAGCCGGGGGGCTCGGCTGGGGGCGGGATCGGAGGCGGGATGCGGGAAGCCAGGATGAGGGGCCGAGCTGGGGGCGGGACTGGGGATGGGCTCGGGCTGCTGCAATGCCTGCCAGTGTCGGTCAACATCTGCGTGGCCCGGAGGATGGAAGGGCCTCAAGGAAGGACCCAGCCCACTGCCACTAGACCTGGGTGCTAAGTCGAGGCGTCTGGGCCACGCGCGGACCCCTGGTGTCCCCCGCCCCCGCCCTGGACGGCCTGAGCCAATCAGCGCGTGCCGGATCAGGCCGCTGCGATTGGCTCCGAGAGGGTCACGTGGCAGAGCCTGTTTAATCGGAGCCCGGGAGACGCCAAAGCAGGAGGGGTGGTCTGCGGCAGGTCTGGGACTGTCCTCGGGCTCGATACCCGAGTGTCCTCCCCGTTGCCCACCCCCGCGCGTCCTCCGAGCCCTCCCCGGGCCAGGCTGAGCTGCGGCAAAAAGAGGAACGCCCGTGTCCCAGAGGACCGCCTGGTGGGGGGCAGCGAGGTCCAGGCGCGGCACTGACCCAGTGCTTAGGAGGCCCAGCGCTGGAGAGGAGACGCGCCCAGCCTGGTGCGCACAGCTTGTCCTGGGACGGACAGCAGAGGGTCTCCACCTCTCCCCCGGGGAGCTGAAGCCAGCTTCCGGTGGGGTCATCCCTCCCGCCCACCGGCCCTGCCCCCAGACTGGCCCCCCGAGGTGAGGCGGTGAGGGTGTGAGGCCCGGGTGGTCCCAAGCTGGCTAAGCAGAGGTTTATGCCTGTCTAAGGACAGAGCTGGGGGAGGACCACACAGTGGTCCCTGCAGCACCGTGGGAGCTGGAGCTGAGGAGGGGGCTCGGGGATGGAGTGGGCTCCAGTGGCAATGCTGGGGCCGTTAGTGGGTCTTCACTCTGCTGCTTGAGGCTTGGGGAAGAACCAGTCCTGGGCACCCAGAATCCTGCACTATCACATAGCTTGTCCCTGAGGGTGGGGCCTGGCTGTGCCCCAGGGTCCCCACTCAGGGCTGAGCACCAGCCCCCAGGCCCCAATGGTGCCCAGGGTGACTTTTCTCAGCTCAGAAGATGAGGCATGAGAGGTGAAGTTTAATTTGATTTCTACAAAATAAACAATGTTTCTTGCACCCTTGAGTGAGGGCATTGAGATTTATGCTGCGGAGAGGGCAAAGGACGATGCCAGGAAAGAGAGAAGGGCCCGGCCTGGCTGGGGAAAGGCCTGAGGCTGGGATGGGACAGGGTGAGGCCCTGGCAGAAGCTCCTGGCTGCCGCCCTGCTGCAGCAGGAGACCCAGGGGCTGGGGGAGATCCTGCGCATGGCTCCTGCCATTCCCTCTCCCTGGCTCTCTCCCAAGTGCCCAGTGCAAAGATGGCTTCTTGGAAAGGCAAATGTTAATGTGTTGTCGACTGGCCTTCGAGCCCGGCCCAAGTGCTGACCTTTAATTTGCTTCAATCTGTGGGTTCCACTGGCAGCTGAGCAGAGCTGCTGCAGAGAGAGCTTGCCCACAGGAGGGCCCTGGGCTCTGTGTCCAGGTGGCCAAACCCCTGATTCTCTCAAAGGAGTCCTAGATTCTAGGGTCTGTCAGCCAGAAGTCAGCCTCTGTCCACACATGTCCACCAGGCACAGGCCGTGGGGCCCAAGAAGGGGGGGGCAGGCACTCCCCATCACACCTCCTGGCCCCCTCCCTCACCCACCCAGGACTGGGGCCAGACAGTAGGGGCTGCACCTGGCCAGAACTTCCAGGCTCAGATGGGAGATTGACACTCTGCACGGGTTCTCTCTCCTGCAGTTAATTATTCATACAGTGAGCGGAAATAAACTTCAATAAGTAAGCAAAATTCACCAATCAGGAGGAATTCACCGATGGCTGGGGCAGGAAATATACAAGATGAGCCTGGAAATAAGGAAATGCTAATAACAAACCGAACCCACAATGATGGGGCATAAGAAAGGGACGTAGCAGCCACTGACTGAGCTCCCAAACCTGGACCAACGTTAGCAATGAAATAAAGTCGTGCTGGAGAATAACCCACGAGTCCACGCTAGGGTACATGGTTTAAACACATAAGTAAGTGGGGGGAAGAGACAAATCTCCCTTGCAGAGGGGTCCACATAAGGAGATGGAGCAGACTCCCCACTCTTTCAGTGTGGGTTCCACGTAGTGACTCCTGTCGAAGGACACAGTATGGAACAGGAGTTCGTTAAAAGAGTAAGCGCAGTGGGGAAGGCTGACTGACACCACCACCTCCAGGGGATGGAGGTCCCAGGGAATCGAGGTCACTGTCAGCAGCGACAGGTCGAGTTGGTAGCAGGTGCCCATGATGTGATGTGATGAGATGAGAGAGGAAGCCTACCTCTGGGGTCCTCCTCCCCAAACCCGTAACCCCAGTCTAACCCTGAGGAGAACATCAGACTAACGTCATTTGAGGGCCATTATACAACACCTGACCAGCGCTCCTCAAAACTGTCAAGGTCATCAAAAACAAAGAATGTCTGAGAAACTGTCACAGCCCAGAGGAACCTGAGGGGACATGACGACTAATGTGATGTGACATTGTAATGAGCAGGACCCTGTGGGGCCTTCCTGGGACAGACACCTCCCCCACCCCATGCCGTCCACCTGCCTCTTGTTTGTAGAAAAACTTTAGCCTCCTAGGCCTTCCCTAAGTTCCAAAGAATACATTTAATCAGAGAAGTGAGAAAATGCAGAGACAAACAAAAATAGTCAAGCAAGGCAAAGTAATAATAGTTTAGCCATTAAACAAAGTCAGGCACCTGTAGTTCCTCCTCAAGGGCTATCGATAATACTCTGAGCCATGTCTTTGAGCTGTCTGGCTGATATTGAAACCTCCACCAGGTGGGAGAAGCTATGTATGCTGCCCACAAGCACGTAGACTCCAGATCAGTTAGAACCAGAGGCTGATGATGTTGCCTCCCAGTTACCTCACCACCAACCAATCAGAAGAAGGTCCACCCGCTGATCAGGAACCCGACAACGCCCCCTCGCTCACCCTGTCTTCAAAAACCCTTCCCTGAAAGCCATCAGGGAATTTGGGTCTTTTGAGCACTAGCTGCCCTGGACTCCTTGCTTGGCGCCTGCAATGAATGCTGCACATTCCTTCACCACGGCCTGGTGTCAGTAGACTGGCTTTACTGTGTGCAGGCGAGTGGACCCAAGTTCGGTTCCTTAACAATATCCTGGAACAGAAAAAGGACATCAAGTAAAACAACTAAGGGAACCTGAACACAGAATGGACTTCAGTTAATACAAATGTATCAGTGTTGGTTCATTCATGGTGACAAGATGTTAAGAGGAGGGGAGACTGGGGGCGGGGTGTGGGGAACACGCCACACTATCTTCATAATTTTCCTGTAAATCTAAAACCGTTCTAAAAGTTTACTGAAAAAGGCATAATCCAATTCAGTTAACATTAAAACCAGCCCCTTAATGAAAGACCGACCCAGGAGAGGGAAGCGCGGGTTCAGCCCCGAGCCAGCTCACACACCCGCACAGCCTGAAGCCACAGGGCAGTCCTGGCTCCTTCCCGGCTCTGGATGATGCCGCCCCAGCCCCGCCCCGTGGGGTGAACCGGGCCAGGTGGCCTGACACCGTCCTGATCTAGCACAGGTTCGCCTGATCGGCCTGGCCCCTGCCAACCTCTCAGGCCACTGAGGTGTGCAGGGTCCTTGAAAGCCCAGCAGCCCTCCTTCCCAACGCAGATGGAAAAGCAAACCGGCCTCAGAGACGGGGAGAGAGCAGAACCTCGCCTGCGTCTAAGCTGGAACCCAATTCCCGCCAGAGCCGGCCCAGCAGGAGCAAGACGGGGCGAGCCCGCAGGGCCAGGAGCAGCCAGGCTACAAACAAGCGGCTACCCGGGCCTCCCCTGGAAGAAAAATAACTCAGGAAACACAGCGTAAGAACATGAATTCAATCACCATCAAGTTCTGTGGGAAAGCATTTCACACATCCCTTCAGTAACAAATAGAACACAGAACAAGCAGCTGAAATCAGGAAGAGATACAGAAGATTCAGAGTGCAATTAGCAAACTTGGCGTATTGAACATACATAGAACTTTGTACTCAACTGAAAACTACAGAAAAATACATATTCTTTTCAAGTTCCATGAATATTTACAAAAATTAACTGCTGACCGGGCCGTAAAGCTAGTCCCAACAAATCATGGAACTGGCATAAAGCAGAACACGTGGGGGAATTCCCTGGTGGTCCAGTGGTTAGGACTCCGCACTTTCGCTGCCGGGGGCCCGGGTTCAATCTCTGGTCGGGCAATTAAGATCCCACAAGCCGCTCAGCATGGCAAAATGAAAAAAAAAAACCCGAAAAACCAAACATGTGGTCTAGCCTCAGGGCAGCTAGTCTAGAGATGAACAACAAAGAGAGATTCAGAAAACCCCATGTTTGGAAATTAAACTTCTAAATTATCCATAGGACAGAGAAGACATAAAAATAGATTGTTGTGTTTTTAGTATGTCATTATAAATTGGTTAAAAAACGGAAAGAATAGAATATAAATATATATATTTAACTCACCAACTTGTAGAAGAATAAATGGAAAAAACCTTGGTTAATCTAATAGGGGATAGAAACGGGGGGAGAGAAGCAAGTAGAAAGTACAAAAAAGGTGGCAAATCCAAGTCCCAATATATCCAGTTACATCAGCCATCAGAGCAGCTGACGGGGTGGCCGCCTGTGTCCCGGGACTCTCTGCTGGTCACTCTGGTCACCTCCCAGCTGCCCGCATCCGCTGCTTCGTCTGACGCCTTTTTCCAGACGGCAGCTCTGCCTTTGTGTGCAGCCAGAAGTCCCAGGGAGCTGACACTCTAGCACCGGCCGGGGCGGGGGGGATGCGGGTGAGCTACCCCAGCTCCTTCCACCCTGGAACCGGACGGGGAACATCTCCAAGGCACACGTGTCCCCCAAGTCCCAAGCTCCCCCCACAGGAGTGACCTTCGGTCACCATGAGGCTGGCTCAAGGGGTGGCCTCTTCTGTGCCAACGTCCTGCCGCCAAAATCCACCGGCAGTGCCCTGCAGCAGAACGAGTTAGGGAGAGGAAACACACGACGGGCGTCTCGGTGAGAAGGGACCTCTAGGATTTGGGGGACGGTGGGTGATTTGGGCGGAGAGTTTGAGGAAGCGAGCTTCGTCCTGGCTCAGGTGCTGTCAGGAACTGGGGGACTTTCTGTGATGGGGCTTCTCAGTACATCTTATCTGGAGGGGAGAGGGCTAGCGGGTAACACTGTGATTGCTAAACACGGCCAGGGTGGGGATGCTGGGTCATTTCTGTGGTCAAAGTTTACATTTTGTCTGTGTTCAGATACAGTTACTTTGTGCTCTTGTTTACGTCTTGATCCATCAGGGCGGCTCTGCCTGGTGGTGTGTCGTGTGAAATGGCTTCTGATCGAAGGGGGACGCCAGCACCTGGTGGGGGGGGGGTGGGGCCGGCTCCCGGGGGGGTGGTGAGGGCTTAGCTCCTGGACGTCAGGGCTGCTTTCCTCTTTCTCACTGGCTGCCTTCCATCCCCGAATCTCAACCCTGCTTCTCATGTGGTAATCTCCGCACCTCCAAGTGACGGAGTTGGACACCAGCCTTTGTCTTTGGGGTGACTTCTGGGTGAACTGTCCACACCAAAAGTGGACTGAGAAAGCAGGCCCTCAGGATGAGATCGGAAGGGGTGGCTTTTGGCCAATGGGGAGGGTTACACCCAGTGACCACACCTGTCACCTGGTGATGTGCCCAGCACCAAGGCCATAACAGCCACGGCAAGGCTGCAAGGCAGCTGGTCACTGTTGGTGCCACCAGGGTCCTAAAGGGTGTTGACACCCTGACTCTAGGGGCCTCGGGCAGCCTATCCAGAGACCCTGTTTGTCTGGCTACCGCTACCCAGGACAGGGCTGTGAGGGTGGCAGGCCACCAGGTCTCCCGTGCTGAGTTGGGCCTTGCTGGGGACGAAGCTCACCGGGTTGAAGTGTCCAGAGGGAGCCCGGGGCCGTCTTGAACCCCATTCCCTTGGAGGCCTGAGTGTGAAGGGTGGCCTCCCCACAAGCTGTCGCCCTCCTCTTGCAGCTGCTGCCCAGAGAGTAGGGTCCTGCCTCAGCCAGACTGGGCTGGGTCGGAGGGGCAGGGCCACAGGACCCCGAGCTCTGCCATCTGGGTCCGACGGTGCCAGGCGGCAGGCAGGGCACAAGGTGGGTGCTCTCCTGCGGCTCTGAGATTTGAGTCCCGGCAAGGACTCTGGAGCTGGTCCTAAAGTGCAGTGTGGAGAAAACCAGTGCCCTTCCGTGGATGGGATGGAGACTCTGCAGCTGCCCCCAGCAAACACCGCGAGGGCCCCTCCCAACCCCAAGCTGCAGGGTGCGGATTCCAGAACAGATTCCAGAATGATGCAGCCGGTGGTCCCCAACGCCCCTTTACTTCACCGGACCCTCACCAAGCCTGTGACCTCACAGGTGCCGGAGGCACCAACAATTCAAGCCGAGCGGCCGCCGTGCTGGAGGAGGCCCCCTCCCCAGGGGTCGACGGGGCCCCCGCACCTGGTGCGCAGCCGTTGGTCAGTGTGTCTCGGGGGTGGGCAGCCTGCACTCCGTGCAACAGCCAGCAGTGTGCCCTCAGCGTGGACCCTCCTCCTGGTGGCCCTGTCGTCTGAAGAGTGCCCAGGCCCCCTGGACACCCTGCAGGACATCCCACTGGCCCGTGGCATCAAGGCGGGCAGAACAGGGCACGGAAGCTTGAGAGGGTGGAGAAAACCCCAGAGATCCAGGGGCCGCCGACACCAAAGTCTCCTTTTGTGTTCTTTTTTAAAATCGTGGACGAATTTACATACAGAAATATGCACAGACCTTAAGTGCAGAGTTTGATGATTTTTGACAAACTCTAGTTACCTGTCCCTCTGGTCAGGATGCAGGATCTGTCCGTCACCCCAGGAAGTTCCCCCACGCCCCTCCCATGCAGCCGCAATCCTCCGACAGAAGCAACTGCGGGGCTTCTTCCCCCCGCCAGCTCTTGGGGTGTCTGCTTCTCACCCGGACACGAGTGGGGTCGTGTGGTAGAGCCCCTTTGTGCCCAGCACTTCCGCGTGTCTTGGAGGCGGGTGTGCCCACGTGGCGGAGCCAGGCCGTGGAGGCCCCACGCTCGCTGTGTCCGCACGGGTGACCACGGGGTCGCGTGCAGCCCAGGCGCAAGGAGCTGCCGCAGAGCCCCGTATGGACGCCGCCTCTGCTTCTCTTTGGTAAATTCCCACGAGTGGCAGTGCTGGGCTGTGGGCGGGTCCGGCCCAACTGAGAAGAAACAGCCGAGCTGTTCCGGGGGGGTCACCGGAGCCAGCGATGCCTGGAGAACCAGTCCCACGTCTTCGTCAACTGGCCTGTCAGCCTCTCAGTCCGTTTGGGCTGCTTTCAAAAAGCACTGCAGACCGGGAGCTTTAACAACACACGGTTACTTCTCACGGTTCTGGAGGCTGGAATTCCGAGATCAAGGTGCCAGCAGGTTCGGTGTCTGGTGAGGGCAGCTTCTCGCTGTGTCCTCACGTGACAGAAGGGTGGACGGAGCCCTCGGGGGCTCTTCTAAAAGGACACTAATCCCGTCCACAATTGAATCACCTCCGAAAGGCCCCACCTCCTAACATCATCACACCGGTGTTTAGGATTTCAACTCATGAATCTGCGGGGGACACAAACATTCAGTCTGTAACAGTCTAAAGTTTTAGTCGTTTTGGCGGGTTTGTAATGGTGTCTCTTCTTGGCTTTAACTTGCTTGCCTGAAGCTCATGGTGAGTACTTCTTCATGTGCCTGTTGGCCATTGTCTGTCTTCCTTTGAGAAGTCTCCGATCAAATCTTTTGTCCATTAAAAAAAATTCGGTCGTATGGTAGTTCTATTTTTAGTTTTTTAAAAAGGAACCTCCACACTGTTCTCCATAGTGGCTGTATCAATTTGCATTCCCACCAACAGTGCAGGAGGGTTCCCTTTTCTCCACACCCTCGCCAGCATTTATTGTTTCTAGATTTTTTTGACAATAGCCATTCTGACCAGCGTGAGGTGATACCTCATTGTAGCTTTGATTTGCATTTCTCTAATAATTAGTGATGTTGAGCATCTTTTCATGTGTCTCTCTAAAAAAAAATGGTACTGATGAACCTAGTTGCAGGGCAGGAATAAAGTGGACATAGAGAATGGACTTGAGGACACAGGGTGGGAGGGCGAAGCTGGGGCGAAGTGAGAGTATCATCGACATATACACACGACCAAATGTAAAGTAGATAGCTACTGGGAAGCAGCCGCATAGCACAGGGAGATCAGCTCGGTGCTTTGTGATGACCTCGAGGGGTGGGATAGGGAGGGTGGGAGGGAGGCTAAAGAGGGAGCAGATATGGGGACATATGTATGCATATGGCTGATTCACTTTGGTGTACAACAGAAACTAACACAGTACTGTGAAGCAATTATACTCCAGTAAAGATCTATTAAAAAAAATTGGAAAGGTTCATGCACCCCAATGTTCACCGCAGCACTATTTACAATAGCCAAGGCATGGAAGCAACCTAAGTGTCCATAGACAGATGAATGGATAAAGAAGATGTGATACACACACACACACACACACACACACACACACACACACAGTGTAATTTACTCAGCCATAAAATAAAAAAAAATAATGCCATTTTCAGAAACATGGATAGACCTAGAGATTATCATACTAGGTGAGGTAAGTCAGACAGAGAGAGACAAATATCCTATGATATCACTTATATGTGGAATCTAAAAAAAATGATACAAATGAACTTATTTACAAAACAGACTCTCAGACATAGAAAACAAACTTATGGTTACCAAAGGGGAAAGGAGGGGAGGGATAAATTAGGAGTTTAGGATTAACAGATACACACTACTACATATAAAATAGATAACCAACAAGGACCTACTGTATAGCACAGGGAACTATATTCAATATCTTGTAATAACCTGTAATGGAAAATAATCTGAAAAAGGATACACCTATATATCTGAATCACTTTGCTATACACTTGAAACTAACATATTGTAAATTAACTATATTTCAATAAAAATACAGTTGCTGTCTATTTAAAAACTTAATAGACTTTATTTTTTGGAGCAGTTTTAGAGTTACAAAAAAATTGAGTGGCAAGTACAGAGAATTTGCATACATCTCCTCACGTCCCCTCCAGTTTCCCCTATTATTTTTATCTTGCATTAGTGTGGTACATTTGTTACAACAGTGAACCTATGTTGATACACTGTTATTAACTAAAGTCCATAGTTTACATTAGGGTTCATTCTTTGTGTTGTACATTCTACAGGTTTTGACAAACGCATAATGACATATATCCACTATTATCATATAAAATCATTTCACTGCCCTAAAATTCCTCTGTGCTCCCCCTATTCATCCCTCCTTCCAAATCCTTCCAATCACTGATCTTTTTTACTGTGTCCATAGTGTCGCCTTTTCTAAAGTTTCATATAGCTGGAATCATACAGTAGGTAGCATTTTCAGATTGGCTTCTTTCACTCAGTCATATGCATTTAAGGTTCCTCTATGTCTTTTCATGCATTGAAAGCTCATTTCTTTTTAGCACTGAATAATATTCCACTGTCTAGATGGACCACAGTTTATTCATTCACCTTCTGAAGGACACCTTGGTTGTTTCCATGTTTTGGTACCTATGCATAAAGCTGCTATAAACATTTGTGAAGAGTTTGTGTGGATGAATGTTTTCAGCTCATCTGGGTAAATACCAAGGAGCACGACTGCTGGGTTGTATGGCGAGAGCATGTTTAGTTTTGTGAGAAGCCACCAACCTGTCTTCCATTGTGGCTGCACCATTCTGCGTTCCCCCCGGCGGTGATGAGAGTTCCTGCTTCTCTGCATCCTCGCCAGCATTCGGTGCTGTCAGTGTCCTGGATTTTGGACATTCTAATAGGTGTCTCATTATTATTTTAATTTGCAATTCTCAAATGACATATGATTTTGAGTGTCTATTCATATGCTTATTTGCCATTTGTGTATCTTTTTTGTGATGTGTCTGTTAGGACTGTTGCCAATTTTTTGAGTTGTTTTCTTATTGAGTTTTAAGAGTTCCTGTATATTTTAGATAACAGTCCTTTATCAGATGTGTTGTGTTTTGTGCTTTGCAAAGATTTTCTGCCAGTCTGAGGCTCGTCTTTTTATTCTCTTAATGGTATCTTTCACGGAGCATAAGTTGTTAATTTTAATGAAGACCAACTTACGAGTTTTTTCTTTCATGCTTTTTGGTGTTGTACCTAAGAAGCTGCTGCCAAACCCAGGATTATCTAGATTTTCTCCTATGTTATTTTTTAGGAATTTTATAGTTTTTAATTTTACATGTAGGGCTATGATGCATTTCAAGTTAATTACTGTGAAGGGCTTAAATTCTGTGCTTAGTTTCTTTCTTTTTTCTTTCTCTCGCTTTTTTTTTTTTTTTGGCATATCAGTGTCCAGTTGTTCCAGCACCATTTGTTGGAAAGACTACCTTTTCTCCATTGAATTGCCTTTGCTCCTTTGTCAACAGTTGACTATATTTGCATGGGTCTGTTTCTGGTCTCTCTATTCTGTTTCACTGATCTGTTTGTCTCTTTTTTCACTGATACCACACTGTCTTGGTTATTGTAGCTTTATAGTAAGTCTTGAAGTAGGGTAGTGTGAATCCTCCAACTTTGTTCTTTTCTTTCAATATTGTGTTAGCTTTTGTGGGTCTTTGCCTCTCCATATAAACCTCAGAATGAGTTTGTCAATATCAGCAAGAATAACTTGCTGGGATTTTAATTGGGACTACATGGGACCTATAAATCCAGTTGGGAAGAACTGACATTTTGACAGTATTACGTCTTCCTACCCATGAACACGGAATCTCTCTCCATCTATTTAGATCTTTGATTTCTTACATGAGAACTTGATAGTTCCTCATGCAGGTCTTATCCATATTTAGTTAGATTTATACCTATGTATTTAATTTCTTTTTGGTACTACTGTAAATGGTATTGTACCATGAACATGGAATCTCTCTCCATCTATCTAGATCTTTGATTTCTTACATCAGAACTTTATAGTTCCTCATACAGATCTTATACATATTTAGTTAGATTTATACCTATGTATTTAATTTTTTTGGTACTAATGTAAATGGTATTGTTTTTAATTTCAAATTCCAATTGTTTACTGATGGTAGTTGCTGTTTTTTAAATTTATTTTTTAAATTATGATACACTAAGACCTTTTTCCTTTAGTATACAATTCTATGAATTGTGATGTATAGAATTGTGTAACTGTGTAACACTAAACGGTGAAATACTGAATGATTTCCCCCTAAGAAACAAGGTAAAGATGTCCTCTCTCACCACTCCTACTCAGTGTTGGAGGATCCAGCCAGTGCAATAAGGCAAGAAAAGGAAATAAAGGTAATATAGATTGGAAAAGGAGATACAAAATTGCTCCTATTCACAGACTACATGATTGTCTATGTAGAAAATCCCAGACTAATCTAAAACAATATGGTCACAGGATAACACACAAAAATCAATCCTATTACTATGTACAAGCAATAAAAAGCAATAAAATATTGAAAACTGCAATTGAAAACAACAGCAGCCTTGAAAGAAAGAATGCATGTGTGAGGGAGAGAGAGAAAGAGACAGAAAGAGAGAGAGAGAGAGAAAAGCAGACAGACTTAGGTATAAATCTAACCGAACATGCACAGGATCTGTATGCACAAAATCCTGATAAAAGACATGAAAGAAGACCTACATACATGAAGAGACATAACATGCTCATAGACTGAAAGACTCAACGTGTCATTGAACCGAACTTGGGTCCGCTCACCAGCACACAGCAAAGCCAATCTTCTGACACCGGGTTGTGGTGAAGGAAAGCGCAGCATTTATTGCAGGCGTCAAGCAAGGAGTCCAGGGCAGCTAGTGCTCAAAAGACCCAAACTCCCCGATGGCTTTCAGGGAAAGGGTTTTAAAGACAGGGTGAGAGAGGGGGGTCGTGGGGTGTGTGATCAGCTTGTGGACCTTCTTCTGATTGGTTGGTGGTGAGGTAATTAGGAGTCAACATCATCAACCTTCTGGTTTCAGCCAGTCTCCAGTCTACGTGTTTGTGGGCAGCATACAGTTAACTACTTCCACCTGGTGGGGGGTTTCAGAATCTGCAAAACAGCTCAAGAATATGGCTCAGAAGAGTATCTATAGCCCTCGAGGAGGAACTAAACGTCCTTGACTATTTAATGGCTAAACTATTATTATTTTGTCTTGCTTGGCTGTTTTCCTTTGTTTCTGCATTTTCTCACTTCTCTGATTAAATGTATTCTTTGGAACTCAGGGAAGGCCTAGGAGGCTAAAGGTTTTCTACAAACAAGAGGCAGGCGGAGGACATGGTGGGGGATGTTTGTCCCGGGAAGGCCCCCCAGGGTCCTGCTCGGTTACCAACATAGTCAAGATGTCATCTCCCCCAAAGTGATCTATAGAATTAACACAATTCCAAAACTCCCAGCAGAACATTTTTTAGATATAGATAAGAAGAGTGCAAAATTTATATGGCAGGGTAAATGAGCCAGGGTAGCTAAAATAATTTTTACAAAGAAGAACAAAGTTGGATAAATCACTCTACCCAATTTGAATGCTTTCCATAAAGCAACAACAATCCAAACAGTATGGTATCAGCAAAGGACAAATACACAGTCAATGATCAGAAATTAATGATAAGGAGTCCAGAAACAGATCCACATAAATATGGCCATTTGACCTTTGACAACAGTGCAAGTGAATCCAGTGGAGAAAGGACAGCCTTTTCAACAGTGATGAAAAGTTGATCAGTTGATCGTCCACATGCAAATAATCGAACCTCAACCTAAGCCTCACATCTTACAATTAATTCAAAATGAATCACACATCAGTGTAAAGCACAAAACTATGAAATGTTTGTAAGAAAACAGAAAAATACCTTCATGACCTGGCCTTTGTCAAAGAATTCTTAGACATGATACCAAAAGCATAATCCATAAAATAATTCATAAACGAAGAAATCAATTGGACTTCATCAAAATTAAAAACATTTGCTCTGCCAAAGACAGTGTAAATAAAATGAAAACACAAGATAAATACTGGGAGAACTATTTGCAAATCACGTATCAAACTTAGGACTTGTATCCAGAATATATAAAAACTCTCAAAACTCAGTAAGAAAATAACTCAGTTAAAAAGTAGGCAAAAGACACGAATAGACACTGCACCAAAGTTGATATAATGACAGATAAGCACATGAAAAGATGATCAACGTCAAAGCCATTAGAGAAATGCGAATTCAAACCACAATGACATACCACTACACACCAGCAAAAACGTCTAAGATCAAAGAGAACACTGACAGTTTGGGATGTGGGGTGCCTGGAATGGCTCAGGCCTTGCAGCTGGAAATGCAAAGTTGGGCAGCCAGTCTGGAAACTGTCGTTCGGAGGTTTCTTTTCTCTTTTTCTTTTTTTTGGCCACACCACGCGGCATGTGGGATCTTAGTTCTCCAACCAGGGACAGAACCCGCGCCCGCTGCATTGGAAGGCGGATTTTAACCACTGGACCACCAGGGAAATCCTGTTCAGCAGTTTCTTAAAGTTAAACATACACTCACCATACGACCCAGAAATCCTACTCTGTAGAGAAACAAACCTTACGTCCACATGCAAACCTGTACATGAGGTTCACAATCATCAAAAATTGAAAATGCAAAAGCCTTTCATCAGGTGAACTGGCAAACTGTGGTCCATCCACGTCACAGGAAGTACGAACTATTCGGCCACTCGGATGGATCTCAAAGGCAGTATGCCGAGTCAAGGAATCCAGTCTCAAAGGTGACGTGTACAATTCTATTTACACGACATTTTTTTTTTGACAGATCCTGCCTCAGGTTTATTTGTACAAATAGCACAGGACACCAGCCCCATGCAGACAGCAGCCCAGGGGTCACACTAGTCCTTCTGTCCTCACATGGGCAGATAAAGGTCTCTACTCGGGAGCCTTTGTGGGAACCTGAGCGGCAGCTGGAGCCACCTTGGCCTTGGTAAAGGCAAGATTATAATGCCGGAGATCAGTGGTTGCCAGGAATTATGGGGGGTGGTGGCAGAAAAGGACCGGCACTCAGGAGGTCTTTGGGATGATGGAGCCGTTCTGTGTCCTGATTGTAGTGGTGGTTGCATGAATCTGTGTATGTGTTAAAAATCCAAAAACAAAACAGAAAGGTTAAATATTTTTTACTTAAAATTTGTAATTTAAAAAATGGAAATTACACATTCTAGACTAAAATGTCTAGTGAGCTTTAACAGAAGGAAATTTCTCGACTTAGTCAACGGTATTTATCAAAACTCCACAACTGTGCTTAAATGGAGACGTTAAGAATCTTCTCACTCAAGTCGGAACGCACAGCAAGCTTCCTTCACTGCCAATGTTCCTCGAGATGCAGCAGCGCAGATGCAGCCTGCAGAGGAGCAAAGGGGTCCGTGCGTTTGCTGTGACGCTGCTGCCTGGGTGGGCGTCCAGGACACCCGCCAGCCGCTCTCGGAACCAGCAGATTCGGTACAAACACCAGTGTTCTCTCTATTCCACATAACCAGGTGCCCCACCTCCCTGAGAAAATACAAGAAGTAAACCAAACTAGAAATATGTGAGACCTGTAGGGGGAAAACCCGGAAGCCCCTCTGCAAGACCCTGAAGGGGGTCTGAGCGCACGAGCGTCATGGGTGAAAAGGCAACACTGGACGACAAACAGCACACACACCCTGCGATCCTGGCAGGTCCCCGGGGGCCCCACTTCACCCTTGGGAGCGTCACTGAGCAAGCCCGCAAAAGGAACCCTCACAGGGGCCACCCGGGCGTTGAGGGGGCAGGCGGACCAGACCAGCCGCAGCTCCATCAGGCAGTATTTCAATCCGTGTTGGCTGCGTTCGCGGGAGATGGCGCTCCAGGCCCCTCCCGCGGCCCTGGGTGTGGGGTCAGAGACAGCCGAGGGGCAGCAGGAGTAACACCTGTAACACCTGCACAGCCAAGGCACCACGCAGGACCAGGAAGAGAAGTGTGGATCCCGGGGACCCCTGACTCTCAGAAGCCCTGGCTGTCCTGGGACCATTCCCCATCTCTCTCCAGAGCCCTGGGGTCCCAGGACTACACCCCTCCCTCCAGAGCCCTGGGGTTCCAGGACCACACCCCTCCCTCCAGAGCCCTGGGGTCCCAGGACCACACCCCTCCCTCCAGAGCCCTGGGGTCCCAGGACCTCCTTGCTCAAGCCCTGGGGTCCCAGGGCTCCCTGCCCCCCCCAGAGCCCTGGGGTCCCAGGACCTCCCCGCCCAAGCCCTGGGGTCCTACAGACAATAGCCTGTAAACAGTAGAATCACCAGAAACGCCTCCCAGGACCGAGCTGGAATTAATGCCTGCTTTGTGCTTCCTGAGATGTTAGTGGAAAAAGCCATTTCCCACCAACAAGAATACGTACTTAGTTGGTGCATTTTCATGCTTGGTCTGTTTGTTATAAAGGCCAGATCTGTTTATGCCTCAAAAGAGTTTTGACTAAAAGGGTTCCTAAAGAAGCAACTTTGTTACTATAGTACCCAATACACATTAAAAAAAAAAACCCCACAGGATTGTCAAATGATTTATATTTTCACATTCAAATAAAATCCAGAGACAATCAGGCTGCAACAAGAGTCTGATGGACACGTCAGCCTGCTGGTGGTTGAGACTGACAGGCCTCAGGCACTGGGGAGGCATCTCATGGCCACCTGCCACGTAAAACCAAAACACACCAAATGCATGGGGTGTTGCCTGCCACCTGGACGGAGGGGTTGCCTGTGCACCCTGCAGGAGCCTGTTACTTACAGGAGCACGGCTGCACTCCAGCGCAACTGGGAGAGGGTGCCGCGAGGTTACCGACCTAGCAGGAGGGCCCCATCCCCCGGGCCTGGCCACAGCTGCCCCTACGAGGACTGCTGGCCCCACTGGGGGTTTTATCCGTTAAGAACCAAAAGTCAAAGGGAGACATTTATCCTCGGCCAGGCAGCAGGTATGGCGGAGGCCCCTGGCTGTGCGTGCTGTGTGCTCCTTTCCTGCTGCCTCCAAAGCCTCTGTCTCACGGCAGGGGATGCAGGATCACATCTGTAACAGCGCTGCCGGTTAAAGCGGGACTTGCATGTTTCATGCAAACGGAGTCTTGCTGGAGAAGCAAATCTCCTGTGAGCGCTACAGGTGGGCGCAGCCAACTGTCCCTCAGCAGCCCTTCCTCCCAGGCTCAGGGGCTGGGGGGCAGGGGAGACTTGGGCCTGGCTAATCTCCTTCTCACTCTTTCCTGGAGTCGCCTTTTCCTGGCATCTGGGGCCCCGGCTCGTTGCCCATGTGGAGCCCAGCGAATGGGACCAGATGAAGCCTGCTTCCTGCCATCCCTGCTGTTCACCCAGCACCTCGGTGAACATGGACATTTACACGTGGCTTTGGCATCTTGACATTCGTTAGGCGGAGTAAACGACTTACCAAAAATAAGTAAAATAGGTAAAATTAGTTTCTTAAGACTAAATTTATCTTTAAAGTTTAATGATCTGAAACCCACGAGAGCATAATTTTGGTCAACATATTCTCCCTTTTTTTCAATTCTAGTTTCCTCAGATTTTCAAGATTGCTGTAAATTACTTAACCTTTAAAAATTAGAAGTTTTGGGTATAGTAAATTGTCTGCGATAGCTGATTTCACATGTCAACCTGACAGGGCCCCAGTGCCGAGATTAAAATTATTCTGGTGTGTGTGTGAGGGTGTTCCAGAAGAGACGAGTCTTAGAACCGGTGGGCTGAGCCCTCCCGTGTGGGTGGGCATCACTCACCGCCCCCCACCAAGGCCTGGACAGAACAAAAGGGAGGCAGAGGGCACCCTCACGAGAAACGTGTATGCACACGTGTCCTAACACGCCAAGAGAGGGTGCAACTCCGACCGGCGGTCCACCGCTCACGGGATCAGAGGTTTTCTTTAACACAGGTTGCCTGGCACACACAGCTGCGAACCAAAGACAGTTCTCTCTCCAAGCAAACAGATGAGTGTGGGCTCCCAGGGTCCCCATCAAACCTCTGGTACCACCACTGGCCCAGCTTAATGAAGTTCTGCAACCAAGGTCACAGTCACAAACACCATGTGGGGCAGAGTCATTAACCTGTGAGGGTCCAGGCCGGGGGTGGGAGGAGAGGGCCTGGTGTGGCGTGTACGCGCCCTCACCAATACCCACGGCACTCTTCGTTACGCTGTATCACCCTAACAGGGCACCTATCTCACGCTCTTACAAACATCTTAGGTAACAAATGTCCAGCCTCAGAGAACTAGGTAGGTTTTCCTTTTGCTTTTATTACAAGCATATAATATCAATTGGCAAAACACTGAATACAAGCTTCACTATCATAAAATCAAAACAGTTAAGCAATATTCCAAAAAAGATTTTAGATAAAAACTAGCCACCAAGAGTACAAAAAATTACACACCAACACAAAGCATAAAAAAATGTAAACTTCCAAACTAAACAGTCAAAAACATTCGTCTGCAGCGTCACCTCCACAATCCCCCAGAGCCCCCAATCTCCACACGGGATGCCAGGGTCGGCAAGGGCTCTCGCCCCGAACGCTGCATCATACGGGAAAAATGGTGTTCTTGCACCCAATGAAGCTGGTGAAACAGACATTTACGCTAATGCTACACACGTTCTAGGGGACACGTAAACTTCAGGCCCCCTTCAGATGCACCCATGGACGCGGAGACTCACGTGAGCTGGTGAGGGGCCCGGCAGTCCCCAGGAAGGGACAGAATCTCAGTGATGATTTCGGTGTCACGTGAATCATTTTCTAACCGACTTATCCCAACCTATTTAGTTTGTTTAAATACCAAGGCAGAGAAACACATTGGTTTATCACACTAAGGTCACATGTGATGTGCTGGAGTGTAAATGATTTCCTGAGGAAACAGAGAAACTGAACTTTTTGTGATTTATCTGCACTAAATGTGTTTTCAATGTTTTGAGAGCACATCAAACATTCACGTACAAAGTAGAAATCAGCTGGCTTGTTCCTATAATATTCAATCCAATGACACACTTCAAAATCACTGTAAAATCCATCCTGTGGGCTTTGAAGAAAAAACAAACGAATTTCTAAAGACCTCAAATGCCACGAGGAGGCATCAAGGCCGCACGCCCTGGCGGGCTCAGGAGCCTGGGAAAGTAGCACCGTCACATCTGTGGTTGACACAGGGGTGCGTCCTGGGCCACCAGCACGCGGGGTCTGAGGCACGAGGCCAGTCTAGGCCACACGTCACCTTGCGGCCGCTGGCTGGTCACTCACTCTTACCGATGGCCGAGGCCCCTTGCACAGGCCCACGCACACTCCCAGCAACAGTGTTTTCATGAGAACGACGACGGAAAAGGAAAACCAAAGAGCTGAACGTACATGTTCTGAGAGTCCGCCTACACTGCCTCAATTCAGCAGAACAGATGCTACGGACAATCCAACGTAAGTCTAGTGAACGCGTGCTGGAGCCTGTTGCACAGAAGCGTAAACTGCTCCTCATCCACGTACAACAACACACACAAATTAAACGCTACTCAAAGTAAAAAGAAGAAGCTTGCCAAACACCTCACAACTTTATCTTATATGCCTGTAAATAAAGCTGGACCACTGAAACCAAACAATTGGATGGGAAAATATGATAGAAGGCTTAAAATAGAATAAATAATTTTATAAAGTTAAGTTTTCTTCTTTTTAACCCCCCAAATCGTAAATTCAATATTATATATTCTATCTGACTCTTCTATTTTCACGACACCTGTACCTAGTGAGACCCTGCGCCGCTGACGGGCCACGCTGCTGATGAGGGTGCCGTTCGCTAACTGACAGCGTTTGTTTTACCAGCATAAATAGTTGTGAAAACTACTTCACAGTAACTCCATCTGTTAAAAAAAACAAAACAAAACGTAATAGGATCCAATCACTAACTGATCCTGGCTTTCATGCTGGAAAAGATAAAATTCTGCCTTTGATGTTAAACGGACACGAGAGAAAAGTGAAAGTTTCCCTCTGACGGCGAGGCCCCCAGCTCCGTCCCCGTAAGGCTGTGGTCAGACCAGAGGTGGCGGGAACAGGGATCTCCTGCGGTGAAGACGGTCTGCACGAGGACATCTTAGAAAAATGGGTACTTCTGCTGCTGAGGTTTCATCAGGGGAACACGGTTACAAACGTGGGATCAGCAGGTGGTCAGGGCCCAGTGGGGGTGGTGACGCCAGCTCTGACTCATCTCCACCTCTCTGTGTATTAAGTACATCAACTTAGCACCATAGCAAATTCAAGTGATTGCAAAGATAGCTGCAAAGTTACAAATATATACTATGAGATTATACAGCCAGGTCCATTTTAATCTGACCTGTGCATTAATTTTATTTGAATTTGGACGCTCGTACTGTTTAATCCTTCCTTACTTTCATCACACAGGAAAATACCTAAGTTCTAATGTTACACTTCAACTGCATTGAGAACACACGGTTTTACAGAATGCTTCAGCAGAAATGTGTATTTGAGGTAGACAGGTAATACTTAGTCATACACATCTACTCACTGAACCCTTGAATAGTAACCCTAAAAAATGATCTGGATGAATAGCAAGCTCAGGTAACTGAATAATTCAAACAGTCCCGGGAATAACAGGCTTAAATAAAGAGATGAATTTTGACCAATTCCTAAGTAAAACTTGGTTTTATGTTTTTGAAAGGCCTTATATTAAAACCACTTGGACTGAGTTAATTTGCTTTTCCCATCACTAAGGAGCTGCTTCTGACATTTATAAGTATGAAACAGGAAGCAGAAAACAAACAAACAAACTTGAATGTCGATGAGCCCAACCACCACTTCCAAAGCAAGTTCAAGAAAAATTCTAGTCACCAAGGTGAAGTTCTTCATGGAAAACCCGGCTCTCAAGCCACCGTCAGGACCACCTACCAAATGAGGCGGCCCCAGGACCCCAGGGCCCCGGTGATGCAGGAGGTGACAGAGGGGGAGGAGCCCAAAGGTCAGGCAGAAGCCACCGGATGCGGACAGGGACGGCCATGGAGCGGGGACCAGCTTACCACCCGGAGAAGGCCCGTCTCCTTGTTCCTGTCTTTACACATTCCAAGTTACTATCTTAAAGGAACAAAAATGGATGTGCTGGCAAAGAGTTTATTCTCCAATTCCACAAAAATATTAACATTTGGGAGGAGAAAGGGCTAACAGAGGGTGTGCTGCGTCTGCCCGCGCTGTAGGTCATTAAGTCACTGGAAAGGCAGCCTCAGCCGCATAGGGGCCCGCCCGCCCGCCCTCTGTGGCTCCAGCGTCCCCGCCAACAGCGGCCAGAGTGTGCCAGCTGCTCCGTGCCCACCTCCGAAGGCGGGCGTGGCGGGACCCGGGGTCTGCACACGTGGGGCTTTGGTGGAGACACGCCCCCTGGGCACCAGCCCCGCCGTGGACGGGGGCGCCGTCTCGGGAAAGCCCCCCGCCACCACCATCAATCTCTTCAGCAAAACAAAAATGGGAAAGAATAAGCGGGAAGTAAAACGACGGCACTGAACGACTTGTGCCCTATTTAAGAGAAGCAATTTTTGAGAACAAGAATCGTTCTGCGAACTGTCGTCTTCCGGCCCGCCCTGCTGACCGGGCGGGGCAGCCGCATCGGGGTCAGGGTGCAGCCCCCCAGCCGGGCTGCGGGCCCCCGGGAGTCAGGGCAGCCCTCGGCTTCACGTTCCCTGACGTGGAAAATGAAATACCATGGTTAACTCACGATACTCATGGAAACCTCTTTTGGTATGCTTTTAAATTAAATTTTTATATATCTTCTAAGTCTTCAGGAAGCTAAAGGCAACATAAATATCGTCATTCACCGTGAAAAGACATTTTGTCAATAACTTAGGAAGGATTCAATAAACGTACAAGTATTTTGGGGGCTTATCGTGAAACCTAATTCATAAACTGAACGGAAGTGACCGAGATTTTCAAGACCTGGAAAGCAAGCAAAGGTCACGGGTCGGGATGAAGGCCGTCGCCACACCCTCCCGCTGGTCGGCGAGCTGGAGCAGAGGCGGCTCCGGCCGCGAGGCGCGTCACGCCTGTAACCCTGTGCCGGAGCGTCTCGGCGAGTGCGATTCTCATACAGAAGTGATACATATTCTCTGCTCGGGATCCAGTCCAAACGGTGCCCAGGGCAGCATCCTACGCGTTGGTGGCCCCGCCTGGCTGCGTCCTCGCGGGGCCCCCGGGCGGCTGAGTCTTTGCTGTGCCGCGGCTCACAGCAGGTCCATCTTGGGTCTGTAGTGCAGCAGGAGCGGTGCTTTCTGCAAGACAAGGGGGCGAGGGAGCGGCACCGGTGACCCCGAAGGGGACAGGCTGGCGACGGTCCCACACTCGTCAGCGGCCGAGGATGAGCCCCACGCCCGTTCCCACACCTGCTCCTGCCCTTTCTCTCTGTGCCCCACTCGCCCTCAGACCTCGGCTCCAGCTGGGGGTGTCGGCCGGGCTGTCTCTCCCCTGCTCCCAGGCAGCCCCTGAAGATGGGGTCCCACTCATCTGCCTCCTGTTCCAGAGAGAGGCGCTGCGGCTCGAGGGGACGTGTCCTCTGATTGCAGCGGCCACTCCCTCCCAGGACATCGGTCACCTCAACCAGGAGGGGTGGGGCGAGTCAGGGCCTGGAGGCCACGCCTTCCCCGACCACACAACTCTGAGGCCGATGACTTCAGAACGGCTGCGTTCCCGACAACCCCGTGCCTGGTCTGGTCGTTACTCCTAAGCTCCAGAAAACAAATGTGCCCACAAAAGCAGCTGCTGTTCCGAGCAGATTCTGAAAATCACACACAACGTATCATGTCAAAGTCTCACCTTGAATCTCCACCTTGTGACAACGACGAATTTGAGCGTGTGGTCCTTGCCAAGGATCTCCTCGTTGCATAAAATGTCCAGCTGGCGGGAGAACAAGACCTCGGTCAGCGGGGCCAAGGGCTCGGCGCTCAGGACCCATGGTCTCTGGTGCCGCAGCAGTCACGCCAGTCGCTGAGGGGCCACCTGCCCTCCTTCTGGGGCTGCACAGGTGGGAAGCAGCGCCTGGAAGGCCCATCCCCCCCAGAGGCCCCAGAGCACCGGGGGGCCTCCGTCCGCACACAACGAGGCAGCGCCCCCGTCACGGGGCTTCGGCGCCCAGACTGCCTTCACTAAAGAGCACGCTGTCCCCCAACATCAGTCCGCTCTTGGCCAGGTTTGTCCCTTTCACCTCAGTGGAAAAAGGTAACGGGCTCCACAGACAGCTTTTTCCTTTTTAGTTTTAAAAGAGTTTTTAGACCGGTTTTAGGTTTGCAGCAAAATTTCACAGAAGGTACAGAGTTCTCATGTATCTCCTGCCCCCACCTCACAGCCTCCTCCACCATCAACATCCCCGATGAGAACGTTCGTTACAACCGATGACCCCCATCACCACCCGCAGCCTGTAGTTTACATGAGGGCTCACGCTCCGTGCTGCGCCTTCTGGGGGTCTGGACAAACGTATGACGACGTGTGTCCTCCATGACAGCATCACACAGAGTAGTTTCCCTGCCCTAAAAATCCTCGGCTCTGCCTGTTCATCCCTCCCCGTCAACCCCCGGCAACCAGTGACCCTTTCACTGTCTCCACAGTTCTACCTTTTCCAGAATGTCACAGAACTGGGGCACACAGTGGGTAGGTAGCCTTCCAGACTGGCTTCTTTCACTCAGCCATACGCACTGAAGGTTCCTCCATGTCTTTTCGTGGTTTGATAGCTCCTCTCTTTTTAGTGCTGAGTAATATTTCTCTGTCTGGATGGACCACTGTTTATGTATCCATTCACTTTCTGAAGGACACCTTAGCTGTTTCCAAGTTTTGACAACTATGATGAAAGCTGCTATAAACATCTGCGTGCAGGTTTTTGTGTGGACGTAAGTTTTCAACTCCTCTGGGTAAGTACCAAGGGGCCTGATGGCTGAATCGTATGGTGAGAGTGGGTTTAGTTTTGTGAGAAGCCACCCAGCTGTCTTCCAAAGCGGCTGCAGCGTCCGGCGTTCCCGCCAGCAGCGAGGAGGGTTCCTGCTGCTGAGCATGCCGTGTTGCCAGTGCTCTGGATTTTGGCCATTCTGGCAGGTGTGGAGTGGGATCTTGTTGTTGTTTTAATTTGCATTTCCCTGATGACAAATGCTGTTGATGGTCTTTTATTTTTATATTTTCTAGTTTTTTCTGGCAGCACCGCACGGCTTGCGGGATCTTAGTTCACGACCAGGGACTGAACCCGGGTCACCTCAGTGACAGTGCTGAGTCCTAACCACCGGACCGCCAGGGAAGTCCCCAGATGGTCTTCTAAACTTCTCCCTCAGGGCAACGGAAGAAGGGTCCGGCATCTGTGTCTCCTGTGGCTGCCATGGAAACACCATAAGTTCGGGCCGTGTAACTCCAGAAACGCAGCCTCAGAGTTCGGTCTGGGAGCCCACGGGCTCGCACCCTCTGGAGTCTCCAGGGTTCCCTGACCTGTGGCTGCATCCCTCCAACCTCTGCTTCCATCCTCAGGTGGCCCTTCCACTCTGTGTCTCAAAACTCCCTCTACTCTTTTCTCTGTGGGTATCCATAGTTCATTCCTTTTCATTGTTAAAAAAAATTGTGGTAAAATACACATAAAATGTACCATCTTAACCATTTTTAAGTGCACAGCTCATTGGTATTAAATACATTCATAACGTGCAACTGTCACCACATCCATCCACAGACTTTTCATCTTGTAAAACTGTAACTCTGTCCCCATTCTAACTTCCCATCCCCCTGTCCCCAGCCCCTGGAAACCCTGATTCTACCTTCTGTCTTTATGATTATGACTCTAGGGACCTTGTACAGTGGAATGAGACAGTATTTGTCCTTTTGTGACCAGCTTATTTCATTTAGCGTAGTGTCCTCAAGGTTCATCCATGCTGTAGCAGGTGTCAGAATTTCCTTCCTGTTTAAGGCTGAATATTCTATTGTATGGACAGACCACATTTTGTTCATGTATCACCCATTGATGGACACCTGGGTTGCTTCCACCTTTTGCCTACTGTCAATGATGCTGCTACGAACTTGGGGGTACAAATATCTCCTTGGGATCCTGTTTTCAATTCTTTCGGGTATTACCCAGAAGTGGAATTGTTGGTGCTCATGGTAGTTCTATGTTTAATTTTTTGAGAAACCTCTGTACTGTTTTCCAGAGCGGCTGCACCATTTTACATCCCATCAACAGTGCACAAGGGTTACAATTTCTCCACATCCGACTCACCAGCACTTGTTTACTTACTTTTTACAGTAGCCATCCTACTGGATATGGGGTGGGTCTCATTACAGTTCTGATTTGCACTTCCCCTATGATTAGTGATGCTGAGCATGTTTTCATGTGCTTATCAGCCGTTCGTGTATCTTCTTTGGAGAAATGTCTACTCAAGTTGTTTGAGTTTGTGTTGAATTTTAGGAACTCTCTATATATTCTGGATAGTAATTCCTTGTCAGAAATATGACTTGCAAACACTTTCTTCCATTCTGTACAGTTTTTTTTTTTTTAATTTCAAGGAAGTCCAAATTGTCTATTTTTTCTTTTGTTGCCTGTGCCTTGGGTATTCTATCCAAGCAATCACTGCCAAATCCAATGTCATTACGTTTTGGTTCTATGTTGTCTTTTAAGAGTTTTATTGTTTTAGGTTTTACATTTATATCCCTGATACATTTTGAGTTAATTAAAAAAAAATATATTTATTTACTTATTTGGCTGCGCTGGGTCTTAGTTGAGGCATGTGGGATCTTCGTTGTGGCACGCAAGGATCTTTAGTTGCGGCATGTGAGATCTAGTTCCCTGACTAGGGATCGAACCCGGGCCCCCTGCATTGGGAACACGGACTCTTAATCACTGGACCACCAGAGAAGTCCCTTGAATTAATTTTTGTATATTGTATTAGGTAAGGGTCAAACTCCATTATTTTGCATGTGGATATCCAGTTTTCTCAGCACCAATTGTTGAAAAGACTGTCCTTTCCCCCACTGAAGGGTCTTGGCACCCTTGTCAAAAGTCAGTTGACCACATATGTGAGGGTTTATTTTTGAGCTCTCTATTCTGCTCCATTAGTCTGTTTGTCTTTATGCCAACACCACACTGTTTTGATTAGTGTTATCTTTATAGTAAGTTCTGAGTCCTCCAGTTTGGCTCTTTTTCAAGACTGTTTTGGCTATTTGGGTCCCTTGAGAGTCCATAAAAAATTTAGGACTTTTTTTTTTTTTCTGCAAGAAACATCTTTGGGATTTTGATAGGAATTGCATTGAATCTGTAGATTACTTGGGTAATATTGACATTTTAACAATATTAAGTCTTCCAATCCATGAATGTGGGATGTGTTTCCACGTGCTTGTCTTTCTTTCAGCAATCTTCGTAACTTTCATTGTACAAGTCTTTCACCTCCTTGGTTAATTCCTAAGTATTTTATTCTTTATGATGCTATCATAAATGAAATGAGTTTTGTCATTTCCTTTTCAGATTGTTCATTGCTCATGTACAAAAATGCATCTGATTTTTTTTTAACATCTTTATTGGAGTATAATTGCTTTACAATGGTGTGTTAGTTTCTGCTTTATAACAAAGTGAATCAGCTATACATATATCCCCATATCTCCTCCCTCTTGCGTCTCCCTCCCACCCTCCCTACCCCAACCCCTCTAGGTGGTCACAAAGCACCGAGCTGATCTCCCTGTGCTATGAGACTGTTTCCCACTAGCTATCTATTTTACATTTGGTAGTATATATATGTCCATGCCACTCTCTCACTTTGTGCCAGCTTACCCTTCCCCCTCCCTGTGTCCTCAAGTCCATTCTCTACGTCTGTGTCTTTATTCCTGTCCTGCCCCTAGGTTCATCAGAACCATTTTTTTTTTAAGATTCCATCTATATGTGTTAGCATATGGTATTTGTTTTTCTCTTTCTGACTTACTTCACTCTGTATGACAGACTCTAGGTCCATCCACCTTACTACAAATAACTCAATTTCGTTTCTTTTTACGGCTGAATAATATTCCATGGTATATATGTGCCACATCTTCTTTATCCATTCATCTGTTCATGGACACTTAGGTTGCTTCCATGTCCTGGCTATTGTAAATAGTGCTGCAATGAACATCGTGGTACATGACTCTTTTTGAATTATGGCTTTCTCAGGGTATATGCCCAGTAGGGGGACTGCTAGGTCGTATGGTACTTCTATTTTTAGTTTTTTAAGGAACCTCCATACTGTTCTCCATAGTGGCTGCATCAATTTACATTCCCACCAACAGTGCGAGAGGGTTCCCTTTTCTCCACACCCTCTCCAGCATTTACTGTTTGTAGATTTTTTGATCATGGCCATTCTGACCAGTGTGAGGTGATACCTCATTGTAGTTTTGATTTGCATTTCTCTAATGATTAGTGATGCTGAGCATCCTTTCATGTATTTGTTGGCAATCTGTATATCTTCTTTGGAGAAATGTCTATTTAGGTCTTCTGTCCATTTTTGGATTGGGTTGTTTGTTTTTTTTGATACTGAGATAATGCATCTGATTTTTCCGTTGACTTTGTATTCTGCTACCTTGCTGAATTAATTTATTAGTTCTGACAGGTTTTTTTTCATGTCTCTGTGTGTGGAATTTTTAGGGTTTTCTACATATAAAATCATATCATCTGCAAACAGAGATAATGTTTTGTCTTCTTTTTCTTGTCTAATTTTTCTGGCTAGGATTCCCAGTATTATGTTGACTAGAAAGGGTAAAAGTGGACATCCTTGGCTTGTTCCTTATCTTAGAGAAAAAGCTTTTACTTTTTCACCACTGAGTATGATATTCGTAACGGGTTTTTCATATATGGATTTTATTTTACTTTCATATATGGCTACTATTTCTAGTTTGTTCAGTGTGTTTATCGTGAAAGGGTATTGAATTTTGTCAAATGCTTTTTCTGCATCAATTGAGATGATCATGTGGTTTTTCCTTCACTCTGTTGATGTGGCATATTATATTAATCAATTTTCATATGTTGAACCATCCTTGCATTCCAGAAGTAAATCCCACTTGGGCATGGTGTGTAAAACATTTTAACATACTGAATTCTGTTTGTTAGCATTTTGTTGAGGATATTTGCATCAATGTGCATATGGGATATTGGTCTGTAGTTTTCTTTTCTTGTAGTGTCTTTATTTGGCTTTGTTATCAGGGTTATGCTGGCCTCATGAAATTAGTTGGGAACCGCTCCCTCCTCTTCGACCTTTTGGAAAAGTTTGAGAAGGATGGGTATTAATTCTTTAAATGTTTGGTAGAATTCAGTGAAGCCGTCAGGTCCAGGGCTTTTCTTTGTTGGGAGATTTTTGATTAGTGATTCAATCTTCTTATTAGTTATAGGTCTATTCAGATTTTCCATGTCTTTGTGATTTAGTTTTGATAGGCGTTGTGTTTCTAGGTAATTGTCCATTTCATTTGGTTATCCAATTTGTTGGCATACAACTGTTCATAGTGCTCTCTTATAATCTATTTCTGAAGAATCAGTAGTGATGTCCCTACTTCCATTTCAGATTACATAATTTGAGTCTTCTTTCTTAGTTCATCTAGCTAAAAGTTTGTCAACATTGCTGACCTTTTTGAAGAACCATTGATTTTCTCTATTGTTTTGCTATTCCCTATTTTGTTTATTTCTGTTCTAATCTTTATTATTCTCTTCATTCTGCTAGCTTTGGGTTTAGCTTACTCTTCTTTTTCTAGTTCCTTAAGTTGTAAATTTAGGTTGTTGATTTGAGATCTTCCTTGTCTTTTAACGTAAGTGTTTACAGCTATAAATCTCCCCCTTAGCACTGCTTTCACTGTATCCCATTAGTTTTGGTATGTTGTGTTTTTGTTTTCATTCTTCTCTAAGTATTTTCTAATCTCTCTTTGATTTCTTCTTTGATCCGTTGGTTGTTTAAAACTGTGTTGCTTAATTTCCACAATTCTGTGAATTTTCCAGTTTTCCTTTGGTTATTGATTTCTAACTTCATGCCATTGTGGTCTGAGAAGATACTTTGTATAATATCTATCTTCTTAAATCTATTGAGACAATTTGTGTCTGCCCTTCTCTTATAAGGACACTTGTTATTGAATGTAGGGCCCACCTGGAAAATAAAGGATGGTCTCTTCATCCCAAGATTCTTTACATGTCTGCAAAAATCTTTTTTTCAACTAAAGTCATATTCACATGTTCTGGGGGTTAGAAGTAGACATATCTTTTGGCTGGGTCACCACTTAACCTACACCACTTAACATACTACAGTCTGCCTTCTGACCCAACAAAATCCACATCCATCCCACATGCAAAACACATTCACCTAACCCCAACATCTCCGAGAGACCCAATCTACTCGAGCATCAACTCCAAATCCCCAAATCTCATCTACACACCATCAGCTCAAAGTCCCAGATCTTATCTTCTAAATCACAGGAATCAGGTATGGGTGAGACTCTGGGTATGATGCCTCCTGGGGCAAATGCCTTTCCAGCTGTGGATCTGCGAAACTAGAAAACACATTATCTGCTTTCCAAATACAAGGCTGGGGCAGGACAGATATTCCTAGTCCAAAAGGGAGACACATTAGAAGGCATAAGGGATCACTGGTCTCAATAAAGTTTGAAATCCAGCAGGGAAAATTCCATGAGGTTTCAAGACCTGAGAACACGTCACTGTGGGTCAAGGTTCTGCTCTCTGGGCCCGTGATGGCTTCATCCTCTGGGCCCCAGGCTCTGCCTTGGAGTCATTCTTCCTTTTTCTTTAGGGGAAGCTCACCTTGGCAGCTGAGCAGCTCTATCAGCCTCTTTCCCGCGTGCAGAATTTTGAAGTCTGATAGCCTTCTCTCATTTCTTCCGGTCTCTGTCCCCTTCAGCACGAGCTGGTGGTGTTTCTGCTGATAGCACATTCTTAGAAACCCTGTGAGTCTCCCATGTGTGTCAGAGGTCCAGGCTCTGCAGATCTTTCCTGGATAACTCCTCTCCATTCCTCCCATGAGATGGCTGCGCCACCATGAGTCAAACAACTAATCCCTTTAGCAAAAGGCTGAACAGCTACACACTTGGCCTTCTCTCCAGAGCATGTTTTTCTAACAGTCAAACTCCTAATATTACCATCTTTTTGCCATCTGGATAGGCTGTGAATTTTCCAAATCATCAAGTGCTGGTTCCTTTTTGCTTAGCAGTTCCTTCCTGAATTCATCTCTCTCCTCTGACATTTTATTACAGGCAGCAAGAAGAAACCAGACCACGTCTTCAGCACTTCGCTTGAAAATGTCCTCAGCTAAATATCCGTGTTCATCACTTCCAAGTTCTGTTTTCCACACACCGTAGAACACAACTCAGCCAGTTTTCTGCCACTGTGTAGCTAGAATCACTTCTCTTCCCATTTCCAATACTATGCTCCTTTTTCCCTTCTGAGCTCTCGTCAGTAGCATCTTTAATATTCCTATTTCTACCAACACTCTGTTTGTGTAACATGTACCTTCAAAGATGACGGGTGCTTTCTCTACCATGCTCCTCGCTTCCTTCTGGGCTATCACCAGAGTCACCTTTAATGACCATATTCATATCAACAGTCTCTTCAAGGCAGTCAGCGTTTTTAAAAATCATGTTTCTCAAAATTCTTCCAACCTTCTAACCTGTGGCACCGCCTCATTTTTAGGTATTTGCTACAGCAGCACTCCACTTCCTGGTATTGAAATCTGTTTTGGTTTCCCATGGCAGGTATGCCAACGTACCACAAACCTGGTGGCTTAAAACAACAGGTACTTATTTTCTCACAGATGTGGAGGCCAGAAGTTCAAAATCAAGGTGCCGGCCAGGCTGTGCTCAGTCTGGAGGCTCCAGGGGAGGATCCTTCCTGCCTCTTCCAGCTTCTGGGGGCTCCAGGCATCCATTGGCTTGTGGCCGCATCACCCCCATCTCTCGTCTCTGTCCTCACACCATCTTCTCCTCTGTGCGTGTCTCGAATTTCCCTCTGCCTCACTTTTGTGAGGGCACATGTCACTGAATTTAGGGGCAACCCAGATAATCCAGGATTATTTCATCTCAAGATCCTTAACTTCAGTATATCTGAAAACACCCTTTTTCTGGCAAAGACCACGCTTACAGGTTGCGGGGTTGGCTGTGGACACACGTCTTTGCGGGGCCACGTCCAACCCACTGTTCTCTACAGCCCACCTCAGAAGTCGGCCTCGTTTCTCCATCCTTACCGCACTACCCTGGCCCGTCTCTCCTGGGACTTCTGCCACAGACTCCCCTCAACTGGCCACTCCTGCTTCCGTCTCGGAACCCCAGCAGCCCACTTGCCTCACAGCCTCAGGGCTGTTCTCATCACAAGCCCCCGGCTTAAGGCCCCCCAGTGCCTCCTCTGACACTTGCTGGTACACAGCCAGCTCCTGCTGACAGTTCATGTCTGAGCAGAAGTGAACGCCCTCGGGAGGGTTCCCCAACGACCCCTAAGCTGATGTGCTCTCTCACCCCTCTGTGCCCCACCCTGCTCTGCACCACTAGGGCACACGTTTTACTTTATTCTCAGCATTTATCGGAACTGGGAAGTATCTTCTCTATCTACCCACCTGTCCTATCCATCCCCATCCACCCATCCATCCGTTTGTGAAACTGAAGAGCAGAACTTTTCTTTGTGGCGAAAATATTTAACATATCTTGGGCTTCCCTGGTGGCACAGTGGTTAAGAATCCGCCTGCCAATGCAGGAAACACGGGTTTGAGCCCTGGTCCGGGAAGATCCCACATGCCGCGGAGCAACTAAGCCCGTGCGCCACAACTACTGAGCCTGCGCTCTAGAGCCCGCAAGCCACAACTACTGAGCCCACGTGCCGCAACTACTGAAGCCCGCGCGCCTAGAGCCCGTGCTCCGCAGCAAGAGAAGCCACCGCGGTGAGGAGCCCGCGCGCGACAACAAAGACCCAACACAGCCAAAAATAAATAAATTAATTAATTAATTAAAAAAAAAAAGAAAATATTTAACATATCTTGTTGCAGCCCCCTTGGCATTTCCTCTTCTCTTAACAGTGGCTTCCCGTGTTTGTGGGCTCTGGGCCTCCACTGTCTTCACCGCTATTTACTATCACACTATCTGGGGGTAGGCAAAACAAATTCCGATTTTTTTTTCTGATTGAAAATGTCCAAACAGAACCGTAAAAAGCAAACCCAAAGAACTTCAGAAGTATCACTTTTACAAATAAGAAGTGACTCGTTGTAGTTTCTATTTACCTCGTTGAAAGACGAGAGGTTGAGTTTTTTGGCAATGAACTTCTTTAGGTGCAGGACTGTGGCCTGGGCTGAGCAGCGGATCCATTTCCGTTTCAAGCCCCGCAGTTTGCTGCTGTTGCATTCCAGACAGATGCTCACCTTCAAGAGAAAGGACACAGCTGGGCAAGCTCATCAAGGGGGATCCTACTGGGCTACTCACTGGAGGCTTTCTTAGATATCTACTGATTCCATTAAATCTAAGAATGCTGACTTTTTTGAAATCATAAATCCGTTTTGACCTAAACACCGTAGAAAAAGAATTTTACTTTAATCATTTTACATACCCTGTGTTAAAATCTGTTTACTATTTGCCATTTTGTGAAATAAAAATCTAACACTATTAATTCTGTCTTATTAGCACAGTACTTTAAAGTAAACCCGAGAATTATTTATTTATTGTGGCAGTATGTGCTGGCCTCAGAGTTAAACCGACAAAGACTGGAATCCTGTTCTAAAAGCTTCTGGCCGGTGGGACACACACACGTCTCCCCAGAGGCTGTGCTAAGTGCTCTGCAGAATGACAAGGAAAGACACGCCACACACATGGCAGGCACCACGGACCCTTCACCGAGGAAGGTCTACCAAGGAGGCACATTACGCTCAGCCTTGGAGAAGACAGCAAACTCACTAGAGAACAGAGCACTCTGAGCAAAGGCACAAAGTCTGAAGCTCACAGTTCTATTCTGGAAGATCAAGAGTTCAGTGGGATTAGAGTACTCGGTGTGTGACAAGGAACTTCAAGACAACAAACTAAGTAAAAGTGATTCTAGGATCAGGTGGTGCCTGGCAGATGCAGAAGGGAATCTGCTGAGGAGGGACAGCCCTGGCCACAGTTGAGAAAGTCCCACCTTTAGACACCTCACCTCACCTCACTCACGGGCAAGTAATTCTCTAGCAACAGTCACAAAAAATGGCACAAGCAGACCCCAAAAATTCAGACAAAAGAATTAACAAAGGAATTAACTGAAATATGTATGTCTAAAATTACTAGAGGTATGAAAGAAGGAATTAAAAACATAACACACTAAGAATAAAGAACAGGCAGGTATAAAAGATAACCAAATGTAACTTCTAAAAATAAAAAACCTATTCACTTAAATTAAAAATTCAATGGATGGTCAAATCACAGATTAGTCTCAGCTGAAGGCAGATCAATTTTCTGAAAGATCAATTTGAGCAAATTATCCAAAAGAAGTATAGAGACAAAGATATCAATTAAAATAAGAAAACAAAAGAAAGGTAAGAGACGTGAAGACAGATCAAAGAGTCTAAAAGACACATCACAAGAGTTCCAGAGGATAGAAGAGAAAATAAGGGAAAGGCAAAATTTGAGAAATAATGACTAAGGATCCCCCCCAAACGATGAAAGACATAAGTCCTCAAATTCAGGAAGCAAAAGAACCCAAAACAAAGGAAGTAAGAGGAAACCTGCACCCAGACAGACATGGCGACCCCTCAGAACACAGTGGGCCAAGGCCCAGGGCAGCCACAGAGGTGGGCCCACAGGCAGGGTTGGCGCTCAGGCCACTGAGCCCAGACACTGAGCCGACAGGAAGGAAGAGCTAAATTATCATTCAGAGTCGAAATGAATAAAGTCATCTGCAAACGAAAACAGAACATAAGTAGGAGAAAATGTAGCTCAGGAAGAAAAAGGCTGAAGTGGACGGACTGGCTGGGGTTTAGGAGGTGCCCAGGCAGCAGGCAAGCTCTGGTGCTGTTTAGGAGGGACAGGAAGAGACTCATATTAATTCTGGACTTTTAAAAAATGCATTCATTTTAGAATTTCATTAGCACTAAAATAATAAAAAATAGGACATATAACCTGCTAATCAGAGGCAAAAAAGAGATTAAATAAAATTTATTAATTCTACAGAAGGGACTCAAGGGAGGGGGCATAAAAAATATAAATGGAAAGCACAAACTAAAGCAGAAATAAACCCAACTTTACTAGCAATCGTGGTAAATGTAAAATAACTTGCTGGTTAAATAAATTTTCTGATTTGATTTTTAAAAAACCCCCAGCTCTCTGCTGTAAAAAGTGTCACATTTAAGAAAGATGTTAAAAAAACTGAAATACCAGGCAAATATCAGCCAAAAAGAAAACAGACAGACCTGTACTATTACATAAAACAAATTTCTTAATAAGAAAATACTCCCTCAGGATGGGAAACATTTCTAAAATTGAATGCACCTAGTAACAAACTTAAGTTGACAGAATGATGAGAACTAAAGTCCCCAACGCAGTGGGGATTTCAGAGTCTCTGTCAGGGATGCTGAATTCTGCCGGCCTCAGGCACACGGACCAGATGGGCGTCTGTGTCCAGGCCCAAAGCAACAGGCACAAGACCCCGGAAGCAACCAACCGCACACAGAACCCTAAACCCAGCACCGGTAGCCGCGTGTGCACGGGCAGGGCTGCCAGCTGCACTCCTGCACCCCAGCTGGAGAGGCCTCGTGCCCATCAGAGGTGCTGACCAGGTAAAGAGGGCACAGGCTCCCCAAGTATGGGCGTGTCACCCGACGAGGAGGCTCAGTTTGTGTGAACGCAGGAACGACCACAGAGTGTGACCTACGTGGTGGAACTCAGGACTGTGACACGTTTAAACCTTTCACACAATGTTAACCTCTGGACTGTATGAATGTATTACCTATTTAAACGCACCAAGATAAAGCATGTTTGTAACTTTTGAACCGCTTCACTGTGGTATAATGTACATGTATCTGTTTTAAGTATACCATTCAGTAATTTTTAGTAAATTTAGAGAGCTGGGCAGCGGTCACCACCATCCAGTCTGAGGTCGGTCCCATCAGCTCATAAAGACTCTCGGAGCCTTGGCGGTCAACCCCGCCCCACCCCAGGCAGTCACCCCTCGGCCTGTGTCTGTGGACCGGCCTCTCCTGGACGGGCTATAGATGGGATCATACAAGACGCAGTCTTCCCGTCTGACTTTCCTCACACAGTAAAGCGGTGTGAGACTCAGGTGCACGGCAGCACCTTGCACCGCTGACCAGTTCCCACTTCTCCACATCCCCGTCAACGCATGTTAGTGGCTGTCTTTTTGATTGTAGCCATCCTGGTGAGTGTAAAATGCTACTTCATTATGCTTTTAATTGGAATTTCCCTAATGACTAAAGTTGTTGAACATCATTTCACGTGACTATTAACCATTTGTAATTCTTCTTTGGTGAAATGTCTACTGAAATCTTTTGCCAATTTCTTAATTGGATTGTTTATCTTCTTATTGAGTTATATATTATAGATACAAGTCCTTTTCAGAAATGTGATTTGCCAATATTTTCTCCCAGTCTGTGGCCTTTTAAAATTTTCTTAATAGAGTCTTTTGAAGAGCAGCAATTCTTTTTTTTTTCTTTTTTTGGTGGCACTGCCATTAGTCCCCTGACCAGGGACTGAACATGGGCCCTCGGCAGTGAGAGCGCGGAGTCCGAACCATTGGACCACAGGGAGGTCCCAAGAGCAGCAGTTCTTTTTTTTTCTTTTCTCGAAGTGCTGCTTGCTTTCATGTTCTATTTGTCTTATTCTCTGGCCCCACCATGCGGCATGCAGGATATTAGCTCCCCGATCAGGGATCAAACCCACACCCCCTGCAGTGGAAGTGTGGAGTCCTAACCACTGGACTGCCAGGCAAGTCCCAAGAGCAGCAGTTCTTAATTTGATGAAGTCAATTTATCAATTTTATTTCCTGAGTTGTGTTCTTGGTTTTGGATCTAAGAACTACAGGCCTAACCCAAGGCCCTAAACAGTTTCTCTCATGTTTTCCTATAAAAGTTTTCAAGTTTTAGCTCTTATATATATATTTTAATCAATTTATTTATTTTATTCTATTTATTTCATCTTTGGCTGCATTGGGTCCTCGCTGCAGTGCACGGGCTTCTCGTTGTGGTGGCTTCCCCTGTTGCGCAGCACGGGCTCCAGGCGCGTGGGCTTCAGCAGCCGTGGCAAGGGGCCTCAGCAGCTGTGGCTCGCGGGCTCTAGAGTGCAGGCTCAGTAGTCGTGGCGCACGGGCCCAGCTGCTCTGTGGCATGTGGGATCCTCCCGGACTAGGGCTCGAACCCGTGTGCCCTGCATTGGCAGGCAGATTCCTAACCACTGCGCCACCAGGGAAGCCCTAGCTCTTATACTTTGAGTTAACTTTCGTATGTGGTGTGAGGCAAGGCACAAATGAACCTTTCTCCAACTGTCCCAGCACCATTTGAAGAAGACACTGTCCTTTCCCCAGTGAAGGGCAGTGGCACCTGTGCTGAAAACCAAATGACCCTAAATCTAAGGGCTTATTTCTAGACTCCAGAATTGGTTCTATTGACTTAAAAGTCTACCTTAACGCCTATAACAAACGTCTTGATTACTGTAGCTTTTTAGTAAGATTTGATGTTCTAAATTTTCAATGCATGCTTTAAAAAATAACTAGTGGGTCAAAAAGAAATCACAATGAACATTTCAAAATATTTAGAACCAAATAGTATAATGGAAACTATATGAATATTCAACTCAAGAAATTAGAGAAAGAACAAGAGGGAACGTAGGAAAGAGCAGCAGGAAGGAACGACTGGCAGAAAAGAACGCGGTTCAGCCTCTGGCAACAACGGCCAAGAAAGCGGGAGGCAGGCTGTGATGCCAGGGAGAGAGACGGAGAAATAGGTGCACAGGTGGCAAGGCCCGAAGACAAGCAAAGAATTCTAGGAACCGTTTCATGCCCCAAACGTTGAAAACCTAAGTCCAAGCAGAAAGTTTCGTAGACAAAATATAACTGATCAAATGAAATAAAAAAGAAACAGAAGATGTGAGTAGGATTAAAATCATTAAGGAAATTTAATTTGTACTGATAGTTAAAAATCTTCCTACCCCTTTCCAAAAGAATTAACCAAGATCTGATGGCTTTATATAGGAAGTTTAACCAAAACATTCAACAAAACTGATGCTCTTAATCTCATACAAACTTTCCTAGAGAATAAAAATGGGAAAAGAGAGCCTATCCCCAGCTCTGAGACTTACTACCTTGATACCAAAACTAAACAAATGCACATGAAAAAGGTGTAGGCCAATTCCTGCAAAATGATTGAGAAAAGGTCAAAACACCCAACACACAGGTCCATGAACACAACAAGCGATCTGCATGTAAAGGAACCCAGAGAGCCCCACTCCCTCCCCAGGAGCTGGAGATGGTCAGGAAACAGACCTGCAGAAGCCAGGGAGTCTGGGATGGGCAGCGCGAGGAGGACGTGCCCGGGGAGACTGGCGCCAGCACCCAGGAGTCCGCGAGGGTTGGAGTATTCAGAACATCAGACAAAACAGTGAAATCCTCATCCCACGGCGTGTGCTATGCACGCGACACGGGACACTCTGCCGGTCCTACAGCTGTTCCGTGTCACAAGGCACCTACAGGAAGCAGCTACATGACGCACCTCAAAAAAACTCAAAAGTATAATTTTACCTGAGAAAAGGGAGCTGCACAGAGACACCTGTTCTCTGGGCTCTGTGGTTTGTGGCTACATCATAAGCATGAAGATTCAGGACCCCGCTTGGTAAACAGTCTCTGTAGAGCCCAGCAAGTCCCGCGGTTGCTTCCTAACCCATCCGGGCTGAGCGCTCGGCGCCCTGTGCCATGCGCTGCCCACGCGCCTGGCCCTTCCCTCCCTGGCAGGCCCTGCTCCCCGGCCTCGTCTGACCACCCTGCTCCAGGCCCGGCCCACCCTCTCCCCTCCTCCGCTCCCCACGCCTGGAGCCCCTGGCGCGCCCCCGCCCCGTGGCTCCGAGGGCCCCGACCCCAGGGCGCCTCAGCCCCACGGGGTGGGGGTCCTCGCGGGCAGCGCGTGGCGCGTCCTGGGTGAGGGCAGGCCGGGCGCCGACCGACCGGGCGCCCCCCTCCTGGCGGCAGGACACCTGATTCCCAAGGGAGCCATGGGGCGGGCGGCAGGGACACTGCCGAACAGGCGGCTGAACAGACCCCCTTTGAGCCCCACCATGGACGAAGCCACCTGAAGGACAGAGTGTCCTGCAAGGAACAGGACCAGGACAGCCAGGAGCAGATAAGCTGACAGGGTCCTGATGCCGGAGAGGAGGCGGGGTGACGGCAGCAGGTGGGGGGAGCGACCCCACCCTCGAAACTGCCTGTGTAATCAACAGCAACCCACCCCCCGCACAGGCTGAGGAGGAAGGAGCTGGCCCTGCCCGGCGGGCCTGCAGCTGCCCTGGAGGATGGAGGGGGCAGACCTCGGGAGGAGCGTCCTGGAACTAAAGTAACAACAGAACAACTTATTTGAAAAAGAGAAGAACAGCTGTGAAGGGATCTGAAGTTGAAGCCCGGGGGCTCAGGGTCCCAGAAGGCAGCGCGGAGAGCGGGGTCCCCGAGTGGGAGGAGAAGGTGGGACGCCAGACACAGGATGGTAGCAGAGACGGGCTCCCGAAACCCTGACCTCCCAGGGACAGAGATCCCGCCAAGCTCCGAACGGGGGAAACAGCGCGCTCCTGAGGAAGGGGAACGTCTGAGAAACGAACGTCCTGGTCACTGGAAGCCATCTGGTGAGCGCACGCGGCTCAGAGCAGTGACAGACCAGGTGCGCGGCGCTCGGCCCGGCACTGACTCTCGCCCCACAGCGACGCAGCGGGGCCCACCCCCCGGGCAGGCTGCTGGCTCTTGAAAGCAACCGATCAAATAGACAAATCTGCGGCATGTTCGGGGTAAGAAAGAAAAGGGAAAAATTAGTAACGATAAACACAGACGTTGGAGGTTAAAAACTGACGGAGCAGGGGTTGAACGAGAGGGCCCTCCCTGTGCCTGGAGGGGCCGGGCCGGCAGCTCTGACCCCAGATCCCGGCGGGGCCTCCAAGCCCAACAAGAGGTAACTCGTCAGAGCCCAGGAGAGGGGACACGCGGGCCCCACAGGGGTGCCCTTCACCCCAGTGTTTATTCTTCTCTCCATTCACGTGAAACGTATCTGAGCACACCCAGCATTCCACACAGACGTGCTTCTACTCCTGTGATGCTCGTGGAAATGTTTTAACAACACAGAAGCATATAAACTGGAAAATTAAGGTTCCGTTATTCCATTCTTATACCCAAAGCACACTATTTAATTATGTCTTTAATAAATATAAGTGTACACATACACATGTTTTACTTATTAAATATATATATACTGACTAGAATATATATATATATAGATAGGTAGATAAAAGCAGACCTTGCTTTATTGTGCTTCGCAGATACTGTGTTTTTTATGAACTGAAGTTTTGTGGCAGCCCTGCGTTGTCAGATGATGATTACCAATTTTTAGCAATAAAATATCTTTTAATTAAGCAATGTACGTTGTTTTTTATACATGACGAAACTGCACACTAAATATACTACCGCACAGTGGAAACATAACTTTTATATGCACTGGGAAACCCCCAAAATCCACAACCTGTTTTATTACAGTGGTCTGGCACCGAACTGCAGTGTCTCCCGAGGTGTCTGTCTGTGTAAATATGTGTGTGGGTAGCTATGCTACATATATACCCTGATACAGCCAATACCCCTAAGTTTTCATGGCTATTCCCGAGCTTTTCCTCTCCCAGATGAGGCTCAGAAGCAGCTGGTTAAATTCCTATTTATAATAAATGGTTAAAATCACAACCACTGAGATTAATTTGGGGAGAACTCACATCTTAACATCAACCTTCCATCCAGAAACATCCAACTATTCAGTTTTCTCTTATGTTCTTCCATAAGAAGAACGTGTCTTTGTTTCAGCCTCACACATTTCTCGTTAGGTGGCCTCAGCGTTTTTATTAGTTATGTGAACAAGGCCGCCCACAGCGTCTGACTACGACACCCTGGTCCCATCACCCAAACGAGCAGTTACCCCGCGCTGTCCGAGGTGCCACGTCACAAGACGAGTAATCTGAGAGCCATGGCACGCCCGGCTCACGTTCTCCCATCTCCTGTTTGGGCTGGATCCCCCAACTCATGCTGAGTGACAGCTGAGAAGGGACATTTTCTTGTTCTGACACTAATGAGACAACTCGGTTCCATCATCAAGTGTGACGACGGCCGTAGCTGTCGAGTCAAGGTACTCCAAGAAAAAGATCCATAGACATGGATACGGGATTTTATCAAACTCTTTTATAGCAGCACTGTGATGATTTAGTTTTCCTTTTCTAATCTGATAACGTAGTAAGTGACATATGAATAGTGCCCTCAAGGTTACATTCTCACCTTATTTTGCACGGAAGATGCCTGCCCCACATTCTCCACATGACAACCCGGGGTTGGGGTCGGGGGGAGCTGAAGATACCCATGGGGGGTGGAGGCTGAACTTTAAACTTTTTATACCCAAAATGTTCTACAGTGAGTATGCATTACTTTGGCAATTAAAAAAAGAAGGAAATGGGAATTCCCTGGCAGTCCAGTGGTTAGGATTTGGTGCTCTCCCTGCCGAAGGCCCGGGTTCGATCCCTGGTCTGGTCGGGGAACTAAGATCCCGCAAGCCACGCGGCATGGCCAAAAAAAAAGGAAAAAAGGTAAGTAAAGGAAGGAACTGGAAGGAAAAACTAAGAAAGCTGCCGACACTGTAACGTGTGTACTGCCTGCTGCTCTCGGCCTGCTCCTCTGTCAACGAGAAAGCGCCCGCGGGAGGCTGGGGGCCGAGGCCGCGCCCACCTGCTCGTCGCTCCTGTGGTAGTCGCCGTCCTCCTCCTGCTTCTCCTCGGCCGCTTCTTTGTTCGAACTGTCATCCGCTTTGGTTTCTCCTTTTAGCAAAAACAGAAAATACTGGGTCACGAATCCAAAGTGTTAAACCATTGTTTTTTAACTCTACCGTACACTCGAACGCTACAAAAACCCACGGTATTAAGAGTTTGCACACGTGAGAGTCGGGGGAGCGCTGCTCTCCACGGTGCTTTACGTGCTGCGCCCTCGGGGCCAGCGGCGCGTGTCCGGGCAGAGGCGCCCCGCCGGCCCAGCACCACCGACGCCTCGCGCCTCAACTACACCAGGCAGCGAGCCATCCCCGAACTCTCACTGTTCTGGCACGGCTTTAAATGTTAAGACCCCACCTAGGGAAAGGCGGGATTCCTGGCTCCCTAGCTGCCTCTTGGCCTCGCCTCCCCGGGGGTCCCGAGCTCGCACAGTCTGCAGCCCCCGCTTCCCCAGGCCGACAGCCAAGCCTCTCCCTCCTGCTCACATTGTTAGAAATGCACATGGCGGACTAAAGGGGCTTCGGAATCTGTGTGGTCCACGGAGTCAAAGATTCAAATAAGTTGTTATGATATGTACAGATTCTAAAGCACCATTAATTTTACGTCAAAGCCAAAGTGGAGTTTGGCCATTCTGCAAGAAAACAGACAAAGCCGGGAGAAGAGCCCTGGGAGGCCCGCCGTCCGCATGTCCGTGCTCCCTCCACACCCCACCTCCAGGCACCTTCGGGTACCCCCTCAGGCTTCCTCTCACTGGCCCACCACGTAACCCCTCGGTCGGAGACCCCATTTCTCAGCACCACCTGCTACCGTCAGCACCAAGTGACGCTGACACCTGCCCACACCTCTGTCAAGAACCTGTGTGGAGGGGGGGGGAGTGGGAGGGACACAAGGGGCTCTTAGCAAAAGGTCTAGTAAATAAAACCCAGCTCACTCACCATTTCGATGGGAATCTAGGTGCTGTTTTGCAGAACAGGTCTCCCCCTTGATGTCTCCAGGCACTTCCAGGCCTAATTTGTGGTAGAATTCCCTCTGTTTTCTCATTTCCGCTATTAAAAATTAATATATAATCCTTAATCTTAAGTAGGCAGTGGATCACATTAAAATTCTGCTCACAAATATCACATGAAGAAAACTGAAGATTTGGATTAAAAGTCTGAAGGCTTCTACTCGTGAGAAAATAACAACTTTGGACTGTGCCCCCTCAAATTTTGGAGCAGCTGCCAGCTGTGGGCCGTGGGACGCGTCCTGGGTTGGGGCCTGAGCCCCCCAAGTGGAGGTGCTGCTGGTTCTCTGGACGCGCGTTCACATCCCTGCGGGCCCCTCCCAGGCAGGGCTGCCGTCCCCACCCCTGCTGTGGCCGCCCCTAGGCGTGCCCGACGCGGGGAAACCAGTACTCCTTGGTGTCTGTGGCTGGCGGTCACAGCTCGCTGAGTCCTGGAGGCACGGAGCCGCCCACCACAGGGGAAGGGTCCCTACTGAACGGGGGCGACGGGCACCACGCAGCCTCCTGCCCTGGCCGTTGGCCTCCAGCCACTGAGTGGGGACGGGGCCGGGCGGCGAGAGGACAGCTGGTCCAGGCTGGACCCTCGCACATTCCTGGGAACGGCCGACTCTGTGACACAAGGTGGCTACTGACATACAGCTCACATGCAGGTAACGAAGCAACGGTCACTGCCCAGGGCCACACGGGAGGTAGCAAAGGAAATTTAAACCCAAGCTGCTCAAACCAATAACGTATAAGTCACGCTGTGAAAAATATTTATGTGCAGGTGACCAAGGAAAGCTCGGTGGCACTTTTCGCCTGCACGTTTGTCTCGCCTAAACACCACGAGCTCCGCGAGGGCCGGGAACATGCCTTGGTCACGTCCTGGACCCACACAGACACTCCAAAATAATCTGATTGTGCAGGAAAAAATAAAAGTGTGAGGCAGCGGACTCGGACGGAAAGAGGGAGGCCTCTCAGAACTGAACTGATGGGCGCAGGCCAGCCCAGAGCCGGGGGCGTTGGAACCAAAGACGGCGAAACCACGAGTCTGGAAAGTCTGGGATCAGCTTGAAAGGAAACATTTCCCTTAAACAGTCACATAAATGCCGGCAGAGGAATGGAGGCCTGAAACGCACTGCTGGTGGTGGGAGCCCGTTCTTATCTGTCCTTCAGGGAGGGCGGGGTCTGCAGGTAACAGCCCCACTGGTCAACGCGAAGAGGGACTCCTCACCTGACGGGTGACAGGATGCAGCTTCACACACGGGCAGACACTGCACTTGGAACGCAGGGAGGGTCTGTGGCCGCCCCGCGTCAAGCGAGTCTGTCGGCACCTTTTTCCAACAGCATCTGCTCCCTTTGGGTCTCTGGGTCCCGTTTTGGTAATTCTCGCAATACGTCAAACTTTTCCATTATTGTTTTATTTGTTATGGTCTCTGTGATCAGTGATCTTTGGTGTTACTACTTTAATTGTTATTTTTGTTTTGTATTTTTAATTAAAAGATGTATATTGTTTTTTAGGCATAATGCTATTGCACATTTAATAGACCACAGTACAGTGTAAACATAACTTTTTTATATGCACTTTTATATGATTGTGCGATTCACTTTATTGCGATATTCGCTTTACCGCGACGGTCTGAAACCGAACCTGTGGTATTTCCGAGGTCTGCCTGTACCTGGTTTTAATTTCCATTTCTTTAATTTTCACCTATAAGAATGAAAAAGGATTGAAAAATAACAATACTCAATGTCAGATATACACAGGTGTAGAAATGTCAATTGGGATAACTTTTCAGGAAAGTACCTCGGCATATATATAAAAAATATTTAAAAACTTAACTGCTGACCCAAAAGTCCCTACTGCTAGTAATCTATCCCAAGGAAATAACCAGGTAAGGGCATAAGGAGATAAAACCTTATTTGCAACACTGAAGTATCAGAAACAACCTAAATGCTAAGTGCCTGACAACGTGGGCTGGGCCAATCAGAAGAGCTGACCCCCCCCCGGGGCTTCCCTGGTGGCGCAGTGGTTGAGAATCCCCCTCCCCGGGGCTTCCCTGGTGGCGCAGTGGTTGAGAATCCGCCTGTCAATGCAGGGGACGTGGGTTCGAGCCTGGTCCGGGAGGATCCCACGTGCCGCGGAGCAACTAAGCCCGTGCGCCACAACTACTGAGCCTGCACTCTAGAGCTCGCAAGCCACAACTACGGAGCCCGAGTGCCACAACTACTGAAGCCCGCACACCTAGAGCCCGTGCTCCACAACAAGAGAAGCCACTGCAATGAGAAGCCCGCGCACTGCAATGAAGAGTAGCCCCCGCTCGCCACAACTAGAGAAAGCCCACGCACAGCAACGAAGACCCAATGCAGCCAAAAATTAAATAAATAAAATGAAATTTATTAAAAAAAAAAAAAAAAAAAAGAAGAGCTGACTCCCCGCCAGCCTCATTCTGTCCCAGCAGACATTTCCAGACAGGGCCACAGAGCCTCAGGACCCTTCTCAACACCACACTGGGGTATCACCACCATCCACTACTGACAGCTGACACGCAAGATAAATCTAACTTATCTGCTACGCTGGGGTAAGAGAGTGGGCCATTTATTCACTGGATACTTTGCAGCCAATAGGAAAGATGACACAGACCATATTTATGGATGCGGGGCAGCTCTACAACAAACTGTTATGAGAACATTATAGACAGAATATGACCCCATTTTTGGGTGAAAGTTATGATAGTGGTATGACTAGGACGCCGTGAGTTCCGGGGAGGGAGGAAAGGCTAATAAAAAGTAACACTGCCCTGGGCACATGTACTTCACTGCACCACAAACCTCGGGATCATCACAACAGATGCAGAAGAAGCATCTGATGGAATCCAACATCCACCCGACACACAGCGGCCGCGCCTGACGAAGGGCATGCGGGAGCCTGCAGCCGACTTCAGGCTTGCGGGTCAGAGACTGAACACCTCCCAGGGATCAGGAACAGGAAGCATCCCACATCACAGAGTTCTAGCCCGGGGCTGGCAGATGCTGCTGTGAAGGCCAGACAGTAAATATTTGGGGCTCTGTAAGCTAAACATCAAAACTGAGATATTTTATCAGTACTTACATAACAGAAGAGAGAACAGAATTTTTATTGAGGAAACTGAAGCAGATATATATTCAATACAATATGTACATAGGCATATATATCGGGTGCATTGCTGCCATTATTATTTTGAACAAACTGTTATCTATTAGATAAATGAAGAATAAGAAAATTAAGCGTCTTCATTTTACTTTCACTTATTTCTTCTTTGATGCTCTTCCTTTCCTTAGTAGATCTGAGTTTCTGACCTTTATCATTTTCCTTCTTTTTAAAGAACTTCTTTTAACAACATTTCTAGAAGGCAGGTTTACTGGCAACAAATTCTCCCAATTTCTCTTTGTCTGAGAAAGTCTTTATTTCTCCTCACTTCTGGAGGATAATTTCTCAGGGTACAGAATCCTGGGCTGCTGGTTTTTCTCTCAACACTGTAAATATCTCACTTCACTCTTTGCTTGCATGGTTTCTAAGGAGAGGTCAGATGTAATTCTTATCTCAGTTCCCCTGTAGGTAAAGTGTCCCCCTCCCCTCCCACTCCCTCAGCTCCTTTGGGATTTTTTTCTTTAAGTTGAAACTGACATGCCCAGGTGTAGTTGAAACCGACATGCCCAAGTTGAAACCGACATGCCCAGGTGTAGTTTTTCCAGCATTTGTCCTGCTGGGTGTTCTCTGGGCTTCCTGGATCTGTGGTTTGGTGTCTGACATTTGGGGAAATTCTCAGTTAAAATGTTTCAGTATTTCTTCTGTTTTTCTCTCTCTTCTCCTTCTGGGTTTCCCATTATGTCAAACCTTCACTCCACAGTCCTTAGATGTTCTGTTCTTTCAGCCTTTTCTCTCCGCTTCTGGGTTTTCAGGGACTCTGTTGAGATGTCCTTTCGCTCAGAGGTTCCTTCCTCAGCCATGCCCAGTCTAATCAGCCCATCAAAGGCAACCTTCATTTCTGCTGCAGGGCTCTGATCTCTGGCGTTTCTTTTTGGTTCTTCCTTAGGATTTCCACCTCTCTGCTCACATTCCCCATATGTCCTGCATGCTGTCTACTTTATCCATTAGAGCCCTCAGCACGTTGACCACAGTTGTCTTAAGTCCCGGTCTGATAATTCCAACATCCCTGCCACGTCTGGTTCTGATGCGTGTTCTGTCTCTTCAGATTCTGTTTTTTGCCTTTTAGTATGACTCATAGTTTTTTTCTTGTTAGCTGGACATGATACTGGGTAAAAGGTACTGCTGTAAATAGGCCTCAGTGCTGTGGCGGTGAGGTGTCGGGGAGGGGACATCCTACAGCCTTGGCCAGGGTTGTCCTTGGTGAGCTTGGGCCTCTGGACTGTGAACTTCGCTTGTGCTTCTCGGGTTTTCCTCCCCACTCGGGTGGGACAAGATGGCTGGAGTTGGGTCTTTCCTGCCCCCAGGCCAGTTTTGCTCTGATAATAGTCCAGCAGACAAGGTTGTGGTAACTGGGTCCCCGGAGGTCAGGTCTTCTTCAGACGTACACGGGGCTCGGGGCACTTCTTTCCCCTCCCCTGCTGGGGGAACCTGGTCGAGTTCCTGGAGGCGAACCTCACAGCATCGCGAGGCCCGCTGTGACAGCCCCCGGGCAGGTCTCAACTCTTGGACTTGTCCACCAGGAGGCTCAGCGACCCCTCAGTCACAGGTCAGGCTCTCCTGCCCAGGCTCTGCTTCCTGGGCGTGTCCAGCCCTGAGTCTGCGGCAGGCAGCCGTGTGCCCCCGCGTCTGTGGTCAGTCCCCCATCTCGGGGGCAGCGGCTGGCCCTGCACCTTCCTCTCTTACAATCTAAGAACTGCTGATTGTTCAGTGCCTTCTGCCTTTTACTTGTCGTTGGGACGAGTGGAGACTTCTAAGCTCCTTACGTGAGGCACCAGAAACCTGAAGTCACGAAGTTAAAAACACAGTAGTAATAACTGAGCATGAAATTTGCAGTGCAGGCCACTAACGAGAAGAACAGACGCCTGTCAGGGGTGGGGGGGATAACATTTGTTTAGTGGGGTAAAAAGTGAGTGACTGCTCATGTTCATCTGAAATGAGATCTTACACATTTCACCTTGAGAACGTCTTTGCACGCAGAAAGACTGACTTCAGTCCGGAGCAGTCATCACTCAGAAGGCACTGAGGGAGTTCTATTAGATTCTTCTCTCGGGATTTGCCTCTGTTCTGCAGACTGATCACTTCCCAGTGGAGGTCAGGTGGATGCCCCTCGACTGCACAGGTATATGGATTCTGAAACACGGAAGTTGCTTCCCCTGTACCAGGCCCCAGACTCCACCAGGGCTGTTTGCTGGCGCTCAGCAAACAGGTCTGCTGTGAGTCCAGGGGGTGGTCTCCGCCCTCCTTGAGCTGCCGACAGCCCGGGGTGTCTGCACGGCAGCTGGATGGGGCTTGCGATTCAAGAGATGTTAGTTGTTGAAAACTTCCCACATTGTAGGTTTTGCATTTCAGTATTGCTCTACCTTATGACATTAGGCTGGATTCATCAAGAAACATTATCAGGCCTTTAACAAAAGCAAATTTCCAAAGCCATTCGGTGTGACGTTGTTAAAGGTGTTTCTTTTCATTCAGAAAAATTTCAATCTGCCCTTAGCTCAAAAAAACCCCCCAAAACAAAAAAACACACACACCAAAAAACTACCACCGCCAAGGCATCAAAATATTGTGTGGCTGTGATAAGGAAAGTCGGGATATTCAGCTTTTAATTCTGACAGAAATTCACACAAATGATTACATCCAAAAGCGCGAATGAATTCCACCGCGGACACCGCTGGTTCAGAACATACGAAAGATCCAAGTATTTTCTGCCAAGTACCTACTGATGAGTATCGTGACGAGCTTTCATTTAAAACCTAACGTTTTCACAAGTTTGGTTAATTTGTTCAACCAAGTATTTCCCTGACCCCCACACACGTTCACCAACACGGCTGTAACACATCTCAACAGAGCCCGCTTCAGGTTATACTGAATTAGCATTTTCTCAACTTCCTGGAAAACCCTCTCTCCTGCGGTTGTGCCCCGTAGACTCGCCCGTCACATCAAACGCACCCAATAAACATCGCGCAGGCTCGGAGACTCCAGAGCCAGGGAAAAGCCCTCAAACCGCCGGCCTCGCTTCTGAGGGTCGGTGTTGCTCCTAGCTGTCCGCTCCCTGAGCGACGGCTCCCGCAGCCGCTGCCGCCCTCAAACAAGCTCACTTTCTCCGGACAGACTTCCTCAGCTGCCGCAATCAAACAACATTTAATCAACTTACCATTAGTACGTGATTTTCCTTGCGTGACCAACAAATGAGCCAATCAGAAACTTACTCTGATTGCAGCCTTATAGGTTATTCTTATTTTTGTGAAGAAATCCTGCTGTGATGAGACATTCCATTTTAAATTTTCAATTCTTTCTAAAAGTTGCTTTCCTCTGAGTGTTTAGTCTGATGCCAACACGTATCATAACTTTTTATTTTAACACAGATGTAGTGTCACCTCAAGATAAACAGGATGCTTCCCTGGCTGACAATGACAATCCAAGGACAAAACCATCCACCCGTCACCATGGCTGAAAAGCTGGACGCTTCTCCCCTTGTTCTGACGCGGCGGGTGCTGGTAATGCAGCCTCCACGGCGTCTGTGCCGACGGGGCCGGTCCATCTGCCGCAGATGCTTCACCCGCCGTCGAGTGTGAGACAAACGTGCGTCCCTGAATGAGCGGGTCTGTGTTCCAGTGAACTATCCATGGATGCAAAACTTTCACGTCACAAAATATTCTTCTTCTTTTGATTTTTCCCAACTATTTAAAAATGTGGGGACTTCCCTGGTGGTCCAGTGGTTAAGAATCCGCCTTCCAATGCCGGGGACATGGGTTCGAGCCCTGGTCCGGGAACTAAGATCCCACATGCTGCAGGGAAACTAAGCCCGCACTCCGTAACAAAGAGCCCGTGCGCGGCAAAACACAGCGAGGACCCAGCGCAGCGGAAAAAAAAAAAAAAGTGAAAAACACTCCTGGCTCAGGAGCTGCATATGACAGGCAGGGGCCGGATCTGGTCGGTGGCTGGGGTTTGCTGGCTCCTGCTCCAGCCAGGCACGAAGAGGCAAGAGAAAGAAATGCAGATGCAGATGCTTGGCGGAGCAACCCTAGTTCCAGAATAAAGCCCACAGACATACTCACCCACGTCCACAAAGTTTATAAGAGAACGTTCACTGCGCCCCCTCCCCTAGGTTAAAGCAAAAGATGAGACACACGTGAAGTGTCAGTCAGGAGAGGACCCTGGACCAACAGGAGGAACCCCAGCAGCCACTGTCAAGACCCTGGAGAGGAGCAGCTGCAGCCGAGCAAGGGGGTGTGACACACAAAATAGGTCACTGCATGAAGTTTACAGATGAAGATGCTGCCTCGGAGAAAACAGGCTTTTTTAAATTATAAAAACAAAAAGAAACAACAAACAACTAAAAAACTCATTTTCTACCTAAAAGGCTTCATCTACAAGGGAACAGAAAAACAGTCTACCAGCCACCTGCTGGATCCAGAGAGCCAAGCCGCTTTTTATTTCCCAAAATTCGTGAGAGGACGGATGCCAGAAGTGAAGACCCCTGCCACGGGGTGGGGCAGCTCGAAGGGGCTGCAGAGCGCAGAGCAGGAGGGCATCCTCCAGACACCGCCGGACCCCCAGGGTCACTGCTCTGTCTCAGCACCACGCGTCATGGTGAAACGTGCTCTGGATTCTCTGGAGGACCAGGAAGAGGGCCCATCTGAGAAATCAGCTTTACAACGCTGGCACAAAACCAGAGAAACCGCAGACAGCCCACATTCAGAAAACAGCCCGCTGCTATGGACTTGGACACTACAGTGATCTTTTAAAAAGCAACGAAGGACTGAAAGTTTGAGAAAACAGGGGAATGGATTATTTGCCTACCCAGAAAATACCCTGGACTGAGGGCAGAGCTCAGGCTGCCTTGGGCATTAGTGTGAACTTGGGGAATTCTGGACTCTCTCCAATTCTTCCACCTCAGGGCGGTGTTCACGGCTCCACGCTGCCTGTGGAGCGGACGAGGGGACGCATGCGCAGTAAAGACTCGGCAGGAGTCAGCAGTCTTCCACCTGCCCTCTCCCTGCACAAGCCAGAGCTCCGCTAAGAACGCGTCACCGTGCTCCCCACGCGCCGACTGCTGGCCTGAGACACCACCGCCCCCAGGGGTGAGCCCAGACCCTGCAGACCGGCTCCAGGGAGCCAAGGGGGCAGTGCCCGCCAGCCACAGATCGGGGAGGCTTTGAACTTCAAAAAGGACAGTAAGTGCAATAACGTGAGAACAGCAGACGCTCAAAGCCATCTGATCGTGGCCGGAGGGGCCGGGAGACCAGCTCATTTTCCGTAAACAAATGAAGGGAAACGTCATGCATTTGCTCTGCTGTTCTGTACAGAGTGGATCTCGGGAAACCAAGTCAGGGAGCGCGTCTTTATGGAGGCCTCCCCGCCATCAGTGGAGGCGGGTGATGGAACAGGGGGCGCGGTCTGGCTGCCTCCAGGCCTCACGGGCTCTGCGGGGCCTGGCTGCCAGGACCGCATCTGCGAGGGCCCCATCTGGACCGAGTGACACTGGAAGGCGCCAGAGTCCGACGGGGCCTCTTGGTCCCACCCACACACAGGAACGTGGAGACAGGAGGGGCCGAGGGGGGGCCTGAGTGGACCCTGGACCAACTAAACCCCGAGAGACGGGAACGCCTCACCCACTAGTACCTGACGCTAATAAGGAAGCAGCACTGTCGTCTCGGTTTACAAAGGTGCTGTAGCTCCGTGTTTTAAGAAAAATCCTTCTCTTTGGGGAACGAATGGCAACGTTTCCAGATGAAACAACAGGAAGGGTGGGGGAAAGAGATGAACAGGCTTCACCACAAGCTGACAACTCCTGACTCTGGATCATAAATACATCGAGTTCTTTACGAGATCTTGACTTTTGCACGCTGAAAATATCCTATAATGATTTTTAACGGTGTCAGCATTTTATTTTCCTGCATTCTTTGCCTTTCCCCAGCACTAGAAAACCCTTCAAACATCCAAATATGATTGTTTTTATCTACATTTACTCAAGAAATTTAAACTCTTCTTTTATGAATGAATTCTATGAACAATGAAAGAAGACTTTAACAACATCACTCCCTAGGTTGTGTCTTAAAGATCAGACGTGACATCCACTGACCTAACAGAATAAGCCTGTACTTGAAATTACAACCCTCTTCTGAAACACAAGTGAGAAAACACTGCCCAAATGAACTGCGAACGTATCTTATCTTTGAAAGAAAGTTGCGCCTAGGTTTTATCAGCTGGCACTGCTTCACCAGCCACTGCCCACACTGAACAGATTTCTGAGGCCTGTGTCCCCCCCCCACCCCCCCACCCCCAATCACTGCCCCTCAACAAGGGCAGGACAGTCTCAGTGTTCAGAATTGCAGAAAAGTTTTAAAAAGAACAGCCGTTTCCACTTTCAGGATATTTGTACCACACAATATTTCTTCTCACCTCTCATAGATTTGACTTTAACTACAGTTAAACTTTACTGACACAGGGTTCCTGGCGTCACCTCCGGGCGGCACAAGTGAGAGGCCACCCTGCACCTCCTGAGCGAAGCGGGAGGTGTGAGTGATGATGGGTGAAACCGGCCAGCACATGGCCGTGAGCTCCGAGCAGGGTCGAGCGAGACGTCCAAAGCCAGGACCCCGGAGAGAAAAGCCCCTCAAAGGCCGTGCTGCGGCCGCAGGAGTCCAGGTGGATGTTCTGACACTTACCTTCTTGGAGGCCTGGGACCAATTTGTAAACAATATCTTGCATGGTTCTGTCATGACTGGCAAAAAGAACAGAACAGGTGGGTTAGCCAGAAGCATCAATTCTCTAATTCTCGAACGTTTTCCATTTAACAATAATAAACTCCACAATCACAAATTTGGAGTTTTGGTTGAATTTTGCTTCTAGTTTGCACTTCAAAACAAGTCTGTGCTAGCAAAAGGGACATCTGGCCGGAAGGAACCCGTTGCTGAATTTGGGCTCTAGATGCTTGTGAACATTTCAAATAAGGAGGACGACACAGGCAAGGTCCTTCGGTGACCAGCTTCCTCTGCCCCTGGGCTTCTCAAGTCCTAACAGGTATCAGGCAGCCTGGGCTGTGCCAGACCAAAGGGAGTTTCTCTCACTTTCCTGACCAGGGTCCGCGACAAGAAATACCTTTCACACTCCCATGTACGTGAACGCGTGGCGCGCGCGCACACACAGAAGCATAAAACACAGCTGGCCTCCAGCAGACACGACACCCTCCGTATTTCCTACTAAAGCCACCAGCTTCTCAGAAAGCTCGTCCGACCCACAAGGACAGGACGCTGGGTAGAACCGCTGCCACACGCCTTGACATCCGGGCCGGCTGGTTCCTCGGTCTTGACCTGGGAGCGGCCTCTCCCGCCCACGACACACCTCAACTCGGGGGTGAAAGTGCAGCCGGCCCCCTCCTTCAGCCCCGCCCCTCCTGGCAGGGCCCCCACCTGCCCCGGGCCCCAGGCCAGCGCCTCGGCGGAAACGGCACCGACGGGGCGGGCCGGCCGAGCCGAGCGGGGCCTGAGGCGGCGCGAGGCCCGGTCCGCTCACCCGATGTACTGCAGAGGGTGGCTCTGGTGGATGACGATCCTGCACGTGGGGCACGTGTTGTTCTCCTCCAGGTACTTCACCAGGCAGCTCCGGCAGACTGCAGGGAGCGCGCACGTCAGGGGGGCGGGGCGCGCGCCAGAGGGGACAGGAGCGCGCACGTCAGGGGGAGGCGCGCGTGCGCGCCAGAGGGGACGGGAGCGCGCACATCAGAGGGGACGGGAGCGCGCACGGCAGGGAGCGCGTCGGAGGGGGGTCTCCGCTCCTCCCGGCGGGGCTCCCCGAGGCCACGACGGGACACTGGTGACAGGCCCGCCGCCCGGGCCCACCACCACGGAGGAGCGTCAGCTGCCCCTGGACAGAGCTGAGGCCCAGAAACAGGAGGGGAAACGGGAGGAGCAGCTGAGGGGGCCGCAGACGCGCCTTCACGTCCTGTCACAGGGGCTCCGCCACAGGGGCGAATAGTTACATTCTAGAAGGTAGCCTGAAAGATCACCGGAATTTCTTTGTACGACAAAATTAGATAAAATTCGCTAAATATAACATAAAATACTGCCAGCCAATACCTAAAAATACAATTAACTTTAAAATAAAAATTCTATCAAAACTGGCAAATATTTTATTTTCTAAACTGAAAAATACAGGATCAAAACTCGTCCGTGCTAGAGGATTCGCTGCACTTTAGGAAGTGCCCCTCGGCATCCTGGGCCGGCCTCACAAGGGGACCCAGCCTCCAGGTGAAGGCTGCAGCCTACTGTCAGCGGCAGGGGCGGCGGGGCTTGAAGACAGGCGCGGCCCAGGTCAGCGCCAACGAGGAGCCTAGACCTCCCAACAGGCCACGGGCCCGAGGGGCAGACGAGCAGACTTCTCTGTCCACAGAGTCTAAGGAAATCATTTGCAAACGGCAGAAGCAAGCATTTCTGCCCCCTAGAAGCGAATATTCTGTCATACCACACGTCATGGTTTAGTTGTTATATCGAAATACCTAAATTTTCCTGTTCTTATTTGGCTTTCTTAAATGACATCTCTACTGAAATTACCCAGTGTTTTAACTTCAGACAATTTTTCTCATTTATCTTCAAGATCTCCTTTATTCCTGCTGCCGTGTCCTGCTTTGTACTTGAGCTAAAAGCTTTTGGTAAAAAAAGCCCAAGTATCAAAGAGCACACAGAATATTCCGCACACACATGTGTGCAGATGCTCGGTCAGACACCGCCCCCCTCACACCACGGCTGTCTAAGGCCACGTTCTAGAATATTCCACACATACACGTGTGCAGTCACCGCCCCCCCCACCCCCGGCTAAGGCCACATTCTAGACTATTCTGCACATACACGTGTGCAGACACTCGGTCACCGTGGTCGCGTCGATGAGATACCCGCTGCACAGGCGGCAGGTGATGTGGGCGTTTATGTCCCAGAGTTTAATCTTTCTGGTCAACATCTTTGGCTTCTGCAAGAAAAAAACACGTATTAACTAATACATGAAATGGTGTGATGTGTCATCAAAGGTTCGGGTTCAGCGGAAATCGAGCTACGGTCTGTGTGTCCAGGAGCAGATCAGCGTGAGCAGGGCTGAGGCCAGGTCCCCGCCCTGCGGCCCTGCTTCCACCACGAGACAGGCAACCACCCAGCCGCCCCGGGGAGGACTGGATCATCCTGCCCCCAGGGCAGCACTGGGCCCCAGACGTGCTGCCGCTTCTCCCCCTTCCGGGCGCCCGGGCCCTCTCTTCCTGCCCAGAACCCCGCGAGGCCGGCTGGCGAGGTGGCGCGAAGCAGGGGAGGTTTGGGGGGCAGTGGGAGGAGAGGCCAGGGGGCAGGCGGGCCGAGCTGAGTCTGGGTCCGGGCAGAAGAAAACGTGGTCCCTCTGGAGCTCTGGTTCCTCCGTAAAGCTGACCACACGGGAGCAGCTAAGGCCCCCCCCACCCTGGGAAGCACAGCCCACAACACGGCATCGTAAAAGTCCAAACGTCTGTGCACTGAAGTGTGGCCACGTCGTCTCTGCCCCGGTGGGCGGGTGCCCTCCAGAGCTGTGGTGGCTCTGACTGGCTCTCCTGCCAGACCGCAGGCTCACGAGGGCAGGGTCTTGTCATCTGACCTAATACAATGCTGTGCAGCAGGGGAAACAGTCCCAAAGATACCACGTCCTACCCAAAACCTGTGTGTCACCTCACATGGCAAAAGGCCCCTGAGGCGGGAGATGGCCCTGGAAGCCCCAGGGGGACCTCGTGTCACCACAGGGCCCTTACGAGGGAGCAGGAGGCTCGCAGGAGACAGGAGAAGCTGCCTGTGGGCTGGGAACAGGGAGGGGGCTTCTGGGAGCTGGAAGGAGCCTCTCCGGGAGGAGCAGCCCTGCCCACACCTGGACTTCAGCCCCGTGAGACCCGTTCTGGACTCTGGCCTGCAGCGCTGGCAGGTGAGACACCCATGCGGCTGCAGCCACTAGATTCCTGGGGATTCCCTGCAGTACAAGTAGGAGACTCGCCGGATGCTGACGCCGTGCAGGATCCAGGAATTTTCAAGACAAGCGTCACTAAGAGAACTCCGCAGAGAGAGACAGAAACACGCTCCGGGAGACGGAGGGCCTCCGCATCCGCGGGGGCGGCAGGCTGGAGAGTGCCGCCTCGCCCAGCGGCCACAGCGCACGTGGCGCACGGGCTCCCGCGGCTCAACACTGATGGAAGGCAGAGGGAAGGAGACGGCTGGGCGGGCAGACAGGCCGAGCGGGACCCGGAGGGGCGGGGCCCCCTGGAGACTAAATCGTCACCTGCGCTGAAACCCAGCAGAATCGACTGTCAGCGCAGACTGACGCAACCAGCAAGGCTGCCAGGCTCAGTTCACCTATAAAACGAGAGAGCCTCTAAACCAGCAAGAACGCCCTACGATTTTCATAGAAAGTAAGACGTGAGGCAGACACTTGTGGTTCGCATCCAAGTCTCTCCTCTCCCCTCGGTCACAGGCGCGAGCCGACACGTGGTCCCCGCTAGAGACACTTCTCCCTCGGCCCGTGCAGTGGGTTCTGAGCTGTCAGGAGAGACTAAAAGGGGTGGTTCTCACAGGGGCTCCACGGGCCAACCCACGGGAAACGAGCCCACGTCTGCGAGGCCCACTCGCTCTGGTGTCATGGTCACCACGTGCTGTGCCAGGCCCGGCCTGACCACTCGGACCCTCTAGGACCGGCTCCGTGAAGAAGGGCCCACACGCCTCGTGGAGCAGGAAGTAATGGGAAATAACCTAAAAGAAGAGAAACCCTAGTCATTCCCAAGGGAAGCAAAGCAGAGACGGGAGAGCGCTGACTGGGCAACGTCCCCGCTGGACGCCGAGGCCCAGGGTGTGCCATCCACCACCGGCCCGACCGAGCCCAGCACTGTGCCCTCGGCTCACTGGGTGCTGTTTACACACTGGACATGTTCACACACGTCACCAACCCAACAGCCAGACCAAAACCAAAACCAGCTCTGAAGCCACAGAGACCAGGGGTTGGGGTCAGTGTGAACTCATGTTTAGTGGCAACCAGGCAAACAGATACAGATGTGTATGCACACAAGTGTGGACTCACCCACTCACTCCCAGCTCTGTCTGCTGGGAGGGCCCGGGAGTGACCACTCCGGGGCAGCCCTAGGACCTGGCGTGTCCACACCACGTCTGCCGCAAGGGGCCAGTGCTGCCTGGACATGCAGCCAGCTCCGGGCTGGGCAAGGAGCATAGCAGGACCTGGGGTCCCCCTGTGCTCAGATAGGGGACAACTACTACTACAGCAGGATAACACAGAAGCCCATGAGGCTACACAGACAGACAGACAAGGGACACCCTTCCTCACAGAATGTGAGCTGATAAATGGAAGGAGGGCTGCAAGGTCACCACCCAAGAACAACTGCAGTGACCACTCGCTTAGGAATCCTCGGTGGGTGGTCAGCAGCAGCGAGACTTCGCCAAGGAAGTGAAGGTTCATAAAGGCTCCAAGCGTCTCCCCACCAAACACTCATCAGCCCCAAGGGAGGGCGGGACCCTCGGGGGAGAAACCCCTAGAGGTCCCCGACTGGGTGACCAGGTGACACCCAGGTGAGGACCGGCCAGCCATCACGTGGAGAAGGACACAGCACCCCTGGCAGGACTCCTGCCAGAGGGCCCCCCACCCCGAGTCCCCAGGGGAGAGGTCACTCTGCAATGCCATCAGGGTCGTAAAAGCTAAGGCCAGACAGGGGGCCAGGCTGTCCAGGCGCAGTGCCCTCCAAGGGGCCTGGGCAGCCAGCTTTGCCCACACGGGGCCTCCATGCCGGCCTCAGGCGCACAAGCAGCTGCCATCACGAGGGGCCAACGCTCACGGTCACCACCACCGCGGCACGGTCCCCAGGCTGCCCTGCACAGCACCCGACACCCAACACCAGACACCAGGTGGGCGCCCATCCGGACAGAGAAGGAGGGTGGCTCGAGGCTCTGGGTTCCGTGCTCCCCCGCCAACTGCGGGGCCCAGGCGGCAGCTGGGACACTTCCTGGGACAGCAGGCCCGCCCGGAGAAGGCCGCATCTCCCACCTCCTCGCGAGGCCGTCTGTCCCCTCCTGCTGCCTCTGCATCGGACGCTTCCGGCTACGGGTGCGACGCGGTCACTCCTCGTCCGCCGTGCCCTCCGCGCTCTGGCTCGTCACGTCTGTGCCTGCCTTGTGTCTCTCGCTGTCTTTCCATTTTCTAGCACAGAAACGGCACCTGCTATTCAATTTCATGTCATTTATGTGATGCACACAGCCGTGTAATTACAGTTTTGCTAGAAGTTTTAGATGAGTCCCACGTAGCAAACAGTGGAACAGAGTTGATCAGAAATGTTAATCAAGAGAAAACTTGAATATATATAAACAATTGTGCCCTAATCTGCTCTGGAGCTGTCACACATTAAATTTTAAAGGAGTTACAAGGCACTGACTTTTTCTATGGTTACAACAGACTCATAAGGTGTAATTCAAGGTAAATTTAATCAATCCACATGCACTGACAGAAGAGGAAGATCAAAGTTTACACTGCATTTACCTGTACACACAGCCGGATCGTCCGCTACATTCTGAAGCCTGTGGAGGCACACGGGACGAGGCGTCACCCCCACGTGCCGTCCACACAGAGCCTGGCTCCCCGGACCAGCAGCTTCGACTGCTCAGGCAAACAGGCCTCTTCCTTTACCTGCTTAAAACAACCAAAAGAAAAACAAGCCTGGTTGACAGTAAGGCACGGACCACGGAGACATGGGCAGGTCTTGGTGGCAGCCTGGTGGCACTGAGGCCCAGGGGCTGCTGGGAGGTGGGGGCATGCAGGGGCTGCACCATGTGCTTTGGGGACCAAGAAGGCAGGACAAGGGCCCAGGAAAGCTCCTGGGGAGGCAGTGGGCTTCAGGGTGACCTAGTGGGAGGCTGGGCCTCAGGGACGCCGGGGAGAGCGAACCGTGTTATTTAATTTCTGTGATGCTTTTCGCATCTCACGCCCTGTGAAGGTGTCCCCCGGGCCGCTCACTCAGTGACCCGAAATGAGGACACCCACAGGCTCGAGCCGGGCTCTGGGCCACCAAGGACAACGGACAAACCAACGCGTGGGGATGGAGCAGGCCCATGCAGGCTTGCGTGGGGCCTCAGCCAGGTGAGCACAGGCGAGCACAGGTGAGGGGCTAGGACGAGCGGCAGGCCAACCAAGGGGCAGCGGAAGGGCGGCAGTGAATCGGTAGCACAAGGCCCCTGGAAGGACCTGGCCTCAGCTCGGGGCAACGGGAGCTGCGGGACCAGAGAGCCGCCAGTTGCTCTCGGAGCTCTGAGGGGTGGGGTGGCTGGGCGTCCAGAACCTCAGTGGACCCCCCCCCTCGTCTGCCCATGCTCCCCCTCCTCATGGAAGCCCAAGGTCTCCCCACCCATCAGGGGGGTAAGGGGGCAGGGCCCGGGGGCTGCTCCCTTCTGAAAAGCAGGGGTGGAAAGCGCCAGGGCCCCGATACCACGAGAGGCACCTGTGGCTTAACAACAGTGGTTAAATGCCACCTGGGGACAAGGGGCCTGACACTCAAGTGATTCATATCACACCCAACTTATATCACTTTTACTCTGCAAGTTTTCCCATAACTGCATGTTTTAGTAACTAGTCTTTAAAGCTCAATTAACTTCTACAAGAAAAAGGAAGAAAGGGAGGGAGGAAGTGGGTCAGTTATTCAGGGAGATTAAAAGGCACTTATGAGAGAACAAAGAGGAGCCCCGAATGTGGGTGTAGACCAGACCCCTGTGAGGGTGGAAACTGCTCCACCTACCGTCCACACAGCGGCCACCGAGCCCCTGAACTCTGGCCAAGTCTGAATGCAGCACCTCAGCGTACTCAGTTTGATTTAATCTCGGTGTGGCCAGCTACACAGTTACAGATGCTTGACATGAGTTCTTAGACATCAGTGAACAAAAAAGACACAACTCCCTAGAGCCCACATTCTCATGGAGGAAGACAGACAATAAGTAATAAATGCCACGAACAGGTACATTATTTAGATGTCAAAGGTGACAAACAGGACAAACCAGAGCAGGGAAAGGGGGTCGGGAAAACAGGGTGGTCGGGAGTATTTCACTGAGAAGGTGACATCTGAGTAATAATATAACATTATGAACAACTTTATGCCAATCGAGTTGAAAGTTCATAAGAAATTGATAAATTCCTAGAAAAATAACTCGGCAGAATTGAGGCAAGTGGAAACAGAACCTGCAGAGTTCTAAGGAAGCTGACCCAGGCCGGTTCTACCAAACCTGTGGGAGCCCCCATCCCACACAGACCCGCCCAGAGAATCCAGGAGACAGTGTTTCCCGACTCTTGTGTGAGGCCTACACAACACACACCGGAGCGGAACGGGGGGGACAGACCAAGTGACAGTCGTGACACCTCCTCCAGGGTGTGCAGGAGGGCCACCCCAGAATACGAGGGGCTCGTGTAAGAAACGGATGGAACTTATGACAAAAGCTAAAAGGAGGGAAATGATAAGATCTTCCCAAAGACGCACAGAAATCATTTGATGAAACTCTATCCATTCATGATTTTCAAACAACTCTCAGCAATTAAGAATAGAAGTAACTGTCCACACCTGATAAAAGCTCTCCATTTAAGAGCCACTAACACACGTATCCACTCGAAGGTTTATGCCTGACATTCACAGCTCTCTTCCCAGCAGCCGCCCGTGGGGAGCAGCGTGGCTGAGTGTCCCGTGTCCTCTGGACGCGGTCTACGGCAGGAAGTCAGCACCCCTGGGGGGCTCGTGACTGGACAGACGCTCCAGGGCACCAACGCTCCAGGAGGCCTAGCCTCCCCCAAGGGGCCCCGACACTGCCAGGCGGCCTCTTTCCACCTCCCCACTCCCCCTGCACCCCCGCTTTCCAAGGGGACCCTGCTCCCTCCTCCCTGGGGGTAGAACATCAGCTTCCAAACCCCCTTCTCTGGTCTCCAGGCTGATCCAGACCCCACTCTGCTTCTCAAGGGCTCTGACGGTCCCAGCAAGCCCTTCTCATTCCAGAATCTTCCATACCTCCCTCCTGACAGGACCCCCTCGACAGGACCCACCCACCCGCTCAGCCCTCTCCCTCCCGTCTTCCGTCCCCCACCCCACAGATCTGCTCTCGACAAGTTCCCGGTGACGAGGACAGCGCCAACGCCCCCACCCTGCAGCCCGGCTGACCCCTCCCATGTGGCCCCTGACACGGGGGAAGCAGCAGGTCATGGAGACCGACCCCAGCCCAACACTGAAGAAGGGCCAGGCCGCGCTCCCCACACCTCTCAGGCTCACCCCGATGCCGGGGGCATTCGCGCCTGCGAGAAGAGGCCCTGCCTTCCTGTGCACTCGCCTCGGATCTCTGCCCTGTCCAGGCCCCTGCCCACCCTGTCTGCAACGCCCCCGCCCCTGACTCCACAGCATGTCTAAGGGGTCTTCCCTGCACTGCTACCCTTGTATTACACCTACGTTATCCCTTTTCGTCCTCTAGGGAGATGCACTGGGTTTGTTTTGCAGCATAAACGCATTTTCTAATCATAATCTGGAATTCTTTACTGAATGTAATCAAGGAGAAAGCCCTACAGTCCTAACCCCCCAATGTCTACTGCTCCTAGTGTAACAGTGCACTTCCCTCCAATACTTGTAATGCACACACACCCGCATCCTCACTCAAATGCACCCTCAGACCCTTGTGACGCACGAATAAAATGCGAGGGTGCGCTGGCGCCCAGCACTGGGCACACTCCGGGGTCTCCGACTGCGGCCGTGGCCACGTGTGGCCGGGGGCCCCCTCGGCCCCTCCCTCAGCCAGTCCCATCCCCTTCCCCTCAGGACCCCCAGAGAAAGAACTGCTGCCCCACACAAGCCCACCCTGGTCATGCTTCCTGCCGTTCACATATCTTACGAGAACCTTAAAGTTTTCTATTTATTTGGGGGTTCGTGTTGCTAAGTTATACTTTCCTAGGAAACGGGTCATCAAATTGATTGGCACAGAACTGCTCACAGCAGCCTGTAAACTCATTAAACAGCTGCCCCGCGGAACGCCTGCCAAATAACAACGGCACGTACTTTAAAGGACCGCCGGGGCCCTGGCTCTGGAAGCTGTGTGCACGGGGCAGGCCGCCGTCCTGAGACCCGCGAGCGGCCGCGTGGGCAGCGGCTCCCTCCTTCTGTCTGAGCGGCGCCTGCCCTGACGCTCGGCCCCTCGCCCACAGCGGGCCACCTGCCCGTGTCCCTCGGGGCTGTGGGGACGAGGCGCTGTGCGGACGGCCGTTCTGGGGACACGCCCACTGTGGAGGCCGCCTGTGCCCCGGGGGGCCGTTCTCCCAGCCTCGCCCCGCCACCACGGCCTCCGCGGCCTTCCGCACCCGCGGCCCTGCCCTGGAGGACGCTGTGGCTCCTGGCTGGACGGCCCCCTCAACCACTGGCGCCGCCGATCCCTTCTCCAGAGCAGCCTGAGCAGCCTTAGAAACACGAAGCAGACACAGCCCCCCGAACGAACCAACCGAAGGAGCCCGAGCGCCGACAAGGGGGGCCCGCCCTCCACGTCCCGCCGTGTCCACGTCGGTGTCCACGACGGCTCCACTGCCCTCGGCCTTGCCCACCCCTCAGCTGTGTGTGTGCTGCTCCCTGGCAGCCTGGCACTCCGTCCTCAGGGCGGCCACCAGAGACCCCAAGACTCCTGGAGAGGCCACCCAAGCCCCAATCTGAACCTGCGCTGTCCTGTCCCCATGCTGTCACCACCCTCAGTGTCTGTGCCCGGCGCCCCCGGCAGCGCCAAGGCCGTGTCCTGCCCACGGGCACCACGTCCAGCAGGGCGCCCGCCCCAGAGCCGGTGCCCAGGAAGGAAGCCCTGTCCTGTCAGCTGGCACCCAAGCACTCTGGGAACCCTACTCCTCATTTCACACAGAAATCACCAAACTGCCAGCCTCTGCTCCCCGCCAACACCCTCTTCTCAAGACAAGGCGCTCCGAGCGGAGGCTGTGCTCAGCTCCCCCCCGACTGCACCCAGCGGAGCTGGACAGGCCACCCCGGTGCCCCAGGTGGGTGCATGAGAGGAGCCCCGCTCTGTCGGGTCCCCCGAGGCCCTTTCCCCTCGGCTGGCCTGTCCCCACGGCCTCACTGCTCTCCCAGCAGCCCCGGCGACCTCACTCGCACACCCACCACCCGAGCTCTGCCCGGTCCTGCTCACCAGGCGAGCCCACACCCATGACGGTGCCTGGCACACAGCGGGTCACGGGACTCACACTCTGGTAGCAGCGCTGGGTCTGTGCGAGGCCTGAAAGGTGGACGGCCCCACCGGGCTCTGTGCTCACACCTGCCCCGCTCCCGTGCCGTCCACGTCGGGCCGCACTGACCCCAACACGGCTCGAGGGGTCCCCGGTGTGAAATCCTGCAAAGGCTCAGGGAAAGCTACGGCCTCCGGTGGCCCACGAGGCCCCAAGGCCACCTTCCTTCACGACGGCCACGGTGGACCCCCTTGGGGGTCTAGATCATTCTAAGTGCAGTCCCGCCTCGGGGTCCTCACATTACTGTACTCTCTGCCGGGACGTTCTCTCTCCGACGGCCACGTGGCCCCTCCGTCACCCCCAGCAAGCCTCTGCTCCAGTGCCACCTCCCTAGCGAGCTTTCTGAGACCACCTGTTTAAGGTCCACGCACACACACACAGGACTCTGAGCTACCCCCGCAACCTATAACTTACTGATTCTGTTTTTACCCACCTCCCTAGACTACAGAGTCAGCCATGTGACTGGCAACATTGAAAATTCAACAGAAAGACTGTATGATAAAGTTGAGAAAATCCTGGGACCTCCCTGGTGGTCCAGCGGGGAAGACTCCGCACTCCCAACACAGGGGGCCCGGGTTCGATCCCTGGTCAGGGAACTAGATCCCACGTGCCACAACTAAGAGTTCGTATGCTGCAACGAAAGATCCCACATGCTGCAAGCAACAAAGATCCGGCGCAGCCAAATAAATAAATAAATAAATGAATAAATATTTTTTAAAAAGTTGAGAAAATCCTTCCAAAGGGTAGAAAAGACAGGAAAGAGAAGAGATGCAACATCCAACTAACAGGTGTTTCAGAAAAAGAAAACAGAGAAGGAGCTTTGACGTCCAGTCTCATGTTTTACTTCTCAAGCTGGGTAATGAGTACCCGTGTATTCCTGTGTCATCCGCTATGCTCGTTTACAGGCAATATTTCATGACTTGGAAAAAATGATTCGAGTATTTCCCCAGCTGGAAGAATCAGACGGCAAGGGACCAAGTGCCGACCCATATCCAACCAGGTCCCCGCACCTGAAGCCATCAAGGGCACCAGGAAGGATCCTAAAGGTTCTGGGGAAAGGAGGTGCCCCACGCGGGGTAGGAGTCAGCCAGCACCAGACCCTTCACCTGCAACACCTAACTCTACGAGGCAAAGCGGTGACTCTTTCCAAGGTCCAAGGAAAGACAACTTTAAGGTAGATTCTACATCCAGCCAAACTACCGACCAAGTGCGAACTTTCAGAGGTCTCAGGAAACGTGCTCAAGCACTGCTTCAAAAACGCCCTTGAGCACGTGTTACGTGCCCACAGGTGCTCACAGGTCAGCACAGGTGCAGTGATGAGCAGGCTGGGCCGCTCTGACCGGGACCGAGGACAACCATGCGGAGGGACGTTGCAACTTTGACCCTGGGGGGCAGGGCACCGTGCAGACAGGGCGAGGGACCCCGCACGCTCAGCACCAGGCCTCTAGACAGGACGGGGGTGAAGACAGGGGGCCAAGGAGGGTGCGGGGATCAGGCCCAACCCTCGAGAACCTGGACCAGGACAGTAACGTCAGACAAAGTGAGGCCAAAGGGAAGGTGCAGTTAGAACGTAGCCTGAAACAGACTGTATTTACATAATCACATCGATTTCCCACTCAGATCCAAGCTTTGGAGAAGCACGAAAAATGCCGCGAAAGGACTGGGGACCCCAAGTTTCCACTGGCAGGCATCTGGCTGCGGACGCTACTCCACAGCAGACACGGGGCCCCTTCATGAAAAAACCACGGGCGGAACCACGGACCTGGGCCGGGATCCCCACAGGGTCTCAGAACCGCGCGGCAACTCCTCGTCACCCCCCACTTCCCACGTCTGAACTAGAACAGTTGCGCCTGCTGGCACGTCCGCCCTGTGGTGCTATGGGGCGGGCACAGCGCCCACCTCGCTGGTTCACAGCTGCACCTGGTAGGTCACACCAGACAGGTGATCCAGGGGATGAGACTCTGCAGAACCTTGGAAGGGAGGGGCAAGTGTGTTTTGCATTTGGGGGATATGAATTTTAGGGGGGCCAGAGGGGAGACTATGGTAGGCAGAATTCTGAGAGGCCCCAAGATTCTGGGCCCTGGTGTACACACGCCTCTGGCCTTACTATCCCACGTACTGCTGTAAAGGGGTTTTTGAAGATGTAATTGAGGTCTCAAATCAGCTGACCTTAAAATACGGCGAGTATCCAGTGGCCTGACCAAATTGCATGGTCTTTCAAAGCAGAGTTTTCTCCAGCTGGAGGCAGAAGAGAAGGTCAGAGGGATGAGTCCTGCTGACCTGGCAGAAAGCAACATGGTTTGTCAACTGCCCATGGCCCCCCGGGCAAAAAACGAGGGGGCTTCTAGGAGCTGAGGGCAGTCCCCAGCCGTGAGTCCCAGACAAGAGCTGCAGCTTGGCCCACACACTGACTTCAGCCTCTGAGGCCCTGAGCAGAGGAGTCAGCCACACCCGGCTGGACTCCTGACCATGGAACTGTGACTAATAACTGGGTGTCCTTTTAAGCCACTAAGTTGGTGGCAGTTTGCTTTCCAGCAATAGAAAACGAAGACAATAGTGTTTAGAGAAATGGACGATGCTGGCAGAAGTCCCAAGCATGTAAAATACAGAGTCGCCACCAACTCTGGAAATATTCTCATTAGGCAAGTACTCTCCCAATTCTAGAGACCAGAATCAGGTTAATAAACACATGGAAGCAGCGGGAGTCCCCTGGTATGGACTAAATTGTGCCCCCAAAATTCATGTGTTGAAGCCCTAACCCCCATCTCCAAACATGGGGCCTTTGGGAGGTTGAGATTCAGGACAGTGGGGCCAGGATGGGATTGGTGCCCTGAGAGGAAGGGATCGGCAGGCTCTCCGTGTGCCTGTGCGGACACGGCAAGAAGGCGCGTCTGCAGGCCAGGATGCGGGTCCTCACCGGGAACCAAACCCACTGGCGGTACCTTGAGCTTGGACCCCAGCCTCCAGGACTGTGAGAAATAAATGCCTGCTGTTTTAACCACCCTGTGAAGGACTTCCCTGGTGGCCCAGTGGTTAAGAATCCGTCTGCCAATGCAGGGGACACGGGTTCGAGCCCTGGACCGAGAAGATCCCACAAGCCGCGGAGCAACTAAGCCCGTGTGCTGCAACTACTGAGCCTGCACTCTAGAGCCCATGTGCCACAACTACTGAGCCCGTGCGCCACAACTACTGAGCCCACGCACCACAACTACTGAGCCTGTGAGCCACAAGTATTGAGCCCGCGAGCCACAACTACTGAGCCCGTGCACCACAACTACTGAAGCCCGCGCACAGCAACGAAGAGCCAATGCAGCCAAAAATAAATAAATAAATAAATAAATAAAAACAACAGAAACCAGCCCGTGACGCTCTGTCCCACAGCCACGCTGAGGCATGCTCTCCGGGCCCCTTCAGTGAAAGGCCAGGGAAACCCGTCTGCCTCCAGCAGCTCCCAGCTCCAGCGTGCAGAAAGCAGTTTCTCTGTGATAGCAGAAGCCCTATTTCCTGTAACAAGTTCAAAAAATTCTACCCACTAAACCTTTTACATATATATATATATTTTTTTTTAAATAAATTTATTTATGTTTGGCTGCGTTGGGTCTTCGTTGCTGTGTGTGGGCTTTCTCTAGTTGTGGTGAGCGGGGGCTACTCTTTGTTGTGGTGCGCGAGCTTCTCATTGCAGTGGCTTCTCTTGTTGCGGAGCACGGGCTCTAGGCACGTGGGCTCAGTAGTTGTGGCACGCGGGCTCTTGAGCACAGGCTCAGTAGTTGTGATGCAGTCTCAGAAGTTGTGGTGCACGGGCTCAGTAGTTGTAGCACGCGGGCTCCAGAGCGCAGGCTCTGTAGTTGTGGCACACGGGCTTAGTTGCTCCACGGCATGTGGGATCTTCCTGAACCAGGGCTCGAACCCGTGTCCCCTGCGTTGGCAGGCGGATTCTTAACCACTGCGCCACCAGGGAAGCCCTAAACCTTTTATAAAGTCTGCTAAAAGCAACAAAGCCCACTGGAGTGGGACTCACCACCATGTGCCCGCAAGAAGTGATACAGTGGCTCCAGGACACCTCCCCGTCAGACACAGATGGAGGCGGCTGATGGATTCACCCTCTTGCAAGAGCACGGGCAGCTCTCCAGGACGAAGGCACGACTCCCCTGGGCTCCCCAACAGTCTCTGCTCCCTGGAGACTCAGCCCAGCCCACGGGGCCCTGGGAACCGAGGCACAAGAAGTGTGACCAGCAGCGCTGACCGAGTGGTGCCACAACCTGATGGCACGGCACGAAGCACAACAGTGCCTGAGAAGCCAGCTCAACCCAGAGCCTGGCCCAGCCTCCGTCTCACCCCCTTTAGTCTACGGAGTAAACAGGACAACAGACAAAGGTGGACGACACCATAAGTGAAGAATCAGAAAAACTCAGATGTGACAGATGGCCTGGAAAAGTCGATGCTGTAGGGGGAAAGTGGGGAGCCTGAAATGAAAGACACTACAGGGGGCATGACCCCCAGTGCCCCATGGGGAACTGCGTCTGGTTCAGGGAAAACGCCCTGGAAGACACTGTTGAGACAACCGGGGAGAGTTGAAAATAGACAGGAAATTAGTCAGTATGTGGAATAAGTGTCTACTTCTCAGGTGTGGTCATGACATTACAGTCGTGTGCAGACCATCCTCTTACTAGGACCTCCGTGCTCTGAATTACCTAAGGAACATGGCAGCTGGTTTGCAGCTACTTTCAGATGATTCAACGATAAATATGTATTTAAAAAAAGAGATAAGCAAATGTGGCAAGACGTACGTAATTGCTGGATCTCGGGGAAGGGTAGAAGAGTGCTCATTGTCTAATTCTTTTGGTTTTTCTCCACTGTGTTTTTTTTCTCAAAAACTTCAGTAAAAAAGAGTAAATTACTTGAAAAAAAAAGAAGAGGCTAACCCTTCTCTGCTCCTCACTACCTGTGACCGTGCCCTGTGCCTGCATTTCCTCACCAGGCAAATGCGGGTGAGCAGAAAGCATCCTGGGGTGACTTTAAGATCGAAGGTGTTGGGACTTCCCTGATGGTCCAGTGGGTAAGACTCCGCGCTCCCAATGCAGAGGGCCCAGGTTCAACCCCTGGTCAGGAAACTAGATCCCACATGCCACAACTAAAAGATCCCACATGCCGCAATTAAGACCCGGCACAGCCAAATCAATAAACAAATATTAAAAAAAAAAAAAAAGATTGAAGGTGTTAATACACAGAACACCTTCAGAACAGGACCACAAAAGGGAACAACAAGGTCAGCTTTTAGTTATTCTTCATTGAGCACCTATTACAGGTCAGGCCCTGCTAAGAATCAGCAAATATAGCAGCTGACACGACCCCCACAAGACCCACATAGGTCAAGAGGTCTGTGGACAGCTTTCTACTGTTTGCTTATTTCGTGTTAAACAACTGGAATTTGCTGTTAGTGTAGCAAAGTCCAGCAAATATTGATGCATTTGCCCAAAAAAAAAAAAAAAATTCCAGTTTACCTCAACTCTCTAAATTCACCTAAGCATTAGAAGTTCTCTTCAAAAAAAACCCACTCAACCTAACAATTGGTTTTTAAGGACAATATTTTCTAGTGAGTTTTAGTTCTTCTCAATGAAGGGTTTTGCTTAATTCAATGGACAATTCTGAAGCAATGCTCCCGCCTTAACCCTCTCATCACGTGTTAAGTGTTTCATTATTGTCGTCTGGGCCTTCATATAATTCAGTACTGTAGGGAGAAACATGCAGATTAGAAAAGACAATCTAGTTACTTTTATTCTTTAAATTATTTTTAAATAAATAAATAAATTTATTTATTTATTTTTGGCTGCATTGGGTCTCTTGCTGTGTGTAGGCTTTCTCTAGTTGCGGCGAGCAGGGGCTACCCTTCATTGACGTGCACGGGCCTCTCGTTGCGGTGGCTTCTCTTGTTGCAGAGCACGGGCTCTAGGCACGCGGGCTTCAGTAGTTGTGGCCTGCGGGCTCAGTAGTCGTGGCTCGCGGGCTCCAGAGCACAGCCTCAGTAGTTATGGCGCACGGGCTCAGCTGCTCCGCAGCATGTGGGATCTTCCCGGACCAGGGCTCGAACCTGTGTCCCCTGCATTGGCAGGCAGATTCTTAACCACTGTGCCACCAGGGAAGTCCCTCTAGTTATTTTTTAAAACCTCACTTTTTAAAATTCAATGAAAAACTATCAACTTGTAGAACTGAAGAACAGTTCCATTTTTTGACACACAATGAATTGTGCAGCATTTTTGCAACAGTGACAGCAAATATCGGAAAGGTAGTAAGAAACTGTCCCCAAACCTCAACATATTTCAATAGAGAAGAAAATTACATTTTCAGTCTCAAATTCGATTCTGACCATTAACCAAATAAAGCTCCAATGAAGTAACAAATCCTGCCATTTAGTAGATTAAAGAGTAACAGTACAGACCAAAACAAACCTTGCTTTATAATCCAAATCAAACAACCCAAATAAATAATTCCAATCACTGGCAAAGGGCCCTGCCTCACCCCAGCAGGGTGGAAACCTGGCAGGTCCACAGAGCAGGGTGGCAGGAGGGGACACCTCCCTCCATGTGGTGACAAGTTCTCGAGGGAGCCTCCCTTGCGGGCCCTGCATGAGTGCCCTGTGCTGCAGCCCCAGCCCAAGCGCCACAAAGTCCAAGCACCGGGGAGGAGAGGCCACAGGGCTGAGCACAGAGGCCCTTGCACACAGGTTCCTGGAGCATCCTTCCCTACAAAGGTCAAATAAAAACAGTTTGGGATCTCACATCTTAAAAACGTCTTACAAATGTCAGTTGATCATTTCTGGAGGAAAATAATTGGCAGGAATAAAATGAAGCTCTAGAAACAACTAAAATCACTGTACTTGAAGCTTCCAAGAACTCTATATCACCGACACATACACACCTACAATTTAATTGTATGTGGGAAGCGGGGGAGCTTACGGTTTGCTACAGCTGTTCTAAGTTAATTCCTAAAAATCTTTCTTATTTGTAATTTCTCTCCTGTCATGCGTAAGCTCCGGCGTCATCACATCATCACAATGGTGACATCAGAGCAACCTGTGTAACTAAAGAGACAGCGGAGCTGCCGCAAGCTTGGGCTGAGCGCACGGCTCTACACAATTCTGTGCACTCACCTGCAGGGCACTTCTCAGGCACAGGCCCCTCAGGAGCTAACAACACCTCATCCATGCCAGGCATCAGGATGGCCCAGGGGCCCCCACCCCCTCCCAGGAAGCACACCCTTGTGGAGTGCCTCCCCCTCAAGCGTGGGCTGGGCCTGGTGACTAGGTTCTAACAAAGGATATGGCAAAAGGCATGGGATATCACTGCCAAGATGAGGTCATGAAGACTGCGGCCTCCTGCTTGCTCCCTTGTCCTGTCGCCAGCCCTCGAGCTGCCCCACGGATGTCTCCAGCCAGCAGCCTGGAAGCAAATCCTCCCCAGTGGAACCTCCAGACAAGACCACAGTGCCGGTGGGCACCCTGACGGCAGCCTTGTGAGACCCTGGGCCCGAGGACCCAGCTAAGCTATGCCTGGATTCCTGACCCACAGACAGTGTGACATAATAACTGGTATTGTTTTAAGGCACTACATTTTGGGGTAGTTTACGGGACAGTAATATATAAATACAACCATCCAGCACTGTCACACCTTCAGAAATCCAAAAATGGGAAAATAAAAAGCCTAACCAAACCTGAATGCCCAGTTTTACAAGTCTTTTCCAAAGCTTCACAAAGCAAATTAAGTTTTTTAAAAAGCAAAGTACATGTTAAAAAAACAAAAACAAAAAACCCACAGGGACTTCCTGGTGGTCCAGTAGTTAAGAATCCACCTTCCAATGCAGGGGACGCTGGTTCGATCCCTGTCGGGGAACTAAGATCCCACATGCCGTGGGGCAACTAAGCCCACGCGAGCCCTAGAGCCCACGGGCCACAACTAGGCAGAAGACCGCGCACCGCAATGAAAGATCCCGCGTGCCGCAACTAAGACGTGCCGCAACTAAGACGTGCCACAACTAAGACCCGACGCAGCCAAATAAATTTAAAAACAAACAAACAAAAAAACACACACACACAGAAAAAGTAAGCATTGAGTAACACGGTCCCAAGTGTGGTTACATTTGACAAATAAAAATAGGCTGGACTATTCAGGGGCTCCATTCGCTTAAGCTCAGTTACAATGAAATGTTACACTGAAAATGCAAAGGGGTTTTCTCCTAAGTAATCAAGAAGTGAAGTTATGGCACAAAATGAAATACTGAACTGACCAGTTCAAGCATCTCCCTCGGGAATTTTAGACTCGTGCCTCACCCTAATGCAGGTTGACCTTTCTGAAAGCACTCCCGCCTTTCGTCCATGCAATGAATGTGCTGCACGCCCACCCCATGCCAGGGAGCCAGTGCCTGCCTGGGCTTTCCATCCTCTCAAACTCCTCCAACATTATCCTACTGGACACACTCTGGAGCCCTTCCCCAGCCAAAGGGCAGCACTTCTCCATCCCCACTTCCGAATTAAAGGGCAACACGGGCAAGATCTAGATGAAGTCTGCTTTGAAGGTTTCAGAGAAGCAAAGCTCCCATCCCAAGGTCCTTTCCTGGAGTGGAGAAGGTGCCTGATGGCTCACCTGACACGCACTGGGCCGACTGGCCCCAAACCCTTCCCTCAGCCCACACTCCCAGCTTGGACCCCACCCCTCCAGGAAATTCCTGGACACAGAAAACACCTCCAGACCTTGAGAATGGGGCTCTTTTGGTGACACCACTGGAGGGAGGGGAGGGCAGGAGTGGTTGAAGGTGCCTGACACTGACCACAGGGCCCAGGTAAGGAAAGGATGGCAGCCCTGGAGCAGGGACGGGAGAACAGGGTAGGGGACAGCTTTCTGGGTCTGGGGAGGGGCAAAGCACTGGCCTGGGGCATGGAGCCAGTGTGGACTAGGAGCCCCCCCCCTTGAGTCCCCAGAGCTGGGAGGATGGGCCTCAACCCTGCCTACCCCCAGGGCCCAGCCCAGGCAGCATGTGCTGAAGGTCAGGTCTGTGAGGCCCAGGTGCTCAGGGGCCTCACGGAGAGGGCTGGTTTGCACCTGTGGGGCTCAGGTGACCAGGATCCCTGATGCTCCAGAGCCTTTATAGAAGCTGGGTCCAGCTGAGTGGGCTGGGTAGCTTCTGGGCACCTCTGGAACCTGCCCCAGGGCCCAACCCCCTGGGGGTCCAGCCTGGGGTCCCAGCGCGCCTTACATACCACCCTTGAGGTCTGAGTGCTTCTCAGTGACTCATTCAAGAGCCTTGGCCTCCCTGGGGACCTGTCTCCAAGTTCCAGCTCTTATCACGGTTGTGGCCCTCTCAGAGCCAGCCTTCTTCATGGCTGCCCCAACATCCGACTCTCCTACATGACCTACCTGGGTCATCCCTGGAGCCTGTCACAAGGCAAGAGCCCTCCACATGGCACAGTCCCAGGGTCATGGCCTCCTGGGAAAGAGGGGCTGTCCCAGGGTCCCAGAGGTGCTCACAGGATGGTTCCAGAATTCTGGTCCTACTGGGGGCCAGTCCTGGGGTCCAGACCTCCCCAGGTGACCCATCCTAAGGTCCAGGCCTCCTCAGTGACTTGTCCCAGTGTCCCAGCTGTTCCTGGGTCCTGGCCCTGCTCGGTGACCTGTCTCGGGTCCAGCTCTCTGATTCCTGCTGAGTCTTAAGGTTCCAGCCCTCCTCTGTGACCCATAGTGAGGCTGAACCCTCCTCCATGACCCGTATCAGGGTTGGGCTCTCCTAGGTGATCTGTCTCAGGGTACAGTGAGTGCTTCCTAGTCCTTTTCTTGGTGGGTCCCGGGGTCCAGCCCTCCCCGGTGACCCGTCCTGGGGTCTGGTCCTCCATGGTCCCTCCGCGGTGTCCCGTCCTGGGGTCCGGTCCTCCCTGGCCCCTCCGCGGTGACCCGTCCTGAGGTCCGGTCCTCCCTGGTCCCTCCCCGGTGACCCGTCCTGGGGTCTGGTCCTCTCTGGTCCCTCCCCGGTGACCCGTCCTGGGGTCCAGTCCTCCTTGGTCCCTCCCCGAAGACCCGTCCCGGGGTCGGGCCCTCCCCGGGGTCCCGGCCCCGCCGAACGGAGTCGGGGATCCGCAGGCCGGGCCGACGAGGGCGCAGGGGCGCGGGCCGGGGTTCGGAGCCTTCCGGGCCCGGACACGGGCCGAGGCCGCGGCCTGTGTAGCGAGCGCCGCGGGCCGGGCCGGGCGGGGCGCGGACTCACTGACCTGCCGTCTCAGCTTCGGGCGAGCGGGGCGCACGCGGGGGCCGCGCCGGGAGAGGGAGGGGGCGCCGCTCCCTCCGGGTCCCCCCCAAGAGCAGGAGAAAAAAACCCGTCCGGAGTTTAAAACAAAGAGGCGGAAATGCCCGAGCAGAGCCGAGCGCAGAGTCGGGGGCGCCGCTCTTGGAGCATGCGCGTTGCGCGGACCGGCTCCCACCCGGCAGCCGGGGCAGGGGCGGGGCCTGGAGTCGGTGGGTCCCGGGGCGGGGGCCAGGGCGTGGTCAGAGGGCGCAGGCGCGTCCGGCCTGGGCTCGGCCCTGGGACCTGGAGAGGTGAGGGGGCCGGGGGCGGGAACCTAGGAGGGGGCGTGGTCAGAAGGTGTGGGTGGGGACAGAAGGCGGGGTCAGAGGGAGATGGACCTGGAGAGCCCCGGGGCCGGGCTCTGCGCGGAGACCCGTGAGGGGTCGGGGAGGCGGGGCCAGAGATGGGGCGGGGCCTCGAGGAGGTGTCGGGCGATCCCTGGCCTGGGGGCGGGGCCGAGGCGGGGCCGGGGCGTGGTCGGCTGGCGCCGCGCCAGGAGGGGGAGCGGCTTGCGGAACCCTGGAACCTGCAGGCAGCTGGCGCTCCGGGACCAGGGGTTTCCTCCGAGGGAGGCGGTCTTGCTCTTGCATTCCTGTTCTTCCTGGGAACTAGCACCAGGCAGGAGCGGGGGCGCCTCAGACAGGGACCCTGCCTCCCGGGCTCCCGGACAGTAGGCAACAAGGCTGACCCCACAACTCGTCCCTGTTTCCGGCTTTCCGCAGGCCCCGCCCTGGAGCTGTAAGCAGTGACCGTGACGTCCACGCCCTCGTGGGGTCCGCACTGCGAGGGGGGGCGGGAATAACAGAGGAGAACGTAAATGCGGTGTCCTGTGGGAAACAAGCCGGGTGGGGGAGGCAGTGGGTGTCCGGAGTTGGTTACATAGAGTGAATGGGCACGGAAGGGACGCAGGGAGCGAGCCCTGCAAGTGTCTGGGGATGGGGCCGGTTCACAGGCAGGAAGTCCAGCCAGCCTCAGGCCCCGAAGTAAGAGGGGGGTGTGGAGGATGCTTTCCAGTGACCAGCCCAAAAGCTAGAGGGCACAGAGAGGCTGGAGATGAGGTCAGATGCGCGGTGCCTGGGCTGAGCAGAGGGCTGTGGGCACGGGGCTGGCCTCCCGCTGCCCTGTGTCTGCGGGGGCGAGGCTGGAGCAGGAGGCAGTGCAGGGGTGCCAGGGCGCTACACCTGGTGGTGCCCTGGAGGGCGGGAAGGGTGGGACTGCTGAGAAGAAGAGGCGGGGTGGGCAGCTGCTGACCATCTGGGGAGGTGATGTCGCTAGACCCCCAACTGGGACTGCTGTGAGGCTGGGGGCTGCAGGAGTGCAACGTGAGCTTGTAGTGTCTGGAGGTGATGAGATGGTCAAGGGAGCCAGTGAGGGATGGGGGACCGAGCCCCCTGCAGCCCTCCCAGTGGAGAAACCCAGGAGTCCAGGAGGAGCCGGTGAGAAAGACCCAGATGGAGCAGACTGAGGAGGAGGACCCCAGGGGTGAGTGATGTCCATTTGGCTGCTGGAGGGATGAGGGTGGTGAGGCCCCTCCGGGGCCATGGCCAGTGCAGTGTGGATGCATTATTGGGGTGAAAACAGATTGCTCAAAGGAGGAGGGCAAATATAGACAACTTTTCAAGGTTGTAGATGGAAGCCACAAATGGGGCTCGGAGGCCAGGAGGAGAAGACAGTTTGCTATTTGGGCTGGAGCCCTGTTGACCTCAGTGGTGATGACTGGGTGCAGGGGGAGAATGACCACGCTGCATGAGCCGAGGGCCCCACCTAGGACTGGGGACTGGATGCAGGGGGTAGTTGGCAGCACTTCATGTTGGGGGGGAGGGGAAGACCCCGATGCATGGTCTCTTCTAGCTGCTTCTGTTTTCCAGTAAAATGGGAGCTCAGTTGACCCAGATCGGAAGTGGAGGCCCAGGGGACAGCAGAGTGGGAGCAGCCCTAGGCTGAGGGGAAAGTGACCCCAGGAAGTCGCCTGACAGCCCTCTGACACCGTGGCCACCTGTCTGCAAATGGGGCAGAGCCAGGAGCAAGTGTGTGAGGCATGGCAACAGTTCCAAATTTGTTCCAGGCCTAGGATCTCTTGCTGAGGATGCAGACCAGACATCTGGGCTGCCCACCTGTTCTCCCGGGTGACCTCATTGGTGACAACACCCCAGACCTTGACCCTGAACTCTGGGCTCCGGTGTCCAGCTGCCTGGCCACATCTCTGCTGGGATATCTTTAGGGAACTCAGGCTCTGATGTCAGAAGGTCAACCCCTGGCCTTCCCACAGCCCCCATCGCAGGGCTCCTTCCTGCCTGCTGAGCCGAGGCACCGGGGTCCTTCCCTCCATGCTCACGTGGGCTGTCAATAGACCCCTCAGAATCTGCCACAGCACCCCCCCACCCCACCCCTGGCCCGAGGCCGAGCAACTCCCCCAGTTGGAGTGTCACCTCAGGACTGGCCTTCTGCTTCTTCCCTTGGGCCCCAAATCTATTCTTAACATGAAATAGTAACTCTCATAACACATTAGCCAAGGAATGTCCCTCCTCTGCCCGAAACCGTCCAGGGGCCTCACTCAGAGCAAAAGCACAAGAGTGGAGGTCAAGGGGGCCCAAGGACACCTGGGATGATGGAAATGTGTGTTTTGTTGATGGTGGTGATAAGCTCCTGAGTGTGTACATGGGTCAGAACTCACTGAAGTGTACAGGTTACCTTGTGTGGATATACCCCAATAGGGCAGAACAGAAAGAAGGAACCAGAAACCAGGTCACCAGCAGTGAGAGGTGACCCCCCCCCCACCATGCCCACGCCTCCCCTTTCCCCAGAGGGTGAGCGGTCCCCGCTCCTCTGCCTCTAGCCACCCCCTGGGGGCGACCATACCCCACACCCGCTCGGGGCCTCCTCCCTGCCCGTCTCCTGACGGACCTGTCCCCTTCCCCTCTGGTGGGCCATTCCGGCGAGGCTGCCCATCTGAACAGCAGAACAGAACAAACAGGCTCTCTCGACCGAGTGCTTCTCTGCTCGTCTTTGTATACAGCACGACTCCTCAGAAGTGCTGTCTACACTCGCCCGCCCCAATTTCCCTCCCTGTTTTATCTCTTAACCCTGCAGGCTTCTGCCCTCCCCCAGGAAAATGCTCTGGTCCAGGTCACCCCAGGTTTTGTGGGCTGCATCCATCGTCATCTCTGCCCCTCTGCGCTGCTCTCTTCTCCTGGAAACACTTTCCCCTCGGCCCATTGTCCCATGTTCTGCCCCCGAGCCATCCTCCTCTCCTCTCCCTGCAGCCACTCCTGGCCAGCGTTCTCACTGGTGTCTGTGCACCGGTGTGTCCCTCAGTGAACTGCAGATGGTGAACTTCCCCGTCTCAGCCAATGGCGCGCCATCTTTTCTGCTACTGGGCCACAAACATTTGGACTCATGCCTGATTCCTCTCTTTCTGTTTTCCCACATCCAGTCCATGGGGAAGTCCTCTCGGCTCTATCTTCAAACCTGCCTAATGCAGCCGTGGCGCTCAGCCTCTGCAGTGGCTGCTGCCCTGGCGCAAGCCCACCTGTCCCGTCTGGGTTGGTGCCACAGCCTCCGCCCCCGAGCCCCGGTCTCTCCCGGACAGGGCAGCCAGCGGGCCAACCCCTCAACGCCTGGGTCAGAGTGCAGCAGGCCTCTGCTCAGCAGCCCAGCAGCTGCTCCAAGTCCCCGAGGTCCTGCCTTGGGCCTGGGCCCTGCCCCAGCTCTGGCCTGGCCTCCACGGCCCTCCTGGACATGCCGGGGCCTCGCACCTCACGGCCACGGCTGAGCTGCTCCCAGGCCTGGGTGGTGCTCCCTGGCTGTCCACATGGCTCCTCCCGCCCTCAGGCCTGTGCTCAGATATCTCCTGAGGCCTCTCTTGACCGATCTGGCAACAAACCCCAGCGCTTGACCACTTACCTTGTTGGCAAGACTCTCATCTCATGTATTGTTGGTTGGAACAGAGGGGAGATGGCCAGTATCCAGCAAAATGACGCGGGCATTTATCCTTTGGCCCAGCAATCACCAAGTAGGAATTTATCCCTAAGATACACTGGCAAAAATGCAAAAGATTCATGAACAAGGCTACTAATTGCGACATAATTTGTAATAGAAAAAACTGGAACGGTCCACATGGCATCAGGTGCAAGTCCTTAATAAACCATTGACCCTCCGCACAGGGGCTTGCAGCTGTAAAAGGAGCGCCAGACACCGGTACCTGCCGTCACGGGCTCGCCTCCAGGACTGTGTCCAGGGCACACCGTGAAGATGGGCAAGAAGGAGAAAAGGGTCTTCAGCCTCTGCTACCGCGCACCCAGGGTGGGGGGTTCCTACTCTGCGTTCCGCGCGTCTGCCTGTGTTAGAAATCCACGTGGATTCCATGAAGGTGGTGCCAGGAGCAGGACTTATGTCTCCCCGGACCCCTCATAAAGCACGGAGGGGGACGCAGCAGTGCAGCAACAGTCAGGTGGCCAACACTGACCCCAAAGCTCCATGACAAGCAGGTGGCTACGGCCTCCGGCCTCCGCTGCCTGAGGTCAGCATGTGTGTGGAGGGTCTGAGCTCACCCTCCCACCGGAAGCAGCTAAACGCTGGACCACATCAGGCAGTGCAGGCCGTGACTCCCGAAAGAGAGGGACAAATGGAGTGAGCCAAGGACCAGAGGCCAAAGTGCTGGAGGCTGCAGGGCGGGGGGCCAGAGAGGAGGGCCTGTCCGGAGGGGTGCTCCAGAGCTGGGCAGAGGGTGCCAAGTCCAGGCGAGCCTTGATAGGGATGTGCATGGAGGAAGCTGCCCGGGGCTACGTAGAACCCCTGAGAGGCGCCAGGAGAGACGTTCTGGGAGGTCACAGAGGGTTGGGCGTGTCCTGCCAGCCCAGGAGCCCTGGGGGCCAGGCACCAGGCCAGACAATCACCGCCTCAGCAGAAAGGCAGCCCCCGTCAGCCTGCAGAGGAAACGCATGGAAGGGACCAAGTGCGTCCAGGAGCCCCACCTCAGCCAGGACAAAGCATGATGGGGAGGCACTCGACAAGGACGGTGCCCCGCATCTGGGGTCCAGTCACACTCACCGGGTGAGGAGAGGGACCTGTGACTCGCAGTGGGGGAGGAAGTCAGTCACTGAGGCAGACGCACTGCTGACACTAATGCCAGAACAGATAGAACAGGCGTTAAAACAGTTCCTGTAACTGTATCCCACGTGTTCAAAGGCCGGGAAGATGGCTGGGCACGCTTGGACGTGGATCAAGAAACAAACAAGGCCACAGGAAGCAAAGGCGCTGCACAGACTGCTGTGGCCAGGAGCCAGGAGCCAAATGGGGGCCACTAAGCATCAAAGAGAATAACAGCGGCAACAGGTTAAAATATACCAAATATGTTTAAACCACAAATACATATGCTACTTAAAAACCCAACATGGTGTTGCTATAGGGCTCTGATGAACCAACTTGTAATTTTCAAACCTGGTAGATGATGGGAGAAAACCCATCATCCACCTGGCCTTGTATACAGACCGCATCGCAGGGTAACCAAAGACGTGATGAGGGTTCCGTTTTCTTTGTGAATATTCCAGCTAATACATGAAGAAGAAATATAGAGTTAACGGGCTTCCCTGGTGGTGCAGTGGTTAAGAATCCGCCTGCCAATGCAGGGGACATGGTTCGAGCCCTGGTCCAGGAAGATCCCACATGCCATGGAGCAACTAAGCCAGTGCGCCACAACTACTGAGCCCGCATGCTGCAACTACTGAGCCCGCGTGCTGCAACTACTGAAGCCCGTGAGCCTAGAGCCCGTGCTGTGCAACAAGAGAAGCCACCGCAATGAGAAGCCCGCACACAGCAAGGAAGAGTAGCCCCCGCTCGCCGCAACTAGAGAAAGCCCGCACGCAGCAACAAAGACCCAACACAGCCAAAAATAAAATAAATAAATTTTTAAAAATAGTACCATTTCACAGCCCTAATGGTAATGCCAGCCCCAAAGGGAGATGGTCAGACATGCATGCCTTCTGGTCAAAGGCCGCACCATAAAACCGAACCTGAATCCAAGTGCAGCCGATGCTCTGTGCTTCACCCCACACCATTCCCCGTGAGCGCCCTCAAGTGGCCAGCACAGTCTGTTCAGTCTCTGTCACAGGTCTTCTCCAGCAAGGGGGGGGGAGAAGCCCCCGTGACCACACACGCGAGGAAGAGGCGCTGCCTGGGTCAGCCCCCGACAGTGGGGTGGCAGCGGGGGTGCACCTCTGGAGCCACGTTTTGCATCCCTCCAGCACCAGGAGGAATCAAGTGCCCTTCCTGCAAGCTGCCCTGTTAACGTGCCTCTGTGTCTGGTGTTTCCTCCCTGCCTGTGTCTCACTTCTCACTCTTTCCTGCTTCCTAAGGTCATCTCCCGAGAGCAGCTCCTGACCCAGGTCTTTATCTCAGGCACCCCGGCAGGAGGGAGGCAGCTCGGGAAGCTCGGAAGCTGCCGCATGAGAGGCTCCGCTTCTTCCAAGAACGACTTGCGAGGGACTGAGAAGATACAGCGAGGGAAACTAGAGATGGAGAAGGAGGTGAGTGTAGACCAATGACTGATTTGTATCCTGAGTCAAACAAACTGAACTAAATTAAACTAAACATACACGCATCAGTTGGATCGACTGGATGCTGCAACGATATTTGATGGTCAATTTTCCAGGTGTAATCATGGAATTATGGTTATCTTTATCTTATCCTTATCTTTCAGAGGTAGATACTAAAATATCTAGGGATGGAAATGATATGGTGTCTGAGTAATTTCTCAGAATAATTTGGAGGAGTAGAGGTGGGGAGGAATCCGGAGAAAACAAGATTGGCCACAAGCTGATCATTACTGGAGCTGAGTGATACATTCATGTGTATTTATTATACAATTCTCTCTCCCTTTGTGTTTGTTTCAATTTTTCCATAATAATAACTTTAGAAGTTGCAAGCACATTCACTGCTGGCCCTCTCTGCTCTTTTTCTGAAGTGCTCACCACCTTTGGGCGCAGTACAGACTCTGTCTTCTTCACTCTCCTCTCTGGAAATCAGGCTCCCCTGGGAGGCGGGGATGCCTTCGTCAGTTTCTTCAGAGCTGTAGACCCTGCACCTGGAGTGGAGCCTGGCCCCGAGGCCTCGTCCACGTGCAGATGACAGCCAGAGGCTCAGGCTGGGGCAGTGGAGCAGGAAGGCAGGTGAACACTGAAGGGTGGTCAAGGGCTGGCCTGGCAGACAGATTTAACAGAAGAAAGGTGAGAGGACACAGAGGCAACAGTTGATGAGAGAGTAGCTGAAGTTTCAGATTTAAAGACTAACCTGACCCCGCAGATCCAGACACTAACGTAAAGATAAGAGCACGCTGAAACCCCTGAAGCCGGGGAAGGACCAGGGAGGTCAGCCACCCACCAGCCTCCTCTGGCCAGAGAAGGCAGACACTGATGGGAGAACAGCACCTAGACCATCAGAAGACACCACGTTGGCAACAGCTGAAGCCTGACTCTGACCAGGTATTCAATCACAAAGAAAGTCTCAGACAATTTGAAAAAAAATTATTTCATACAAACGACACTTTCTGACATCTCTGCAAGTAATATGGAATTAAACAATAAGACAGTTTTCTAAAAATTCTTGTTTGGAAAATTAGAAATACATTTAAAAATAACTTGTGAATTAGGTACAGAAACTAATGTGGAAAACTACAAGTCTCTGATGAAAGAAATCAAGAAGATCCCAACAAATGGAGAGATAGTCCATGTACATGGATAGGGTGACTCAACATTGTCAAGATTTCAGTTCCTCCCAGCTGGACCTATCGATTCAATGCAATCTCAATCAAAATCCCAGCAAATTATTTTGTGGATATGGACAAACTGAATCTAAAGTTTATATGGAGAGGACTTCCCTGGTGGCGCAGTGGTTAAGAATCTGTCTGCCAATGCAGGGGACACAGGTTCGAGCCCTGGTCCGGGAAGACCCCACGTACCACGGAGCAACTAAACCCGTTCGCCACAACTACTGAGCCTGCACTCTAGAGCCCGCGAGCCACAACTACTGAGCCCACGCGCCACAACTACTGAGCCTACGTGCCTAGAGCCTATGCTCTGCAACAAGAGAAGCCACCACAGTGAGAAGCCCGCACACCGCAACGAAGAGTAGCCCCCGGTCACCACAACTAGAGAAAGCCCGCGCAGCAACAACGAAGACCCTTCGCTGCCAAAAAAAAAAAAAAAAAAAATCTTAAAAAGAAAAAAAGTTTATATGGAGAGACAAAAGGTCCAGAACAGCCAACCTAATATTGAAGGAGAAGAAAAACGTTGGAGGACTGAGGTTACCCCACTTCCAGACTCACCATAAAGTTACAGTGATCAAGTTAGTACGGTACTGGTGAAAACAGATAAATAGATCAATGGAAGAGAATAGAGAGCCTAGAAATAGAATCACACAGATTTGGTCAACTGATCTTCAACAAAGGAACAAAGGCAATTCTATGGAGAAAAGACAGTCTTTTCAACAAATGTTACTGGATCAAGTAGACACCCACATGCCAAAACACGTAACATGTGTAAAGACACAGATTTTACAACTTTCACAAAAATTAACTAAAAAATGAATTATACACCTAAGTGTAAGACACAAAACTATAAAACCCGTAGAAGATAACATAGAAGAAAATACAAGTGACCGTGGGTTTGGTGGTGACTTCTTAGATACAACACTGAAAGTGTAAGCCATGAAGGAAAAAAGTGGATAAGTTGGACTTCATTAAAATTAAAAACTTCTGCTCTGTGAAAGACACTGTTAAGAGAATGAAAAGAAAAGCCACAGACTGGGGGGAAATTTGCAAAACACATGTCTGTTATGCAAAATATGCAAAGAACTATTAAATCTCAACAATAAGAAAATAACCGAAGTTTAAAATGGGCAAAAGACCTCACCAAAGATGATTTACAGATGGCAAACAAGCACATGAAAAGATGGTCCACATCATATGTAATCAGGGAAATGCAAATCAAAGCACCATTTTGATACCACTGCATACCTAATAGAATGGCCAAAATCCAGAACACTGACAACACCAAATCCTGGTGAGGATGCGGAGCGACAGGAGCTCTCGTTATTTCTGGAGGGAATGCAGAATGGTGCAGCCACACTGCAAGATAGTGTGGCAATTTCTTAGAAAACTAAGCGTTCTCTTACCATTAGAGCCAACAGCTGTGCTTCTTGGTATTTACCCAAAGGAGCTGAAAATGTATGTCCACACAGAAAATCACACATGGATGTTTATAGCAGTTTTATTCATAATTGTCAAAACTTGGAAGCAACCAGAATGTCCCTCAATAGGTGAACGGACAAACTGTGGTCCACCCAGACAATGGAATACTATTCAGCACTAAAGAGAAATGAGCCGTCAGGCCGTGAAAAGACACGGAGGGACCTTCAATGCATATTCCTAAGTGAAAGAAGCCAGTGGGAGAGGCTGCACACTGTATGATTCCAACTTTATGACATTCTGGAAAAGGCAAAACTGTGGAGATAAAGAAAGGATGAGCGTTTACTAGGGGTCTGGGCGGGAGGGGTGTGCAGGTGGAGCACAGAGGATTTTAGGGCAGGGAAACTGCTCTGTGTCATGTGCTGTAATGGTGATACATGTCATCATACGTTTCTCAGACCCACAGAACGTACAACACTGAGAGTGAACCCAATGTCAACCATGGACTTTAGTTAGTAACAGTGTATCGATACTGGTTCACAGTTACAACAAATATACTGATGTTAATAGGGGACGTGGTATGCAGGGGCTGGGGGAGAGGGGACATGTGGGAACTTTCTGTATTTTGTGACGAATTTTTCTGTAAACCTAAAACTGCTCTAAAAAGTACAGCATTATTAATTAAAAAACAAATTACTAATAAATGTAATGAAAGAGTACAATACTTACATTCTGAAAACTATGAAACATTTTTGAAGAAAATTAAAGAAGACCTAAATGAATGGAAACACATCCATGTTCATGGATTGGAGACAATATTGTTAAAATATCAATATTCCAGGACTTCCCTGGTGGTCCAGTGGTTAAGAATCCGCCTCCCAATGCAGGGGATGAGGGTTCAATCCCTGGTAGGGGAACTAAGATCCCACATGTCATGGGGCAACTAAGCCTATGCGCTCTAGAGCCCGCGCCACAACTAGAGAGCCTGTGCACTGCAACTACTGAGCCTGTGTGCTCTGGAGCCTGCGAGCCTCAAATAGAGAGAAGCCCTTGCGTCACAACGAAAGATCCTGCATGCCGTAATGAAGATCCCGCGTGACGCAACTAAGATCCGATGCAGCGCCCCCCCCCCAAAAAAGATATCAGTGTTCACCCAACTGATCTACAATCCATATCAAAACCCAGCTGGCTTCTTTGCAGAAATTGATAATGTGATCCCAAAATGTGTATGGAAATTCGTGGGACTCAGAATAGCCAAAACAATCTAGGAAAAGAAGAACAGGGACTTCCCTGGTGGCTCAGCGGTTAAGAATCCGCCTGCTTATGCAGGGGACATGGGTTCGAGCCCTGGTCCGGGAAGATCCCACATGCCACGGAGCAGTTAAGCCTGTGAGCCACAACTACTGAGCACGCATGCTGCAAGACTGAAGCCCGTGTGCCTAGAGCCCATGCTCCGCAACAAGAGAAGCCACAGCAATGAGAAGCCCGCGCACCGCAGCAAAGAGTAGCCCCCACTCGCCGCAACTAGAGAAAGCAACAAAGACCCAATGCAACCAAAAAATATATATATGAAAATTAGAAAAGAAAAGAAGAACAAAGCTGGAGAACTCCCATTTCCTGATTTCAAAATTTACTATAAAGCTACAGTGAACAAGACAGTGTGGTACTGGTATAAGGACAGACATACAGATCAATGGATTAGAGTTGAGAGTCCAGAAATAAGCCCTCACATTTATGATCAACTGATTTTCAAGAACGATGCCAAGACAAGTCAATGGAGAAAGCATAGTATTTTCAAGAAATGGAAAACTGAATATTCATGTGCAAAAGAATGAAATTGGACTCCTACCACACACCGTATACAAAAATTAACTCAAATGCACCAAAGGCCTAAATGTAAGAGCTCAAACTTTTAAACTCTTAGAAGAAAACACAGGTATAAATCTTGGATTAGGCATTGTTTCTTAGACATGATACCACAGGTACAAGCAACAAAAGGAAAAATGGATAAATTGAATATCATCAAAACAAAAAACATACACATTCAAAGGACGCCATCAAGAAAGTGAAGAGACAGCTCGAGGAATGGGAGGAAACTTTTGCAAATCATATATCTGATAAGAGCTTCGTACCTAGAACACATAAAATATGTAAGAATACAAACAACACATAAACCTTTATAACTCAACAATAGAAAGACAAACACTCAATCAAAAAATGAACAAATTGGGACTTCCCTGGTGGCGCAGTGGTTAAGAGTCCGCCTGCCAATGCAGGGGACATGGGTTCAATCCCTGGTCCGGGAAGATCCCACATGCCACAGAGCAACTAAGCCCGTGCGCCACAACTACTGAGCCTGTGCTCTAGAGCCCGTGAGCCACAAATACTGAGCCCGTGTGCCACAACTACTGAAGCCCGTGCGCCTAGAGCCCGTGCTCTGCAACAAGAGAAGCCACCGCGATGAGAAGCCCGTGCATCGCAAGGAAGAGTAGCCCCCACTCGCCGCAACTAGAGAAAGCCCACACGCAGCAACGAAGACCTAACACAGCCAAAAATAAATAAATAAATAAATTTTTAAAATGAACAAATTATCTGAATAGATATTTCTCTAAAGAAGATGCACAAATGGCCAATAAGCACATGAAAAGATGTTCAACATCATTAGCCATCAGGGAAATGCAAATCAAAACCACAAGATACCACTTCACACCCACTAGGATGACTAGAATCAAAAAGACAGGCAAAAACAAATGTTGCCAAGGACGGAGATAAATTGGACTCCTCAGGCATTGTTGGTGGGAATGTAAAATGGTGCAGCTGCTTTGGAAGAGTCTGGCAGTTCCTCAGAAAAAATTAAATGTGAAGTTAGCATATGACCCAGCAGTTCCACACCTACAGACCCAAGAGAAACGAAAGCAAATGTCTGCCCCAAACTGGCATGCTAAATGTCCATAGCAGCATTATTGATAACAGCCCCAAGATGGCAATAACCTAATGTCCATCAACTGATGAATGGATAAACAAAATGTGGTCCATCCATACAATGAAATATTATTTGGCAAGAAAAAGAAAGGAAGTAACTAACACATGCATAAACATGGATGAACCTTGAAAACGTTATGCTCAGTGAAAGAAGACAGTCACAAAAGACCACATATTATGATTCTACTTACATGAAATGCCTAGAATCGGCCAATTGAAGAGACAGAAGGCAGATTAGTGACTGCCAGGGGCTGGAATGCTGGGGGGGACTCGGGGGAGCCTGCTAATGAGGACAGGGCTTCTTTTGGGGGTGAGAAAGTGCTCTAGAATTGATCATAGCGACGGCTGCATATATATGCAAATATACTCAAATCGACTGAATTTACACATTAAATGGGTGAATTATATGACATGAGGATTATATCTCAATAAAGCTGTTATTTAAAAAAGAGAATTACAAAGGAAAGTACAAAATATTTAGAACTGATGAAAATGAAAGTGCTACATGTTTATCTCCATGGTAAAAATAAAATTAGATAACTCACACCATGAATACACACAAAGATATACATAAATGACCATCTCACACAATACACAAAACAGATATCCATCTCAAAAACACATATATGAAAAATTAGATACCCTCTCGCACCATACATACAAAAAATGAGATATCAATTTCATATCATATACAAAATAGTAGATATTCAACTTACAGCACACAGACAAATAGATACCTATTTCCAATGTATACCAGAAAATTTGGTAACTATCTCATACCATACACCAAATATCATGCCACACAGTAGACAGAAAAATGAGATACTAATTTCAGCCATATAGAGAAAAAAGCTAGACACCCACCTCACATTTTAAACAAATAAATTAGTCACTCATGTCACACACACACACACACACACACACACACACACACCATATTTTTCCAGCTCAGAACACCATGCTAAAAGATTTATCACGCCATATCCACACATAGAAAATTAGACACCCATCCTTTTTTTTTTTTTTTTTAGATTTTTAAAAAAATTATTTATTTATTTAGTTATTTATGGCTGTGTTGGGTCTTCGTTTGTGTGCGAGGGCTTTCTCTAGTTGCGGCGAGCGGGGGCCACTCTTCATCGCGGTGCGCGGGCCTCTCACTGTCGCGGCCTCTCTTGTTGCGGAGCACAGGCTCCAGACGCGCAGGCTCAGCAATTGTGGCTCACGGGCCTAGTTGCTCCGCGGCATGTGGGATCTTCCCAGACCAGGGCTCGAACCCGTGTCCCCTGCATTGGCAGGCAGACTCTCAACCACTGTGCCACCAGGGAAGCCCTAGACACCCATCTTGAAGTATTTTTAAGCAATAGATGCTGTTGGGAAGCAGTTCTCCATGAAATCTCACGTCTCTGTTTCTGCGAGGTCCAGGCTCTCAGAGCAAGGTCGTTTACAGCCAAATCAAGAAGGTTTGTCTCAGAGACATTCCAGGGCAGACAGGAATGTCCCCACTGGGAGAAGATTTGCTTACATTTCAGAGTAAAGGAAGGTTTCTCTCTCTGGAAGGCAGGATGGGGAGGTCCCCAGCAGTCCTGTATAAGATCAGAGTTTCCTAATTTCAGGGTTCTTCTGAAACACACCCCTCTGTGGGTGCGGGTGCCACCTGCATGCCCGTGGAGACGAGGTGGAGGAGCTGGTCAGGGGCATTGCCGCGGCTGCAAGGAACCAACACTCTGCCTCTGACCCGGGGGTCGCGATCCCGCAGACGCACACGGGGGAGACTGTGCTGGGTCACCTTGTTAGCTGCAGAGAGAGCAGTCTCAGCCCCTTCACGGTTTCTGACCTAACACACATTTTACGCCAAAGAACGTGATGCCCATTTTTTCCATTCAGGCAGAAAAATTAGGTAAACTTTCTACCCCATATATACACACAAAAGACAAAACCCATCTCACACCACACATACCTCACTAACCACTAGCCACACAGCCTTACATAACACACTGCGCACACACACTGGATACCCATCTCATAACAGACACACGAAATAGATGGACATCAGGCCATGCACGACGTTGCGTACCCACCTCCCTCTCTCCCTCCCTCTCTCTCTCTCTCCCCTCCCTCCCTCCCCCTCCCCTCTCCCCTCCCCCTCGCTCCCCTCCCCTCTCCCCCTCCCCTCTCCCCCTCCCCTCTCCCCCTTCCCTCCCCCCTCCCCCTCCCCCTCTCTCCCTCCCTCTCTCTCTTTCTCCCCGCCCCAACAATACGACCTCACATCATGCACATACAAAAAGTTGTCCATCTTCTGTATACACACACACACACACACACACACACACACAAGAAGCTCCTACTTCTTCAACAGGCTGAATGGTTCTGAAAAGTGTGGGTGGATGGGGCCACAGGCTCCCCGGTGGGAAGGGGCAGCAAGCTGGGTCCCAGATACTTGTTGCCAGGACCTTGGGGTGTATGTAAGCCCGTGCTGACCTTCCCCAGCTATGCTGGGGGAAGACAGAGGGGCAGACGTGGGTAGTGGGGAGCGGCCACCCTAAGGGCTTCTCTCTGGGAGAGCCAACTGCACACAGGCCAAGGTGGCCAGAGCGTTCCTTTGTTTAAGTAAATAGGCTCACGGTCCAGTGCAGGTTTGTCAAGTGTTTTCAGTGGACAGATTCCCTGCTCGGCCTCCCACACGGAAAAGGATGAAGTCACTGTCATTTTGATGCAGCCAGAGAATCCAGATACTGATTTGCTTACTCACTTCCCTGTCAGGGTGGTATTGGGGTGTGTGGCCTTCAGTAGCTGGGAACCGAGGGAAGCAGTAAAGGCTTAGACTCTGGGAGGGGACACTGTGCTTCGGGACCAGACAGTCTGGCGGGCTCTGCCCCAGGGGTGCGCTCTGGGGAAGTGGGCCCCCTCCGAGAACCTGCCAGGCAGGCCGGGGCCTGGAGACGCAGGGGCTACGGAGGGGGGCACAAGGCAGAAAGCGCACCCACCCCACCAACCCCACACAGTCCCCTCTCAGCCACAACCGCATGCCGGCCCCATCCTGCTCCAGGGATTCCAGTGTGGACAGACTGATTCCTGCCCCCACGTAGCTGGTATTCTCCTGAGGGGAGAAGATAAAAACCAAGTAAACACCAAACAAACGGGATGAGGCAACTCCTCTTGGAAGGTGAGCTTTCTTCCCCGATATTATCCTCAGCAAAGACGTGTTGCCTTTGCTCCAATCTTGGCAAAGAGACGCCCCTCAGTTGCCTAATCACGAGCAGGAGACAGTTTAAGGAGGACACATCAGCCCGAAAAAGCTTCTGTTCATGGTAGTGTGGGATGCTGATCGGAGTCTATATTTGGTTAAGAAAAAAGGAAAAAAAGAAATTGAAACACAGATTTAGTCATAATTGTGTGCGTTGTATGTTATTTTAAACAAGCCTTTAAAGATGATTTTCGAAAGTAAGATGCAAGGTGGGTTTTGTGCGGAGATCACTAAAGGGTATGTATCTCCAAGATGTGATGGTTCCAGAGATATGCACATGGATTCCAGGTGCAGAGAGACACTTGTGTGGATGCTGGTACAGCTTGAGTCAAAACCTGAACAGTGTAGATGCTTACAGTAAAGATAGTTGTCCAGAATTTAAACAAAACTCTTTCATTAAATGTGAGTAGAAAAAGTCATTGTTTCCAAATGAATGTACTTTCCACATTATGTAAGTTTTAAAAATTAAGCTTCTTATTTTGAGATAATTATAGGTTTAAATGCAGTTGTAAGAAATAATACCAAGATTCCTTGTACACTTTGCCCAGTTTCCCCCAAGAGTAACATCTTGCAAAACACAGATGTACTCTATCACAGCCATAACACAGTTGCTGATATAATCCACGATCTTTTTAAGATTTCTCCAGTTTCACTTGCATTCACTGTGTGTGTATGTGTGTGTGTACCTGACATGAGTGTATCACGTGTGTGGGTCCGTGTATCCATGCCACAGTCAAGATACAGACACATGTCCCTTGACGGCTTTTGCCCATTTTCTAATTGGACTTTTTTTTTTTTTTTTTACTGTTGAGTTTTGAGGGCTCTTTATATACTCTGGATGCCAGTCCTTTGTTGGGTACATGGTTTGCAAATGTTTTCTCCCAGTCTATGTCTACAATAACCCTTTGATAAGAGTTGTGTTACACCTGCGGATCAGTCTGAGAAGACTTGACATCTTCACCATGCTGAGTTCTCTGATCCGTGAGAATGGTCTCTCTCTCCATCTTTTAGGTCTTTATTGGTTTCTTTCATTACTGTTGCATAATTTTTAGCATACAAGTCCTGTGTACACTTTGCTGTTTACACCCAAGTATTTAAATTTCTTTGACATAATTGTAAATGGTATGTGTCTTTAATTTTGGTTTCCACGCGTTCAGAGTTGGTGTATAGAAATGTGATTGATTGTTCTGTGCTGCCTACTCCATGTAAGAGCCCTCTGGATGGGGGGGCAGTCCCACAGCAGAGCAGGAACATCAGAGAGGTGGAGAGGAAGGAGAGCCCAAGGCCAGCACCATGTCCACTTACGCCAGCCCCACACAGGGGGCTACACAGGTGACCTCAGCGGGAGTAATACTAGCGGAGTCATGGAGAGATGCCCAAGGTGGACCTCGGGGGAGGGAGGAAGCTGGGCAAGAGACTTCCTGCGCCCACAGGGGAGCTCTTGTGGAAGAGGAACAAGGTGGTACCTCCCTCCTCCCTGCCTTCCTGCGCACAGAAACCTACATCTCCTAGCTCTGCCCCAGCTGTTTTCTCAGCTGTAAACTGCAGATAATAACCGGGTGGGAGAGGCTGCCTGCCCCCTCCCTGGGCGAAGGTCCCGTGCTCTGGCACAGCCCTTTCCCCCGTAGGAGGACAGGTGGCCCCGCCCTCCTTCCTCTGCCAGGACCACCTCTGCCCGCTCTCCCTAGGTCCTGCTGCCCTACGGGGCTGAGTCTAATGACTAGTACGGATTCGAGGCGCTTTGCAAACTGACCCCAGCCTCCTCTTCCAGGCTGGCCTCCTGCTGCTCCTTGTGACTTGTTTGGACCTCAGGAATTGGCGGGGGTGGGGGGGTGGGGGGGGCGCGGGCGGAAGGATCTTTCCACAACCCCTTTCAGGAAGTGCGGGCCTCCTGCGGGGCGGTGACTTCCCGGCGCCCTGTCCTGCCCCCGCCGCGTGGGCGCCTCCACCGCAGGGACCACACACAGGCCGCGCCTGCGAGGGGACCTTGTTCTTGTTTCTGCGGCTTTCTGTCCCGGCCGACGGGGGAAGATCCAGCTTCTTAATTCGTCCCTTTTCCGCCGGGCGGGGACTGACCGACCCCACCTCCGAGGGCGGTCCCAGTCCACGCGCGGCTCCAAAAGCCGGGACCCGGGGCGCGGCGGCGATGGCGGGGCCGGCGGTGGCCTGGCCTGGGGCCGCCGCGACTCCCGCCCGGAGCGTGCTGGGCACCTACGCGCCCCGCTGGGTCTTCCTGCCGGTGCCCAGCCGGCTCAGCTGCTCCAACGCCACGGAACGGGGCTCGGGGCTCGGGGCTCGGGGGGCTGGGGCGGGGGCGCGAGCCGAGGCCGGGACCCCGCTGAGCCCCGACTGTCGCGCCCCTCGCACCCGCCAGTGTCCCGGTGCTCGCCGGGCGCCCGCCTCTCCGGAGAATCGGACAGTGAGAACCCGGGTGCGGCCGGTCTAGGACCGGCCCTCCAACCTCTCGGGATCTGCGGGACGGCGGGAGCGCGGGGGCGGGGCCGCCGGCGACCTCAGGGTGGGACAGGGACGGAGAGCCCCTTCCCTGGCCGAGGCTGAGCAGGGAGAACGGGGCTTGTGTCTGCCCTCGCGGTGACTGCGCATGGGTCCTGTGACCCTCGCTGGTTTGGAAAGGATCCCTCTCCTGCCACAGGAGGGGGTCCCTGTCCACAGCCAAGAAGGTCTCCTCAAGTGGTCCCCGCCTCCCTTCTGCAAAGCACAACCCCTGGCACAGGCCTTCGCATCTGGCTCTGGTTCTTGCCCTCCCCACCCCCTTACCTGTGCCCTGGACGCCCTCCTTGGGTTTCTGACTCAGTTCCAAGGTCCCTCACAGGAGGCCTTCCTTACCTGCCCAACCGTTCTCTTCATAGCTACCCAGCTGGGGTCTGCAGTGACCCGTCACCTGTTCTAGAACTGTCCCCACTGCTGTCTGGGACTATGTTCATCATCACAGCCCCCGAGACCAGAGAAGCAGGCAGTGAGAACCAGGTCTGCCAGTTCCAGGGAGCCATCTCTCCCTGCCTGCTTCTCCCCCAGACTCACCCCTGAGGCCCCAGTTGCTCCGCCCAGCCCATCACACGCTGCCTGCCGGGCTCAGCCGGTGGACCTCTCTCCTCCCTTCCAGCCCTGGCCCGGGCCACCCTCGTGTGCCCTGGGTAGGCATCTATCTGCACGCCCTTCCCAAAGCTGACCCCGCGTGGCCGCCTTCCCTGGGGATCAGGCTGCAGTGCTGCCCCCACCGGCTCCCTGGGCTCCCCTCCCCTGTGCTGCCACGTCTGCCGAAGGAACATCGCTTGGCCTCCCTCAGGATCCCAGGGACTGGTTGGGCAGCCTTGGGTGGCCACAATCACGTAATGCAGAGCTGCAGGTGGCAGCGGGACCCACAGCTCAGGGAGGTGCCAAGCGGCCGAGGGACAGTCAGAAGCAGAGACCGAGAGGAGGAGGGGCGGCAGGCGAGGCAGGAAGACACCGCCTCGGAGAAGTTCTCGGGCGGCAGCCCCTCTTGGATGTCATTCCAAACTTCTTGGGGCCTTTTCCCTCCTCTCCTTGCTGGCTAGCCCCATGCTGGGACAGGTGGCCTCTGCTGCCTGGGCCTGGGGTCTGCCGGGACTCCAGAAGCCTCTTTTCTCTGCAGGACTCACCACGTCCCTGTGTCTAGACGCTGTGAAGCCAGAACTGGGTTTGGGTGCATTGGTCTGAGAATGCAGAGCAGCGGTCTTCCCCAGCCCCCTGAGCTGCTCTGATGAGTCTGGGGGTGGGCAGGCATCGGGCGGCCCTGAGAAGGTCCTTGGACACCGAGGCGTCCCACTGCACTTCTCTCGTTCACAAGTCACTACGGAGCAAACAGGAATCGCACCCGGAATTGTCATGATCCCTGCGTGGTCACCACAGGGAGCAGGGACCATCAGGTGTTCCCCGGCCAAGTCCACGTGGCCCCTTGCTTACGCCCTTTGCAGCCAGATGAGCAGGGCCCTCGGGTTCTGAGGGGCAGTGTGAAGGGCAGGTGGGGCTGTGCTTGGAGTGAGGTCTGGGTGGCCCCGGAGTGGGTCTGGGTGAGAGCCAGCGTGTGGGGCGGCCGCCAGCGTTCTCAAAGGACGTGCGGGGGCACCTGGCAGGCTGGGAACGGGTGGAAGGGAAATGTTGTGCAATGGGGGCAAACAGTTGTCCCCACGTCGCTGTGTGTGTTTTAGACCTGTCTCTGCCCCTCCGGCCACAAGCTCTGGGGAGGAACGAGGATGGGGCGAGGCTGGCAAGGGATGAGCTTGGCTGCTCAGCAGGGCAGGTGTGGCGACCAGACACCAGGCTTTCTCGCCGCTGGATCAGGCCGGGCAGGAAGCCGCTGGGCCTGCATGGAGCTCTTCCTAAACCTGGGAGATCTGCGCCCGGCTCTGTCCTGAAAAAAGGGAAGGAAAGGCAGCTGTCGCCTAAGCTCGGAGTCGTGTGAGGCTTTGTGATCAGAGCTCTGTTTGGGTTAGGAAGCCTGGATCTCGTAGCCTCCACTGTGGGGGGCGTGGCCCGGGGCGAGCTCCTGCGTTGCTGGGTCCCCGGAGTTGGAGTGCTCACGGGCTTGTTTTGCGACACCTTCATCTCAGGGCCAAGCCAGGCCTGCCTCCCCCTCCCTCCTGCAGTAAGCCCTTGTCCACCTGGCTGTCCCCCACAGGCACTGAGTGTCCGCTGAGTGGCCCCCAGTGTGCTCCTCTGCCTGGCCCATCTGGGCAAACTACGCATCCACGTGGCTGGGGGGCGGGGTCCCCGAGTGCGGGCTCGAGAGCCATCACCCCCTCCCTAGATCCGGGTCCCCAGTCATTGCATGGTGGGTGGAGGTTGGGGTGCTGCAGGGGGTAGTCTGGGCTGGTGGGCAGCTCTTCTGACCCCAGCTCTGCAGACCATCCTATGTGCGTGGCTGAACTTTGTGGGTAGCGTGATCCGCTCCCAGCCCTGCATGATCACCAGCAGCCAGGACCCATTTGCTTTCCTCATGGGTGGGCAAAGCCTCTGTGCCCTCGCCCAGACCCTGGTCATCTCTCCAGCCAAGCTGCCCGCCTTGTGGTTTCCCGAGCGCCAGAGGGCCACAGCCAACACGATTGGCACCGTGTGTGAGTCCCGGGGGTGAGGCCGACATCCCCGCTGGCTTAGTGCGTGGTCCGGCACCTCTGCGCTCCCCGCTCTTGGAGGGTGGGGACTCCTCCTGGGGGCTGGGGACCAGCCTGCCACTCTGAGCTGACACATGTCCCCGTCCATTCAGCAAACCCCCTGGGCATCCTGGTGGCCAACCTGCTGTCTCCCACCCTGGTGAAGAAGGAGGAGGACATCCCCTTGATGGTGAGGGAGCTCAGGAGTGCACGCACGTGAGTGTGTGTGTGTGCGGTGTGTGTGCATGCATGCTCATGTGCATGTGTGTTTGTGTGCATGTGTGTGCACCCGTATGTATGGTGTGGAGTGTGTCGGTGTGCATGAATGGCTACGTGTTTGCATGTGTGTGTGTATGTTTATGGGCTGTGTGCTAGTGCGTGTGTGCTCAAGTGCCGTAGTGGTGGGCTCGTGTGTCCACACCTGTCTGTGTGAGTGTGCACTTGCCACCTTCTGCGGTCACACATGGGTCGCACTCCATGCACGTGGGGTCTCCTCATGTGCAAGTACTGGGCACCTTCCCAGCATCAGGCACAACTCCAGGGACCCGGATGTTTGGCGGTTTCCTTGGCGGGGAGACAGCTCCGGAGGGGCGAGAGGCTGGCTGGAGCAGGAGGAGGCGTTTGTGGGGGGCAAGGGAGGGAGATGAGGGGCCAGGAGACTCTGAGGTGGGCACGAGGCCGAGGGGCGGGGCCTGCAGCCAGAGGCCAGTGTGTCCGCCGAGCAAGGGGAGGGTGTCGGGAAGGGTCAGCGCAGGTGGCAAGCATTGGCGTGATGGACACCTGGGGGGGCGTCTGAGGGGAGAGTGACTCCATCTGGTCCAGAAAGACTCGGAGAGCCAAGGGTGTGCCCAGAGTGTCCAGGGAGAGAACCAGGGCTTTGATCGGGTGGGGCAGTGGGGCAGGCTCAGGGCTGGGGGTTTGGAGGTGCGCCGAGGTGAGAAGGGGCTTCCAGCTGGCCGAGTGTTGGGGTCGTTCACAGAGGTGGGAGGGGGGTTCCAGGTGGCCGCTGGATGGAGCTTCCGGAGAGGGCTGAGCTGAGCTGAGACTGTCGCAGTCACCTTTGGGTTGCAGACATATCTTGAAAGCTGGGTTTCCACATGCAACAAAGCAGAGCAGGCCCAGCACAACCCTGGTGCTTGCCGACGTCCACCTGGGGATGACCTGTGGGGGTAGCCGGCAAGGAGCCTGGAGCAGCGGGCATGAGGCACCCACACGCGTGTGCACGCATCCTCGAGGGCCTGTGCCTGTGCCTGCACACACACGCGAGTGCACTCGTGCGTACCCTCCCCGCAGCTGGGCATCTACATCATCCCTGCTGGCCGCTGAGTGCGTCTGGGAGAGCACGCCCCCCGCCCCGCCCTCCGCGGGGGCTGTCCACTCCACCTCGCAGAAGTTCCTAGCCGGGCTGGAGCTGGTCAGTGCGGTGTGTGCTGGGGGAGGCCAGGAGGGGAAGGGGGCGGGGCTGCCCCGCGGAGCCTCTGGCTGTGCTGCTGGAGCTCCTGGACTGAGCAGCCCCTCCCCTTTAGCTCGCAAGGAACGAGCCCTACATCATCCTGGCCGTGTGCTTTGGGGGCAGCATTGGCATCTTCTCCAGCTTCTCGTCCCTCCTGGAGCAGATCCTCTGCGTGAACGGCTACTCCAGCATGGGTGCCGGCCCCGCCCTGGGGGCCCCGCGGCAGGACGGAGCTTTGGGGGCCTGTTACCCCACAGGCTCTCTTCCGCCGCCGCTCTCCCGCTGGTGGCCGTGGAATGGCCCACGACCTCCCCAGGCGCTGGGTTTCCACACCTGGACGGGGTGATGTGGGCGCTACTGAGATGCTGTGTGAAAATTTGTGTCTGCAGACAGTGGGGTGGTGGCCGTGGGGACGGGGTGCTGGCAGAGCCCAAGTGTGTTCCACTGGGATTTTGTGTGGCACTTTCCCCCATGCCCCACCCACCCCAGCCCTGTGGGACCCTCTGAAAGTGGAGATGCAGAGGAGAGGGCCTTGCTCTGCTCATAGCATCTCTGGCCGTGCCCTCCACTGTCTGCACCAGCCCTGGGTGTGGGGTTCGGGCCCCTCGTGTTCCCAGTTTTTCAGGGGTGATTGGCACTGAGGGGTGTCTGCAGTAGCCAGGCCCTTTCTCTAGCAATTGTTGAGTTCCTGGGTGGGGGTAACGCAGGGAAATGGCACCTCCAGGGGAGGACACCTCTCCCCCAGCCAACGGTGCAGCCGAGCCTTCCGTGTCATCCTGCCTGGGCCTCAGGCTCCGTTCAGTGACCCTGCCGTGGGCTCCCCGGTGACGGCGTACATCCTAAGGATGAGGGCCTCCTCCTGGAGCCCAGATGAAAGGGTGCCCCCGCCTCCTCTCCTCCTCCAGGAATTTGCAGGCCTCTGCGGGGCTCTCTTCATTGCGTTTGGGGTCTTGGGGGCGCTGGCTCTTGGCCTGTACGTGGACCGGACCAAGCATTTCGCTGGAGCTGTCAAGATCGGCCTCTGCCTGACATCTCTGGTCTGCGTGGCCTTTGCCCTGGTGAGAGTCCTCTGAGCCGAGACCACCTTGCAGGAGTCAAAGTGGGGTGCCTCGGGGTGGGGGAGTCGGCAGGTCGGCCGTAACGGACATCCAGACGCACTCCAGCCCAGGCACTGCTCGTTGGGGTGGTCCCTGCGTGGGACAGGCTCCATGGCCTCTCCGACGCTGGGCACTGCCCCGACCCCCCGGTGCAGGGCCTGGCTGGGTCTGGGCATCTAGGGCTGTGGCACGTCTGACTCCTGCCCCATCCGTCTGTGCGGCTCGCTGCCCCCAGGTTTCCCAGCTGGGGGGACAGACCATCGCGCTGGCCGCCATCTGCTCGCTGCTTGGGCTCTTTGCTTCTCAGCGGCGCCTGTCGCCATGGAGCTGGCTGTCGAGTGGTCCTTCCCTGTGGGCAAGGCTGCGGGCGCGGGCCTGGTCCTCGTGCTGGGGTGAGTGCCCATCCCCCAACGCTTCCCTGGGGACCCGGAGACCCTCCCCTCACCCCACCCCAGGCCACACAGCAGGTGACCTGCGTGCCTGCCATGTGCTGGCCTGGGCTGGCCGCTGGGCCCATGGTGACCAGAGCAGTGCCCTGCCCTCGGGCTGACTACGGGCGCCGGGGCAGCAAGCAGTGCCCCGGGCAGGGCTGAGGGCCTCGTGGCTGTGCAGGCAGGCCGAGGGTGTGCTCACCATGGCGCTGCTGACCTCCCTGACCGTGCGCCGCGTGGAGCCGTCCTTCTCCACCTGCCGGGACGGCCAGGACCCGCTAGACTGGAAGGGTGAGGGCCGCAGCCTGTGGGGCTCCGAGCGCGCAAGCCGGCAGGTCGGCCCCCACCCAGCCCTGGGAATCTCCCCTCCATGGGCCTCTTGGCGACTTCCGCTGTCCTTGGTGGGCGGGTGCAGGGCACCCACGGCGGGGGTTGGGGGGTCGGGGTGGGGTCAGAGGGCAACAGGCCGAACCTCAGGCTCAGCCTGGTGGGAGCAGCCCTGAGGCCCTTATGAGAGCTCAACCTCTAATCCCTACGTGACTGGTTTTGAAATTAGATCAAAGAGAGTCAGGGAGAGACAGAGAGTGAGAAAGACAAAGACAGAGACAGAGAGTGTGAGAGAGACGGGAGTGGGGTCGGCCACCAGAGAGATGGCGTGTTGCACGCCCACGTCCCCAGACCTGGTGCGGTGACCTTGGGGCTCATGGCTGTGAACCCACCTTTAGGGCCTCTTGGGGCTGGGACAGGATCTGTCCCCGGGGTCACTCTGAGGTCATGGTTAGTGGGGTCCGGGGTCCCCTGCACCCGGGTGGGCACTCCGGCACTTGGGGAGCCTCGGCAGAGCTGGGCCACGTCTCCCCAGTGTCCACGCTGCTGATGGCCGACCTGTGCGTCCTCTTCAGCTGCCTTGTGGTACTCTTCCTCCACACCCCATACCGGCGCCTGCAGGCCGAGGCCGATGCCAGCCCCTCCATCCAGGAGGACGTGCACTCGGCAACCTCGGCAGCCACCCCCCGAGGCCCCGCCGCGGCCCCCCGTCCCCAGCAGCCCCTCCTGGGGCCGGTGCTCCTGGCTCTGCCTCCCTCCCCCTGGGAGTCCTCCGAGACGTCATGGGGCCCCTGCAGAGGACCAGAGGCCAGGGAGCAGTTGGTGTGATGAGAAGAGGGCCTGGGGACGTGAAGGGGCGGCCAGGAGAGGCAGGCCCTGGTCCCCTCGGCTGCACCAGTCACACCTGAGGCCGGGACGGTGTCAGCATCCAGGGGGCCCGGGGTCCTCGAACACAGGCGGCTGGCCCAGGGGACTCCCTGTGGATGTAGCAAGGAGAGCTGCTGCTGTGTAGACAAGAGGCCGCTGACCGGGCGGGGCGCTCCAGCGGCCAGGCCAGACCCAGGATGGCTGGGGCAGGGGCGGCGTGTGGGGAGGCTGGCCTGGCCTGGGGGCACGGGCTGAGGGGGCGCTGAGTGGGCTGGGGATTCTGAGAGCCCCAGCGTGGCCGAGTCTGGAGTGGACAGGTGTGGGGAAGGCCTTCCTTGAAGGAGCCTATCCCAGAGCCATGCTCAACCTCTGCGGACCCCTGAACGAGCAGCCCCCCAGCCTGGCGCTAGCACAGGTGGGGAGAGCAGGTGGGGCCAGGCTGGGCCGGAAGCAGAGGGTGGGCCCCAGGCAGACGCTCCCACCCCCTTAAGACCCTCCTGCCCCCAGGGGGACACTCCCACCCCCAGGGGGACACCTTCTTCCCCCGAAAGAGACACTCGCAGGCTGGTTTGTGGGTTCACGTTTATTGAACTGGCCACGGCCCAGTGGGGTAGGGGTGCCCCTCACTCCTTCTCCTCCCCGTGGGTGAGCACGTAGCTCAGTGCCTTGTAATCCAGGTTGCCTGCAGCGTCGATGGTGGAGAACTGGAACATCTGGTCAACCTGAGAGTTTGGTGGGGGTCGTGAGGCCCAGGCAGGGGTGGGAGGGAGTGGGAGGGTCCCTGAGGCCGTAGCCAGCAGGTGAATTAATTACAGGAACTGGACTCCAGGCTGTCTTGTTTCTGTGCTTGGGGGGAAGGAAGTGGGGGGAGACCCTGCAGAGCAAGGGTTGGGGCCGGGGCAGGTGTCTCCCCTCCTGGACCCCGGGCGTCCCACCCTCCCCAAGGCTGCAGCCTCCGGGGGCTCAGGCACATCCTGAGCCCCCAGAGCCCCGAGAGCCATGCTTGGGCTTCACAGAGGGCCTTGGGGGAGGAGGTGGGGTGGGGGTGAGGGGACAAACCTCCTCAGCAGTCATCTTGTCGGCCTGGGACATGAGCAGCCGCCTGACGCTGAGGACAGGAGGGAGGGGCCAAATTAGGCTGCCCTGGAGAAGGCATGGCCCTGAACTGGAGGGGTGGCCCCGGGGGAGCCCTGGGACGGGCCCACATGGGGGACAGGGCTGCTCCGAGGGGGGTGCCCCCCCTTCAATCCCACCTGTTCACAGGGCAGGTGCCTCTTGGGAGCCTGGCTCTGGGTGAGTCCTGGGCACTGGGGTGGGGGGGGGGGGCGCCCACAGGGAGCCTTCCCTGACCCCCACATCCCTGGGGGCCAGTGCCTGGCACACCGAATAGGTCCGTTCACGGTGCCTGGCTGAAGTAGCCCCCAAAGGGGCTAAAGACCCAGCGATGATCTGAATGGCAGTGACCACTGGCCCTGGGTGGGTAGGGCTGATCCTGCCCTCGGTTACCCAGAGGGACTCAGGATCCCGGGCAGGCCAATCAGGACCTGAAAGCTGGGCGGGGGGGTTGGCACCCCTCCTACCCTGGTGATGCCCGGGCGCCTGCGGCCACACTTACTAGTCCTTGTTGATACTGCCTTTACCGTCCGAGTCGAGGATCTTGAATGCGTTGAGGATGGTCTCCTCGGCATCCGTGCCTGCCCACAGGAGGCCTTGAGTCTTGGGCGTCTTGGGGTCCATGCCCTTGCCCACTCAGTGCCCTGAATGGCCTTCCCACTCTGAGCACCTGGGAGACCCCCAGCTCCCACCCCAGGGGTACTGTTGTCGGGGTCCCTTGGGTCCCGCTAGGCCCAGAGCTGGGCGAGTTCTCAGTGAGGGACAGAGGCCCCCGTCAGTGGGCAAAGAGTTGCGTCTGGGCTGTCAGCTCACCCACCCTGGGGGGCTGACAGGGACCCACATCTGTCAGGCATCAGAATGCCAGGTCCTGGGGCTTTTCCAGAGATCTGCAAATTTGGGTTTTTATGTGAGACATGTGGATCTCTAAGTGCTTGGAAGCAAGTAAGCGCACACACTGTGCTGGCAGACCTGCGGGCTGGCCCGGCACTCACCGCTCAGCTTCTCCCCAAACATGTTCAGGAACACGGTGAAGTTGATGGGCCCCGAGGCCTCCTTGAGCATGGCGTCCAGCTCCTCGTCCTTGACGTTGGTTGTGCCTGTTGCAGACGTCGGGGGTGGGGGGGGTGGGGTCACAGGGCAGGAGTGTTGCCCGCCCTGGCTGCCTTGTGGTCCGTACAGATGCCCCACGGGGCCACCCCCCTCCATCATTCTCCAGGCAACCCCAGAACGAAGATGGGGAGACCGGAGAGAGAGAGGTGAGCCAGTGCAGGCACCCGTGGCCCAGGCGTGGTGGCTGCGGGTTCTGAGGGTCAGCAGAACCTCAAGCCCCGGCCGCGGGAGGTGGCCTGAGTGGGGGAGAGGAGCCCAGAAGGCCTGTGATCTGTTACCTGGGTGTGAGGGGGCCCGGAGAAAAGGCGGGCACCCCCCAGGTAGAAGCCAGCCTGCCCCCCCCGGCCGGCTCCAAGGGCAGGACCGCCTCAGGAGGAGGACAGCCGTCCCCAGGTGGGGAGTGAGGGAGGGCCGCGGGCTGGGCCGTGCCGCCTGCCAAGGACGAGCCTTTGGCTCCTCGGAGGAGCACAGGTGGGTCTCCCTGTCCCCTGCCAGCTCCATTCCTGGGCCTCCTTACCGCGCCTGGGGGTGGGAGTGCCAGCCTCCCCCGCGCAGAGGCATCAGCCCCTTCCTCGAGCTCTTTACCCAGCCTCCCGCTCTGGGACGCCCATGCTTGGGTTGTGCCACCCACCCCGTGATGCCCTCTGCCAGCCCTGGTCAAACTAGAGGGGAATTTCTCCCCAGGAGAGGCCCACCTCCTCCTCAGAGCCCACGGGAAGTCAGGTCAGGCTTTACGGCCGAGGACCAGAGCGAGGACACTCCTGGGAGCCGGAGGGCGGGGGAGTCGGGGTGCTGTGGTGGAGTTCTGCCCCTGGGGCACATACCCAGGGAGGCGTAGGTGTCCTTCAGGTCCTCCTTGTCAATGAAGCCGTCTCGGTTCTGGTCCATTAGTGTGAACGCCTGGAACCGAGGCCAGGTTCACTGGGCTGCCCCGAATGAGGGCAGGTGCCCCCTTTCCTGGCTCTGGATCGAGGGTCTTGTCACCTGCGTTACATTTCCCAGGGGACCCCTCAGGCATGAGCTTCTGGGTGGAGGGGTTCCCGGTACAAGAGCAGGGCCTCACCTCCTTGAACTCCTGGATCTGGGTCTGCTCAAAGTTGGAGAAGACATTGGATGATGCCCTCTGGGCCCGCAGGGCCCCCCCTTCCTTCTTCTTGGTCTTCCTGCTGGCCTGAGATGAGAACACCAAGGCTCAGGGTCCCCCAGCCTGCCCGAGGGTCTCCTTGGGGGCACCCAGGCATTTGGGGAGACTTAATGCAGAGGATGGGTGGACCATGGCATTTTGGGGCTCCAGGGGGCCCCAAGCCCGTGTCCCTGGGCTGGGGCAGCTGCAGGTGCTTGGCATGGTCAGAGGGACCCCTGGGGGGCCCCTGGCAGAGCACAGCACCCAGGGTTCACCCTGAACTATGCCCTGCTCAGCCTGCAGTCCAGCCAGGAGGACCAGGGAGCAAATGAACCGTGCCGGCGGCCAGAAGGTGGAAGGGCTTGTTCTGGGGATCCCACTAGGGTGAAGGCCAGGACCCCCACCTTCCAGCCCCAGGCTGTCACCAGGGCTGTCATAGGGCACAGATCTCCCCCAAACCCCAGCACACGCAGACCCTCACACATGCGCACAAACTCAACTTGTATGCACACGTCATCAGGCAAAACACACTCATGCACGTGACACGTGCACACACACCCATCCACACGGTCCCACACGCACATCAGGTACAGACACACTCGTGTGTGTACACGCAGCACACTCACCATGCCTGGGTCTGCCTGAGGCAATGGTCTGTGCCCTCCCTGCTGAGGTCGTCCGTCTTAAGCTCCTACCCAGTCCCCCAGGACAGCTCAGACTCTGGCTGCCACTCCCTACAAGGACAGGCTCGGGGCTCCCCGGGGGACTGGACAACTGCAGAGCGAGCTTTGGCAGCCAGCAGTGAGTCAGACGCCCCCATCCTGCTGGCCCAACAGGCCCCCAGCCTCCAGGCACCTCCCCACCTGCCCCCTACCCTGGAGCCTGTGTTCTCCTGGATTCTGTGCATCTCTGGGGTGACCTGCACATGGGTCAAGGGCCTGGGGACTGCGGGAGCCAGAGGAAGGGGTACCTTTCCCAGACTTGCACACAGTTACTGCGAATGACCCTGGTGGCCAGTCAGCAAGCGTTCCCCAAGTATGTCTGTCTGCCCTTGCCTCCCCGCCTTGGTGGCAGAGACGTCCCAGGCCCCGACCCCAGCCCTGGGGCCAGCCCTCCTGTCCCCACGGCAGGGAGCTCCTTGCCTGGCCCTCAGAGGGGGATGACATTTCTGGGATGGAGGATGGCCCATATGGGCTGGGCTGGGCCCAGCACTCAGCCAGATCTTCCTGCTACACCATGGCCCCAGGGGCAGAGTCTGGGGAGGGAACCTGGCCCAGGTGCCCGTTGGTGGTGCCAGATGTTGGCGGCCACCACATAGTCAGGGAGAAGATGCCCTGGTCCTTGGCGGTGGGGAAGTGCAGAGTTGGTGGCAGGAAGGGATGGGGGGGTGGGCCTGCAGGCCGAGCAGCAGGAGGAGGCCAGTGGGCAGATGAAGTGGGCAGGTGGGATCCCACAGTTTCATACCTGGAGACCAAGGTTTCTGAGCCTCCGGGGCCAGGTCTGGGTGGGGTTGGGATGAGCTGCAATCACTGGGTGGGGGTCCTCAGGGGCACATCTCTGAACCACACAGCACCTGCTGCGGCTGGAAGGCGAGGGGCACACACCCTCCGTCACGTGGTGCTCCTGAGGTGCTGCCATCCGCGATCCCAGGGCCAGCTCACCATTTGAGGAACCTGGCTGGGGATGCGTGACCCACCTGGAGGGACCTGGGGGCTCCTGGGGTCTCTGTCTGGAGGACCCCTGGAGGGCTAACGTGTGACCGATGTGGGACACCTGGGCCTGGGCTGCGCAGGGACCCCATCACTCCCAGCCAGGCGGGTCTGGGTGCGACGCCGGGACGGACCTCGGCCGGGCTACGGGAGTGGGGAACAGCACACCGAGAGAGGGTAGGCCCATGGGGTCTGTGCTCAGGAGGCCCAGACTCAGGGAGGGCCAGAGGAGGCTAGCTGAGCCCCTGGGGAGGTGTCCTGCGGCTGGCCTCGGTCTGAGCACAGCTCTAAAGATAGCCGCAGAGCCTGGCTCCTGGGAGAATATCGGGATTCAGCACGGACAGCTGGCCCTGACAGGTGCAGGGGTGTCAGCAGGCAGCCCCTGCGTCCTGAGCCAGGTTGGATGCGCCCCCCGACCCCACCCCGCAGTCCCCAGGAAGGACTCTGGGCCAATGTGGGTCTCCCCAGCTTCAGGGGTCTTCCCTGGGCGGTTTCCGTAAGCGTGTGTTCCTGGGCCTGTGCGTGCCCTCCGCTGGCCGCCACTCCCCCCGGCACCGTGGAAGCTACTGGTATGTGGTCCCCCCACCAGCACTCTGGCCCCACCTTCAGCCCCAGAGAAATTTATTTTTGATTCTGGAAAAAGGAGTTGCTGAGGAATCTGGTTTATTTTAAAATCCAGGGAAGGGAAAACACATTTGCTTCCTGAGGTCATCTGCCCGGCTGCTCCAGGGCAAGATGGAGGTGGAGGGGTGGTGCTCAGCATCGCCACACAGCATGTGGGCGGTGCAGGAGGGTTACTTTGTGCCTTGTGGAGTCAGTGTGTGCTTACAGCTTCCTTGGGAAGGAATGAGTGGCGAGGGGGCGGGTCAAGAGGCCCTCCCCCCACCCCAGGCCCCGCAGAGGCCACAGAGGACGGGCGTCAGGCAGCAGTCCTCAGAGGGTTCAGAAAAGAGCCCAGCTGCCCTGTAGGATCCGCCTTGGCGTTCCCACTCCCAGCCCAGGAAACAGCACAGGTGATTTACTAGTTTTCCAGTGGAAGGCCCAGAGCCAGGACTCCCCAGCAAATGGAGAGGGAGCAGGGTCTGCTCAGGCCCCTGGTGGCTGCCGAGGGGCTTCCCCTTGGTGCAGAGTTACCGAGCACATGCTATGTGCCCTGGAATTTCTGTCCCTGCATTCTGTTCTCTTTAGAATCAGACGTGATCTCCCCTAACAGTGGAGCAGGGACGCTTGTGAGCCCCCAGCCCTGGTTCTCCGGGAGTTTATGCCTGGAGCAGCGCAAGGCCCAGGGCATGGGTGGTCCTCCCACCAGACCCCCAAGCCCCGTTGCCATGGGAACTATGTGTCAGCACAGCAGGCTCAGTTGGGAGGCTGTCTGGCCACCACTGCCCATCTCTGGGCAGCCTCTTTGCACACCTGGGCTCGGTCAGCTGTGTCTTCGCTGGGGCTGACCACAGATCTGGGGGAGACAGTCTTCTCCTCTGAGGGGGCCAGAGTACCCCACCAGTGCAACCCCTGCCTCCCCAACAGAGGGCAGCAGAAGTGAGAGTGAGGACCTGTCTGATGTGAACCTTGAAGCTTGGGGCCGTGTGATCCTGAGGGCCGGAGTTGGGGAGACCCAGGCAGCAGGCTCTGCTAGGGTGGCCTTCTCAGGAAGACCTGAGCCCCCTTCTGCTGGAGAGGCTCCTAGGGTGAGGAAGCTCTAGCTCTGCTGGGGGGCTGGGTCCGGGACCGGGGGTGGGGGTGGCAGGAGGGGGCACCCCAGGCAGTGCGGTCCCGGGAAGTGACTCGGAGGCCACATGGTCGGCCTGGCCTGTGAGCCCAGAGGGGCCGGCCACGGCCACCCCTCTCTGCTGGGAGCCGGCCTGCACTCAGGTTACATTTTGTACCCGGACCCCGGATTCCCTGCCCAGAGCCTCGAGCCCCTTCCTGGGCTGTCCTCTGGGCTGACCTGGGGCTGCTGCGGGCCTGGACAAGCCTCGGCGTGGCTGGGGCCGCACTGCAGCAGTGGGCGGGGCGGGACAGCCCAGGGAGGGAAGATAGCGAGCACTCTATTTCGCACTTTGTAATGTGGACTTATACTTTTCAAATATTTGTACCTGTGGTGTGCGGGCCTCGATTTGTGCTCAACCTGGTCCGAAGACTTCAGTGCCTGGAGGGGTCGCACCCGCTCTGGGGAACCAGCACGTGCCGCCGGGGCCACTGCGCATGCGGAGCCTGTCGCGAGCCGCGCGCCTGGTGACGTCACCCCTCCGCGAACGGGCGCGCGCGCCGTTCTCCCTCCGGCCGCCAGGGGGCGGCTCCGACGCCTTCTCGCTGCTGACGGCGCATGCGCCCACCGGGGTGGGCTTTTGCGTCTCCAGTGTTTTCCGGGCCCTTGCGGCGTCCTCCTCGGTCCGCGTTGTGCTTCCGGTGCGAAGGTCACGGGCAAGATGGTTCCGCCAGTGCAGGTCTCTCCGCTCATCAAGGTGAACCAGGTTTCGCGGCCGCGGCCGGGTGCTCGGCTCCGCGTGGGCCCGCGCGTGAGCGACTCCGCGGAGCTCGAGACCTGCGGCCCGGCCTCCGCCCGGCGGGACAACCACCCCTCTCTCACCCCCCCGCGCCCCGACCCGGAGGCTGCGATTCCCCCCCCCCCCCCACATCGGCCCCAGACGCCGCGGGTGCGAGCCCCCCCTTCCCCTCACCCGTCCCCGGCGCCCGGGACCCCCGCCCCGCGGGCTGAGAAAGCCCCCGGACCCCGGTTCCGCTCCGCCGGTTCTGACCGCCCTTTCCCCGCAGCTCGGCCGTTACTCCGCCTTGTTCCTCGGCGTGGCCTACGGAGCCAAGCGCTACAGTGAGTGACCACGGGCGGATACAGCCGTCCCAGCCCACGGGGCGCTCACGGGGCTTCTCGAAGACGGTGCGGGGTCCCCGGTGCCGGGCAGGAGAGGGGGCAGGGCGGGAGGCGCCAGATCCAGAAACCCGAGCGGGCTGGACCCCCGAGCGCCGCCGCGGCAGGCGTGTAGTTTGGCCGGGCAGCCCCTTGCAGCACAGAGGCCTGAGTGAGGCGCGGCAAGACGCCTGCGGTGGCAGCGGGGACCCTGTAGCTGCCTTCCGGGTTGGACTCTCTGTTGAGGAGTGAGTGTCAGGCCTTTATGTATATCTAGGTAAAGGAGCGTGGGAAGCAGGTACCTCTGGCGTTCACAGTGTACTTGAAGATGACTTTGCTTGTGGACTGAATTCCTTTTGCTCAGCGCTTCGGTGAAAAAGTTCATTGATATCACCCCTCCCTTTCCCTTTCCTTTAACAGATTACCTGAAACCCCGGGCAGAGGAGGAGAGGAGGATAGCAGCTGAGGAGAAAAAGAAGCAGGATGAGCAGAGACGCATAGAGAAAGAACTGGCAGAAGGTACTCGTGTTGCCGAATCTCATAGATTTGTTCTCCATCCGGATTTTCAGAAACAGCTGCTGCTCCGGATGAGCCCCACAGTGGAGGGGAGGGACCGCATTCTTGATCCCTACTGGCCCCTGGGTCCTCTTCTGGGGAGTGGGAGGGAGAGCAGGTGTGGGTGTTGGGGGTCCACGGCGATACCTGCCTTTAGTGAGGCCTGGGCCCCTAGGCCTTGGAGGCGAACCGTCTGCCACCCTCAGAGAGGCCCCAGGACCAGAACTAGGCTCACGTCTCCCTGCCTGCGGCGGCAGGTTCCAGTCAGGACGGGCGGGATAAGGAAGGCCCAGGATGGGAGTGGCAGCAGAGCATAGCCGGGCTCACCGTGGAATGAGATGCTGGGTGGTTTAACACCGAACGTCGAAAGTGGGCCCTTTGGATGGCCCGAGTGTGTAACGGCGCGTCTGTTTTCCTTCCAATTTTTCAGCCCAAGAGGACAGCATATTAAAGTGAGCCTGCCTTTCCCCGGAGCAGTGTGGATGAATAAAGTCTCCTGTACTGTGTGATTCTCTGACTTTCCTTTACTGTCCCCGGTTGTTTGGTTTCTGGACTCAGACTTAGCAGTTGTGTGCCTACCTTCTCAGGTTATGTGGGGTGTGGATGGGGAGGGATTCCAGAAGAACCAGTCAGTGACCAGTGCATAAACCGGGCGGGATGCACAGAACCTCCATTGCCTGCTCTGGGGTATCTGTGGCGGAGCCCAAAGGATGCGGTCTGTAGTGGAGACACAGCTGGCCAGGCATGTGAGCGCTGCTCGGCCTTCTATGCTCTGAGCCTGGCCCAGACCCTTGGATGGGCAGGGGAGGGGCAGGCTTTGCAGATGGTGGGGGTGGAGATGGCCTGATGCCTTTATGGTTGGGACCTGGATTTCCATCGCCCTCCTGCACATTCTCCCATTGACCCCAGGGAGGGGATGTGGCCTCCTGAGGACCAGGCTGGGGTGCAGCTAGCTGTTCCGGGGGTTTAGGCCTTTGTGCCTGAGCAGACGGCAGACTCCACCCCTGGTGGCTGTGGCCTTTCATCCCCAGGCCTGGTGTCAGAAGTTGCTGTTCCCAGTTTTGTGCCAGGAGCAGGTTTCCTAGGCTTAGAGCCCCAGTTCATTTGTCAAATGAGTTCATCTGCAAACGTGAGGAGAAAGTGAGAAGCGGCGTACAGCCCTGTTTTCAGTTAAGGTGAGGCTGGAGTGCGTGATGGTGCACACCCCCTGGGGTAGCCTGAGGTTGATGGGTAGCTGGCACTGGGTCCGCCTGGGAACCTGGAGGAGTCCCCAGCCGCAGGCCCTTGTCACCACCAGGTGCCACTGTGAGCTGAAGGTTTTGTGGGGCGTGTCCACCCCCCCCCAATCCCCCCCCCCCTGCCCCACCGGGAGCGCTGGCAGAGGGCAGCATCTTGAACCGGCCTTAAAACAACTCAATTGGCCTTGCAGTCCTGGCCAAGGGTGCAGCCAAGAAGAGTTTCCAGTATCTGGAAACATTTGCTTTGGAGTTAACGTTATGAGTTAAAAGTCCTTAACTTCTATCAGGTAATTTAGTACCCATTTCAAGCGTGAGTTTTGCGTTGTCCCATTTGGGTCTGACTCGGCTCTTCTTCCCGGCTCAGAACCATTAATTAGGTCCTTGGAGGCATGTGGTTGCTCCCATGAAGGAAACCTCAGTGGTGCAGACCACAGGTGCTGGTCCGTCAGCGTGGTTCAGAGCAGCTCCCGGGCAGGGTTTATTACAGATTATTTCTGCACAGATCACTCAAGTCTGATCACTGCTGTTCTCACAGCCTGGACCTTTCTGGCAGGATTTTCCGGTTGGTCACAAATGAACGTTGTCCGCCAAATAAAAAAAGGGCAGTGTGTTTTCTTTTGATTTTATTCTAAATTTTTGTGCATATATTTTTTTTCTAAACCAGATGGGAATTGGCATCTATGTATCCATTTCTCCACCCATATACACATAGATACATGTGCAGTGTGAATATATTCACTCAGTGCTTTTAGACACACAGTTCACAGACCCTTTTTGAAGATCTCTTGGTGGTATTACTATGCATCCAAAAGATGGATGAGTGTAAGGTAGGCTACACTGTTCAAATTGTTCGTAGTTGGCTTTGGTTCGTAAACACACAAACCTTAAAAAAATTCAAAATATGCAAAATGGTCTTTAGCTATTTTCTCAGGCTTCTTAACCTCTTGTACCGGTGGTTAGAGGCACAGCCCCGGTGGGGTGAGGGGGCAGGGGGCCCGCTGACCGGCTCACAGGATGCAGCAGGTGGAAGACTGGGGTGCTGGGCCGCCGTTGCAAACTTCTGTGCCCGCTGTGAGAGGAGAGAAGACAAGACAGTGAGCGAGAAACCCAACCGCTGCGAGAGAAGACAAGACGGTGAGCGAGAAACCCGAGCTCCTCCCCTCCACACACCCTGCAGGAGGAAGGGCAGAGACCGGCTGGTTGGCCTAAGCCGATTAGCCCAGCAGTTCCTAGTTTAGCCCTTGGTGACACTCCAGCCTGGGCCTCTGAAGCTGGCTTGTTTCTATTGGTTCCCTCCCCTGCGGGACATTTCAGGGAATGGCGACAAAAGTTGCAGAGCGCAAGCAAGAACCAAGGCAACAGCTCACAGGTTCTGATTTGGGGGGCGTGCTGACCGGTTACAACAGAGCCACGTCCCCACAGTGCGGGGTGAAGGTGAACAAGTGGTCTGCACGCAGCGCAGGGGGAGACACCGCGCACGCCGACTCCTAGCTCGTGTTATGTCGTCGTCTGCGGGTCTGCTGTTTTATCTCTGAGGCTGGCACGGGAGCGAAGGTGGAGTTCCTGAGCCCCTTAAGAGGGCACTGCTGACTGATTATGGAACAGAGGAGCTTTAAGAGTCCACGATGTTTCCGCGGGGCTTTCCTCCCCTCTATAGAGGAAGTAACACTCAGTTACCTCCCTCCTGAGCCCCTGGCTAGGACCCCGAGCGCGCCCTGTCAGTCCGTGCTCGTCAGCTACACTGAATCAGCGGGGCTGTTGCTGTGGGATGGGGCTCCCCACGGTGGCCGCCCGTGCAGCCAGGAGCCCTGGTGCGCCGACCGCAGGGCCGCCTAGAGCCTGGCTTTTCTCCAGGTTGAACTCTGTTGCCTCGCGCCCGCCCCCTGCAGGCCGAGGCCCGGCTGTGCGGTCTTGGCGGCGGCAGGCGTGGAGCGCAGACCTTTTTTGGCCGCCGTCCTCTCGGCCGCCTTCCTCTGCTCCTCCTCCAGGGCCTTCACCTTCGCCTCGTACTCGTCGGCCAGGGTCTTCCACTCCTTCCTGTTGTTCTGCAGCCGGTCGAACATGGGCAGGACCTCCTCGTGGAAGCGGGAGAACTCCTGGAAAGGGAACCGAGAAGTCGGACCACACCCCCAGCGGCTCCTGGGCAGGCTGGGCCGGGGTGGGGTGGCGCATGGAGGTGCCACGTTCCCAGCAAAGGCCTGAAAAGGGAGAAGGACTCGGGGGTTTGTGTCTTTGAGGTTCGAACAGGAGCTGCGGGGCGAGGTCCCCAAGAATAGAGTAGAAAACTTCAAAGCAGAAGGGACGTTCCCCCGGCAGCGGGGCTGGGAAGGCTGGGCAGACGTGCAGGTCTTGGGGCTCCTTCACCCTCTCTCATACGCACGTCGCACATCACACAGAGCACATGCTCGCGCAGGAACACGTATGAACGCCCAGAGGCTGTGCAGGTGGATGCAGGCGGGGGAGGCAGTGGGAGGGGAGTGCCTGGTGGTTCCCGGCAGTGACCACCTCAGGACCAGCATGTGCACCCTGGTCCCGCCTCCCTCCCCGGCACTGACAGCCCCCCCTTGGCGGGGGCAGAAAAGGGAGCTGGTGTTTCAGTAAAGGGAAGCCTGAGACCTTGGGGGCTGGGGTGGGGAGTGGGGCAGGAGGGACGTCACTCAGAACCTGAAAACCTCCTCGGAGAGTGGGGTCTGCCCCGCCCCGAGATGGGCGGGGCCTGTGACCTCGTGGTGTGTGTCACTCGGGAGGGCTCTGCCCCCTCACTCCCTTGCCAGTCCCTGGAGCTGATGTCACAGCACCTGTCCCAGCTCCTTGGCATGCGTCCCACTGTCACTCGGCTGTGCCCGGGTGTTTGCTGGGCTGCGTGCACCCAGCTGGCGACAGTGGACCATCCTCCTCCTCCCAGGGTTCAGACACTGAACAAATGCACTGCACATATACTGCAGTCAGTGCCCTGAAAACAGTGTGCAGGCCCTGGGCAGGGGTGCCTTAGATGGGGTTCGGGAAGGGACGTTTGAGGTACGACCTCGAGGTGAGCAGGAGGACATTCTGGGAGGGAGAAATTGGGGGGGGGCTCCTGGTGCTTCTGAGGAACTGATGGGGAGGGGACCCCCTTGGGGTGACACTGAGGATTTCGATTCTAAGTGCAGATTCAAAGGGATGGGAGCCACCGTCCCCCCCGCGTCCCCCCACGCCCACCCCCCCACCCCTCCCCTGCAAACCCAGCCAGGCCCTGGGCCACCCCGCTCACCTTGTACACGAACGTGCACACAAAGTCAATGAAGCCGACCTGCAGTTTGGGGAGCTCGGCCGCCTTGTTCCGGTCCATCATCGGCTTGTGGGGGAGCAGGGACACCGTGAGGCACCTGGTGGCAGGCATGCCTGCCACCTCCCCACGCCCCCAGGACTCAGCCCCACCCCAGCGCGATGAAATTGTCCACGGAGACAGGAGTGAGCAGCGCCCCAGGGATGAGCTGGCCTCGGGAGGGAAAGCCAGGACGCCCCTTCCCTTCCGAGCCACCGCCCCGTTCTGGGGAGCTGCCCTAGGCAGCACTGGGCTCAGGCCTCGTCAGCCGGGGGTGGAGCGCGGAGCCCCTTCCTCCAGCTTCCCCCCCGCTTGAGCTATCCATGGTGCTGACCCGAGGCCTGGCCCGTGACTCCCAAGGGGGTAAACCCCGGATGCTCTTGAAGGAGCTGTCCTTGGTGTCCAGACTCTGGACCCCCTCCCGCCCCCCCACCCCCACCCCAGCTGCCTCCTGGCAGTCTCTTCCTCAGAGTTGCCCTCTGTCTGGAGCTCGGCGTGCTGGAGTGAGCCATGCAGGACCCTAGAGGCCTGGCCCGGAGGAGACAGACAGGCTGCCTGCCCTTCCCCCAAGAGACTTTGCTAGTTGGTCAGGGCACCCTTTCCTGCACTCTGCGCCCGGCCCCAGAGCCTTCCCAGCCCGCTGCTCAGAGAGCTCTTCAGTGGCTGCAGTTGGCTTGGAAGACTAAATCTCTTCTGCTCATTGTTCGGTAATGCTCGTGTCCTTGTCCCCATGCAGGTGCCACCTCGGTCTAGCAACAGATTCCTGACCCCCACATTGCTGAGCTGAAGATCCCGGCATCGTTATGGCCCTGAAGGCAGGCTGAGTTCCAGTCATGCCCAGACTGGCCTCCCTCCCTCACCTCCGCCCCGTGAGGCCCGGTGACCGTGGCGCACAGGTCCAAGCCCCAGGGTCCTTCCAGTACTGGACAGCCCTACCCTGCACACCACGCCAGCCCTCCCCCCCGCTCCCCGCCTCCTCTCCCCCTCCTCCCTGCGGCCTCAGCCACACCCGGGGTGAGCCCTTGTCTCCAGCCACCAGCTCTCTCCCCACGGGCCAGGCCTGCCCTGCCCTGGGCCTTCCTGGAGCAGCTCACGGCCGGGCAGGGGCTCACTGCAGAGCTGCCTGGGCCCCTGGAGGCTTTCGGTCATGAGCCACAGTCTGGCTCTGCAGCTTCGGCAACGGCTTTCCATCACTGCAGGGCATCACGGTTTTACCCAATCCCTGTCTTTTCCACAATTTACCCAGATTCGGTCCCAGCTAAATTCTCACCAGACTCATGTCACATGACCCCACAAAGTGACAGTTAGGCCCCAGGACCCCAGAACCCCCGGGGGTACCCTGTCTGCACCGAGCCAGGCCTGAGGCTCCCAAGCACTGTGATGGGTGTGGAGGATTCTGGAAGCAACACTCACAATGGGCTGCTGATCCAGAACCGTCCTCTCCAGGTCCCCTTGTTCCCAGAACTCAGCTGCCACCAGCAGAGCGACCTGAAAGGCACACAGAAGGCAGGCATGCTGTGGATTCAGTGCTCGGTCAGATATTGTCCTGAGATCCTGTCAGGTTGGCCAGTGCCCTTGGTCTTCTGCACCCCAGACTCTGGTGTCCCTACGATTCAGGTTGGGCCTGGCACACAGGAGCGCAGCGGCCCATTCCACCGTGGCGGCACTGGCTGGGCCCCAGAGCTGGGCGGCAGCCCTCGGCACTACTTGCAGACGAATGGGTCTGTTCCCGCATCCCAGGCTCCACCTAGTTGCAACCCCGTGAGGACTGGCAAGACGTCTGGGGCCCCGCGTGGCTCTGACCTTGCTCTGGACTTCCCAGGGCTTGGTGATGGCAGACAGGTCACACGCCGTCATCATCATGGCCCTGTGGGCAGACGGAGCTCCAGGCGCGTCCACACTGGCCTCCCTCCTTCCCCTCCACCTCTGCAAGGCCCGGTGGCCGTGGGGGCACAGGTCCAAGCCCCGGTGTCCTTCCGGCAGTGGACGGTCCTACCCTGCACACCACTCCAGCCCTCCCCCCACGCTCCCCATCTCCTCGCCCCTCTCCCTAGGCAGCCAGGGACGATGAAGGTCAGCAAGTGCTTCTTGGGGACCAGTGATTTACACATATTTCCTAATTGGACCTCTGGGACAGGCCTGGGGCTGGATGTAGTTCTGCATCTCCACTTTGCAGGTGAAGGGATGGAGGCTCGTGAAGTGAGCGAGTTATTGAATTGTGGACATGGCCTGTCCGACCCCAAGTCCCCCCCGAAAGGAGAGCAGGCGAGGTGAAGCGTTTGTCTGAGGCATTGAAGCGGCCCAGAAGCGGGCTGTTCTTGCTCTGGAGCGTTTGGGGGCCCCGGGGCTCCGCGTCCCGCAGGGGGAGGTGTCGCCCTGCACTCACATGATTATCTCCTTCCGCGTCGTCTCCAGGGAGAGGTACTCCACCCAGCTGCTCCTGTCCTCGTAGTTCTGGGACTCATCCACAATCTTCTGGAACATCGTCCTCTTCCTGAACCCCAAGGACAAAGGGAGGGAGTCGAGCCCACCCCCTCACGCCACGCAGGACCACACGTCCTCCTTGATCTCAACCCCACCCGCCCTTCCAGGAGAGGAACCGAGGCGGGGAGTGCATGCTTTGTGGAGCCCCGGGGCGGGCTGTCTGCCTGGAGCCCCAGGTACCCCCCAGCCAGGCTCCCTCCCCATGGGGCCTCCTGGGGGTCTCCGCGAGGCGGGTGGGCGGTGGTACCCACTTGAAGTAGAGCGCCAGGTCTGTGGCGATGATGGCGATGTCCATGAGGTGGATCACGTGCTCATGCTGCCGCCGGTTCAGGTTCTGATAGATGTTCAGGGTCTGCAGGTGGGGCTCTGGTCACAGGTGCGTCCCCCGCACCCCCCGTCTGTTCCCCTCCCCCACCCCTCCTGGAGGTCATCCGTCTGTCTCTCTTGGCGTTGCTGGCCAGCTTCTACCCAAGGGTCATGGGCCCCAGACCCAGGTGGCCGCACATTGCACCGGGAGGCCCCCAACCCCCTTCTCCCCCACCACACTCCGGGGACCTGAGCCCACCCCACCCCCTGTGGGGGCATTTCCAAACTGGAATCACCAGGCCCGTCCCATCACCCCCATGGCCACCACCACAAAGCCTGCCTCCCTTCTCCAGTGCCAGAGCTGTGTGGTGTGGGCGCTGGCAGTGGGGTGCCAGGGGTGCGGGCGAAGGTCAGTCGCCAGGAAATCCAGCAGGAGAGGAAAGGGAGGGCACGGACCTCCTCGGAGAGCAGGAACTTCCCAAACTCCAGGTGGTGTCGTTCCAAAATCGAGGAGCCGTGGAGCTTGGCTAAAGGGTCCTGGGATCTGTTACAGAGGTTTAGTTAAAAACAAGCAGTGGTCAGAAGCCCCAGAGCAGCCTGTTTGCCCCCAGCTTCCCCCATGAGGAAGGGGCACCCCTGCGGGTGCGGCAGGCCCTCAGGGGTGAGCGCTTTCCCCAGCCGCTCTGCTGGGAGGCGAGCTCTCCGAGGGCCCCTGCCCGGGGACGCTGTGGCTGACTCCTGCGCACAGCCACGTGGGCGCCCCGGGAGCGCGCCTACTTCATCTGGTACAGGTTGTTGGTGCCCCGGTGGTCGATGTCGTGGCACAGGCCGGCAGTCACCATGGCGAAGGCCTCCAGGTCCGTGTAGTAGCTCTTCAGTTTGCCCGTCTGCAGAGACAGGAGCCCAGAATCCTGCAGCCTTGTCAGCACCCTTGCCCGCCCTTGCTTCCCTGCTCCGCTGGGTGGGGGCAGGGGGGGTGGGGGGTGGGGAGCTGGGCCCGACCCCACTGCCCCTTCCCAGCGCAGGTACTCTCCATCCACTTCCTGGGCTGGGGGTGTGCGCCAGTCGGAGGGGCCTCTGCCCTTGAAGGCCCCCACCTCCCACGTGGAGGAGCCACCACCTAGGGTGCTGCCCTTGGAACCAGGAGGGTCTTCCCCACCCTGATCAGACGGGTGAGCCCTCTCCCCACCCCCGCCGCACCCACGCACCATGAGAAGCGTGAACATCGTCTGGGCCACGTTGAAGCCGTGGCGCCAGTTGTGGTAGGTGATTCTCCGGTACCCCTTGCTCACGGAGAACAGGAACCGCACCAAGACCTGAGGGGGGCGGAGATGTGGGCTCCAGGCACCGAGCGCCCGGTCCCACCGTTGCTTTCCCAGCTGACAGCTGTGGGAAAGGCCCACGTCCCGTCCCCTGCCCCACCACTGGCCTCCAGCCACCTTCGTGGGTGGCACCTGCGGGGTGGACCAGGGGTGGCAGGCAGCCGGAGGGGCGGAGCCAAAGCCAAGAGCAGCTCCGGAGTTCACAGGGCGTCTGGGGCCTCTGTCCTATTGCCGAGCCCCAGATTGGGACAAGGACTCCAGGAGAGGGGGCTGGGATATTTCAGAAGACAAGGTCCATTTCAGCCATGGGTATCTGAAAGGGGCAGGATGTGTGGGCACCTGGCCCAGTGATGGGGGAAAGGGGATGGTGGCTGAAGGTCCAGAGGCCGAGGGGTGGCGGGTCTCTGGACCGTAGAACGTGGGCCCAAGGGAGCCTCTCGTTGCTTCCACTGTGGTTTTTAGGGCCAGAAATTATTTGGAAATTTTTTATTCTGTTAATACTTTCTACAGTTTATTTCTTTTGTGTTTTCCCTTTGTTTTTTGTACAGTGTCCTTAGAAAATGCCAGCCTGCTGCACTTGTTCTCCAGGGCACAGAGAAGGACGGTTCCCTCACTTGGCCTTGGGGAAGCGGAGGCTCCCTGAGGTGTGCAGGTGGAGGCAGCGCAGACCTGGAAAACCACAGGGAAGCAGCACAGCAGGGCAGGCTGTCCCCCTCCCTGGGACCGCCTCTGACGGGCTCTGTGCTCACACCTAGAGGTGCTGTGTGCTTTCTGCGCAGGTGCTGGGCTGCTTCTGTCTCCTCTTCCCCCAAACCAAACACCCACTGCTGCCCAGTGACGCACTTGATGATCAGACTGCCTGGAGTAGCTGTGTAACAAACTTCCCATCCATCCATCCAGCCAGCCAGCCATCCAGCCAGCCAGCCATCCAGCCAGCCAGCCAGCCAGCCAGCCAGCCAGCCAGCCAGCCATCCATCCAGCCAGCCAGCCAGTCGTGTATTCTACGCACACTTGCCCTGTATATTTTGCTGGCCTGCACTGTCCATTCTGTAAGGAACATGTTTGCCCCCAGACTTCCTGCGGGATCTGGGACCCCTGACCACCTCTCCCCGAACTGGGACCCTGATCATGAATGACCCCTCACCTCCTGGGGGATCTGGAACTTTCGAACCACTCCCAGCTCGTAGTACATCTGGATGCCGCATTTGACCAGCTCCAGCTCCGTGCACTCCAGATCAGAGAAGTGGAACTCATAGATATCAAACTTGGTGGGCCCCGGCAGCTCTTGCTTCTGTGGGAAGGATTGTGGGGCTGAAGGGGGCAGGCCCACCGAAGCCCCGCCTGTTCCTCGGCTCTTCTCCTCTCAGGACACTCTGTCCAGCATCAGACACCCCAGGTGTCCGGTAACATCAAGCCAGTAGCCTGGGGCACTCACATCCCCTCCCAGCTCAGCCCCCTTCCTCTCCCCTTCCCCCACCTGTGGCCCAACAACAAGAACTTGCCAGCTGGGCAGACATGGTGATGTTGTCAGGGAAACAAACACAAAGATACGCACGTACACAGGCACACGCAGAGAGAGACAAGGACACGTGAATATACAGGCACACGGAAGGACGCACAGACACACATGCCCTGACACGGGCACACACGATGCACAGGAACGTGGATGCATATCAGCAGCAAACATCACAAGCCCACACTGTGCCCAAGCTCACTCTGGCCTCCTGGGAATGGAGGCGTCTCCCCCGCCCGCAGGCCCTCCCAGTCTCCACCTGAGGGGCGGGAGGCAGATTCTGACCAAGATCTTCCCCAGCTCGTCCTCCTCACAGTCAGCAGGCTCCTTCCCGAGGCGTTCTCTTGTCGGCTAGGAGAGAAAACGCGTGTCATGAGACAGAGTGACAGTGTCAGCTACACCCCTCGTGACTGGGGGACAAAGTGACGTTGGGCACAAAAGAACAGCGGGAGCCTCCAGAAGCCCCAGCTGGAGCCTCTGGCTTCCGAGACGGTGATGATGAGAGCCCAGCCGGCTCTCAGTTCCTGCACGTCCCCGCCTCTCCACACCTGTCCAAGCTCTCCACTTGGACCATGATGGTGGAGGCCTCGCACCGCACGGCCAGAAGGGCTGTGGTCACTGCCTGCTCACCGCTGAGGGCTGGGGCACAGGGAGGGGCCGCCCCCAGCCGCGTGCAGCGAGCGGGACTCCAGCTTGTGCCTTCCCTCCTGGGAGGCCCCGCCTCCCCGCGGGAGCTCTGGACATACCAGGACCAACTGGATTTCGTCCTTGTCACATCTCACGTGGTACAGAACCATGTCCTGGGCGATGTCCTTGCGGTTCTCCAGCTTGTTCATCTTGTCGTAGGTGTCGGTGTTCAGCACCGACCAGCCCAGGAACTGTGTGAGAGACTGAAGGCGCGCGTCACCCACCACGGGCGCCCTCCGGCGCACAGGGAGCTCCCGGTGGGCCGGCCTCCAGCCCCCGGAACGGGACCTCTCAGCTCTTCCTGGGGTCTCGTGCCGGGTCAGGGCCCGGAGCAGACGGTGTCCCCACCACACAGGTGTCGCCTCCGGGGCCCTCCGGTGACAGGTGCTTACCTCCATCAGGACTTCATCCTGCTCGTCGAAGGGCTTCCCGTCTTTCCGGTTGTAAAACGTTGCGACCCCCACAATCTCCTCCTTCTTGTTGACGATGGGCATGGAGAGGACATTCTTGATGATCCACCCAGAGTCGTCCAGAGGCCCTTCCTGCAGGGAGAGGCGTCCGGAGCTGACCGCTGCCCCGGGTCTGGGCCTGGCCCAGGCCCGGCTTGTCAGCCAGGGAGTGTGGACCTCGCTTCTTCGGCCCTCAGACTGCGGAGACGGTCACTGTTCCTGTCTGTTGGCCCCCATGGGTGCGTGTTGTGACTTCTCCCCAGAGGAGAAGGGCGGCCTTGTCCACAGGGGCGGCCTCACTGTGTGAGCGCTGTGGTCGCACAGGGTCCCACTCTTGGAAGGCCCCCCGCTTGACTGAATGCCCTGCTGCCAAGTTCCTAATAATTGTTGAGCAAGGGGCCCAGCACTCCCATCCCGGTGGGCCTTACAGCGGGTCCTAGCTTACATCCCACTGATGCCTGGTCAGTGAAATAGGGACCTTGGCCAGTTCCTGGAGGAGGCCCCGAGAGACAAAGCCCATCTCCACTGGCCCACTTGACCTAAGCCTCCTTCAGAAAAGAGCCCGCCCTGGTCACGTGTCCCCACATGGAGCAGACGTGGACCCTCGCCAGGCACAGCCATGCCCAGCCAACACGCAGACCTGTGTGTACGGAACACGTGTTTGCTGCCGTTAGCCTGTGAGACTTGAGTTTGTTCCTTAAACAGCAAAAACGAATTCAGTCCATCATTTCTGAACCACAATATCTTCTTTCCTAAGTACAATACACTTTCTATGAATGAAGAGACAGATACCTGAAATTTGAACATTTCATCAGCCGGGGCATTCATAATGTTACAGATCTGAAAAGGGATCAGAAACACAGTTTCACTTGAAGCAGCCAAGTGTACGGTATGATTCTAAAATAGACTGTCCGAGCTGATGAACTTCCAAGTAAGCAAAGCCGGGGCACACAGGCCGGTGGGAAGGGGTGCGGCGCCAGCGATCAAGTACAGGGCTCTGGGGGACTCACAAAGCCACTTTCCGCCACGTAGGTTGGCAGGCCACTGGCAAGGGCCCAGTGATCGGCCGGGGGTGAGCTGTGGGGAGAGACGCAGAGGGTCAGATGGGCCAGACGCTCAGCTGCGTATTCGTGCCGAGTCCCTTCTCTGAGCTCCAGGTGGGTGGTGGGAAGCCGAAGGTGGGGGGAGGTCAGGGGTGGGGTCTGGGGGCACCTGAGCTGCCTCATTCCTCCTCCTCGGCCCACGCTGAGGCCCCTTGCCCTACAGGGCGCCGCACGCTTCATCCCCGCGGGCCTGGCCCTGGATCCCAGTCCCTGCATGGGACCTGCGGGGTGGGGTCCTGACAGGCTTATGGGGCCACGGAGGTCACATGGCCATGCGGCTGTAGGGCTGGTAATGGCCAGCTGCCACCTGCCGGTCTCTCTAGGCTGCCCTGACCTCCACCCGGCTCTGCTGCCCGCTGGGCTGGGTCCCCTCCTGTCCCACCCCGCTGGGGGTGCAGTGTTGGGCCTCCCCGTCTGGGGGCTCCGCCTGCTGGGCTGGCCGGGTCAACCAAAACGAGACCCTGAGGGCCTCAAAGGCCAGTCGCTGCTGACAGGGCCGCCTGGACAGTTCACGTGATCCCCTGGACATCCACGCCAACATCCGTGGGGCTTCGGGCCTCCTCAAGCCCCCGCTCATTTCCTCCCGGACCAGTACGTGGGCCTCCCTCCCCACCGCATCCTGCCGCGCCCCCCAGCTCAGGGAGCACCAAGGTGTGCGGGGCCGAACCAGGGGCCGCTGACTCCGCTGTGACAGGTCCTCAGGCCAATCCAGCCTGGGTCCGGGGTGGTCCTGCCCTTGGGTGATGCTTCTCATAAAACCCTGACACTTACGGGATGACCTTGATGTCTTCCTTGCCATGGAGGATGTAGTCGATGACTTTGTAGAAGACGATCTCCTGAGAAACAGACCACAGCAGGCGTGAGGGGCTCCCCGATGGGAACCCCTCACAACATATGCCCACATAATTGCACATAGGCACACAGGTGCACACGATGTACACACGCGCCAACCGTCGTGGGACACACATTACACACTCTGGTTTACATTTGTCTTCCCTCCGTTCGTGTCCCACTCAAGCCCGCACAAAAACTGGGCCCTGTACTCCTTCACACATACGCACGCAGCTGACCCAGGTCTGTACGTCTGTGACACACACACACACACACACACTCACTGACACTCACATAACTATGAGAAGCCGTGGTCACAGCCAGCCTTTGCGCAGAGACTCCTGCATGCACTTGGCACACAGAACCCACGGAATCCTCTGATGCCCTGTTATTACCCCCATTTGACAGAAGGGGAGACTGAGGCATGGCCAGGCTCTGAAGTATGACCCGGGTTGGACGCACAATAAGTGGCAGAGATACCTGCGCATGTCCCTACCCTGCTCACACACACCCACGAAGCCCCACCTGGGCAGATGTTACAATGATTTAAGAATAGGGCAGCAGGAAGACTGGTCAACCAGAACAGATGTTGGTCTTTACAACCAGGCTGACAATCCTCGTCAGGAGACCAGGGCTGGCCCTCGGCCCCAAAGCACTGCAGGGCTGGAGTCGGGGGAGATGGCCCCGGGGGCCTGACCTCTGCAGCGGTCAGATAGCCAGCCGGCCCACAGCCTCGTCCTCGGCCCCCACACCCTTCCCCTAGCCCTTCTTCCCTCTCCCACCCTGGGTCGGGCCGGGACAGGCCCCTTCCCACCCCAGAGTTGGAGCCAGGAAATCCAGGGTGCACGGGCAGGGCCTGTCCCTCCCCGCAGCCCCATGACTCACACGGCCGTCAGGTGTGCGTGGGCCTGAGTACGGCTGGGCTTCCCCCATCAGCACAGGCCACACGTCGAAGAATTCCTGGGCAGAGGAGAGAAGGGAGTGAGTCACTGAGTCAGCGGCGGAGCTGGGCGAGGCTGGCCAGGAGGTCTTTGGGGCGCTGAGGCCTCACCTTCTCCTTGGTCATGTCCAGGAGGCCCACTGAGTATCGGTCACAGTTCAGATAGGCCCGCACAGTGTAGAAGGCCTTGTGGAACTGCCTCTCGATGTCCGTCAGCTCCTCAAACACCTTGTTGGCTGACCACAGCAGCACCTGGGGAGTGACATACCTGTGGGTCGTGGCCACACCTGCCCACACCCGTCTGACCACAGCGGCACCTGGGTGTGAGCTGTCACACCTGAGACACACACATTCACACATGCTCTGACCACGGAGCCCTGGGGGACACTGACGGTGCCTCTCCCAACAGGGTGCCGGCACCCAGGCTTTGATCCAAGCACATGACTCTCTGCTCCCTGCCTCAGGGGCCCTGCAAACCTTCTGGAAGGTAAAGTCTCCAGTCTTTGGCCACATCCCTGCCGCTCACTGCCTGGCGCTGGCCTCGGGCTGGGTCAGTGACTGAATGAGTGAAAACTGAAATCAATTGCCATGAGCTTGAAAGGCAAAGATCTGACCAGCCAGCCCTCCATAATTAGCCTATGAGAAGCTGGGGCTTGAGAACATGAATTCATTGTTTTCTGGATGTCAAGTGCTTTTGTGGTCTCTGCAAAGTGAGTTGAGAGTGGCCCTGGCCAGACCTTGCCCCAGACATTGATGCCCAGCTGGGCCCCAGGCTGCTGTCCAGGGCCACCCGTCAGGCTCTCCTCCCCACCTCCTCAGCCACAGCCCACAGGCAGGTCCCTCTAGGCCCCACCCTTTCACACTCACTCACCACCTCCGTGCCTTCTGACCTTTAATAAGGGCGGCCTGGTGCCCAGCCCCTCCTCCTCCACTGCAGTTCTTCCTTGCCTGGCTCCCTTCCTGCCAGCCACCCTCGGGGCCCTCTGCATCACCCGCACCCTTTGTCGTTACAGGTAGGGATGGGCGTTGGAGACCCTACTTGCCCTAGAGTCCTTTCACCAGGAGGCAGCCCACTGCCCATCTCGCTCTATTGGTAGAGGAGGCTTTCCCAGCAGCCCGGCCCCGCCCCCTCTGTGCCCACCTCTCCCCATTGGTGGAGGAGGCTTTCCCAGCAGCCTGGCCCCGCCCCCTCTGCGCCCACTTCTCCCCATTGGTGGAGTAGGCTTTCCCAGCAGCCCGGCCCCGCCCCCTCTGTGCCCAACTCTCCCCATTGGTGGAGGAGGCTTTCCCAGTAGCCTGGCCCCGCCACCTCTCTGCCCGTGTGTACGAATCGCACTCCCACTGTGACCTCAAAGCTCACTCTGACCAACCACAGGGCCTTTGCACAAGCTCTGTTCTCTGCCTTCACAGCCCTCAGCCCAGAACTTTCTCATCCTTGAGTCTCAGCCTAAAGTGGCTCAGGGAAGGCCCTCCTTGAGCACCTGTGGTACCAGATCCCCTGCAGCACCCCATCTCGTCCCCGGCCTCACAGATGTACAGTCTGATTGTCTCCGGACTCGACCACAAACTCCATGAGGTTGGGAGGCACAGCTTTTTCATGGCTAGAGCAGCGCCTGGCCCCTGAGTGCTCAGCGTGCATTTGCAGAGTGCATGGGAGGCGGTGAGATTCGCTGTTCTGAGGATCTTTAATCCTCCCAGCATTCAGAGGGCAGAACCTCGCTATCCCATTTTATAGGTGGGGAACCTGAGGTCTCGAAGTTACTTGACTTTCCTGAGGTCACAGAGCTGGGGAGCGGCAGACCGGCATCCTTACCCACTGCACGTGGGGGGAAGGTAGAGAGTTCCGTGCCGGGTGCATTCATTTCCAGGCCATTAGCAGCAGGGGACTGAGGTGCTTAGTCACCAGCTGACAGAGGAAGGACATGCAGGGCAGTGGGTGTGGGTGACCATGGAGCCCCCCCTCCCCCAACACATGTGGGAGACTCCCAGGTGGCAGACTCTCTCAGGAGACCCGTGTGCCAGTGTGAGCAAGTCTGTGAGTGTGGGTGTGTGTGAATGTGTGCATCTGAGTGTGAATGTGTGTGAGTGTTAGTAACCTGTGCATCTATCCCACAGGTACTCGCTGAGCTATCCCCGGGTACCAGTCCTGGTTGGGACCAGAACCCATGTCACAGATGTCAGGGTGGGGGAGGTCAGGCGCTCAGGGATGTCCTGGACAGCTGAGCTCAGAGGTGAGGATGTCTGGGCCACACACCTAATTTCTGAGCCATCTGAGTACTTCAGTCCCCAAACTCATCCCCTAGGAGGGGGACAGAGTGAGAAGGTGTCCCAGCACAGCCTCTAGGCGAGACCTTCCTCCACTCCTCACCCTGTCTCCTCCTTCTGTCCCAGCAGAGAGTGTCCTGTCTCCCCTGCCCTTCCAGTGCCCCAGTCGGACCAAGGACCAGTCCCCACGTTGGACCCTGCTCTGAAGCAGGTTCTAATATGGCCCCAAGGAAACGGGGGCTCAGTGGGCCAGGCAGCGTGTCCACGGTGGTCTGAAGCCAGACGCGCGGGCCACCCCAGGCCTCTGCCCTTCCCCTTCTTCCTGTTCCATTTTTAACTCTCTGAGTTGAGTGCAGGGTGCACCCTGAGTGAGGTGCAGGCATCTTCGGAGGCACCTGTAGCCACTGCCAGGTCAGGGTTTAGAGTTTTCCAGCCCCCAAGAAGGGGGCTTTCACTGCCAAGGGAGTGGGTTCAATCCCTGTTTGGGGAACTAAGATCTCACAACCCATGCGACCAAAAAATAAATTAATTAAATTAAATTAAAAATTAAGAAAATTACATTAAGGCAAAGGTAATAAATATGCAAACGCATTGCTTCCTCATTATTTCACTACAGTTCACTGTTATTCATACTCTTAAGGTTTCTGATGGTGGAAAGAAGGTCCACACTATAGCACGTCTCTTCCCAACCTCGTGTCCAGTGACATCACGGTGGGAGCTGCAATGACAGAAACCAGCCTGCACTGCCCAGGGTGGAGAGGAGAGCCAGCCCCTCCTTGCTGTCTCCAGACTCACATATCCTGACTTCTGAATGCTTCCACTTGTTCACAGATCAGGGATGTGCGACAGCATTTGAGCCTGTATGCTCTCTATGTAGCTCCTGAATCGGGACGTCTCCCACCCCATCCTGGGAGGGGCAGCACACATGCTCCAGTCTTCACAGCAGCCAGTGGGTCGTGGAGAAAAGCACAGCCTGGGGGGCAGCACGGAGGCCAAGGTCCTGCACGCCTGGGGACTTTCATCCAGCTGTGATGCAACATGGACTGTTGGGCGGTGGGAACCACAGCTAAAGCTGGCCCGTCAGCTTGACGCAGCAGGTCTGAGATAAATTCCAACATCCCAGGGCCAAACCTATGATTTCTTTGTTGCTTCTATGGCCTCTGACCAAAGTGGCTGAGACACCCTCAGAAAGGGATTAACGGGAGCCCCCAAGCCAGAGTCCATGGAGACAGAGAGCAAGACTGACTGACAGTGGTTCTTGACTTGGGGAGGGGGGACTAGGACCCTGGAGGCTTGCTAAGGTCTGGGGGAGGGAAGGGTGGGCACTGTGGTGGGAACTGCTTTAATTCGAGGTTGGGGCTCCCCTACAGCACGAGGAAGAAGTGGGCACCAGGCTGAAGCACAGGCAACATGGCAGCCAGGCTTGGTTCATTTTAGACTTTTCTTTTCAAAAAGAGCTGTGAGGTAGAGCTGTGAAGTAATTAGGTTTCTTTAAAATGCTGTTCAGAGTGTAAGTCTCAGAAACGGCTTTCTACTGGGATTAGGCGACGTCTGAGTGGAAATCAAAGTACTTAATTGAGATGTGTATGCCCATTTTTGGAAGTCCCCTTTAGAACTCCCACCGAAAGCACATCTGTACATGCATGCGGTCTGAAGAGCTGGAAACGATGAGTCTCCAGATAGTCGTGTTTCCTAAGTGTCAGAAATGCATTTGCTGGAATGATATTTATTGCCTGCTTTAGGTCTGGTATAACTGGACAACAGAACAGACAAAAATCCCCAACTCTTAGAATTCACTTTCTAAAGGGGGGAAGGGGTGGCAGCTAGAACATGAACAAACCAACCAACCAGATGGCTTGGTACAGGGAGATGAGTAAATGCAGGGGATACGGCAGGTGGAGTTGGGTAGGGAATGCAGGGCCAGAGTGCGGGGGTGCTCAGGTCGGGGGAGATCTCTCCACAGAGGAGCCATAGGGTGTGTGGGACAGTGTTCTTGGCAGAGGGACCAGCAAATACAGAGGCCCCTGAGGGGAGCATGGCTGGGGCAGAATGGTAGAATGGGGTGAGCCAGAAAGGTGCAGGGGAGTCCCTGAAGGCCACCAAGTGACAGGACCTAAGTTTTCAAAGTGTGGCTCTGACTGCTGAGTTGGGGTGGCTGATGAGAGGTGCAGAAGGAAAGGGACCCTGAGACAGTATGCATGAGGGGGAGCAGAAAAGCGGGGGTATCCAGAGAGGGAGGTGGGGACTCAGGACATGACAGGTAGAGAATCAAAAACCTGGCTTCTCCTGAGATCTGACTTTCTTAGAGGGAACACGATCCCCCTGGGTGAGATCCACTGGGGGAAAGTGTGTGTGGTGGGGCAGGACCCAGAAAGTGCTCCAGACTTGCCTCACTAGGCCCGCACCTGGGGTATGTGGGGTTGGATTTGAATCTTGCCTTGAGGCCACTGTTTTGGAGCTGCTGATACGAATTTGGGGAAATGTCTTCACAGCAGTCAGGTTAAGGGGCTTGGCTGAGAGGAAGCTGGGAGAAAGCAAGCCTCAAAGCAAGGGCAGAATGAGAGCCACTCAGAACACCTCCTCCAAGAGAGATGGGCTAGACCTCACCTAGGGCAGGTGGACACACAGCGAGAATATTTGAAGAAATAAAGCCTGGAAACCCCTGGAATTTGATGAAAGACATGCATATTTCCACCCAAGAAGTTCAAAACACACCAAGTAGGATGAACTCAAAGACACCCACACCAAGACACATTATAATCAAGCTGTCGAAAGACAGAATCTTGAGAGCAGCGAGAGAAGTGACTCATCACATACAAGGGATCCTCAGTAAGTTTATCAGCAGATTTCTCATCAGAAACTTTGGGGCCCAGAAGGCAGTGGCCTGATGTATTCAAAGTGCTAAAAGAAAAAAAAAATAACGTCAAAAAATAACGGCAAAACTGTCCTTCAGAAGCGAGGGAGAAATAAAGACACCCCCAGAAAAACAAAAGTTGAGGGGGTTCATGACCACTAGACCTGCCCTGCAAGAACTGTCCTGCAGGTGAAATGAAAGGACCTCAAAGCTGTATGGAGAAATAAAGATCCCGGTAAAGGTAAATACATGAGCAATTATAACAGCTAGAATTATTGTAACAATGAAAACTATAAAACATTGCTGAAATAAATTAAAGAAGGCACAAATACTTAGAAGGACATCTTTTGCTCATGAATTGGAAGACTTAATATTGTTACAGTGTCAATACTACCCAAAGTGACCTACAAATTGAATGTAATCCCTATCAAAATCTCAATGTTTTTGCAGAAGTAGAAAAACCCATCCTAAGGATCATATAGAAGCTCAAGGGACCCTGAATAGTCAAAACAATCTTGAGAAAGAACAAAACTGGAGGACTCATATCTTCTGATTTCAAAACATAGTACAAACCTACATTAATGAAAACATGTGATACTGACATAAAGACAGACCTATAGACCAAAGGAATAGCTTAGAGAGTCCAAAAATAAACCCTAGCATATATGGCCAAATGATTTTTGACAAGAATGCCGAGACCATTCAGTGGGGAAAGGGCAGTCTTTTCAACAAATGGTACCAGGAAAACTGGATATCCACATGCAAAACTATGAACTTAGAAGAAAACACAGGAAAAAAGCTCCATGACATTGGATTTGTCAATGATTGCTTGGATATGACTTGAAAGACACTAACAACAAAAGAAAAAAATAGACAAACTGGACTTTCTGCAAATTAAAAACCTTTGTGCATCAAAAGACACCATCAACAGAGTAAAAAGGCAACCCACATGGGAGAAAATATTTGCAAATCACACTTCTGATAAGGGATTAATACCCAGATTATGTAGAGAACTCCTAAAATTCAACAAAAAGAACAAAAACAAACAACCAGATTTAAAAATGGGCAAAGAACTTGAATAGACATTTCTCCAAAGAAAAAATACAAATGACCAATAAGCATATGAAAAGATGACCAATATCATTAGGATGACTACTGTTAAAAACAAAACAAAACAGAAAATAAGTATTGGCAGGGATGTGGAAAAATTGGGACTGCTTTGCACTGTTGGTGGGAATGTAAAATGGTGTAGACACTTTGGAAAACAGTATGGAAGTTCTTTAAAAAATTAAACAGAATTACCATATGATCCAGCATTTCCACTTCTGGGCATACACTCAAAAGAATTGAAAGCAGGGTTTCAAAGAGATATTTGTACACCCATGTTCACAGCAGCATTACTCATAATAGCTAAAATGTGGAAGCAACAAAAGCGTCCAACAGCAGATGAATAGATAAGCAAAATGTGGCATATACATACAATAGAATACTATTCAGCCTTAAAAAGGAAGAAAATTCTGTAATATGATACAACATGGATGAACCTTGGGGACATTGTGCTCAGTGCAATAAGCCAGTCACAAAAAGACGAATACTGTGGGATTGCACCTATATGAGTTAAAATCATAGAAACAGAAAGTAGAATGTGGTTTCCAGGGGCTGGGATGCGGGTACTGGGGAGTTAGTGTTTAATGAGGATAGAGTTCCAATTTGGGAAGCTGTATAGAGTTCTGGAGATGGATGGTGGAGACGGTTGCACAACATGAATGTAGTTAATACCACTGAACTGTAGATTAAAAATGATTAAGATAGTAAATTTTTTGTTATGTGTATTTTACCACAATGAAAATAATTCGGAAAAAATTAAAGGGATGCAGAAATATATACCATGCTGACACCAATCAAAAGAAAGCTAAATAGCTATATTAATTTTATACAAAGCAGACTTCAGAAGAAGAAAAATGATCAGGAGTAAAAAGGGATATTACATAATGATAAAGGGGTTATTTCTCCCAGAAGACATAACAGTCCTTAATGTGTATGCACCTAACAACAGAGCATCAAATTCCATAAAGCAAAAACTAATAGAACTGCAAGAAGCAATAGATAAATCCACTACTATAGTTGGAGACTTCAATGTTCTTCTTTCAGTTAATTGATAGATCCAGCAGGCAGAAAATCAGTAAGAAAATAGTTGAACTAAACAGCAATGGATATAATGAATATCTATAGACTACTTCATCCAACAACAGCAGAATACACATTCTTCTCAGGTCACATGGAACATTCGCCAAGATAGACCATATTCTGGGCCACAAAACACATCTTAACACATTTGAAAGAATTAAAAATCATAAAGAATACATTCTCATACCACAGGGCAATAAACTAGAAGTCATTAACAGAAAGATGTTGGAAAATTCCAAAATAGATTAAACAATACACTTCTAATTAATACATTTCTCTTGAGAAGAAGTCTCAAGAGAAATTTAGAAAGATGTCGAACTAAATGAAAATGGAAATACATGGCAAAATTTGTGGGATGCAGTGAAAGCAGTGCTTGTAGGGAAAATACAGCATTGAATGTACATATCAGAAAAGAAGAGAGATCTAAAATCAATAGTCTAATCCTAGGAAACTAGAAAAAGAAGACTAATTTAAGCCTAAAGGAAGCAGAAGAAAATAAGTAATAAATTTTAAAACTCTATGCCCCCCAATTTAATAATCTAGATTAAATAGCTTAGATTAAATGAATGTTTCAATGCCTTGAAAGACACAAACTACCAACACCCACAGAAGGAGAAATAGAATAATCTGAATAGAGCTCTAAGTATTAAAAACATTGGATCAATAATTAATAATCTTCCAAAAAGAAAGCACCAATCCCTGATGGATTCACTGGTGAATTCTACGAAACATTTAGGGAAGAAATTACACCAATTCACTACAATCTTTTCCAGAAAATAGAAGCAAAGGAAGACCTTTTAACCCATTCTCTGAGGCCAGCATTACCTTAATACAGAAACCAAATAAAGCCATTACAAGAAAGAAAAACTATAGGCCAAAATCTCTCGTGAACATAGGTACAGAAATTCTTAACAAAATATTAGTGAAACAAATGCAATAGTATATATAAATAATTATGCTCCATGACCAAGTGAGAGTTATCCCAGGTGTGCAAGGCTGGTCCAGCATTTGAAAATCAATTAATGTAATCCACCATATTACCAGGCTAAAGAAGAAAAAAATAACACGATCATATCAATTGATGGAGAAAAATATTTGACAGAATCGAACACTCATTCGGAATAAAAGCTCTCAGCAAAGTGGAAATAGAGGCGAACTTGGTCAACTAGATAAAAATTCTACAAAAACCCTACAGCGAATGTCATACCTGATGGTGAGAAACTGGTTCTTTCCCTAATACTGGGAGCAAGACACGGATGCCCCTCTCACCACTCATAGTCAGCATCGTACTGAAAGTCCTGGCAAGTGCAATAAGACAAGGAAAGGAAGAACAGTGGATAGAGATGGGTAGGGAAGGAAAAAAACTGTCTTTGTTTGCAGATGACATGATCATCTATGTGAAAATACCAAGGGATCAATCTTTAAAACCTCTTGGAACTAATTAGTTATTGTCTTAAGGTCACAGGATAACAAGGTTGACATACAAAAGTCAGTTGCTTCCCTTTATACCAGCAATGACCAATTGGAACGTGAAATTAAGAACACAATACCACTTACATTAGTATAAAATTAAATTCTTAGGTACAAGTTAACAAAATATGTACAGAATCTATAAGCAAAATCAACAAAACTCTGAAGAAATCAAAGACGATCTAAGTAAACAGATATTCTCCGTTCATGAGTTGAAAACTCCTTATTGTTAAGATGCCAATTCTTCCCAACTTAATGTACAGATTTAACGCAGAACCAATTAAAATGTCAGCAAGCTATTTTGTGCATATGGACAAACTGATTTTAAAGTTTATATAGAAAGGCAAAACCCCACAAAATAGCCTGTACAATACTGCAGAAAAAAAAGTTGGGGGGTTGATATTACCAACTTCAAGACTATAAAGCTATAGTGATCAAGACAGTATGGTATTGGTGAAAAAAATAGGAACATAGATCAATGGAACAGAATAGAGAGCCCAGAAGTAGACTCACACAAATAACAGTCAGCTGCAGTTTGACAAAGGAGCAAAGAAATTCAATGGAGAAAGGCTGGTCTTTTCACTAACTGCTGCTGAACAACTGGACATCACATGCAAAAAAAAGTGTATGTAGACACTTACACCTTTCATGAGATTAACTCATAGACCTGAGTGTAAAATGCAAAACTATAAAACTGCTAGAAGATGACATAGGACAAAATCTAGGTGACCTTGGGTTTGCTGAGGTGTTTTAAGATACAACACCCAACTACAATCCATGAAGGAAAAGTTTATTAAATAAATTTATTAAAATTTAAAACTTCTGTTTTTCAGACTCATGGACATAGAGAACAGACTTGTGGTTGCCAAGGGGGAGGGGTTGGGGAGGGATGGAGTGGGAGGTCGGGGTTAGCAGATGTAAGCTTTTATATATAGAATGGGTAAACAATAAGGTCCTACCGTACAGCACAGGGAACTATATTCAATATCCTGTGATAAACCATAATGGAAAAGAATATTAAAGAAGAATGTATGCATATGTATAACTGAATCACTTTGCTGTACAGCAGAAATTAACACAACATTGTAAATCAACTACACTCGATTTTAGAAAAAGAGAATGTAAAACTTCTGTTTTTCCAAATACACTGGTAAGAGAATGAAAAGACAAGATATACTTTTGGAGAAAATATTGGCAAAATACACACCTGATAAAGGACTTAAACCCCAGTTTTACAAAAAAACTCTTAAAGCTAAACAGCAAGAAAACAGACAACATAATTTTAAATTGGGCAAAAGATCTGAACTGACACCTCACCAAAGAGTAGGATGTACAGCTGGCAAATGAGTATATGAAAAGATCCTCAACATCATTTGTCATTGGAGGGCTGTAATTTAAAACAATAATACGAAACACCTATTAGAATGACTAAAATCTAAATAACTGACAATACCAAAAGCTGACGAGGATGCAGAGTGACAGGAATTTTCATTCATTGTTGATGGGAATGTAAAATGGTACAGACACTTCTGCACAGTTTCTCACAGAGTTAAACACGATTATACCGTATTATCCAGCAATCACACACCTTGGTATTAATTCAACCGAATTGAAAACTTGTACCCACACAAAAACCTGTCTACAAATGTTTATAGCAGTTTTATTCATAATTGCCCCAAGCTGGAAGCAATCAAGATGTCCTTCCATGGGCGAGTGGATAAATAAATCGTAACACATCCAGACATTGGAATACTATTCAGCAATAAAAAGACATGGGCTGGGAGGGGCCACGGGGATGCGTGTGCACGTACAGCTGATTCACTCGGTTACACAGCAGAAACGAACACACCACTGTAAAGCAATTATCCTCCATAAAGATGCTAAAAAAAAAAAGAGAAATGGGCTACTAAGCCATGAAAAGACACGGAGGAACCCTAAATGCATATTACTAAGTGAAAAAAGCCAGTCCTAAAAGGTTCCATACCATATGATTCCAAGTATATGACATTCTACAAAAGGCAAAACTATGGAGACAGTGAAAATATCAGTACTTGTCAGGGCTTTGGTGGAGGTGGGGGTCTTTAGGGTGGTGAAATGATTCTTTATGACACTGTAATGGTGGGTACATGTCATGATGCATTTGTCAAGACCTATAGAAATTTACAGCACAAAGAATGAACCATAATGTTTGCAAATTTAAAAATCATTTGGTAGGTTGGGGGATTCCAGGAAAGAATGCAGACTGTGACAAGAGAATGCAAGAGACCTCCTCACTGAAGGGGATGGGGAAAAGGTGCCAACCTCAGCGTTTTTGGAAATACATGGCGTCTGTGAGAGTAAAGGCAAAGGAACTGCACACATCTCTGTGCTCCAGTGATGAACTTGTTTCTCACGGGTCACAGGTACCCTGCTGTACACGTGCAAGGGGGCTGGACAATGACATAAGTGGACAGCAGAGGACGGGAGCCAGGGGTCTCCGTGTAGCGTGGAGGGGGCGGAGGCCAGAACAATCCGTGTGGGGATGATTGGGGTTGGTGACATCAGCAAGAACTCAGGCTTAACTTAATATAGATGCAGATGGTTACACGTAGAAGTATTTACAGACGTGCACATGCATGGGCTTGTAGACACACACATATCTCCTCGCTCCGTCAGCTGAGAGGGCCTAGAAGCTATGACACGCTAAGCCAAGATCACACCTGGTGCCCAGGTCGTTGTTTCTAAGACCGTCTCCAGCAAAAAGAACCAGTACTCCTTGAGGAGTGGCGAATTCCAGGACGGGGCCGGAAAATACAAATGAGACTGAAGCATTTTGTAGTGCCAGAGAATAAGGATGTGCAGAACCCCCAAACCAAAAAAATCCACCCACCAAACAACCGAACAAATGGGGTCGATGGACATGTCGGAGGGCACAGGAGCTGCTGAGAAAACAAGCTGAGCAAAGAAATCAGTCAGGTCGTGCTGGAAACACCCGTGAGTCCAGACTGATAGACAAACGACCGCAGAAAGAAAGAAGCGGGCCTAATAAATCCCCCGTGCAACCTCGTCCCCACAGCGTGGGGCTGAGTCCGCCTGGTGGCCTTTCTACGTGCACTCCGGAGCCCTCAGTGGGCCCCGAGGCCCCGCTCTCAGCCCCACGCTGCAGTCCAGCTGGCCGCAGGCCTCCAGCTCCTCCGCGGCCTCAGGCCCGGCCCAGGGCCCTCTCTCACGCCCTCCCCTCCCCACCGTGTCCGCCCCCCCCCACCGCCTTCCGCACGGGCCACAGAGGGTGGAGCGCCGTGTCCCCCCGGGGCCCCCAGGCCTCCTCGCTCGGGGGGAGGCAGACTCCAGTCCTGGAAGCCATTGCTCTCCTGTGTGGCCAGAGGCAGAGCCCACCGGGAGGCTCGGCCGCGGAGTGGTGGGACCCTCTGCCCCTGCTCTACGTTCATAACCCACCCCTGCTCCTCCCGCAGAAGGTTTGAGGCAGCTTCTAAGGAGGAATGCTGACGCCCGTGTTTGCAGGTGGTCACAGCCCTGGGGCCTGAGGGCGAGGCACCCGGCCTCCCTGCCCTCAGATTGGTATACTCACAGCTCCGCGTCCACAACCACGAAAGCCCCGGGCCCTCTCCCTCGGCTGCCCAGGTGCCCACAGAACCATGTGCCTCTGTCCAGAGAGACCAGGGTGGGGCGACCTGGACACACCCAGGCAGCCCGGAGGGCCTGGAGCCGGCGGGGTGCCCTGGCTGGCAGCACGTGCGGGTACCTGGCCTCGGCGGGTCTCGCAGTTGTGCAGGTAGCTCAAGTGGTAGATCTTCAGGTTTAACGTCCCGAAGTTCAGATACTTCAGGAAAACCTGAAACAGGAGTGGTGACAACAGCAGGTAAAAACCCTGGTTTTCAGATGCGTGCCCAGGTGTGCGTTTGTGGAGGAGACACCCAGCTGCCTGGAGGAGGGGGCGCACATGCAGCATGGACCTCAGCCCGCGGGCCATGGACTTGTACACACAGATGCGTAGGTGGGCCCTCGGAGCCAAGCCTAGGAGAGGTGCCTACACAGACATCACCTGCCAGGCACGGGCCCCGCCAGGCACAGGACTGTGAAGACTCAGGGACAGACGGGTGTGCGTGTCCAGAGGGCTCACTGACACTCACGTCTTCATCTTCACTTGTGAAACACGGGCCGTCCAGCTTGTTCACAGCCATGATCACAGCCACAACATCTTTGCCATTCATGATGGGCGTGGCCAGGATGCTCCTTGTCACATAGTCGGTCAGCTCATCAGCAAAGGAGCTGAAGTGGGGACACTGCGAGGCAAGAGGAGAGAAGGGAGAGGCCGTCGTTCTGTGGACCTGGAGTCTTGGTCTCCCTGGTCCCTGGGGGTCAGGGCTAAGCTGCCCAGGCCAGTGCTGAGACCCAGGTGGCCATGCCCCGGGTATCAGGAGCCTGGGAAGCACATGAGGACATGGACAATGGCCTGTCCTTGGGGCTCCAGCCTGGCTCAGTCTCTATCACCCCATCTCAGAGCGAGCGACCCCCAGCTCTCGATCCACGGGCGCTGCAGAGTCCTTGCAGGCTCTGCACGCCCCCCTGGGCTGCGGGCAGACCTAGCTTCTCCCACATCTGCTGCCGTCTGGCCGACTGGCCTTCTAGATGCCTCTTGAGTCTGTCTGGTCCACCTGCCCCCAAGCCCCCCCTAGTCCAGGCTGCCGTCTCCTGCTGCCCTCAGCCACCGTGGGCCAGCTCCCATACCGAGGACCTATCTGCCAGGCCCCGGGGGGCGTCTCCTGGGCCCCCGCTCCAGCGGGCTTCTTGCCCCCGCCATAAGACCTTTGCCCGACTCTGGCCCCCAGGGCGGGTTCCCCCGGCCTTAGAGTGGCTCTTCGGGGCCGCTCCCTGGTCAGGGGCCGGTTGACGGGCTCTTAGGTCTGTCTCCACAGGGGACAGCTCATCTGAGCTTTGTCCGGGCCCAGCTGACTGAGTGTGACCAGCCTCAGGCCCACTGCCCCTGAATCGCACTGCCAGAAACGCCTGCCCGCCCCGTCCCCATTCCGAGGATTGGCATCCACCCTCCACCCCACAGAGAGGACCTGGGCCTTGGTGCTTCCCTGCCCCTCCGACCCAACCCACTTCTTTCAAGTGCCCCCAACTCTCTGCTTCCACTGCCCAGACCCAGTCATTGGTCACCACAGCATCCCCGGCACCCCCCCGCTCCCCCACCTCCTGGCCCAACTGTGCTCAGCACGGCTTGCTCAGTCCTGCCCCCTCCTCCCTGATCTGAGCCATCCCGGCTCCTGGGAATTTCCTCCCACAGCCAGCCGCCCACCTCGACAGGGTCTAGATGCCTCGGTGACATGCCGGATCCCCATGACGCGGTTTCAGAGACTACTGCCGAGCCAGGCGCCCCTGCTGAGCCTTCTGGGACCTCCTGCCTGGCCGCCTCCCCATGAGCCCTGGAGTCTCAGGGGCCACAGAGGGGTGGCGGGGTGACATCACAGCCCTGCGGCACCCCCTCTGGCCACCGCTGTCCACACCCCCCCGCCACGGTGGGACACAGGCTCTGCCTCAGTTTCCCCTCCATAAAGTGACATCTGAGCTTCATGATACACTTATTGGAAACTCGATTTTTTGCTGATTTTGACTCTGGTCTCTGTTCCACTGCAGCTATGACAAACGAGACCCAGCGTAGCCCTGAGGACTAAGGCCAGTGCCATGCCCCTGCCCCATGAAGGAGGCATCTAGCTGTGCTGGGCAGTTGGGGAAAACATCAGAGGGAGCCGGCCGGGTGAAGGCTGGAAGAGAAGCTGAGCCCCAGGGAGAGACAGCCCCGCCCCTGGGCGGGCACAGGCAGTTTGAACCAGACCCTCAGAGACACCAGCAGCACAGGTCGGGGCGCAGCTGGAGGCTCACAGAAGGGAGGGGGCGAGATGTAGCGTGGGAGAGGCGGGGGGAGGGAGGGAGAAATGGGAGGGAGCGGGGAGCAGGGGAGGCGCTCGTTGTAGCCCCCCCATTCCTGCCGAACTTTTTTTCCTGGTAATTTATGCTCCTGATATTCCAATTCACGGGTGACCCATTTCCTAAAAAGGAAGTGAAGATGAAGCTAATCTGAGAGATTACTATATTCAGGTCGCTGGACTGAGGCTTGTTTGAGCAGATAAGTTTAAGAGGATTGCAGCCAAGGAGCCAGGGGTCTGGTGGTCCGTCCACAAGTCCGTTTGTCTCCAGGGACGAGGGGATATTGGCTGCTTTGGCGGAGGCCTGTCCCGCTGCGTAACGCCCTCTGGATTCGTTCACAGAAAGTGGAGGAGGTGAGCCAGCCCAAGGCTCCTGCCTCCCGCCCCCAGGCCATACCAGCGGCCCTCTCTGAGGTGGGACGGAGGGGACGGGAGAAGGCAGCCGGCTCTCCCTGCGCCCCCTCGGGGCCCTGCCCCTCACACATGTCCAACAGGCGTGGTCCCCCCAGTCCCAGCCCCCTTCTCCCCTGGGGCATCTGTCCTCCCGGCGCCCCGCCCCACCCCCAGAAGTGTCATTGGCCTCTCCCTCCCTCCCGTCCAGCCAGAACCTGTCCTCCCAGACTTCGCTGCTCCAGGCACTGCGTCCACCCTTCCTGCCCCCTCCTGGACCAGCTGCTTCTTTTTTTTTTTTTTTGGCTGTGATGCTTGCAGATCTCAGTTCCAGGATTGAACCCAGGCCGCGGCAGTGAAACCGCCGAGTCCTAACCATTGGACTACTGGGGAACCTGGATCAGCTTCTCCTGAACCCCCAAACTTGCTCGCCCCAGTGAGCAGTATGGTTAGGGCTCTGGGGTCCACTGGCCCCTCCATTCTGGGCCTCTGCGCCAGCCCCTGCTCAGACCCCGTCCTCCCCAAACCCCCATCCAGGGAATCATAGGTCAAGGGGGCAGCAGGGCCTGCCCAGGCCGCCCTCCCAGCCACCTCAGGGCCTCCTTCCTTCCCGCGAGCTCTGGCCTGGACCTGTTCCACTTGCCTCTCTGGCCGCCTTCCTAAAAGCCGAAGGTCCCCTCGCAGCCAGTGGGCTGACCCGTCCTTCGGGGCCTGTGGGAACCCTTCGCCAACCGCCACGAGGCCCAGGACCCACCTCCGTCACATCCTTGACGTTCACCATCTTCTTGGTCTGAGCCACGTGGCCCACGACCCCGATGTCCAGCGGGAAGACGATCTCGGAGTCGGGAGGCACCAGGCAGTCCTCCAGGACACTGCCTGGCTGCACGCTGAAGAGGCGCGTGGCGAGCTCGGCCGTGCCGTTGCGCTGGCGGTACATGAAGAGGCTGCAGCGGTCGGCATGCAAGATGGAGCACAGACGCCGCAGGACCTTGAAGACCACGCGCTCCATGTTCACGCTCTCCTGCATGTCCTGCACCAGCTCCAACAGGGCCGTGCTCTCCTCCACCTGGCACAGCTCTTGGAAACGGGTGCAGCCCGCCGGGCACCCATCCTCGCAGGCGCTGGCCACAGCCTCAGGGCTCAGCTTCCGCCCGAAGTACCGGTCTGCGAAGCCGGGGTTCTGGTCCAGGAACGCCTGCACCTGTTCCTCACTGAGGCTCATGGTGCCCGGCTTCCCGTCTGGAGAAGCGCCGGCCCCCAGCGCACCAGGCCCTGCAGCAAACGCTGTCATCAGCAAAGCCTTTCTTAGCGATGATTACCGATTACCGCACCAGCTGACTCGCCCACGCCTGCCCTCCCCCCACCCCCAGGCCCGGACTGCCCGCTTCCTGGGAAAACCAGAGCCCCTGGACCGGGGGCTGCAGCGTAACAGCTCAGGGCCTTCTGCCTGAGGCAGGGATCCTGGGCGCTGGGATAGGCCCTCACACCCAACCCCTGGAGAGGGGTAACCCCCGGAGCGCCATGACCCCTTCTGCCCGAGCGGCCGCCCGAGGACTTGGGATGGTCTGACAGGTAGCTCCAAGTCTCTTGGGCCCCCAGACTCGGGCTCAGGTGTTGTGGGGTGGCAGGGCACCAGCTCTGCCTCGGGGAGGTGGAGGGACCCCCCGACGGTGCTGCCCACGCCCACGGAGGGAAGTGGGGAGAAGGGAGGAAGATGTGGAAGCGGGACCATAGGGCGGTCTGCACAGACTTTCCCTTCTCCTATGTGGTGAAGAGGCGGCTCTTGTCTGTTAAGAGCCAGCATCCTTAGTTAGAAATGGTCTTGGCGAATGCCCACCACGCATCTCCCTTCTCGGCCTAATTCCTACGTATTGGGACCCTTATTCACGCTGCTGGACCCTCTCCTTGCACAGGACCCGCAGCTGCACTGCCATATTTTACAGACGGGATCATTCCTGAGCATCCGTGCCTCCATCGGGGATCCATCGGCCCAGACGGCAGCAAGCTCCTCCGGCTGAAGCCGCGGCCGTCCTCCCCCGAGTCAGACAGTTATTAGCCTCCCTGTGAGCCAGGATGCGATCAGAAAGGTTGGGGGTTACAACTGGAGGACTCATCCCAGGTCAGTCTGACTCTCGCGTCACACAAGAAACCATGTGCAGATGTGTGTGCATACGTGTGTGTGCTTACATGTGCGGGGGTGCTGGGTGCGCACGAGGACGAGGGTGTGTGCGTGCGTGAGTGTGCACGTGTGCCCGGGGACTGCTGGACGGCTGGGGGTGGGAGCTCTGTCCACGGTGTGACACATCACACCGCCACGTGTGTGTGACCAGCCGTGCACACCACTCACGAAGGTTGGGGGGGGCCTGGCGTTCTGGGCTCACCTTCTGCAGCAGCCAGAGGGATGCTGACCACCCGTGAGAGACGGGAGCAGAGCAGCTCAGCTGGAACCAGGAGTCACTGAGGACCCGGAGGGAAAGAGCCTGAAGTTTCTTTGTCTTTCTCGTGCTGCCTGTGTCTATATTGTTACCACGCTCTGAGCTGGGAGGCACGGTTTGTGTGCACTGAGCTGGTAGAGACGTGCACGCGCACGTTTGCGTGTGGGCCCTGCGCCCCTTGGCTTGCACGAGTCCGTTCCAGGGAGCCTTCCGCGTGGGCCCCGGGCGGGCTCCCTGCAGCCGTACCGGCCACAGTGGGCCCAGCGGGCCAAGCGTGGGCACTGGCCTCGGGCCGCGACGTTCCTGCCTCTGCTGAGTCACCAGCAGATTCTTTTCACGGATCTGCTCTGAGGTCCCCCACTTCCCTGAAAATAGTGAGTGTGACTGGGGCCAAGGGACAGCCACACGCTTGTGGGAGGTGCTGTGGGCGGGCACTGGTGCTTGGCTTTGCGGCCAGGGCTGTGGTCACCGCGCTCTGAATTCAGCCCCAGACGGCTTCCAGAGCCCCCAGAGCTGGAGTCCAGGTCACGCCTGGATGTGAGGCCAGTGCCGACGAGGCAGCCATCTGGCCGAGCGGGCCGCTGGGGGGATGCTTCCCAGACCCTTCGCTCACCCCACCCGGGGCCCCCCCTCCTTGCATGTGCTCCTCTCCTCTCCCCTCCCCGCGGGGCTGAAGAGGGCGGGGCGTGGGCGTGGCGCTCACCTGTGTGAGGCTCGCGCCTGCTTCTGGCGGGGCTGGGGGCACGGCCCTGGGCTCAGAGGCACCGCCGCTGGAGGGGCTCGGTGGGGCTTCAGCGCAGAGTGCATGGGGAGCACTCTCGTGGGACACGGGGGGCAGTGAGTGAGCTACTGGCGGGTCTCGCTGCCCCCAGCCCTCAAGTGCCTGCAGGTGTGGGAGCAGAGGCTCCGGCGTTAGTGCCCTGAGGCGCCCTGGGCGCGTGGCTCCGGGGGTGTAAGTGCCCAGCCACCTCACCTGCAGTGCTCCTCCCCTCTCACTTCTCAATGTGCCCAGTGGTGGTGCCTGGGCCCCTGAGCAGCCCCCAGGGGTGGACTCGATGCAGTTAGATGCACCACTTAGGGGTGCCTGCAAGGTGTGCAGAAAGGTGTGTCTGGAGGGGCTCCTGTAAGGTGCGCCTGTGAGATACACCTTTGAGATGCACCTGTGAGGTGCTGCACCTGTGGGGTGCACACGTGACGTACACCTGTGTTCAAGGGTCCATCAGATACGACAGGTAACTTCTCCACAGGTGAACCTGGAGGGCGTTTGAGGAGAAATGGGATTGCTCCTTCACCAGGGTCCTGCTAATTTTACCTCATCATCATGTGGGATTTTATCAGCAAGCCCATCCTGGGAGCCATTTACAGCAAGGCGTGTCTCAATAGCTATTACTTGGAGAGAGTTCTAGGTTCTTGTCCCAAACTGTGGAGAGGATGCAATTTCGCAAGGAGCAAATGCCCTGAAATTAAAATTAACCAGTCAAGGGGAATGGCAAGAGGTGGAAAGGATGAGAAGATCGGAGTTCCCATTCAGAAATCTCATGAAATTTGTGGTGCAGAAAATGGACACCTCCATTAAGACCTTTTACAGGGTGGTTTCACTGGAGAGATGATGGGAAGGTGGTAGCGGTCCCGCCGTGAAAGGATGGATGCTAACGGGGGGTGGGGTGAGGGGGAGCTGCTCAGACTCTGACCCCTGCATCCCCGCCCCCACCTGCTGCCTGACTCCAGGGCAGACTCTAGCCAACAAGCACGTTGCCGTGTGTTTTTGTGAGCAGTGGCGACATGAAGGGTGTGGTGCGGGCGTAGTGCATTGTGAGGGCCCACTAAACAGGCCGCGGAGGGCCGGGCAGGGAGGCTGGGACTGGGGAGAGAACAGAGGTCAACCTCGAGGGGGCCTGGGGGGAGGAGGCACAGAGCTGGGAGCAGTGGGGCGAGGGGGCGAGGTGGCCACCCATCTGGGGTCTGTGTTGATCTGGGGGAGCCAAAACATGGGTAGAAAACAACATCAGACGGAGAAGAGAAAGCAGGCCTGGTGCCTGGCGTTTGGGCGGTGGTGTCCAGGGGAAACTGGCACTTCCTCACTCATGTTTTGTCATCATCTTCAGTGTGGCACGGACTCGGGCCTTGATGTGCTTGAGCCCGGCATGGGGTGAGGGGACCTCCAAACGGGACCACACACCAACCGGGGGTGAGGCTGGGGGGCCAGCACCACGAGCCGCCCAGAGCACAGAGGGCAGGGGCAGGAGGCAGAACACGTCCCATCCCAGCAGGATCTGTGGTGCCCCCAGGGAGGCTCGGGGTGACTGAAGTCCCTGTGAGCCGGTCCCCCGCGGCAGGCAGGAGGGGGGGTGTGCGGAGGGGCCCCGCCCCACAGCCAGGGGCCGGCCCCACTGCCAGACGTATGAGTGTGGACATCTTAGACCATCCCGCCTCAGGACAGCTGCCAGCTGACCACGGCCCCAGTGTGACCTCAGGCGAGACTGGCAGAACTGCCCAGCTGAGCCCCGTCCAAATGAGTGACCCACAGATCATGAGACAGGAAGTTGCTTAAGCCATTAAGATTTGGGGCGTCTTGTCCTGCCGTGCGTGGCTGATTCCCTGAAAAGAGAGCCGGGGGCAAATACTTCACAGGAGAGCTACGATCCCGGGGGCAGTGGGGGTGGACGGAGAGTGAACCCTGGTTCCCAAGGAGCCACAGACACAGTTGGCCGAGCAGCAGGTGTGACCATTCGGCCACGTGCCCCAGGACAGCTGAGGAAGGAGGAAGGAGGAAGGAGGGGACTTGATCTCCTCTTTTCCTCCAGTCTCCCGCTTCCCACTGGCCAAGGCTTGCCCCGTGGGGAGTGAGCTTCCACACCCTCAGGGGCACCCCAGCCCTGTGGGCAGACTTTCAGAAACCCTGGCGCCCTGCCATGGGGTGGCGATCCATCCTCGGCCAGAAGTGGCAGGAGAAGCAGCCAAGGGGAACTGTGCCCCCCCTGAGCCCCAGGCGGGAGGTCAGAGGGGTGAGGTGGACCAGAGGGAGGGCCTGGGGCACTGTGACAACCCCAGGGGCCACAGTGGGAGTCTCACGCAGTGTTCCCAGTGGGTCACCACCCAACAGGAGGCAGTTCTCCAGCTGAAATCGGACATGTTAGAAGTAACATAAGAAAACACGTGTCGTCGGAGAGCTAGCAATGCAGAGGATCACCCTGCCACCTCCCACGAAGGGGCTGTGTCGGGTCCAGGGGGTAGATGCAGCCACGCTCACTGGCGCCGTTTCCCTGCCAGGAGCTTTGCTGGCGATGTTGGTCCCTCCTCTCTGCACACAAGTCCAAGCCAGCGATTCTGTACTGGGACCCAGGGCACCGGCCCTTTCTGGCCTGCCCATCACCATTTTTAGTGGCTGCACAGAATTCCATTTTGTGGAGGTTCCACACTTATTTAATTAGTCTCCTATTCATGGACATTTAGGATGTTCCTGTTTGAGTTTTGAGGGGAATTTAATGCTCCCTTGTTCTCCGCCCCAGTTCTGGAACAGCTGAGAGAGCGGATGGAGGGGACCATCACCTTTGTTGCTGCCAGCCCTCCAGAGAAGGCGTGGCCTCGGGTGCTGCCAGGTGGCCTAGCTAATGCTGCCTCCCTCCCAGGTAAGGGCCTCCCAGGCCATTACCTACATGGATCCAGGGGCAGAAGAGATGGGATCCCTCAAGCTTACAGAATTTTAATAGCTTCACTTAGCTCAACCAAAAAAGGACCTATGGCTGTGAATGCCAACCAAGTAGCATTCCGCCTCCATGGGGTGGGTTGAGAGGGGCACATGGAGAGCTCAGGGGGGGCAGGGGAGTAGGAGCAGGCATCCCCTTGGTACCACAGGGCTTTGTCTTTTCTGTTTAAAACTGTAAAGAAGGCCTTGGTGAATTAACTTCTGCCTTTTGTTTTTTTAACCTGGAATCTGTGAATGGGAATATATTTGGAAATAAAGTCTTTGCCGATGTAACCCATTTAAGATGAGCCCTACTGGACTAGGGTGGGTGGTGTCTCTATAAGAAGAGGCACAGAGGAGAAGGCCACTCGTGGACGGAGACAGAGACTGCGGTACTGTGTCTGCAACCAAGAGGCGCAAGGGCAGCCAGCCCCCACCGGAGCTGGAGAGAGGCCTGGACTTCTGGCCTCCAGAACTGAGAGATAATAAACTGTTCAAGCCCCCACGTGGTGTACTCGGTTAGGGCAGCCCCACGAGGCTAACGCAGGTGGTGGGCCAGGTTTGGCTGTGGACTGTAGTTTGCCTGGTCTAAGCCAGCCTCATCTTGGGGCCAGAGACTGGCTGGGGGCCAGCTTGGAGCTGCCTCGAATGTTTCCTGGCAACTGCCACCGGTGCAGAGGGAAACACCCGGGCCATGCTGGCCAGTCATGATTCTTTGCTCTGGGACACGCACAGTGGTTGCCCAGTTGTGGCTGTACTGGGGAAGGCAAGTCTGAGGGCAGGGCCAAGACCAGAGGAGGGAAGCGCCAAGAACTTGAGGGGACGGGCCTGGAACCCACCCTCCTCAGCGGGTGTTCATTCAGCCCTGTGAGCAGCTTTTCTCAACCAGTGGAGGAAATTCAGCTGTTATCGTGTGAGCCCGGGCTCCCCAGAGAAACAGACCAGTAGGCTCTGTGGCCTGAGCGTGAATCTCAGAGTTAGACTCACCGTGGGAAGTGTCTGAATGCACAGAAAACAAGCTGAAAGGGATGGGCCCTCACCTCAGACGGGATGTATGCTTGACTGAGACAGAAAACTCAGGTGATGATCACAGACCCAAGGGCCAAGAGGAACGTTGAAAAGCCCTGTGACAGAATATTCTGGTTCAAAGGATCAGTCTGCTCAGAAGAAACCGTGGCTGCACGTAAGGTGACACGTAAGGAGTTGGGATAAAATACTACTGCCCAGTGGGAATCGTAAAAGCAGTGGCTGACAGTCTGGTAAGAGGATTAAGCTCCACCCCCACATCCCTGCAACTGACCTCAGGCAACTGACCTGTGGCTTTGGCTAATGGAATGTGGAAGGAAGCAAGAATGGCACTTCTCAGCAGTCGTGGGGGCCTCCAGGGCCCTTTATCCCTCTTCTATGAATGTGTCACATCCCCAAAGGGGCTATTTGGGGTCCTAGAATGAAGAAGACAGACCACAGCCTCCTGCAACCATGAAACATGAGTGAGGGATACTTTGATGGTTGTAAGCCACACTCATCTGAGGCTGATTACTATCCCAGCACAACACAAGAAGTTAACTTCCTTTTTAACCGCAGATCGGAGTTGAGTTAATCCTGTTCCCCAGTTCATGACACATTGTCACCACTGGTCCTATTCCATCTTGCATTTTATTTTATCCACTTATCCTATTTATTTATTTATTTGACTGTGTCGGGATCTTCGTTGCAGTGCGTGGGCTTCTCTCTAGTTGTGGTTCGCAGGCTCGGTAGTTGCGGTGCAAAGGCTTAGCTGCCTCGCGGCATGTGGGATCTTAGTTCCCCAACCAGGGATCGAACCCGTGTCCCCTGCACTGGAAGGTGGATTCTTAACCACTGGACTACCAGTGAAGTCCCCTACCTATCCCTCCACCCACCATCCATATGTTCTCCCAGCTCCTGTCTTTCAGTTTGAGTACTACCTTCTAGTATCTTCCATCAGGTACCACCTTAAAAAGTTATGGGGGCATGTAAAGAAAAAGTGAATTTTCTTTTATGAATTCAAGTTCAAACTAAGGGATTCAATTCACTCAGTGTTGATGTAAGCCACTAAGCAATGTTTAAAGGGAAATTTATAGCATTAAAGGATTATGTAAGAAAAGAAGAAAGGTCTCAAATCAGAACCAGAAAAAAAAAGAGCAAACTAAAGCCAAAGTAAGCAGAAAAAAAGGGGGAAAATAGAAGAGCAGAATCAACGAAATATAAAACAAAAAATAAAGAAAATAATGAAACCAGAAACTAGTTTTTGCCAACGGTCAAAAACTGACAAACCTCTAGCCAAACTGATCAAGCAAAAAGCACACAGATTATCAACATCAGGAATGAAAGAGGGAATTTCACTACAGATCCTACAGACATAAAATTTTTTTTTAATTTTTAAACATTTTATTCTTTCAGCTTTATTGAGATATATTTTACATATAATAAAAATCACAACTTAAAAGGGAATATTGTGGACAACTTTATGCCAACAAATCTGAAAACTTAAATGTAGTAGACAAATTCTTCAAAAGACACAAACTACTAACGCTTATCAAGAAAAACATATAACCTGAGTAGCCCTATAACTGTTTAAAAAAATTGAATGTATAGTTAAAATCATCCCAGAAAGAAAACTTTAACCCCAGATGGTTTCACAAGTGAATTCTACCAAACACTTAAGGAAGAAATAATACCAATTCTACACAGATTCTTCAGAAAAGAGAAAATAAGGGAGTACTTCGCAACTCATTTATGAAGTTAGCATCACCGTGACACTAAAACAAGACAGAAACATTACAGGAAAACTAAAAATAGTATCCCCCATTAACCTAGACACAAAAATCCTCAACATCACTTTGTTATACAGCAGAAACTAACACACCATTGTAAAGCAATTATACCCCAATAAAGATGTTAAAAAAAAAAATCCTCAACAAACTAATAGCAAATCACCTCCGTCCAGTATAAAAAGGACAACACCTTGTGACTGTTGAGAAAGGCAGTCTTGTGCACGCAGCCTTTTAATCCCCCACTCGGCCCATAACAACGGGCCTTGGGCCTGGAGCACTTCCTCACCAGGAGGTAAAGAGCCCTCCAGCCTGTACTGGGCTTGTCACCTTGTGTGGGAATAGTTTCCCCTGTTTCAGGCTCAGTGTGTGTTCCTTTGTTCTGCTTAAGAGCGTGTGCCGTAGGGCACCTGAGCAGCCCCGCACCTTCTCCTCGTAGGGAGGAGACGGGGTCCTGCTGCTGCAGCACAAGCAGGGTGCATGCAGGCTAATGGCCACACATCAGCTGCTGGGAAGGACCCGCTGGCCATGGGAGACCAACACTCACTTGTGAAGCTGTTATTCTGCTCTGTCACTTCTCTGTGTGCGTAAAGCTTGTTCCATCGAGTGCTTGACTGTATTGTGTTTTCCTTGGTGACTCCTAAAGCAAGATGTAGTGGGCAGAAGTATCTGTACCTCTCTTCCTGATGATAGGCAATAGATGCTCCTTGCTTGAGAATGACCAAGTGGGATTTAGATTAGGAATGCCATAAATGTAATTCACCATACTAACAGACTGAAAAAGAAAAGCCATATAATAATCTCAACAAATACAACAACAACAAATTGACAAAACTCATCACCTGTTCATGATTAAACAAACTCTCAGAAAACTCGAAATAGATTTCAACCTGATGAAAATTTTCTCCAGAAAAGCATCATACTTCAGGATGAAAAATCAAATGATTTCCCACTGAAATCAGGAACAATGGGGAATTCCCTGGTGGTCCAGTGATTAGGACTCTGTGCTTCCCTGGTCAGGGAGCTAAGATCCCTGCTGCGGTGCAGCCACAATAAATAAATAAACAAATAAATAAAAAATAAAAGGCATGCAGGTAGGAAAAGAAGCATTAAAACTGTTTCTACTTACCTGTGATATGATTGTCTATATAGAAAATGTTGAGGAATCTACAAAAATAGCTGCTAGCATAAGTCAATTTAGCAAGGTTACAGAATTAAAAGGCAACTTAAAAAATCAAATGTATCTCCATATACTAGTAACAAACAATTGGACAAGAAAGTATTATTTAAAGTAGTATTTACAGAAGGATTACATATACAAAATACTTAAAGGTAAATGTAACAAAATGCGTGCAAGGCCTGTATACTGAAAACTATAAAATATTGAGAGAAATTAATGAAGACCTAAATAAATGTAGAGAGAAACCTTGTTCATGGGTCAGAAGATTCAACGTTGCTAACATATCACGTATGCTCAAATTAATCTATAGGTTCAGTAAAATTCCAATCAAAATCATCTGGTCAGCATTACTAAGAAGACTGCTGATAACACCGAGGTGCGGTGAGGGCACGGAGCGCTGGGGACGTTCACTCTGCTGAGGGGAGTGCGGAATGGCACAGCCACTCTGGAAAACAACTAGTCAGTTTCTTATAAAGTTAAATGTAAACTTGAGCCACAACCTAGCAATTCCACTCCTAAGTATGTACCCAAGAAAAATTAAAACCTACGTTCACAAAAGACTTGCACGTGAATGTTAACTCATAGTAACTCCACATGGACAAACTATGTCCATCATCTTGTGAATGGATAGTCAAATTTTGGTGGAATTCTACTCAACAATAAAAACAAAGCATTGTCAAGTGAAAGAAGCCAAACATGAAGGACTACATACTTTATGATTGTAGGAGCATGAAAGTTTTTACTAAAACTACAGCAACAGAAATCAGATGAGCAGTTATGTAGGGCCTGGGGTGGAGGAGAGCATGACTGAAAAGGGGAACTTTGGTGGAGGGTTTGGACTAGTCCAAACTAGTGGTGGTGACTGTGGTGGTGACTCATACCAATGTGTACAGTTGTCCAAACTCATTGAATCGAACACTTAAAATCAGTGATTGTTATTGCACATAAATTGTGTCTCAATAAAAACGCGCACAAAAATCTGAACATATACATTACTCATGATCCAACAAAATGCAGGCTCAAGTGCATCAGTGCACAAGCATAAGAAAGTTCACAACAGCTTTATTCATAATATCCCCAAACTAGAAACAATCAAATGCTCATCATCAGTAAAATGGATAAATAAATTGTGGCACATTCGCACAATGGCTTAGTACCAGCATTAAAAGGGATAAACTACAGACACAACAACAGGCATTCAGTTGGATGAAAGAAACCAGATGTGCAACAATCATGCTCTATGATTCCATTTGTATAAAGTTCAAAAACAGGCAAAGCCAAACTGAAATGTTTAGGGGTGCATGCTTAGGTGATCAAAGTACAAATAAACACAAAGAAGTGGTTTCAGTGAAGTCAGCAGAACCTTTGGGGGAGGGCAGGGCGAGCTGCATCTTTGCATCTTCAGTGTTCTGTTTCCTGATGTGGTGGCAAGGACGCAGGTGCTCATATATAAGTCATTAAACTGTTCCATGCATATTTTATGGATGTTTCTGTGGCTCTATTATATTGTACAAGACAAAAGCTTATAAAATAGTAAAGTGCATGCTGTATCACCAATAATTCACTGGCTCTGGTTTTGTGAGACTGAGTGCTTTACATTAAGCATCACTTGTGCAGCGTTGGCACAGAGATGCACACACTGCACCTATACGTGAAGATCAATATTGATTGTTCCTGGAGAAAAAAGGGGCTTAGGATTAATAATAAAAGAAACATTTGAGCATTTAACCAGTTAAAAAGATAAAGGATAAAAATGCTGGAAAGTTAAATGAAAAACAGATTAGAAAAAATAATTAGAATCAGCCAAATTAATTGAAGTAAACACTGTAGGAGATTGGATTTTAGATGCTAATAAATATGTAAGATTAAAATGCAATTTAAAGTTAATAGGGAAAATATTCTTCACTTGACACATGATTACCTCCGTAATCAGAAAAAAACACATGACGGTTTAAAAACATCGTCATCTCTGCTCTCTGTGCCCTGTTTTTAAAATGTGGCAGTGATGCGTCCCACGCGCTGGCGACTCAAGGGTCCCTGTGGATTTACTTGGCATGTGGTAGGGTCTGTGATTTCAAAACTTACTCCTTCCCACCTGCCCCTCACCACCTAGAGGGGCATTTCTCACGAGGGCGGTGCTTCTTTCCGGAGTGAGCTCCCTGCCTCAGAGTTCACTGTGGGGCCCCCAAGTCACTCCCTGGACCGCAGCTGTGCCAGGGTCCCCTCTGGCCGCTGCCAGGTGGCTGGGAGGGGAGGAGCTTCACAGGTGAGACCGTCAGGGGTTGGGGAAAAGGATTCTGTCAAAAAGCAATGGAATTAGCTTTCAAAATGTGCATGGGTTGTTTTAATTTACACCCCTGGTCGTAGGTGTCAGAAACCAGCTCAGGTGCAGAGGCGCTCACTGTGAAAGTGGGCGGTTACAGGGTCCCTGTGAGCTTTGTATGGCAGGGACCCCAGACTTCTGCCCCTCCCTCCTGCGGACACAGAGGGGAGACAGACACACACTCGGCAAGATAGCTGACCATCTGCTGAGGCCAGGCGGTGGGAGGCCGGGCGGGGGGGAAACACGAGATGAACACCGTGATGGGGGCAGGACTGTCCACCTGCACGAGACCCCCCACATGCCGCCATTTCCCCAGCCCTTCTGAAGCAGTGCCTTCTCGAAGCAGTGCTTGTAAAACACAGCACAGCATCCTTTGGCCCTTCTAGGGTCTCCCCATCCTCAGGATGAAGTCCGAACTTGCACAGCTCAAGACACTTTATGACAGGACACCCGCTGGTCGCTCTCTGCTGGCAGAGCTCCACAAGCTCTCCGCAACAGGGAGGTGGGTCCTCTCCCGCCTGCTGGCCTGGCCTGTGTCACCTGGCCCTGTTCTCCTTGGGAGCAGAACTGGACTGACATTAGATGCTGTCACAGGACAGAGCAACCCCAGGTTGGCTGCCATCAACCCATTCACCCATCTGCTCACTCATCCATGCTGCTCGGCTAGGGCAGGGCCGAGCCCTGATGGGGAGGAGGCGGGGACAAGTCGGACATGGACCCTGCCTGCACCCTGCCTGCACCGAGCTCCCAGTCTGGTCGGGAAGACAGACGTTGAGACCACTGGGAGATCCTGCTTGTTATGGGAGACTCTTTGTTAGGAGCTGGAGGGCAGGGAGGTGGGGTGCAGGGAGGTGGGGTGCAGGGAGGTGGGGTGGAGGGAGGTGGGGTGAAGGGAGGTGGGGTGCAGGGAGGTGGGGTGCAGGGTGGTGGGGGGGCAGGGGGAGGGCACAGAGTCTGGGTTTGAGTTCTGTCTCCACAGGTCACCCGATTTTGGGTGGGAAGCCTCTGTTAGGATCACAGTGCCAGGTGCCTCAGGGTTTGTTGCAAGGACTGAACAAGAAAGCCCTGGGGAGCACTCTTTACATTGCCGGCAGGACAGAGGGCACCCAACAAAAGTTAGGTCCGACTAAGGGAGCTGAAGCTAAGGTCTAAGAAATGAAAAGGCTGAGGATGTGGCATGGGGAACATAAAGCAGAAAAAGGCAACAGCACGTGCCAAGGCCCTGCTTGTGGAAGAGGCACGGCTCATTTAAGGAACATAGAGGTGGTCAAGGGGAGGGAAGTGTCTAGTGAGAGGGGGCGGTGGCGAGCTCCGGAGGAGAGAGGAGGCCAGATCCCGGAGAAATACGAAACCACAGACCTGCCTAGTTCAGGTCGTTCGATTTGAGAGGCTGCTGCACGACCCCGCCCCCCCAGCCCGCCCAGGCCGACTCAGGCCTTCTTTCGAGGCCGGGCGCAGGACCAGGCGAGTCAGCTCCCTTCTCCCCGCAAAGCACAATCAATCGGGCTGCTGCGGCACCGCATTGGGAATGGAGAAGCGGCTCCATCCTTCACGGAGGTGGCTGCAAACCTCGTCTCCCTGGAAACCGAAATAATCATTGGAAGTCAGCTCATGGCAACTCCGCTTACGCGCGTGGGTGCCACAATTATTATACAAGCTGATTTACACACTGTCCTTTTAAAACCTATACACCATAAATGTGAAAGAAGGCTCACTACCCCTACTTTTCTGGCAAGTCGTCATGCATGCGGAGCAGGACAGAATCAGGAGGTTCAGCCGATGTTCTAAAATCTGCACCCCCCGCTAAAAATACCGCGAAACCTGCTCCTTCTCCGCGCAGCTACTGACGTTCAAGTCAATCCCACGCAAATGTCCAGAGAGCCGCATGAAGGGCGCTCACATATATTCACTGGGCAGATGGCTTCCGTGAAACGTGGGCGAGGGACCCCTGCGCGCGGGCTGCCTGGCGAATGCGGGTGAGGCTTTCTCCAGGCGCAAGCGGCCTTTGGGGGCTTGTGCCCCTGCTCGCCGGGCACCCTGGACACTCTGTGAAGGAAGGGGCATGACGCTGTGAGTTCTGGGGGACGTCTTCCCAGGCCTGAACTTGCCAAGCGGGCGGCAGGAACGTGGGTGTGTTCTCAAAGCACCCCTGCACCTCCCCCGTCCCCTCCTCCCCCGGCGCGTTCTCTAGCTGCTGCCACTCCCGCCTCCCCTGGATCCAGCGCAAAGTTATTTAACGCTGCAATTAGCCGGCAGGGTGAGTCATCGGCTCCCCGTGCCTCGCTGCAGCAGCGGCAGCGGCGGTGTGGAAAGAGCCGAGGGCGCGGGCCCAGCCGCTCGGCCCGGTGGGACCTCAGAGGGCTTTCCAGAGACGCCCCTCCCAGGTCTGGTTCCGGGAGGAGGATGGGGGCCCAGAGAGGCCTGGGGGAAGGCCATCTCCACGCCCCACCCATCCCCAAGCCTTCCTCTCACTCATCGAGAGTTCTTCTCGGTCCGCGTCGGTCGGAAGGAGCCGATTTACCCTCCCCCGCGCTGCATCCCCCTCCCCCGCGGTGCTCTCAGGCCGTGAACCGCCTTCTGATGAGTTAACTCACTCGCACCCGCATCTGGGGGAAATTCCTGCATGATCCCTGAGAAGGGCTTTTGCGACTAAAGCGCAACGAGACTCCTCCAAGGTTCTGCCTGAGGCTTCACCTCCAGTTCCGCAGCACTTCCACCCCCTCCCCCGCGCCCTCGAGCCAGTACTACCCGGGCGGCGCCGGAGGGTCGCAGCCCCTGGGCTCCTCCTCCAAACCCTCCCCCCCACCCCGCATCCGGACTCCCGCCCTCATCTCACCCCTCCCCCGAGCTCCGAGCTCCCCGTCCCTTCCCCCACCCCCACCCCCGCACTCAAACCTCCTTCCCCCCCGGGCTCTTCCTTCTTCCGCTCTCCCCCAGACTCGCCTCTTCCCCCTCCCGCAGTCAGGCTCTCCCCCGTAGCCCCTCAGCGCCGGGGCTCCCCTATTCCTGCCCCCAAGCTAACTTCCCAGGCTTCCTGATTTCTAGCAGGCCGGTGGGCATGGAGTGAGACCCCAGCCCTGTGACCAGGGGAGCGCAAAGGCAGGGTCTCGAGAGGTGGGAGGTGCCGGAGGTGGGGCCTGGGGGCATCAGGGGAGGGAGGCAGGGGTGGGGGGTGGCGTTCCCAGAGAGGCCAGGGGCGCTGATAGGGGGAGGAAGGCGGAGAGACGCGGCGAGCGGGCACCTCTCCTTGGGGAGGCGGCAGAGGGGTGTCCTAGGGGCTACGGGGGTTGGGGGGAAGGGGGGAGGGCGGCGCCTGGGCCTGGCGCACCGGGCCGCGGGTGGGGTGGGGGGGGAGCTGAACGTCCTGGGAGGGGCACCGCGGGCTGGGGAGTGGGCGCGCGCGTCCTGCGGTCCTCCGCGTCGCATCGGTTCCCTGCGCGGGGCCGCGGCGGCGGCGGCGGGAGGCGGAGGATGCGGGCTCCGGCGGCGGCGGCGGCGGCGGCGGCGGCGCGGGCCCGGGAGGACGCGGGAGGATGAGGAGGAGGCCGGCGGTCCGGCCGCGCGGCGCCGGGAGGAGGCGCAGGCGGCGGGGGCGGCGGCGGGCGGCGGCGGGCGCGCGGGGTGCGGGCCGGCTCGGGCGCGGAGGATGAAGTGGAGCGTCCGCGGGGCCTGCGCCGCGCTCTCCTCCTGCCTCCTGCTCGCCTGCGCGCTCAGTGCCGCCGCCGTCGGCCTCAAGTGCTTCTCGCTGGGCTCGGAGCTGCGCGGGGAGCCGTTCCGGCTGGGGGCGGCCGCCGGCGCCTTCTACTCGGGGCTGCTGCTGGCCGCCGGCCTCTCGCTGCTCGGCGCCGCCCTGCTGTGCTGCGGGCCCCGGGACGCCCCCCTCGCGGGGCCGGGGCCGGGCCCGGGGCTCGGGGTCCCCGCGGCCCCAGCGGGGGCTCCGGAGGCTGCGCCGGGCGAGCCGGGGAGCGCAGCCGGGCCCTCGGGGCGGGTGAACAGCCAGAACCTGCTCCTGCTCGGCGTTCTCGTCTTCATGCTCGGGGTCCTCAGCGCCTTCGCGGGCGCCGTGATCGACGGCGACACCGTGTCCCTAGTGGAACGCAAGTACTCCCACTACTGCCTGCCCCCGCGCGCGCCGGCCGCGGCCCCTGGCCCGGCCCCGGGCACTGCGGCCGCGGCCCCCGGCGCGCCGCGCGCCCGCAGCACCCTGGACAGCGCCACGTCCGCCAAGTGCCGCCAGCTGAAGGACTACCAGCGCGGCCTGGTGCTTTCCACCGTCTTCAACTCGCTCGAGTGCCTCCTGGGCCTGCTCAGCCTCCTGCTGGTAAAGAACTACAAGTCCTCGCAGGCCCGGCGCGGCCGGCGCGGCCGGCGGAAGGGAGGCCGGGCCCTGGCGCGGCCCCGCGGCGGCCCGGGGTTCCGTGCGCTGCCGCCAGCCTCCCGGGCGCGGCGGGGCCGACGGGGTCGGCGGGGGCGGAGGCTGCAGCAGCGGCCGAGCGAGGCTTCCATCCTGTCCCCGGAGGAGTCGGACTTCGCCGCCCCGGGGGACTGCGCGGGCTTCGCGGCGCGCCACGCGGTCTCCTACATCAACGTGGGCGTCTTCCACGCGTTTGACGAGGCGGGCGTGGAGGTGTGCTGCGGGGGGCACCCGTCTGTGGAGCTGCCGGGGTACGCGCCCTCGGACCCCGACCTCAACGCCTCCTACCCCTACTGCTGCCGGCCGCCCTGCGAGGCGGCGCGCCCCTGGGAGCCGAGCCGGGCCTGCTGAGCCCCCGGGCCGATCCGGATGTACTGCGGCCGCCTCCCTACCCGCCACCGCAGCGAGGGAGGTAGGGGGCTGGCGGGGCGCAAAGCCAGGCCTCTCCGTGGCGACGCATCTTCAGGGGCGATCTGGCCCAGCGCCTCTGGGGGCCCCCCGCCACGAGACTGGCCCTCCAGTATGATTATTTCTGTGTCTGGGAGGTTTCTCTTCTTTTCTGTGTCTGTTCGTATCCGGACTCCATTTTAAAGTTTACAATAAATGTTTTGGGGTTGGCTCGCCCCACCGCACTTCTCTTTGGCAAGTCCGTTCCCTGGGCGCCCTCCGAGACCCGAGTGAGAGCTCACCCAGCGAGGGTGATTTCGCGGCGGGAAGAACGCTCGCTGAGAGGACAGAAAGACAGAGCAGCTGGTCCTTTAGGAATGGAAGAAGTGAAGAAGCACCCAACAGCAACACTTTGTACACGGATGTGCCTGCTTTTGTTGATACTTTCTTACTGTAAAGCTCTCCATAAACAGTGAAAATGTTTGGTAAATTTATTGCAATTTAAAATTGGTGAGTTCCTTTATTAAATTAATTGCCATGTTATTGGAGATATTCATCACATTGGGGTTAGAGGATGTCGACACAAATCCGTTTTGGGGGGAAATGATTGAATTTGGTCAGACAAATGTTGAGTTTGAACAGTTGTATTATGCTAGTTGGTTGACGAAATCCAACCTCTTTCTGAGACTAGATTTCTGTGTGTATATCAGGTCCCATACATTTCTTTTTCTGGAAACTGGCGAAGGGGTTTTTACAGCAAAGCTGAGCTTATTTTGGTTAATACATAAGAACAATCCAATCCTATTCTGGAAAATCACAGTCATAGTTTTTCTGGCAAAGATTATTATCCTGTTGATTAATTCATTAATCTGGTGATTTTGAATATTATAGCATTTCATTTGAAATATACCCCTTAAATAGCCTTAATTGATGTGAAGGTCATACTTTCAAATCATTAGGATATGCATGTGTGTGCATGTTTACACATGCAATATGAAATGCGTTCCAGATGATGGTGAAGTGTGTTTCCACCCAGTCTTGTGGGCTGACTGGGAGCCAGGCAGGCTCTGAATCTTGGGAAAAGGTGATCCAACTCCCATGTGCTGGAATTGTGGTGCCAGGCAGGTGTGCTGCTAATTCTGAACGTGCTCTAAGCAGAGCCCCACCTTGACCCAAATGGTGTGTGCCTCCTGCAAAAGGAGTTGAGGATACACTCTGTGCTCTGCTAGGGTGAGCACAGCACAAGACACTTGAGGTGACAAAAGCTAAGGAAATAATGTGTAATCTCTCTAGAGCGTATAGGGGTCCACTTCTAACTGTGAAAAAGTAGCCAGATGTAGCGTTGGAGATGCAGTTTCCGGGTGCAGGCTCTGGGTGAGACCTCTCCTTAGCTCCCAGGGCACTGCCTGCAGCTCGAGTCCCCATGTACCCAGGTGACCGAGGCCCACGTCCAGCCGGGACCTGGCCAGACTGCCCAGCTGCAACGGAAACTGCTACAGAGAGGAGGCCCTCTTTCCACTCAGAGAAGTGCAGACCTGTCACCGTTCAGTGGAGGAGGCAAAGCCGTGGTGCTGATGCTTGGACAATTACTGTGAAACCTGGGGATTCTGATCGGAGCGGCCATGGGCAGTGTCTTCTCCTTGTTATGCTGATGCCACCCGAGGAAGAAGAATCATCCAGAGCCAACCTACTAGGTCCTCATCCACAGACCTCTTCAAATGGTGGTCCATATCTTCAGATGACGGTCCATATCTTCAGATGATGGTCCATATCTTCAGATGATGGTCCATATCGGGCCTCTGGATTCAGCCAGGCTGAGGGCCCGGCCCAACTAGTCCCACTGCCGGTCCTTATGGCCTGGCGCCCCCTGCCCCCACACCCCCAGCCCACTGGCCATCAACGTAAGTAGAAAAAGTGATAAGTGGCAGCAAAAGTGACTTTTAAAATACTTTTCCCCATCTACCTAAGCCAGTCAATACGGCACTGCCAGGCATTTCCTGCCCCCTGAGCAGGGCTGCTCCTCACTCCTGGGGCAGAGACCTCACTGGCAGCTGCAAGGCTTACCTTCCAGAACTACGCGAGGAGGCAGCCTGGCCAGTGTGTGCCCAGTGGCTGGGCACGCGGTGGGCTCTTGCGGAAGGCAGCTGGGCAGAGACCCCCGGCACGGAGCAAATACGTGCGCAGCGCAGACGTCAGATGTCAGACCCTCCCGTATCCTTCCTGTCTTCTGAGGTTCTGTCTACACGGTCTGTGCAGCTGAAAATGTTAGATGCCTTGTGAAGCTTTCAAACTTGCAAGCAAAATCAAGCATCAAACCTTCCTTGGGGTAGGGCAGAAGGCAGAACGGGGCGGGGCAGCAGAGAGCATCGGGGTGCGGACAGCGGCTTCTGCCCTGTCAAGTGTACGTTTGACCAAGAAGCCAGATGGGCTTTTTAAAGATGTGTTTCTAACTCCATGAATATGGTTAAGTCCACGTTATAGAGGCTGATATAATGATGTGGGATACCAGGGTTTTAATTTTTAAAGTTTACTAGAGGAAATAAAATCTCAAATATCCCTACACTCAAATTCTCGAAAGACCAGTACTCAGGGAAACGAGTGGAGAATCGTGAAGCTGCCCAGCTTCCTTCTAATTGGGACGAACTTCCTGTGATGGCTCCAGAGTCCTGGAAGTTTATCCACTGCGCAAGCCCTTCTCATTCACGCTTGTTCTCCTTTTTGAAAGTTTAAGTTAGTTGTTTAGAATTGATTCTTTATGCTCCTTGGAAAATAATGCCAGTTCTTGGAGCTTTCTTAAAATATGGGTCTTATTCTATTTCTCAGAATAATAATAAACTCTTGGCCTGGTGGAGGCCAGACCAAGAGTTTATTATCATCATGAAATACCAAAATTAAACACATTTTAGTGTTTTTACATCACTTAATGCTGAGTTTGTAAGTTACTATTTTAAACATAAAAGTTGTTTACATTTAAAAGAATAATTTAATTAACACCACACATGACACAGTCACCAAACAAGCCGTGTTTTCTTAAGACTGATGAACCAGTGATCCCAGAGTGCCTGGGTTTACATGCTTCCTCAGGCAGAGGAGGTGCTCTTGGCAACACAAATCGCAACCACAAAACTGAATTTTTGACTGATATTCAATTAAACAATCATTTAATTTAAAAAAATCAGGCAGATGGTGTTTGTGGTGAAGATGAAACTGCTGGTGAGCAATGTTTTTACTCTTGGCTGGTGTCATGACGCCGAGCAGGTGGGAACCTCCAACGTGTACAGAGGCACACACATACGTATGTATGCACACATATGAATGCACACACAGGCACACAGTTATGTGCGATGCATGCATGCACATATGAGCGTGCACACACATCACATGAGTGCACATACACATAGGAAAGCCCACAAACACAAATGCACACGTGTGCACATGTACACATGCATGCATGTGTTCATACTCCCACACATACACTTGTTTGCAAGCACATGCACCAGTGTATGAACACACACACACACAGCCTCCCCGGCGATGTCTGAGGGCCAGGCCGGTGGCCCTGCTTGGGGCACCCAGGACGCCAGGTGCAACGTGTCGGGTGGAGTGGCCTGGCCGTGGGCTGGCGCTTCCCTTGACAAGGCGTCATAGGAGCACAGCTTGGAGGGCACCTGTGGGTGCTGAGCGGCACCACATAGACCTGCACACTCTGTCACATCCAGGTGTGGCGAGCTGGTGGGACGGCTCCTCACCCAGAAGCCAGCACAGCCCAGCCAGCCACAGCAGGGCTGCGCCGGGGTCAAGAGGGCTGGGCGCAGGCTGAGTTCCCAGGCTCCCAGGCGGCAGTGTTAGGGAGACACTGCTGGGCTTGGTGGGCACTGACCTCTGGGTGACCTCCGGGCCGGGGGAGGGCTGCACGCAAGCCCTCAGTGTTGTTATTGCCCCAAAGCACTGTTTTCTCACCAAGATATGAATGAAAATTAATAAATGAGAGACTCGAAGAAAAATGAATTCTGGCATATAAATAAGTATAAACTCTTTATATACCTGTGTACCTACTTTTATAGGAGACAGAGGCAGCAGCCTAACGTCCATTGGTTTATTTTCTAGATGATCCAATATCTTTGCTTAATTTGCTACTTTTCAGCCTAGTGATTGACAGGAAAAACCCCCACCAAAATGGAAAAAGAAAATGTAACTTTGGAAAACAGTGCCCATACATCATTATGTCCCCAGTTTGAATTCTAAGGACTTACTGGGGAGGTGGGAGAAAGCCTGGTGGTTCCTGTCGCCGTTTATAATGGTTTTCTTAAAATCTCCATGTTTGTTTCATATAGAGAAGCCACGATCTCTACTTTACCTTTTTATCTACTATTGATCCTCAACAGAATGTCAATAGAAGTCCTGTTACTTTAGGACCAGTGAGATCTGTGTCAGAGCACAGCACGTTCCACAAAATGATCATTTCCTCCCTGTCTCTGCGGCGCTTGTCCTGATCGAGCAGACTGCGTGGTCACGACCACTTGGGCTCTACCGAGGGCAGGAGCTCCCGGCAGACCGGGGGGTGGGGGGGATGGGGACGGCTCTGGCACCCGGAGGGCTGCCTTTCTCCCTGACCCCAGGCTGGCTTTGGCCGCACACCTGCCATGCCCGTCCACTATTCCTACACCGCCAGCCTGAGCCCTCTCTTCAGCTCCACTCCTGATACAACTTTCTCCTAAAACGTGTGTCAGATCGTGCTGTCCTACCCAGAAACTTTCAAGAACTGCCTTTTCTGAAGAAAAGGAAACCCTCATGGACCTGGCCCAGCCTGACCCTTCACCCTTCTCTGGGGGCCACGGGGGGCTCCTGTCTGGTGGGGCCGAAGTAGGCGTGGCGACCGAGGCTGGTGTGCTTCCTTGGGGAAGCTAACGGAGCGGCGGCGCTGAGTCCGGGAGGAGAGGAAGGGGCGCGAGGACGTGGGCCTGGACCTTCGCGGGGTCTGTGCTGCCTCGGGCGCCTGGACGTTTTGGGAGCTTATCTTAGTTTCCTGGGGCTGCTGTCACAAGGCATCACAAACTACGTGGATTAAAACAGCAAGTATTTATTCTCTCACAGTCTGGAGGCCAGAAGTCTGAGGTCAGGGGGTCGGCAGGGTTGGCTCCTTCTGGAAGCTCTGAGGAAGAATCCATTCCGTGCCTCCCTCCAGGCTCCTGGGGGCCGGCAGTCCTAGGCGTGCCTGGGCCTGTGGACTCACCGCTATCTCTGCCCGCCTTTGGTGGCCTCCACCTCTGTGCGTCCTTCTCTGCCTCTTAAAAGGACACCATTGGCTTTAGGTTCCTCTCTAGTCCAGAGTGATCTGCAAAGACCCTATTTCCAGATAAGGCCATGTTCTGGGTGAACAAGAATTTGGGTGGGACAGTGCTGAACTATATTGAACCCAGTACAGAACTCAGTCGAGGCTGAGTGGTTTGCTCCTTCCTTCCTGCCTGGGGCCAGCTCTGAGGACCCCTGGGGACAGGCACCCCTTCCCTGAACCGGGGCACAGGCATGAAGCTGGTGGAGCCCTCGTCAGCTGTCAGATGAACATTCTAAAAGAAGCTGAAAGAGTAAAATTAATCCCCCGAGGCGAAAAACTTTCTGAAAATAAGTTCCATTTGATGTATTTGCAAACATTTTCAGATAAGAGCCCCGGAGACTGCGATATTTTGTGAATCCAGCCTGGAATGTATCACCCTCCTCTTCTTGGCAGGTGGGGGGGTGGGTGGCCCTGGTGTCAGAGGCTCTCCTCCCGCTGGGAGACTCCGCTCGGGTTCAGGTGAAAGGCCACGGACTGTGTGCTCCCGGCCCCAGGCTGCTCCGAAAGGGGGCTTTTCCCGTCTCCAGGCCTCTCCGCCTGGGGCAGCGCGGACCCTGCTGCGGCCTCGGCCTTGCTCATCTTAAGGGCTTTCTGCCCACCTGCTCTTTCACCTCCCAGCCTTGGTTCGCACAGTCCCCTCAGCGCCTCTGCCCATTCCTGGACCCTCGTCCCCGCCCCGTGTCGTGGCCCCGCTGGGACGTCGCCTTTGCTGGGAGCGCCCCTCAGGTGCACCTGCAGGACCACCTGCGCCCCCGGCCCTTGAGGCAGTGCCCCCTGCCCCTGCCCAGTGGAGCCGCCCACAGCTGTGAGCTCTGCCCGCCTCCCGCCTCCCTCACCTCTTGCCATCCCCATCCCTTCCTGGAGGCTGGGAAAAGCTCCAGGGGCTGCCGGAGACCATGCCCTCACCTGCCCATGCAACTAGCTTTGATGGAGCCTGCATGCCAGCCCCCGGGGTCCCACACCCGCTGCCATCTCTGTCAGCACAGGCATCACCTGATCAAGGGCTAACTTGTCTTGAGGGCTCACCATGGGCCAGGCCCCATGTGGCAAGCACTTTGCAGACACTGCCTCCCCTAATCCTGGAAATGGCACTTTACCGGTGGGCAAACCGAAGCTTAGGGAACATGCTGTGTGCGCGGGATGGAGCTGGCGTGAGAGCAGCAGTCTGAGCCCAGTGTTGCCTGGTGCCTGGGCCCCCTGCCTGTTGCAGCCACAAGCAGGACCAAGGTTCTGTTCCCAAGTGGCATTTGTGGGAGTTTTGTGAGCCCAGGTGTGGGGTGGGCAGTGTAACCATCTCCAGCTCCCTCCAGACCTCTGTGCCTTCAGCCAACGGCCTGCTCACTGCCCCCTTCAGGGTCCCTCAGGACCCTAAACTCAGCCTTTTGCCAAAACTCAACATCTCCCTCTTCTTGGTTGAGGGGCTCCGTCCCTACGCCCGTCACCAAGCCCCTCAACTCAGCCTCTGCTAATTCATCTCAGTGTTCGTTCAACAGCTACCCACCGGGCCAGATGCGAATCCCAGAGGGTGCTGCACGCTCCCTCCCTGCCGCCTGCCCCGATGCACGTGCGTGTGCTCACCCTTGGGAGACTGGAGGGTAAAGAGACTTTCATATTCTTTTTTTCCCATACGAAGTGCACAGATCTGGTTGTATTTTACACTTAAGGCACATCTCAACTTGGACCGGCCACGTTTCAAAGACTCAGTAGCTGCCGTGGCGAGTGGCTGCTGAGCATCCTAACTGCGGACAGCCTCCTCCCCACACGCTTCCTTTATTTTCATCAGTAAAAATGTTAAATATGATGTACCGCATATAATATAATACACGCGTATCCACCGTCTAGATTCAGTTTACATGGCATCAAAAATAAAACAGAAAACTCTTAACAGTCTAAAATGTCCTTCCCCGTACTTGGTCCCCATTTCTCTTCTAATTTTAAATATGTAAAGTGGTACATGGGCAGCCAGGGTGTCCCCCTCGTCCTCTGGGTCACCACTCACCTCTCGTTGGTTGTGGGTCATGCCTGGGGTGTTTTCATGCTTCCACAACAAAAGTGTGTGTCTGTGCACATTATATAGTGTTGCTTTGAAATTTTTTTTTAATAATTGAACTATAGTTGATTTACAATGTTGTGTTAATTTCTGCTGTACAGCAAAGTGATTCAGTTATACATATATATACATTCTTTTTGATATTCTTTTCCATTATGGTTTATCACAGGATATTGAATATAGTTCCCTGTGCTATACAGTGGGACATTGTTGTTTACCCATCCTGTATATACTAGTTTGCATCTGCTAATCCCAAACTCCCACTCCATCCCTCCCCCTTGGCAACCACAAGTCCGTTCTCTACGTCTGTGAGTATGTTTCTGTTTTGTAAATAAGTTCATTTGTGTCATATTTTAGATTCCACATATAAGTGATATCATATGGTATTTGTCTTTCTCTTTCTGACTTACTTCACTTAGTATGAGAATCTCTAGGTCCAACCGTGTTGCTGCAAATGGCATTATTTCATTCTATTTTATGGCTGAGTAGTATTCCATTGTATATATGTACCACATCTTCTTTATCCGTTCCTCTGTCGATGGACGTTTAGGTTGCTTCCATGTCTTGGCTACTGTAGATAGTGCTGCAGTGAACATTGGGGTGCACGTTTTTAAACTTTACATAATGGTGTCATACTGAGAAGAGTTCCTGGACCCAATTCCAATGACTGTGTGTGGAGGCTTCTTCACACCAAGCAGTTCTTGATGCCAGCATGGAATCTGAGAATTCCACTCAATTCTGACACTATCAACCCAGAGATAGAATCTGATTTTGCCCTCCACTTCAGACACCAAACACAAGTCCACGTTGTATCTCTGACAGCTTGACTATAAATCAGAGGTTCCCATGAGTCCCTCCTCTGGGTCGTTCCATTAATTTGCTAGAATGGCTCAGAGAACTCAGGAAAACCTTATGTTTATTCAGTAGTTTAGCGATTTATTATTAAAGGATATTAAAGGATATGAATCAACAACCAGATGAAGAGACACACAGGGCCAGGTCCTGAACAAAGGTGCTTCTGTCTTCGTGGAGCTGGGGGCCCAGCACGGTGGCACCAGGAACCTTCCTGGTTCCCTGACATGGAAACTCTCCAAAAAGGGTCAAAAAGAACTCCTTTTTTTTTGGTTTTTATGGAGGCTTCATTAAACATAGTCATGATTGACCAAGTCATTGGCCAATAGTGATTGACTCAACCTCAGCCCCTCCCCTCCCCTCCCCAGAAATCAGGGGGTGGGACTGAAAGTTCCAGCCCCCTAATCACCTGGCTGGTTCTCCTGGCAACCAGCCCCCACCCTGGGCTGGGATACAAAAGTCACCTCATTAACGTAAACCCAATTGTGATAGACAGGGCTTGTTACGGATAACAGGACAGCTACTTCACCTTCATGGCCGTGAAACACTTTCAGAAACTGAAGACAAGAGGCCAAATGTTATAACAAAGGATACTCCCGTTGATCTCATCGACATGAAAATTCCAAGGGTTTTGGGAACTGGGAGCCAGGAACTGTGGGTGAAGAGCAAATACATCTGAGAAACACATTTCCGTCACGTGCATATTTTGTAAATGATAATATCACAGGACACATAGTGTGTTAACCTCAACATCATGTCTTTGAGATTTGTTTGTGGTCTCACTGGAACTTGTTCCCGTATTCTAACTGCTGTGCTGCGTCGGATCGTGCAGCCAACCCTCAGCTCATTTGCCATTTCCCCACCGAGTCGCTCCTAGGGGATTTCCTTTCTCCCCTTACAATCCGTGCTGCACAAAACCCCTCACCTGTCTCATTCCCAGGCAAGGCTTCTCTAAGCTTCACACTCAGGTGTGTTCCTGGGGCCTGTGCCTTTCTGCTCTCCCAGGAGCTGCACCATGGGGGCTCTGGGCAGGCGTGTGTAGGGCCTGCCCCCCCTGCAGCTCAGGGCCGTCTCCTGAACCTCCCTCAGAGACCCTCGTGTTTCCTCTTGTTAGTTGCTGTGAAATGGTATCTCACAGTTTTTACCTGCATTTCCACAGTTACTAGTGAGGTATTGACTGCTCTGTAACTCCTACGTTCTTATTCTCTAGCATGAAAAAAAAATTGCTTGTCTTTTTACTGATTGATTTCTAGACACATACCCTGGGTACTGCTCCTTATCCCAGAGCTGAGTTGCCTTTTCGTTTGTTTGGGGTGTCATTTGTCAAAAAGTAAATCACATTTATTAATCCTTTCCTATATGGCTTGTGATAAATAAAGAAAATGCAGATTAAGTCATCAGCCACTGCAGTGCTGACCGACATGCACCCTGAGAGGAATTTAGGAAGAAAACAGGATGGGCGATCTGCGCTTTGGACAAGCAGGCTCCTTAGATCATTAGATGCATATCTCAGGAAGAATTTTAATGAAGCCAGGCTCTTGCATCTTCCCCTACATAGAAAAGCACTAAAACCTTTAACCTGAGATGTCTGTTCTTTATGAACAGCAGTAGTCTTTTACCAAGATGTAAGCTTGACTGCACATATTCCCAGGCCAGAGATTATATATAAGCTAGGCTTCTCGCCTGACCTCTTCAGAGCAGTTTCTCAGAGCTACCGAGTGGCTGTCTCCCAGGCCATTGTCCTCAGTAAGGTCCCTGAATAAAACTTAAGCTCACAACACATATGTTGTGCAGTTTTCTGTAAGTCGACGCTTGTCTTCCTGTTTCTCGCTTAAGAAATTCTCCCTATCCTGGTGGTTTTTTGTTTTGTTTTGTTTTGTTTTTGGCCCCGCAGACTCTTCGTTGCAGGGCTCGGGCTTCTCTCTAGCTGTAGCGTGGGCGTAGTTGCGGTGCGCTGTCTCAGTTGCCCCGCAGCATGTGGGATCTCAGCTCCCTGACCAGGGATCAACCCGTGTCCCCTGCATTGGAAGGCGGATTCTTAACCACTGGACCACCAGGGAACTCCCTATCCTGATGTTTTAAAGGTATTTTTCCTTTTCTTGTAAAAGTTTTACAGTTTTGCTTTTATATTTAAGTTGTTGGGGCCCAGGGTAGGCTGCCCCAAAATGTGCCTCAATGGCATATGGATTATTTTGAATTAAAGTTACTTAAGAAATGGCCAGTGCAAAAGGGACACTCTGGACCTCCTCTCTGTGCCCTGAAAGCAGGAAATAAGTCTCCCATGGGAAGGTGCCCTCCCTGTATCTGGACGCAGAAGGACACCCTTATCTCCAGGGACAGGGAATTAGGACTGAGAAGCCTGTCTAAACAAACCTTGTTAGTTTTAAAATTTATTCCCCAAGCCCAGACTCTGCTTAGATTTTTTCACTAATTGAGCACTAAAGCCTAAGTTTCTTTGTCCTCTCTCAATTCCTCACAAATTTATAGTTTCTTTGTCTAAAAAGTATAAAAGCTGCCTGCTTTGGCCACTTCTTAGGTACTATTTCTGTGAGACCTCTGTGCACATGTATTAAATTTTGTTTCTTTTTCTCCTGTTAATCTGTCTTGAGTCACTTTTATTACTAGTCCAGCCACAAGAACTCACGAGGGATAGAGAGAGAAATTTCCTCCTTTCCAATAAGGCCTTTAATCCATCTGGGAAGTTATCTTTGTTTATAATGTAAGGTAGAGATCTCACTTTATCCTTTATTATTAGATATAAATGTATGTGTTAACCAACATTTTAGAATCTGAGATGAGACCTGATTAAAATAAAAAGGTGTTTATTTGGGGTTTGTTAGGACTGTGGCCCAGGAGGCACAGATCCAAGATCACTTGAATTGTGTTCTGTGGGACTACAAAACGGGGGATGCGTATGAAGGCAAAATCAGCAAGGTTACAGTTAGTTAAATGAGTTTTTTATCAAGAATTATAACTGGAGCTGGCAAGAAGTAAGGATGCTAGTTAAGCAAGGATTGGTTGGAGTCCAAAATGTTTGCATAGTTAGAAGGGGAAACCTTGAGATCATAAGGTTACAGCTGGCAGTGGCTGGCAGATACTGTCTTGAGAACGGCTGGTGGTGTCCTTGAGTTTAATATGGTTCAGAAAATTCAGGTTCTCAGTGGTGCAGGTAGTGTCTGAGACCAGGTCCTCAGTGGTTGCCTGACTCCATTTTTGTATGCCTTGAGACAGGAGATAGATGGGCCCTTGGCTGAGCGGCTGGAGTTTGTCCCCTGTGGACAGATACTGCCAGATGAAGAGGAGGGGGAGCTGAGCGCTGCCCAGAGAAGAGACCACATAGTTCTCATTCTCGAGGTCAAAGAGGCCTTCCCGACGATACATGCACAGAAAGACTCCTTGGAGGTCAAAAAGGGAGTGATGTCAACCTACCCATAGGCCTCTTCACTAGAATCCATCTTGGCTAAGAGATGCACGCACATACATGGGAGGATCCTGAGATAAAGCAAATACGGACTCAAAATGAGACAAAGCAAGATGATTGGCCAAAGGAAACCTGGAAGAAATGCCCCATAAAAGTGATTCAAACTACCACGAAGGCCACTCTCTCTCTGAGCCTACCCCTGTGTGCCTATTCACATGTACTCTTTTTCCTCCTAATAAACACTTCACTTATTTCACTACTTTCTGTTTCTTTGTGGAAATTCATTTTCTGCAAAGCCATACGGGCCAGGGCCTTGTTACTGGCCACTGGTCTAGTGGCTAGGATTCAGCGTTCTCACTGCCGCAGCCTGACTTCAGTCTCTGGCCAGGAATTGAAATCCTGCTTCAAGCCGCTGCAGGCCAAGGCCACCCAAGATCATGCCTGAGCTATTGTTGCCGAAAACTTGGCCTCTGTGCACTGGTGCCGAATCAAATCTCAGAGACAGAGTTTTGGGTGAAGTAGAAAAGAAGAGCTTTATTGCTTTGCCAGGCAAAGGGTGCCACAGTGAGCTCATGCCCCTCACAAATTGTGTGTCCCCACCCGGGAGGGTTTGGTGAGGAGTTTTATAGCAGTGGTTCAAAGGCAGGTTGCTGGTAAGGATCAGGGTGTGTACAGGGCCTGCACTCCTTTAATCTGGCCTCAGGTGGTCTCCTGATGAGCTTCTCTGGGTCCTTTAATCTGGCCTCAGGTGGTCTTCTCTGGAATGAAGAATGCTGACATCTTCCATTTGTTGGGGGTTTTAGTTCTGTAAGAAGCTCAAAGATATTGGTTTTATAAAAAAATTATTATTTATTTTATTTTTGGCTGTGTTGGGTCTGTTGCTGCACACGGGCTTTCTCAGGTTGCAGCAAGCAGGGGCTACTCTTTGTTGCGGTGCACAGGCTTCTAATTGCGGTGGCTTCTTGTGTTGCAGAGCATGTGCTCTAGGCGCTTGGGCTTTAGTAGTTGTGGCACGCGGGCTCAGTAGTTGTGGCGCACAGGCTTGCTGCTCTGCGGCATGTGGGATCTTCCCGGACCAGGGCTTGAACTCATGTCCCCTGCATTGGCAGGCGGATTCTTAACCACTGTGCCACCAGGGAAGCCCAAAGATATTGTTCTGTGTATCCCTTGAGGCCGAACCAGGACGCTCCCCCAAGGCGGCGCTATTGTTTCTTGGCCACTCCTCCCTTGTCTCTGCATCCCTTCCTTTCCCTGATTAGCAACTGTTTGGACCTGCCATTTAGGACTCAGGGAAGGCCATGGAGGCTGGAGTCTGTTCCCTATAAACAAGAAACAGGGGACACAGAAAGGCTTCTGTGTCCAGGAGCCCCACAGGGTCCTCTTCAGTTTCACTATGATTACTCTATTATAATTTTAATTTGTCATCAGATGTGTGTGTGTATCTATCTGTCATCTATCCAGGTATCTCCTTTATCATTTTATCTTTATTGTAGGGATAGCTAATTTTTCTCACACATTTTCTTTTTTATTTCAGTGCCTTTATTAAATCTATTATTTTTAAGCTGTTTGTAACATCATCTCTCACGTAGGGGAACAAAATTTGCCACCCCAAAATGTGTCTCACAGCCTATTATTTTAAGCTGGTTATTTTCTAAGAAACAGCAGGACTTGGGGAAAACTCTGAAAACCAAGCAGGAATTTCCTTCCCTTTTGTAAGAAACATTTACATTTGTAAGGGAAATCTCCATTTGTGAGGGTGTCTTCACCTCTATACCAGGAAGAGGAGGGTGACCAAATCTCTAGAAACTCTTAACAGTGGAGAAGGCACTGACTTAAATCTGAATCACAATCTTACCCTTGTTTACTGTGCTTTTCCTGTAACCACCCGTAATTGATTCATCCCACTCTGAACATTCTCTCTCTTTTTTTTTTAAAGGGAATAATTTTTTTTGTTTGCTTGTAGTTTTATTTATTTATTTATTTATTTATGGCTGTGTTGGGTCTTCGTTTCTGTGCGAGGGCTTTCTCTAGTTGCAGCGAGCGGGGGCCACTCTTCATCGCGGTGCGCGGGCCTCTCACTATCGCGGTCTCTCTTGTTGCGGAGCACAGGCTCCAGACACGCAGGCTCAGTAATTGTGGCTCACGGGCCTAGTTGCTCCGCGACATGTGGGATCTTCCCAGACCAGGGCTCGAACCCGTGTCCCCTGCATTGGCAGGCGGATTCTCAACCACTGCGCCACCAGGGAAGCCCTGAACATTCTCTTTTGTCTTTAGCTGAGGATGGTATTAAAGGTGAGGGCTTTGGCCATTTTGTTCAGTTTTCCTGGGTCTCTCCCATGTATACGTGTTAGTAAACTTTTGTGAAATAAAATTCATAGTTTATGGCAAGACAAGAAAAATTTAAACATAAAAAATTTTCTCTGCCCTTTGGCCTCCTGTCTCCCCTCACCGTATATCTGCATTATGCATCAAGCAAACCTCCCCATTGGCAGGAACACCTGCTCAACCATAAAGAGCAACATTCTCCCAGTGTCAACAAGATAACTCCTTAAAGATAACATTCCGTCTTGATCTTCTAAGGGGTCACATGACCCACCACAATGACGCTTAGATCTGGATTATGTAAACTGTCAATAATACATCTTTTGATGTATAGCCCTCTGTCTCAAAAAACGTATATAACTATGCCTTGACTTCTAACAGGCAGAACAGTTCTCAGAGTTTTCTGAGATGCTCTTCATGGGCTATAATCCTCAAATTTGGAGCAAATAAAATTTTCCATTTCTTCCTTAGATTGACTAATTAACTTTTCATTGACAGTTTGATTTTCTCCTGTTAATTTGTCTCATGTCAATTTAATTGTTAGACCAGTGGGAAGAACCTAGAAGGGGCAGGAAAATTTCCCCCTCCCCAACACTCACATGTATTGATATTCTATATTTACACAAATTTTCTTCCATGTTATTCATTTTTTTCTATTGAACTGCATGTCCAATGTCTTTCTTCAGAATGTTGCTCTTGGCACTTTCCATGTGCATTTCAGATAAGACTGTCATGTACCCTGCATTACCTTGCCAGGGCACAGGCTAGAATTGCATGGGGTTTACACATTACTCTGAGTAGAATGCCATCCTGTAATTTTGAGTCCTTCCATCTTTGAATAGGTCTATCTCTCCACTTATTTGGGTCTTCTTTTATGTTTTTCAATAAAGCTTAATACTTTTCTTTGTAACTGTCTTGCATGACTTCTGTTAGATTTTCCCTGAGATGCATTTTAGTTTTTGTGGCTATTGTAAATGTTGCCTTTTTAAAAACTTCATTTTCTATTTGGTTATTGCTGGTGTAAAGACTGTTACTGACCTGGTGTACTAATTTTGTAACCAAGAACATTGCAAAAATTTCGTTTTAGTTCTAATTATTTGTCCATTTCCAATATCATCTGTGACTAATAATGTTGTCTTCCATCTGGTTTTACAAGGGCAGGTCATCAACCACTGCAGTCGTTAACCTCCTGTTACCCAACACAAGTCCGTGTGCCTGACGCACAGTGAGGCCAAACAAACCAAAACGTCGGAGTTTGGAGCAGAGAGAGGTTCATTGCAGGGCCCTGCGAGGAGACGGGTGGCTCACGCTCCCTGATGGGAGTATTTCTCAGCCAAAAATGCACATATACTGACTGCTCCCCTACCTCTTCGGAGCAGTTCCTCAGAGCTACCTGAGAGGCTGTCTCCTAGGCTATTGTGATCAGTAATGTCCCTGAATAAAACTGAAACTCACAGCTCTCACATTGTGCATTTAAAAATTTCAGTTGACATAAATGATGTCCTTGGTTTCCAAACCCTCTGCAAGTAATCCAAGTGTTCTTGCTAAGACCTCTGCTGGGGCCCAAGGTAGGTAGAAAAATGTACCTCAATGGCACATTAGTTAGTTTGAGTTAAACTTACTTAGGAAATGGCCAACACAAGAGAGACACTCTGACCTTCCTCTCTGTGCCCTGAAAGCAGGAAATGTCTCTCATGTGAAGGTGCCGTCCCTGCATCTGGATGTAGAAGGACACCCTTATCTCCAGAGACAGGGAATTCAGGGCGAGAAACCTGTCTAAACAAACTTTTACTTCTTTACTACTCAAACCCAAATTTTGCTTACATTCCTTTTTTTAAATCTATTTATTTAGTTGTGTTGGGTCTTAGTTGTGGCACACGAACTCTTAGTTGTGGCATGTGGGATCTAGTTCCCTGACCAGGGATCAAATCCGGGCCCCCTGCATTGGGAGCACGGAGTCTTAACCACTGCGCCACCAGGGAAGTCCCTTAAATTCCTTACTAGTCAAGCACCCAAACCTAAATTTCTTTGTCCTGTCACTTACCTTCAAATTTATTGTTTCTTTGTCTAAAAAGTATAAAAGCTGCCTGCTTTGGCAACTTCTTAAGTCCTTTCTAAGAGACCTCTGTGATCATGAATTAAGTTTGTGTCTTTGTCTCCTGTTAATCTGCCCTGTGTCAATGTTATTAGTCCAGCCACAAGAACTCAAGGCGGGTACAAGGGGAAATTTTTCCCTCCCCGACATCTCCAACACAAAATTGAGTAGAGGTGGAATGACAGGCCTCCTCTTCTTTTTTCTGAGTTAAGTCATTAAGTATGAGGTTTGCCTGGAATTTTGGTAGATACTTTTTAACATTAAGGAAGTTTCTTCTATTTTTAGTTTGCTAAGAGTTTTTTTTGCGGGGATGGATTTGTTTTTTTGTGTGTGTGTGTTTTTTTTCCAATATAAATAAGCATTGAATTCTATCTATGTATTTTTCCATCGATTATCATGATCATTCGTTTTGTCAACCAAAGAGGAAAAAAAGCCACAGAAGCTTGCAATTAAGAAAAGAGTTTATCTGGGGTCTTAAGAATTATAATTCAGGAGGCACAGATTCAGGTAAAACCAAAAGCGTGTTCTAGGGAATAGAAAGAGTCAGAAGCTTATAAACCAAAAGCCATGAGGCTGTGCTCTGACACAAGAAAGGAAATATTTGTCCTTAAGCGATGGCTGTCATGAGTTGTTTTAGGGTGAGGGTCAGATTAGTATCTTGAGTTTCTGGCAGATGCCTTCATTGGGACATTAACTGGTCAAAAGGTCAGATTCCATTCAGGTTGGGACCATATAAGCTCCCGCAGTGGCCCCCAGCTCCATTTCAGAGCTCTCTTAGCAATACTGACTCCATTTTGATTTTCCTTCCACAGTTTTTTCCTGGATTAATCTGTTACTGTGGTAAATTATACTAAGCCAGTGTTCAATTTTAAGTCAAGCTAATACTACATCTAATTTGAAAGTCAATTGTACTATTGTTTTATCCGTCTATTCATATTTCCACCCCTGTAAGCAACCATTTTCTTTGATAATATGCCTCCATATGTATGGAAAAAATGATTACTATGCTGGTTATTTCCATTTTAGATGATTACTGATTTCTTTTTTAAAAAATTTTTATTGGAGTATAGTTGATTTACAATGTTGTGTTAGTTTCAGGTGTACAACAAAGTGAATCAGTTATACATATAAATATATTCACTCTTTTTTTAAGATTCTTTCCCTATATAGGTTATTACAGAGTATTGAGTAGAATTCCCTGTGCTATACAGTAGGTTCTTATTAGTTATCTATTTTATACATAGTAGTGTGTATATGTCAATCCCAATCTCCCAATTTATCCCTTCCCCCTCTGATTTCTTACTATTGAACATTGGGACTAGTTTTTTTTATACCCCCCACCTGACACACAACCTTCTCTCCCCAGTAGAGTTTTGGGATTTTTAGGGGTCAAATCGGTATTCTCCTTTATTAAGATCATAAACATTGTCCATAGGTGAGATAAATGGGGTTCTGTGACTACATTCTCTTTCTTGTTTTTGTTGAAATTAACAGCTGACTGATGTTTTCCATGAACCTGTGGCCACGTCACCCCCAACTTTTAATTTTTTTAAAAAATAAATTTATTTATTTTATTTATTTTTATTTTTGGCTGTGTTGGGTCTTTGTTGCTGTATGCGGGCTTTCTCTGGTTGCGGCGAATGGGGGCTACTCTTCGTTGTGGTGTGCGGGCTTCTCATTGCAGTGGCTTCTCTTGTTGCAGAGCACAGGCTCTAGGCGCCCGGGCTTCAGTAGTTGTGGCACGTGGGCTCAGTAGTTGTGGCTCGCGGGCTCTAGAGTGCAGTCTCAGTAGTTGCGGTGCACGGGCTTAGTTGTTCCGTGGCATGTGGGATCTTCCCAAACCAGGGCTCGAACCCGTGTCCCCTGCATTGGCAGGTGGATTCTTAACCACTGCACCACCAGGGAAGCCCCATCCCCAACTTTTGACAGAAGTTAAAACATTCTCTCCATGTGTTCAAATGTTCCAAGTAATCCAGGATTTCTTTTCGTACAGACCTCCTTCTTGAGCTCTCATCCCTCCTGACATGGGCTCTGGGGGGTCTCTGCACAGTTAATATCCAGGGACCTCCCTCTGCTCTGCTCAGGTCCCTGCATGCAGCTCTACACTGTGTCCCAAGATCTTGGTGTGTGGCAAGTGGGGCTGAAATCCCACTGAGCACACTAGCCAGTCACAGATGTTTATAGCAACTTTATTCATAGTTGTCAAAACTTGGAAGAACCCAAGAAGTCCTTCAGTAGGTGAATGGATAAACTGTGGTCCATCCAAACAGTGAAATATTATTCAGCACTAAAAGGAAATGAGCTATCAAGCCACAAAGAGACATGGAGGAAACTTAAATGCACGTGACTGAGTGAAAAAGGCCAACCTGGGAATGTTACGAACTGTATGATTCCAGCCATGGAGACAATAAAAAGAGCAGGGGCTCCAGGGAGGGTGTGGAGCACGAGGGATTTTTAGGGCAGTGAAATTATTTTATATGATGATATACCAGTAGATATATGTCATTATACATTTCTCAGAACCAGTAGATATATAAGACAAAGAGTGAACACTAATGTCAACTATGGACTTTAGCTAATAATAATGTATCATTATTGGCTCATCAATTGTAACAAGTGTACCACACTAATGCACAATGTTAATAATAGAGCAAACTGTGTGTGTGCAGAGAGGAGATTGTAACATGAGAACTCTCTGTACTTTCCACTGAATTTTTCCATACAGCAAAAACTATTCTAAAAGATAGTCTGTTAATTTAATATAAAGACAATGGTGGGGCTTCCCCAGTGGCACAGTGGTTGAGAGTCCGCCTGCCAATGCAGGGGACACGGGTTCGATCCCTGGTCCGGGAGGATCCCACGTGCCACGGAGCAACTGGGCTTGTGTGCCACGGCTGCTGAGCCTGTGCTCTGGAGCCCGTGAGCCACAACTGCTGAGCCCGCGTGCCGCAACTGCTGAGGGCCGCGCGCCTGGAGCCTGTGCTCTGCAATGAGAGAGGCCACTGCAATGAGGAAGCCCGCACACCGCAGCGGGGAGTGGCCCCCACTCGCCGCAACTGGAGGGAGCCCGCGTGCAGCAACGAAGACCCAACGCAGCCAAAAATAAATAAAAAAAAAAAAAAAAAAAAAAGACACCGGTGAAGATAAAATGGAACACTAAAAAGTATTAAATTAACCCAAAGAAGACAAGAAAGGAGACACAGAAGAATGACAACAATAACCAAAAATGAAACAAAGAGAAAAATGGCAGCTCTAAATCCAATTCTATCAATAATTACATTAAATGTAAATGGACTAAAAATTTCAATTACAAGGCAGAGATTGTCAGACTGGATAAAAAAGCAGGTTGCAAATTTTGAGCTTACAAGAGCCACTTTAAACAGAGTCACAGTAGGCTGAAATTAAAAGGATGGAAAAAGATATATGCAAACAGTAATCATAAGAAAGTTGGAGTGGCAGTATTAATATCAGACAAAATAGAGTTTAAGACAAGGAGTATTACTGGAGATAAATAGGGATATTTCATGATGATACAAAGTAGATATATAAGGAAAATATAACAAACAGTATATATGTGTCTAACAACAGTTTTAAAATATATGAAGAAAATCTAACAGATCTAAGAAACACATAAATCCACAATCATAGGTGTGTTTTTCTTCATTGTTTGAAGTATTTACAATTAAAAAATGACAAAAAATATTATTTTTCCTTAAAAAGGTGGGGTGGGGCAGGCCCTAGGAAGGTGAGGAGGAGGGGGAAGAGGGCAGCAAAAGGAGAAATAAGCAGGTTCAAGGTCAAGAAAACAGTGCAGGAGAGCACAGCTCCATAAGCAGTACCACACACGACTGGGCACTGCCTTGTGTGCAGAAGGAGCCGGTGTGGGCTGCAGACTAGGGCATCTGCTGAAGTGACGGCAGGGCGGCACAGGCCAGAACCAGGAGCTTGGGTCTTATTCTACATGAATGAGACGAGCCCTAGAAGGGTTTTGACCAGGGCCCTGTTGCCTGGTTTTTACTTTCAAAGATGACCGTGGCCTGCTCTATTCAGAACCCAGGCGAGAGACGCCTGTGACTGAGGCCAGGTGACAGGGTGCATTGATGGGTGGCATATGCCACTGAGGGGGGTGTGATGGGCACCTGGGGTGGGGGAATGCTGCCGTTTCCAACACAGGGCCAGGAGGCAAGGTCTGGAGCCTTCTCTTCTCACATCAGGTCTGGTGTGACCCTGAGCTTTCCCACACACTGCCTGCATCCCCAGATTGCTCCTCCTCCTCTGCGTTCCTGCTGTGTGGCTGCTCTGCCCTCCGCTGGCCACTAAGCCCAGAGGGCCACTGACCCTGGACCAGCTCTCTTGCACTTAACTCTTCATCCCATGTCCTTCACCACAGCAGAGTCTCATAGTGTCTGTTCAGACTGCCCACACATTCACTAGCTTTGTGGCCCCAAACAGAATTTTCCGCCTCTACACCTGTTTTTCATCTGTGGTTAGTTCTGATAATAATCGTCCAGGATGGTGGGAAGGTCATATGCAAAGGGCCTTGCAGACAGGGCATGGCCTGCTTTCCTCAGCGGCTCCCCCTGGGGCACATGCCCCTCCAGCGCTCTGGGCAGTCCCCCTTGGTCCTGGCTTTGTGGCACTCTTGCAGCAGCAGCTGGCCAGCCCGCTATGTCCCCTCCCTGCTTGCACATCTCCCTCAGCTCCTTCCTGCCGCGGGGCTGTGCTGACCTAGGTGTAGCTCATCGACGCTTTGTTCAGGGCTCTGCTCAAAGTTGCTTCTTCAGAATAGCTGATTCTGAACATCCTCTCTAAAAACAGCATTTTGGCCACTCTTTACACACTTCCCTTCTTTATTATCATCTTCTTCTCAGCAGGGAACAATGGATCTGAGTTATATCTGCCTTCCAATAGAATGTCAGCTCCATGAGGGCAGGGTTTTGCCCGTTTTGTTCACTAAGGTTCCCCAGAGCCCAGGATGTGCTGGCACCCAGGAAGCAAATACTTGTTCAGGAGCTGAAATCAGGCTCTAATTCCTAGTACCTCAGTGAGAACGATCAGAGGTTCATTCTTTCGAATAAACTCTACAGGCTGCCTGTGATGGGCACCAAGCACATTAAGAGCAACAGTGGGTCAAACCGCTATGCCCGTGGTCACGGTGCTCCTCACCGCCGTAGCTCAGCAGAGGGGCACCAGGTCCCTTAGGACATGCTGGCAGAAGCGGACCGATCCCTCAAGAGCTGGGAATGTACCTGATACACAGGATGCGCCTGGACCATGAGGTTGTCTCCAGGAAAAGCCCCATCACTGAATGCCATTATTTGTACTTGAAAGAATGACAAACTGGTTGCCAGGGTTTGGGTATGTGGCAGCCATTTCCTTGAAAACGAACCAAGTGAGACTGCCAGTTCAAGGAAAAAAACACTCAGTATTTGCTGTCAACCATAAAATTTGAGTTTTCACATGTAAGTAAAGTTTTGGAAAACTTACATTTGCCACTGTGAGCTTCCAATACTTAAAGACTTTTCTGATGAGACTGTTGGTGACGTGACAAGTGAATTTTGGTGAATGATGGACCGACTGGGTCAACATCCGGAAGATCTATACAGCTTAAAGCATCGCTTTTTCCCAAATGATAATACAGATGTTACAGAACCACACCCATGTAGAAGATCCATTCAGGGAGCAGGACAGATCAATGGACTTTAATGAAGCAGAGCATGAAAGTTCATTGATATGGTTTCAGATTCCACAATGCAACTGATCTGTTCTTTTGTAAAATAACTTTTACTTTGAAAAGTTTAAATGTCACAAGTTATAAAAATATTACCGAGAGTCCCACGTACAATCCACCCAGCTTTCCCCAACAAGAGTACCTAACATGGCCACAGTCCTTGTCAAACCTGGCAGCGGACATGGGTGCCAGTCTGTTCACTCAGGTGAGACCTGAGTAGGTCTTCACCTGTTTTACACACGCTCATTTCTTCTTTCTCCAACTAACCTTTAAGAAACTGTCACAGGTCCAGTTTTAGTGCAGTATCAAGAAAGAACATCCATGATGATCAGAAAAGGATATTAAAGTACTTTTCCCTTTTCCAATGACTCATCTGTGCGACTGCTGCAACCACACACACAGACCACAACAGACAGACGCAGAATCCAACCGCCTTCAATTAAGTCAGACATTAGATTTACAAAAATGTAAAGCAATGCCACTCTCCTCGCTAAATATTTTTGTTTTGGAAAATATAGTTATTTTTCTTTAAAATGTTATATTAACACACAATGGGTTTATAACCTTATTTTCAAATGAATACATATTTTTGAATGTCCTAGTTTTAATTTTAAATGCCATAAATGCTGACAGACGTAGCCCACATAAACCCAAGCTGCTGGGGACCCCGGTAGTTCCTGAGTTCTGCGAGGGGACCCCGGCAGCAGATGAGCCTCGTCCCACAGAGGCCCCAGGCCCTCCGAGGCTCCCGTGCACTGTGACAAACCTGGAAACTTTTTATTCTTCAGTTTAAACAGATATATTTGGGTAACTTATCCAGAGGAAATTAAAAGTTCAGAAGTTTCTGGAGTGATTGTCAATAGGGGAATACAATTCATATCCAAACTAAGTATTTTAAAATGACCTTTTTAAACCACTTACTATTTAACCTAAATTCAAGTACAGTAGTCAAAGAAACTGAAACTGTTCATCAACCTTATAGAATTCACACCTTGTTTTTTTAAGAATGATCTTGCATTTAAACAGATTTCTTTCATTATGCAAATCCATGAAGTAAACAGTAAAGTTTAAAAATATATTCTTTTTCCAGTGTCTTAATAGCTTAGTCTATGAGACTTTGTGTTGCTTTGGTCCATGGCTGTGAAGAATACACAGACAGCAGCTGTGATGAGTAGATGCATTCCCTCATAGAGAAGTTTTGGAGAAAACACACTCCATATAAATAAATGATAACGCAGGGATGTCACCAAAACGATATACGCAGAAACTGGAATAGAACAAATCAGTGCGTAGCAGAAGCAAGCATGACTCAGTGCCGAACCGCTGTTAATAAAAAGGGAAACATGCATTAGTACATGCCACTTCTGGATCATGTGAGGCATGAACACACACAAATAATCGATATTTGTACTTTGACTACAGTAACTCCTGTTCCTGGGACTTAGTCTGGTGGGCACTGTGGCACCTGAGGAGAGGACAGCTGCAGATGGGCACCTCCAGTCACTTAGGGCCACCACAATCTGCAAAATAGTTTTGAAAAATGCACCCCCAAATTCTACAGTTATTTATTTTAAAATTATACATGTTATAACATATAAACAATGAAAAGAAAATCACGCAAGGATGAGATACGTGTGGTGTCCAGTGGGGTGTCTGGTCTGTCTGGTCTGGTCTGGGGACATTGGCTCACTCCTGAAATAAGAACAGTCCCCCTCAAGGCACATGCATGCACTGCCTTTGTTTCCAAGCCATGCCCACACCATTACATAAATCTGGCCTGTTCTTCAAGGCACCGTCCGGGGTTGTGACCATTTCAGGATGACAAATTCCACCACCCGGGCACCTTTCACTCCTTGCCAACCCCACAGATCCTCGGGGGCCAGGCTTTCCCGACTCCAGTCCTGGCGCCTCTCCTCACACCCCGCACCGAGTCTCCAGGTGGCCTGTCCGCGGTCACCCCTCCTGGAGCAGGGGCTCCGTCACGCGCGCAGGTGTCCTTGCCTGGCCCTAACTGGCCCCCCACTGGGGCCTCAGTGCCCATCCTCCCTGCTGGGCTCTCCAGCTGCCCGTCACCCTCAGTAGGCAACACGCTCTGCTTACTTCCCTTGATGCACCACGCAGCCTCGACTCCTACCTGCAGGCCCTCTTCTGGGATGCCGTCCTGACCCCTCACCCCAGCGTTGTGACTGGCTCATTTCGCCGCTGCCCCACCAGACCCCACGCTTCTGGAGCGAGTCCTCACGCCCACACCGTGGGTCCCACTTGGGATCCAGTCCATCCGGCAGGGGATCCCTGGAGAGCTGGGCCCTGAAGCATCACCTCCTCCCTCCCCAGGGCCTTTCCCCCAACACCCAGCAAAGGGCACCCTAGGGAAAGGCCTGGTGGATGACGGGCCTCAGCGCGGGCTCTGCTGCCCCCTCCTGGGGCATCAGGGCGTCTGTGCTCAGCTGGGAGCCTGCTGACCCCACTCCCCTCTTGACCAGACAGTGAGGGAGGGGAGCGCAGGACACTCACTTCCTTGTGTTTCAATTTCACACACTCGGAAGACTCTGACTGGGGTTCCTTCCACAGAGACAGCCAGTGGGGTGACAGTTCCCGTAACCTCAACAAATGACAATTTGCGACCTAGGGGATGAACGAAGGCCCTGCAGCTTGGACCGCTCGGCGAGCTCCAGACCGGAGGCCAGCCCCCAAAGCAGAGGGGCACGGGCCACCCAGGGCCTAAATTTTAAGCCATTAGAAATATATTTTCTTTTTTTTACCACTTTAATCTGGTTATAGTTTTCTTATTTTACTAGAAAAAGTAGAAACAATGAGTGAAACTTGAGTGAAAATGAAGAAGAAAAACCTTTTCTAAAATAAAGGAGAAACATTCCTTAATTAGGGAAAACATCATACAACACTCTCCAACTGATTAAAATGCTTTCAACTCACTTTAAAAAAATGCTTTCATCTGTCTTTTTTTCTCCCCAGTACAAGTGTAATAGATGAGAAGTGCCAGGAAAATCAAGTTGTGATTTTAGCACCAGGAAGCTGCTCTTCACAGAAGCCCAGGCTCTCACCGTCTGGCCCTCACCCGCCTGGGTCCACCTGCCCAGCAGGCCTGGGGTCTGCAGACGCGGCACACGCAGAGAGCCGTGTTCCAGAGCAGGCAGCCCTCTGGGGCAGCGGTGAGCGCACCTCACCGGCTCATGGCCCCTTGGTCCCCGACATGCAAAGACACCCATCGGTCAGTTTGGGCCTCTCGACCCCACCAAGCCCACCCCCAGGGGCATCTAGGAATCCGCTAATGAAAGAACCCACAGCTCAGCGGCGATCTTGCAGCTGACGTGGGTTCACGTCCAGCACAAAAGCCTGGGAGGGCGTCCTGGGCCGCACAGCGACCCCACGTCCCTCCGCTCCCGCCAGCAGGCGCTCGGCTCGCGGGAGACCAGATCGGCAGTGGCTGATCAGAGGGGAGTCTGTCCACAGACATCCCAGAGGCCACATGCAGGCCCCTCCCTTGTCCTCAGCAAGCCTGCAGCTGGGGAGAGAGCCTCTCGCTGGGGAAGCCAAGGGTCAGCCGTGGCAGTTTGGAGGGCAGAGGGCAGGTGGAGCCCACCGGGAGCCGGCGGCCTCAGAGCAGAAGCCCGCCCCCTGCAGTGGGAGCCGCCCTTGCTTTCTTGCTCCCAAATCCGATGCTCGCCTTCAGCCCGTCCATCGACGTGGACGTGAGCTTGGTGCGGAGGTAGACGGTCCCGGAGGCCTGTGTCTCAGGAGCTGGTCTGGGGGTGACACGTGGGACTGAGAAGAACCCGTGAAGGAGGCCGAGGAAGCGGGGCAGCTTCAGTGTGGGGTCAGACGTCACCACAGTGAGGCCCGTGCTGTTAACTCGGGCGGAGAAGTGGGGGCCCCGAGGGGGGCGGGGACAGGAAGCTCGCCCTCCCCTCAGCTGCAAAGTGTCCTCCTGGGGCCTCCCTGACCCGCGTGACCCCCCGCGGTGCGGAGGGGAGCGTGTCAGGAGTTCAGAGGCGCTAAGGGAGCCTCACACCCCGCGAAACCTCACATGGGCCTACAACCCATGGCGGCGACACCATCGCCCGTTTTACAGACCGGGGAGCCAGGGCCCGTGTGGGAAGCATGGAATCAGGCAGCCACACCCCACTCGGGCTGCACTCTGCCAGGTGGGCCTGGCCACCGAGGTTATTGTGTGGATAGAAGCTGGAGGCCCCTTCCTCATGAAGCCCCCTCTCTGAGGGGAGCGGTGTATAAACAAGGAAGGAAGCACTGCATGTGAGGGGGTGGGAATGCTGTGGAGTAAACAGGCAGGGGAGGGGTGGACGGATGGACGTGCTGGGCAGGACAGAGCAGTGAGCTGCCCCGTCAGTCTGGTGGGAAAGGAGCCTTTGGGGCTGGTGACCGTTGGACTCTACGGGGGCAGGACAGGGCAACACAGAGTCGCACCCCCACGGACAGCCCCTCAGGCCTGTCCAGGCTCCTCTCTCCAGCAGGGACCCTGGAGGTGAGAACCAGCACCTCCTGTTCTCTTGTTCCAAAGGGAACCCCCCCATCCCCCCCGCCCCGTGCTCCAACCAGGTCACCAGCAAGTAGAGAAAATGCAAAGAGACTTTCCTTCTTGTCCCTCTGGAGACACACCTTGGTATGAGCTGGAAAAAGCCAGCAGGGGCGTTTGAGCCGTCCCCACACAGACCAGCCCTGCCACGCACTGTGGACTGTTCAAGGTAAAACCAATGAAAGAGACCTTTGAGCCCTTGGGGTTCAGGCACCCTGTCTCTGGAACAGGAGTTAATCTGCCATCAGATTAAAGGTGAAGGAGCCTCACCTGCTGGCTTCTGAGGTCAGGAAGTTTACCAGGTGGCTGGCCCACAGCACAGGCCCCGTGTATGTCGCAAACGTCGTCAGGAGCATGGCCGGGATCTCCACGTAGGCGTCCAGGCCCACAAAGCCTGCTGAGATGTCCACAGTGGCGATGCTGTTGGAGTTTCCCTGGACACGGGGAGAAACATGCTGAGCCGGGTGGTCTCATACCATGGCCACTAGCAACTGTGAGAGCCAGTCACGGTGACCTGGACACACAGGAGCCCCAGCTGCCCGTTCACTCCTGGTTCCGGGGCTGACCCTAGATGCTGTTCCTCCACCTGCGCGCCTCACGTCCAGGCAGGAGGAGCAAGTGGAATGTCTTTTACCTTCAAGAAACTATACAAATGTAAGTCTGATGATAACTATGGAAAATTCCAAACTTCCCCAGATCTATTTACTTCAGACAGACACACCGACCTCCCTCCTCAGGGACCCAGTCTGAGGGCTGCACGTGGCATGGGGGCGCTGAGGGCGGTGTTGCCACGCGGCTCGCTCGAGGGGGGACGCTGCTGTTAGGTGGCGGACGGAGGGCGGGCTGGCTGCCCGGTGTCTGGCTCACGTGTCAGATGCAAGATCCTGGCCAGTAACAGGACAGCTTGTCCCTCGCAGGGAGGGTGGGGTTTTGAATCCAAGGCAAGGGTCTCACAAGGTTCAGTCCCTCTCCACTCTCAGTCTTTATTGACGCTGGGGGCCTTTTCTGAGACACTCATGATGTTTACGGGTCTGACAGCACAAACGTCTGTCCCAGCCCAGCGAAGGCCCCTCCCAGGAGCTCTTGACCCGATGGCCTGGGACACAAGTCCGGCTGGGTGAAGCCCACCGCCTTCTCCCTCGGCCGTGTGCCACTCCCGGCAGTCACTGGGTCGTGGTGCAGACCCCAAACATCTCAGAGCTGTGCCCTTCTCTCGACAGTAACCTCCTTCGTGCAGCTTCCCCCTTGACCCCCCCTCTCTGCCCACGTCCGCCTGGGCTTTCCCCCAACTGCACGACTCCCTCCCTGGAGAAGGAGGAGACCCTAGAGCTGCTGAGGGGGGGGGGGGAGGAAGAACAAGGGTCCCAAACGCCACGCTGAGGGGAGGCGGGCCGAAGATGGAAAAGCGGGTCCGACACCAGGCAGGTCGCTGGAGGTCCCGCTGAAGCCGATTCAGCTGTCAGAGAGGGTCGACCTAAGGCGCGGCCTGCATGCTCTGGGGCTTTCATTGCGTTAACTCACTAGATCCTCAACAGTCCTGACACCGTGCAGGTGGGGAACCGAGGCAGGGAGAGACCCAGGGGCCTGTGGAGAGCTGTGGATGCCAGCTGGGCACCACGCTCCTGACCCCATACCACGAGGAGCTGGTGAGCTGAAGCCCGGAAGGAGCAGAGAGCCTGTGATCCTCCTGCCAGGAAACCCGACAGGGAGAAAAGGGAGACGTCTGGAGGAAGGGCTGTGGGAGGGGAGGTGAGGAAGGCCCCGGGGCGCTCTGCTCCCAGGCCCGCACAACTGCTGTTCGTCTGACTTGCTGCGGGGCCCGCCGTGCACGGCCGACCTGTGCTGGTCTTGCTCCCGAGGGACCTCTAGCACGTTTGATGGCGCCCGCTGCAGGGACGCCCGTGGCCGTTGGACTCGTGCGCTCTGGCTGCCCACGGGCAGCGCCCGAGATGTGCCAGCACCACATGCCGTCATGGAAGCTTCGTGCTCACCCCCGTGGGACGAGGCCACATGCCCCAGAGGAGCAAACCGAACGTCAGAGGCTGCCTCCTCGCTCGGGCGTTACCTGTGGTCAGTCTTCCTGACACTGAGGCCTCAGCGCTGAGCCAGGCTGCCTGACCAGCAGCCGCCTTCTCCGTCTGGGTTCAGAGGGAGACTGTGGGCACCAGCCTGATCAGGCCAGCAGGGTCTGCTGTGCCACCAGGACGCACCTGCAGCTTGTAGACTGTGTGGGCGCTGCCGGGAGGGCTCTCACGCAGAGCTGTGGGGCTGTGCGCCCCCGGGCAGGGGTGTCCTGCGTTCATCAGACAAGCCCACTGTTCAGCTGGGCCCTGGGGAGCCTGGAGAAGGGAGAGGGACGAGGCGATCTTCCGATGTGACAGTTCCCATTCCCCACCAAGCCACTTGTGCTCAGAGACAGAGTGACCATCGTTAACTGACCTCCAGACAGGAGGCAACCACCAGGATCAGGCCTGCAAGTGACGTCCAGATGAAGAGAGGAAAGAGACTGACATGGGCCATCTGGACATTTCTTGAAACGTGCAGTGAAACCTACAGTCCTTCCGAGGCCACACATGAGCTACGCCAACCGGCCGGCAGGACAGCTCTGACGCAGGCGCCCTCGGAACAGGCACTCGGGCCGCTCTCCTCCCTCCTCCCTTGGGGCCCATGTTCACGCTGGTCCCTTCGCTGTCTTCCCACTCCCAGCTGGTACTCTGCAATTCTGGAAACGCAAGCTCTGCATTTCCCCACCTCCATGACGCCTGTGACCTTCTGAATTTCTTCTGACAGGTACGAACAGCTGTGTCCTTGGTGGTAAAACACCATGAGGCACACTAGGAACAGAATCTGTGGTCCGGCGTTTGGTTGTCAGAGAGGGCGCCTTCCTGCGATGGGTGGCTCAGACTCCAGGGAGGTGTGGTCCACTCCCTGGGTCCACACGGACCCCAGCTGTGACGTCACTGTGGGGTCCTGGTGACAATGGTAGGCACTGAAAGTGGGGGTCCTTGGGGCGAGGCTACAGCTGGAGTGAAAGGGAGATGGAAGGAAAGTGGGGTTGGAGGATTGGGGAGGCACAGACAGGGTGAGGGTCAGGTCACATCCCTCCAGGACTTACAGATTTCTAGTACTTTACCCCTACCCACTTCTGGGCTTCAGGGAACAAAAGGAAAAGCCATGCAACTGTGGTGAGGCTGGAAGCAGCAGGAAACCAGGAGAGGAGGAGGAGGAGACGAGGAAGAGGCCCCAGGCCAAGCTGTCGGGACACAGAGAACCAGGCAAGCTCCAGGGTCTAGACAGAGGAGAAGGGAGGAAATACAGATCCTCACTGTACAGATGGGAAAACACACTTAGACGTTCAGTAGGTTTGCAAAGTTCCTTGGCCGGGGAGTGCGGAGCGAGATGGGGACTCCAGCGATTGCGCTCCACCCACAGGAGTGACGCATGCGGTACAGGTCAAGGGCGGGGCCACCTGACCCAGGGCAGCGATGCGGGAAGGCTGGGGTGGAACTCGGTCCCTCCAAGGCCAGCAGCTGGATGCTCTGTTCACCTGTCCAGGTGTTTCCCAAGTACACAGCTGCACACTGAGGTCTACCCTGGAGGCGGCTGGACTTGCCTTTACGGGCCCTTCAACACTGGAGAGAAGACGTGACAACCACGGGGCCCAAGAGATTAATAAGCAAGTGGGGAGCCCCAGTAACGCCCAGTGCTGACCGCCAGGGGAGCAGGTGACAGCAGTCATCATCCACATCCGATAAAGCCACGGGAACACGACGCGCTTCCCTAACCGCCCGCTGAAAGCAGATCCAGCGCAGCTACTATACACTGCCACCAAGGATGTCTGTCTTCAATAACTACATGTACTTTATGTTGTATGTGCAATTTAAGCATAATTCACCATGCCATACTGACAGTTCTTTCACTAAACATACATTATAACTTCCTAGCTTATGGTAAAATTTTCTCAAAGAAAAACTAAAAGATAAACGACATAAAAAGTTAATAGTCTTCTACCCACGATGATGATGAAAACCTACCTGAAAATAGAAGAATGCTTGACCGAACCAGTAATGCATCACGGTGACCTCAGCTGCGTCGTGCCTCAGGGGCCTCCAGACGAACTGAGTCATGATGGTCTGGATGACGAGGCTCAGCACTAAGACGGGAAGATTGTGAGGCCTGAGGAGCAGTGCCGCCAGGAGAACTAATCCACTGTGTATTTCCCAGAGGCCCACGGTCTTGACTGTGACGTCATCAGCAGTGACTTGAGATTTAAGCAAGTCTTTGGTGCCCGTGAACAGAATGCCAAGGACAAAGACATAAACAAAACGAGCTTCGGTAATGCCCCTAAAGAAAGCAAAACAAGTCAGATTCATTAGCACCAGCTAGAAAAATTCAAACACACGTTTTCCCATGAAAACCACGTGTCTACTGAGCTGACAATACAAGCTTTAGGACCCACCCGCCAGGGGAGCTCTGTGGAATTGAGGGCATCTGCCTCTGCACATCAGCCCCCCAGGACCCCCTGCCCAGAAGCCGGCAGGCCTGTCCTCTCTGTGCTCACTTCTCTGATGGAGCTGGCTTACAGGAAATCTTGCTCATGTGGCCCAAGGATCACCTGGGTGTAGGACCAGAGCCATTACTTGTAGCCAAAAGAACTGTCCACCTACTTTGCATAGTTAGTTTGAAAAACCACTGCAGTAGGATAAGGTCCAGCTCTGTCAGGAAATTCCGTAAGTCCATAAATGCTAAGACACAACCGAGCATGTTCACGACCAAGCAGATTTAAGTACGTGCTTGCATGTGTATATAGACACACACATACAGTGGTGCAGTCCAGACTGCGGGTCTGGAGGAAGGTGGCGCCAGGTTAGTCTGGGCACTGCCACAGACGAGCTCTGCTGTTGGGGCAAGTTAATTACGACTTCTGATGCTCAGCTTCTTATTCATAAAATGAAAAGAAATGGTACCTACACCTCACAAGGCTGTCCTGACAATTAAACAAGAGAACGCACGTAAAGCGTTTGACACACAGTAAATATTAAATACTACTGTGGATTAAGTATTTTAGCACAGTCCTCATCTGTAAAGGATACAATTTATGGCACTAGATATTCCAAAAACATATTTTAGATCCATTTCATAAATCAAACATTTTATATATACTAGAAAAGCTGATTTTTAAAGTGACGCTAAGTAAATAAAATTTTAAATGAAATGTTCACCTTAAGAATGTATCTGGGGACTTCCCTGGTGGCGCAGTGGTTAAGAATCTGCCTGCTAATGCAGGGGACACGGGTTCAAGCCCTGGTCCGGGAAGATCCCACATGCCGCGGAGCAACTAAGCCCGTGCGCCGCAACTACTGAGCCTGTGCTCTAGAGACCGCGAGCCACAACTACTGAAGCCCACGCGCCTAGAGCCCATGCTCCGCAACAAGAGAAGCCACCGCAATGAGAAGCCCGCGCACCGCAACAAAGAGTGGTCCCTGCTCACCTCAACTAGAGAAAGCTGCACACAGCAATGAAGACCCAATGCAGCCAAAAATAAATAAATAAACAAATTAAAAAAAAAAAAGAATGTATCTGTGTTGAAAACTGAATTTTCCTATATCAGATTTTCTTAGGAAAAGGTTTATGCATTTTTTAAAAATAAATTTATTTATCTTATTTATTATTTATTTTTGGCTGCGTTGGGTCTTCGTTGCTGCATGCGGGGCTTCCTCTAGTTGCAGTGATCGGGGGCTACTCTTTGTTGCGGTGCGCGGGCTTCTCATTGCGGTGGCTTCTCTTGTTGCAGAGCACAGCTCTAGGCACGCAGGCTTTAGTAGTTGTGGCACACAGGCTCAGTAGTTGTGGCTTGCGGGTTCTAGAGCGCAGGCTCAGTAGTTGTGGCGCACAGGCTTAGTTGCTCGGCGGCATGTGGGATCTTCCCGGACCAGGGATCGAACCCGTGTCCCCTGCATTGGCAGGTGGATTCTCAACCACTGCACCACCAGGGAAGCCCAGTTTCTGCGTTTTTTAAAAATGCTTTTTTTTTTTAGGATGATCAGTTTAATTTAAACAGTGGAGCACTATCTACTGGCAACATGGAGACACCAGAGACTGATATGAGGCCCGCCACGGGGCCACATCCTGGTGGAGGAGCTGGGGTCAGATGCAACCACAGCCAAGGTGTGTGCTAAGCTGAGTGCTGATGACGGACCCACAGGGTCAAAGAGGGAGAAATGAGCAAAGGCCCAAGTAATCATAGAAGTTTCCAAGAAGAAAGGGGCTGGGTTCTGTATCAAGGAGGATGCCAGGGCAGACTGACTGTGAACAGGAGGGAGAGCACCACCGGATGCCTTTAATGGATCCACCTCTTGCCCTAACCAGTAAGCTGTGCCTGCACATCCAGAACCACTGAAAATTGGCTTTCTGCTCCAGCCAGGTCTGGGCTTCAGAGTGGAGAAGAAAGTCAAGAGTTAAATGTAGAGGATTCTAGAATACCGATAGACAGCAGCACCTGCGGGGATTGAAAGGAGAGAAGCAGCTTTCAGGGAGACCTAGAATTAGGGCAGCTTTAGAATTGGGGCAGATCTAGAACCAAGAGGGGTCTAGAATCAGGACAGATGGGGGTGGAGGATGGAAGCATTCTACGGGACGGATGTGAACCAAGCAGTGCCGGTTAATGAAAGGGTGCACTGGCCTATAGTTTGGGCACCAACAAGGTACATGCTGTTGTATCCATGAAAGGTAATGAAGTCATCGAAGTCTTGAGGTGAGTGATGCTGAAATCAGGTGCATCCGAGAGGAAAGAGGAATTTATTCATGTATTGCACTTTGAGATTTAAACAAACACCCCTGGATTGGACGCCCTCACATGTGACATCCAGCCTTGACATCTGCCCAGAGTCTCAGACTTTGAAGTGAACAGTCTTCAAGATGTCTCCCCACCATGCCCTCCCCACCTGACCTCCCTGCCTCAGATGAAGGCCTGCCACTCTGCCGTCACCTCAGCCAGGCCCTTGGCATCACCTTGACGTCCCACACCAGTTGACAGGTCTTGTTTCCAGGTGTGGCCCTTGTGCCCCTCAGCCACCCAAACAACCGGGCCATAGCCCTCAAAATTCACCTTGAGACCTTTTTAGAGAGGATAACACTTGCTTTTCTTTCTCTGATTAGGAAAGCAATACCAGACATCTAGAGAAGACTTAATACCTATCCTTCTCAAACTATTCCAAAAAATTACAGAGGAAGGAATGCTTCCAAACTCATACTATGAGGCCAGCATCACCCTGATACCAAAACCAGACAGAGATATTGCACACAAAAAAATTATAGGCCAATATCACTGATGAACACAGATAACAAATCCTCAACAAAATATTAGCAAACCGAATTCAACAAAACATTAAATGGATCATACACCATGATGAAGTAGGATTTATTCCAAGGATGCAAAGATGGTTCAATATCCATAAATCAATCAAAGTGATACACAACATTAACAAATTGAAGAATAAAAACCATATGATCATCTCAATAGATGTAGAAAAAGCAGTTCACAAAATTCAACATCCATTTATGATAAAAAAAAAAAAACTCTCTAGAAAGTGGGTATAGAGGGAACATACCTCAACATAATAAAGGTCACATACGATAAGCCCACAGCTGACATCATACTCAGTGGTGAAAAGACCTAGATCAAGAACAAGACAAGGATGCCCACTCTCGCCACTTTTATTCAATATAGTATTGGAAGTCCTAGCCACAGCAGTCAGATAAGAGAAAGAAATAAAAGACATCCAAATTGGAAAGGAAGAAATAAAACTGTCACTGTTTGCAGATGCCATGATACTATACATAGAAAATCCTAAAGACAATACCAAAAAACTACTAGAGCTCATCAATGAATTCAGTAAAGTTGCAGGGTACAAAATTAATAAACAGAAATCCGTTGCATTTCTATATAACAACAAAGTATCATAAAGAGAAATTAAGAAAACAATCCCACTGACAACTGCATCAAAAGAATAAAATACCTAGAAATAAATCTAACTAAGGAGGTAAAAGACCTGTATTTGGAAAACTATAAGACACTGATGAAAGAAACTGAAGGCAACACAAACTGACGGAAAGATATACCATGTTCTTGGATTGGAATAATTAATATTGTTAAAATGACCATACTACTCAAAGCAATCTACAGATTCAATGTAATCCCTATGAAAATACCAATGGTGTTTTTCACAGAACTAGAACAAAGAATTCTAAAATTTGTAGGGAAACACAAAAGACCCCAAATAGCCAAAACAATCTTGAGAAAGAAGAACAAAGATGGAGGTATCACATGCCCTAACTTTAAACTATACTACACAGCTACAGTAATCAAAACAGTATGGTAATGCACAAACACACACACATAGATCAATGGAACAGAATAGAGAGCCCAGGTGAACCTACACTTATATGGGCAACTCATCTACAACAAAGGAGGCAACAATATACAATGGGGGAAAGACAGCCTCTTCAATGAGTGGTGTTGGGAAAACTACATAGCTACGTTTAAAAGAATCAAACGGGACAACTCTCTTACATCATGCACAAAAATAAATTCAAAATGGATTAAAGACTTAAATGTAAGACCTGAAACCATAACTCCGAGGCTTATCCACTACTGTTGGCCAACTACCTTGTTTTTTACTCTGTGCAACTGTAAAGTAATGCTTCAGAGAGCATGCCCATATCCCAGTCTCTCACCTCACCTCTGGTTGTATTTTTGAGATAAATTCTATAAGAGGACACCCAAGTCAGAGGGTTGGACAAAGTCTAGGTTCTTAACACGTTTTACGAACAGCCCTCCAGAACAGGCTCTGCCCACCCCAACCCACATCACCATTAAAAACAAAAAAGCTGCCACTTTGACATGCAAAAAGTGGTATTGACGATTCAATCACCATGAACCCCCGCTCCAGGAGCTCACGTAAGTTATGGGAAAGTTTGGTTTTCTGGCATGCTTCGCCCCCCAACTGCTACGAAGCATCCACTCGTTATTATCGTCATTACTAGTTACTTCTTGATGATGGAGCAAAACTGAATCCTTTAAATTCTTTATTTTTAAAGAATCCCTTACTAAAAAAAAATAAATCTTAGTGACCTTGCTTCCAGGTTATTTGTCTCTCTCCTATCAAAAAAAGAGGCTAACAGACTTGGTTCACTGAGGCATTGTCAGTAACTGTTGACAAAATCACAATTCACAAAGACCAAACTCCAATGTTCTCAAGATTGCATGGCATTTTTTAGTACATAAAACATTAGAACAGATCTAAAAACAAATGCTCGTGTCTGCCAGTACACTTACTTTGAAATGTCTTTGTTGTTTTGTTGCCATGGGAACAGCAGATTTCCAACGGCCACCCTGTAGCAATAGATGCCCAGCAGGCCAAACGCCATGGCCACTTTTGATGCCAGGGAGCACCTCTTCTGAACCAACACAAAAATCATGATGAGGGAAACTGTGGCCAGAACAGAGAGTTCAGCCTTATGATCAGAGCTGAAATGAAATGTAAAATGCCAAAAATTACTACCAAGGATAACTAGTGATATTATGGATCTACACCAAGTGGCTTTCTAAGAACTGTACTAAAAAGAGCTCATTTTCCTGAAAAGCAAAAAAGAAAATTTTTGGTTTTTTAAATTCAAACAGAGGTTCTTCAAGTGGAACAAATAAAGGGCCGTTAACCCAATCTCTCATTGCTCATTCACAATTGGTACCTACCATCAGCTCTGCACTGGCCAGGGCAGTGATATATTTAACACTATCCACTGGCTCCCCTGGTGCCCCCTTTCTGGGGCAGCCTCATTTTCCCCAACCACAGGTGAAGAGGTTGTGTGCAAACTCCATATTTACCAGCGTGCGCCCGCTCACGGGAGACGCACACATCCTGGCACCATCCTCTTCCATTCACTCGTCAGTGCAGACAGACTCACTCAGGAGTGTCTGCCCCCTCCCAGGTGGGGAGACTTAGGGAAGAGGCTGGGCACAGAGCTGTCACAGGCCCGCTCTCTGCCTGGCCCTCGCCCACCACTCCCTGCTACCTCGCTGAGCTGCGCCCTGGGGAGGCAGGGCTCTTTCCTGTTCTCTTCACTGCAGCTCATGCTCACAAAGCCCAAATACTCAATAGCTGTTAAGCCAAGGTATGTATATGCCACACGGAAAAACTAACTTGGAAAGATGCGGAGGAAAGGAGGCCAGTGTCGGGGCATGGGTCCCGGGGATGGCAGACGGTGATGGGGGCCACACTGGGGCCTCTGTTGTTGCTCTGTAAGCTGCATGTTCCATGCAGATCCTGGATTGTTAATTGTCACACATGGAAAATGGAGCTTAGAGATGGCGACTTTGGGCGTCTCTCGAAGGCTCTGCCCTGGAGGAGGAATCACCGAAACTGCAGCCTCTTTACAAACTGACAGGGAGAATCGTGCTGCAGGAGGGGAGCACCCTTGATGGAAAGGGGTGGGGGTCCAGAGTGCTGGAGGAGGGTCTAGACCCAGGAGCGGGCACAGCTGCACCCTGGAGAGTGGGCCAGGGGTGGTGGGGGCATCCCTGCACGCATGTTAGCGCATCTGTGGGTGGAAATCAGCAAATCCTCCTGCAGTGCTGCAACTTCCCAGGAAAATAAGAAGTGAGGTCGTTGTGCTGCCCCAGCATGCTCTCATCCTCACGTGCTCTGGCTCCGCCTGCTGCTGCCTCAGCTCCCCTCTGCTTTCACACCCCAAGCGCGGACAGGCCAGCGCCCTCTCTTCAGGGTTGTTGTGAAAATGAAATGAGTGGGCACACAGCAGGAACCTGAAAAACGCTACCTGTGATTACTATGGTTGCCGAACGTTTGCTAGTATCGTTAACACTTGGGAGAAATTTATCATGAGGATTATTTGGCCAGAGGAATAAACGATCTTACGGCCTCTGATGTATAATTCCAGGTATCTTCCAAAAGGACCGTGCCAGTGTGTGGTCCCAGGACCCTCCGGTGCTCGCCAAGCCTGGGTTTTTGACGCCTCCCTCATCAGGTACAAAACCGCACATTGTTATCTAACTGAAGTTCCCGAATCACGAGCAGGAGTGAGCACTTCCTGTTCTTTCCTTTGGCACTTCCTCCTTTAGGAACGTGTCTACCACCTTCCTGAGTCCTGCTTCCTGCTGACAATTCTTACAGAAGCTCTTCCCAGCGATCCGACAGTGACCCTTGTCACTCTCGGAAATACTTTTTCATTTCACTGTTCCCGTACTTTAGTTTTCTAAACCTTCACTGACAGAGAGTAAAACTTATGATATAGCCAAATGCTGGTCTTTTCTGTCCTAGTTTCTTCTCTGTACTTCAATCCTCTGTATCTGCTATACTTTCTACTACATTTCCCGGCCACTCGTGAGAGGCCTCAGAGGGGGCTCAAGACTCACCTACAGGCTCCAACCAACGCAGCTGCCCTTCCTGGGGGCGGGGAGAGAGGAAGGAGGACAGAGAAGGGCGGAAGCACAGAAGGCAAAGCCACTCTCCCAAGGGCTCCTGGACACATGCCCTGCCAGCCTGTCACCCCAGCCTCGCACCATCGGGGACAGGGCAGCGAGTGACAAACTACATCCTGCTGCAGCGATCATTTTAAAATTCACAGGTTCTCAAACATGAACACTTACAGTGATTCGGCAATAAAAAACCAAACTATCAAGCTAGCCTCAAATAAATTCACCTCTCAATGTCAAATCATGGGTTAGTTTTCTATTTCTTCAGATCTCAAATACCATTTCTATCCTGAATATGAAAAACAGGCCTATGGAGGGTCTGGCCCGAGGCCACGGCTTATGCTCTCACCTGGTGAGCCAGTGTCCCAGGTCAGGCCGGTGGGCCCACTGCACACCCGTCTGGTTCAGTGACCGAAGCAGCCGGCAGCAGGTCAGAATCACCCATGGGCTCGCCAGCACCATCCACCTTTCAGGGCCTCTGAGCGCTTCCAGGGGAGAGGGGTGCTTGGACGCTCTGTCGAGCTCCCACACGTCAGGGCCAGTGCCCTTGCCCTGTGGGGCCGCTGCGACCCTGTCAAACTCCTCTCCCGCGTGCGGGCAATGCTGAGGCGCACAGTCGTCTCCCACAAAGCAGTTTCTGTAGATTTCGTGGCACAGAGCTAGACACAGCGTGTTGACGAGGAAGTACCATGTCTGGTGCTCCTCTTCGATGAAGCTGCTTGCGCCCAGACTCAACACGTGGCCCACGGTCCCCGACAAGACGAGAAGATCTAACTCTGACCACCTTGAGTTGGATGGAGGCGGATTCTGTAAAAAGGAAAATGTATTTTGTAAGGGAAAAGTCTGAACAGGACGTCTTCTTGCTGCAGGAGCTTCCAGCTTTTGCTCACGGAACACAGCCCGCTGCTCCTCACGCCCGGCACCCACCCCTCCCCGTCCCCCCGAGCACCGCCAGGAGGACGTGGAAGCAGCAGGGTGGTCCTCCCCGGGACTGCAGGTTCTAAGCTGAGTGACAAGGAGACTGGAGATGTCTGGACCCAAACCGTCTCGGCGGTGCCAGAGCCTGGAGCGCTCGCCCACCAGCCCCAAGCCTGGCCCTCCTTGCACCCTGTCCTCGCCTCTGAGCCCCTGCCTGCTACTCGAAACCAAAGAGCCCCAAGGGTATATTCCACCAAACCAGACATCTAAGTTCTCCAAGAACTTTCCAGAAATCCAGAGAGTTTCCATTACAACGGTTGGCATCACAGTACTAGCCCTTAAATACACTAATTTAAAGCATTTAAAGTAAAATGAGGACTCAATGGCCGTCATTCAATACTACTCGATATTTGTTCTATTAACTGTGTGCAGCTAGTACATGATAAAGCTTGATACTGTGAGCCTGGTCAGGCCCTGGAGAATCAGACTGCTCTGGGGAAGCCCATGCTCCAGCGGGGAGAGATGTGTGTGGTAAACGACAACACACAGGTGGTGGTGGTGGTGGGGCGTCTGTGGCCTTGGGACGAGGAGCTGCACTGGGGGCCTGGAGTCACTGCACTCGGTCCCTCGGGCTCTGGGCACTGTGGACCAACTGGGACTGCCCGCCTCTCTCTCGCCACCCTGCCGCCACAAGCAGCTGATGAATGAAGGTGTCAGAGGCCAAAGGCTGCAAGAATTCTAAAGGGAAACATCAGTCTAGAACAGGAAACTGCATCTCATGAGGCAGGATGAGGACGGGGTCTGAGTCCCCTCCTGACCCCCCGTCAGCCAGCTGCCTGTCCTTCTGTGCCAGCCGCTCTGGACAGTCCCCTGGTTATGGTCCCAGGGACCCTGTCTTTCCAACTGAGAAGGAAGGCACGAGACCTGATAGCACAGGTCTGAGCGTGTCAAGTCGGGATGCTCAGGGACCCGGGAGACCAGCCACTGTGAGCACGTCCTGTTGGCTCCTACGAAGGGTGGGCGCTTTCCTCAGCTCCCATCAGCACCACGCCTGGTACACACCGGGGGTTTAACCCATGTCTCATCAGCTGGAGTAACAAGAACAGCCTATCTGGAAAGCCAGCCTTACCTTACTCAGACGCTTTCCAGCGGCAAACATCCCGGTGAGAGCAGATACGACTGCACAGAGCAGTGTGGAGATCAGCACCATCACTCCGCCTGCCGTCAGCCACGGGAGGCTGCACAGATAGCACGAGCTGTCAGAGGAGGTGCACACGACGACGTGGAGCGCGGCGAGAGCCAGGAGCAGCAGGTAGAAGAGCAGAGAGGACACGGGCGACAGCAGAGGGACGTCCAGCTCAGCCTCGCCACTCAGCGCTTGCGGGACGCAGAGCAGGAGCAGGGCGACAACCTGCAACAGGAAACAGCGGTGGTGTCTGCGACTTTGACAGACAGGGGACTCCGCTTTCTCTTTTGTAGAAACACTGATACTCTACATCCTTTAAACCCCCAAATCCTGGCTGAGCTATCTGCTCAGTTTAACAGCTGAGCTGCAACACTGCACAGGCACCCGTACCTCCAGGACCAGGACGGTCCCCGCCGCCATGGAGTAGACGTCATACTGGGCTGCTTGCCTGCTCAGGGACAGGCTCAGGGTCCTCAGCGCGTCCAAGTACTGCCTGCGAACCTTGCTTCCCAGGTTGAAAAGGACTTCTGAGTTATTTTCCTCCAAGTACAGTCTGATCCAGTTCCCGTGCAACCTTTCTGACACTTTAAACTGCTCAAATCCAGGCTCTGACAAGAAGAAAAGGCAACACACACATATCACCGACATGCACGCGCATGTGTAATCTCAGAGTCCTCAGTTATTCATGGCACATGGTAGAGCCTGACACCTAACCAAGATAAATTCTGGGGGTGGGGGTGGCCGCCAACACCCTCAGTAAAACCCCAAGAGCGGATGAAGCCAGCCCGTCCTCTGCCGTCCTTCCTGCCCGCCAGCCCTCGGTGCACACCACGGACAGCAGCGTCTGCCCGCCGCTCGGCCCCTCCTTCTCTGCCTCCCGCTTGCCTCCTCCTCCCCCTTCTCTCTCTCCACTCTTCTTCCTCAAGATGCAATATTAAAACATCCCAGAAATGCACTGCATGAGAAGGCCCTCAGTTCTACAAAATCTTTCCGACCCTCACGCTCTGTGTGAGGACGGGGCAGGCAGTGGCCTGAGGCCTGCTGCACCGCGGCCCCTTCCCCAAGGCAGGCTGGCCCCTCCTGCCTTTCACCGTCAGCGCCCCTCTTTCACCTGCTTCCCTTCTTCACCCGTCCTCTTTGGGAAGGGATGGCAGTCTCCCAGCCCTCCTACCACAACGCTATGTCTCCCATGCACCACACCGGCTGAATGATCCACGGCCGACATAAAGCCAGGGCTGCGTGATGGCTCGTGGATGGAGCCCAGCCCCGGCTGCAGCTGGCTCCCCACTAGGGATGACAGTGGCGTGCTGCCCAAGGCCAGGGAGCTTGCCTTCCTTCCTGTCAGGGCTGGACCAGACTCACCTGTAACTCGACTGGTCGGCAGAGCAAGAACTTCTTTTCCGAGACTCCCTGGTACTTAACATGCTCTTTCAACTTCAAGCAGAGCTGTTCCAAGGCGGTCTGGGCCATGCCTTTCAGGGGCCTTGGTCCAGCCCACCAGCAGTGCACCCACCCCGCCTTCCCTGATCATAGCCCGGCATCCTCACTGCACAACCCCTGAGCGTGGGCCCCGATGCCTGCAGCCCCACCATTGCTGCTGGAGCCAGCTGACCTGTACCAAGTGCTGGTGGCAGGCACGACCCTAAGCCCCTCACTCAGGTCCTCTCCCCGTGATCTATGGGACCCGAAAGGTTAAATGCCCATTTCAGAGAGGAGGCAACTCAGACACCTGCTCATGGGCGGGCAGGTGAGAGCTGGGGTCTAAGTCTGGATCCAAGCTGGTACCCGTACTTGCTACATTCCACCACCCCAAAGTCAAAGACATGGGGGCACCTGTGTCTGCACCCCACCGCCTAGAGTGCCAGAGACATGGGGGGCACCTGTGCATGCGTCCAAACAAAAATGGGCTGAACACTGACTACATGCTAGATGCATCAGGATAGGTCCTGCCAGTGTGGGTCTGTGATCCAGCAGGGTTGTCACGCATGCGTGAAACTACAAATAGTGAAAAATACTATGGAGGGGAAGTAGACGGAATAGTGAGAGACCCCTGGTAACGGAAAGGGAACTGACTTAAGAATGGGGTTGAGCGTGGGGGACAAGGGAGGTCTGACCGTGAAGCTAAAATGTAAAGGATGCCCAGGAACTAACCAGTAGAACAGGTAGAACAGCATCCAATGAGCAGGAATAGCACACGCAAAGGTCCAAAGGTGATAACAGCCCCCACTACGACCAAAACATGGTCAGACGAGCGAGTTGCATCAGACTGGGGTGGATATCATGGCAGGCCTTGACATCTATTTCCCTGTCAGACATGTACCCAGCTTTGCTTCAGGAAACACTGTCACTGATGGTACAGACGACGGGCATCCTGGATGGGGGTGTGAGGCCCTGGGGGTGCTTTCTCGTTCCGGGGACTGGCCTCTGTTCATTTCACAGGCTCATTACGGCCACAGCCACTGCAGTGCTCAATCCTCCCTACCCTGCTATCCCTGAAATAAGCAAACGACCCCACCGTTTTTTGGGTTTCGTTTTTATTAGTTGTCGGTATAGGAGAAAGGACACATGCTACCAACAACAACAGATTTGCAAAAGCTACCAAACTCATAAGTTATTTGCCTCTGGTCTGCACTGAAACATGCACGGTGGTTGGGCCTCACCTTTGACAGAGTTGCTGGCCGGGCTGTCTCACGATCTAAGAGCTGGTGCTCCCCATGCCCTCCTGCCATTCAGGACACCTGGTTCCCAACCACTCCCTGCTGGCAGGGTGTGTCTTCCACAACCAACTCAAGGTCAGTTTACATGTCACCACAAACTCACAGGCATTCACTCCACTGGGCAGTACCCCACCACTTCAAGTAGGAAAACCTGCCAACATCCCATCAAATGTTGCCTCAAACTGGGAGGTGACCTCCTCTGCATTTCCCAACAAGCCCCAGCCCCAGCGTCAAACATTAGCCTTGACGTCCCTGGATGGGTCAGAGTAAACTGATTGAAAGTATGGTCCTGGGGAGCTGTCCTACCAAGATATAAACACCCTCCAGTTTCTTGCAGCTTAAAACTAAGGACACACCCCGCTTGGGCCCCATCCACCTCAGATGCCAGCCCGTTGCCCTGTCCCTGGTCCTCACCTGCACCCACGCCAGCCAGGCTGTCTCCATGTGAACCGCTCTGTCAGCAAAGTTGCTGAGACCTCACCTGCCATACGAGTGGACAGTTCTCAGTTCCTCATTTTATTTTTGGCCACGCCGCATGGCTTGCGGGATCTTAGCTCCCGGACCAGGGATCGAACCCGCGCCCCTTGCAGTGGAGGTGTGGAGTCTTAACCACTGGACCACCAGGGAAGTCCCCTCAATTCCTCATTTTATTTTACCTTGAACCCCATTCAACACATCTGCTCACTCTCTCCTTCTTGAAATTCTTTCTTTACTTGGCTTCGTGGACACCGATCCCGCCCCGGCCCCCCAGCATACACACAAGCACCTGCCTTGCAAGCCCGCTCTTCCCACAGCCTTCCCCACCTCAGTGATGGTCACTGCATCCTTTCACTGTTCAGCTGCAAACCCCAAGTTGTTCCTTATGTCGCTGGATCGCTTCACCTCACATCCAGTGCATCAGCCAATCCTGCTTGCGCTACCTTCAAAACAGATCCAGAACCAACCATTTGTCCCAGATCCCACTGCCTGGGCCCTCGCTCCCTCCCCTTGCACTGAAGTAGCACAGCAGCCTCCTGGCTCTGCGGCAGCACAACACAGAGCCCTCCACACGGGCGCCTCTGAAAACGCAAGTGGAAGGTTCCAGCTCTGCACAACACCCTGCAGGAGCTCCCCATTTACTCAGAATGGGAGTGAGAACCCCTTCAACGTCCAAAAGGCCCTCACCCCTCAGACCTCATCTCCTTCTGCCTTCCGCCAGTTCCAGCCACTCGGGCCCCTGGTCACTCCTCGACTGCGCAGGCACATCCCCACCACAAGACTCTGCGTCTGCCACAAGGCTCCCTCCCAGGCCAACCTGCCCCAGTGGCCCTCGCCCACCTGCATCCCCACCCTTCCCTGGTTGAGCCTTTTCCTAAGGCGCCCATCACTATCTGACATCTGCTGTTGCTCTTCTCTCTCTCCCGCTCTGGATGATGAGCTCCACGAGGGCAGAGCTCTCCTCCTGCTGTGTCTCTAGTGCTTTCAACAGCCCCCGGCCAAACAGGAACTTAGTGAAAAAAATTCAGCACTTGCTGAATAAATACATTTATGAAAGATTTTGACTTACATGGTTGCATCTGTGGGTGTTGCTAATGGTGACAGTCAGGGTTCTAATAAAAAGGAACACACAGTCAAAGACTGCTGTAGTGCACACCACGGGAACATCAGGAAGACATCAGGCGCAATGGAAACACACACACAGCATAACAGATGTTAGCAGCTACTAACTAGCTTACCTTTTTTATACGACGGAACATTCTCCTGCAACAACTTGCTAAGCTGTACTGTATTTAAATGTAAAAATCTCAGTTGTTCCCTCATTGGTTTTCCTTCTACAACCGGGAATATAAGACTGCCGATGCTGCTCCTTGGAATCGGCAGACCAAGCCCTATTGATAGTGTTGCAGCCAAATCAGTCTGTTGAATATACTTTGGATGCCTGACGTCACCTAGAAGAAAGAAAACAGTTTAAGTGACAGGCTCTAGGACACGTGTGATGGCAGTCACTCTTGAATTTGACCTTCTACAAGTAATGTAAGTCAAACCACCCATCTCTTCAAACCGTCCTGTGTAGATTCAGACAGAAACCACCTCGTTGTTTTTCACGTCAGTAAAAACACTGAACGCTCATTCTTTGCGGAGCCTGGTGCCTCCCTAAAAAGCAGCACACAATACACGGGAGAGGCACTAACGCAGGAAGCTCAACACCGCGTGAGCTTCAGAGCGTGGGGTGGATGCCGAGAGATGTTCACTTTGGTGAGGTCAGCGGTCACCCGGCTGAACAAGGGGGAGGGTGGATCTCTGGCGGCCCTGCCCCGCTGCAGTCAGGCCGTCCACGCGGCCCCACAGGGAAGCTGATGCAGACTTCTCCACGCGTCCCGAGCAGCAGCAGGTGCCTCTACCGGGGAGAGCGAGCAGGACGAGGCTGGCTCCAGCTGGGCCGAGCTCCATAACCAACTCTGACAAGCGAGACGCCGCCTCCCAACAAGTCCAAGGCCCAGCAGTGGCTGGCCAGCCTCCGAATTCCCGCCAGGAGAACAGGTGTGACGTCAGGACACTGGGCTCAGGCCCCTGCTGTGCCACCATCCAGTGGGAGGCTTTGGACAAGAAACTCAGAATTTTGTCATCTGTAAAGAGAGCATCTGGCCCACAGACCTCAGAAGCTACAATGCAGGTCTTGGGGGCTGAGGGGTCACCAGGAGAGTCTACCCAGGAGAGGCAGTGCTGGTGCAAGCCTCTTAGATACTCTAGTGTGAGTTTATAAAGGTTTTACTATGATTGTGGCAATTTCTGGTTGTATACAATTTTTCTTTTTAATTTGATGAAATGTATTAATCTTTTCTTGACCCACCATTTACTGATGGCTTCTGGGTTCACTTAGAAGAACATTTCCACCCAACATTATTATCTGTTTTCTTCTAGAATTTTCTTACATTAGGTGCTTTGATCTGAAACAAAACAAAACCCAAAACAAAAACCCCACCTTAAAGTGCTTTTGCTCTGATATTAGTGATGGTGCTGGTCTTGTGCTGAGACTACTGAGGGTCTCACAGGATACTCTGTCAGATCCGAGGGTACTGACAACCAGGATTCTAAGCTCGGGAGGGAGACGGTACAGGTGAAAGATCTCAGGAGGTAATTTTACAGCAGTGAAGTGAAGTGCAAGTTATCAATACGAACTCAAGATCAATTTTATTTTAAAAAGATTTCCTCACTTTGTCCAGAAATGAGTAAGCCAGTATGCAAGAGCACCGCTAGCTGTGAGACGGTGGTCCTCAAAGACCCCTTTCCACTGAAAGGAACCAGGGCATCTTGGAGAAGCAGCTGATTCCAGGTCCAGGGAAGGGCTTGTGCACAAGCGGCTGGGACACCTTCTCAGACTAGACAGCAACAGAGCCCTCAGAGATACTAAGGCCTCTGGGACCATAAGGTCAGAAGGACTCAGGAGGTCATCTGAAGATGCTCCCAGTTCCCAAAGATGGGACAAACTGAATAGTAAATAATATTAAATAGTATCTATAGTGAATTGAAACAAATAAAATAAGCTTAAATCCATGAGTTCAAAATGTCCCCAAAATAAAAATAAAAACGAATTGGTCATAGTTGAAGCATGCTAGTGAACTCATAGTGAACTAATTCACTGATCTGAAACTGGGAATCAATTGGGAAGAATAAGCCATCATTTACCTCCTCTCTCTTACATAAATGCTAATGCTGGGTAACCAAGAAGCAGATGGAGGAAGATTCTCTTTACTGAATTATTTTGGCTAATTAATGAAAAAAAAAAAAAGGACTTAACAGAATTAAAACATCACTATTTGTAACCTCTAGTGAATTAGTGGCCCTAGGTGGTCATCAGTGGCTACTGATATCACCACATAGCAGACAAGTCGGGCACTCTGTGCTTCCTGCTAGCAAGAGTCTGGTCCAAACCAACCAAACCAACAGGATCTGAATCTGCTCACGACTCCAGGTCAGGTGGGATTTACTGGATGAGCAAAGGACATGTTAGCAGACAATGCAGAGAGAGACTCCACAGGACAACTAACCAGGTTCTTCAACAGATAATCACAATAAAAGAGGATGGGGGTGGAGACCTATAAATTAAAAGAGACTTAGAGACATATCAACAAGAACTGACGTTACTTTAAAAAGAACGTGGGGAATTCAAGCCTAAGGATGCTCTTGAAAACTATGAAGGTTTTGGAGGTAAGCAACTAAGAGGAAGCTGGCAGCTTCATGAGAGCAACAGGCTAAACCGCAGGCCAGCTGGAAGTTTACCAGAGAGGGTCAGGGAGAAAAGAGAGCTAAGAAGGGCTCCCCTGGCATCAGAACAAACTCAAAGACAGGCCTCGAAATGACTTCTGCAAAGTGGCCCAAATAGGATGAGACCAGACTGCAGAGCACATTGATTATAAATTGTCAAAAATGAGACAGCAATCAGCCTGCAATGAGGGGAGCCAACAGCTGGGTGGGTGTGGCAGCAAGAGAGGCAACAGCTTAGAGCCGCCACAGAAAGTGACCGTCACAGAGCTCCGCTGGCTCCCAGGGCACGGTGCCCTCACAGAAACGATAGCAGACTTTACACGTGGGGGGTCAAGGCTTCCCTGGAGCAGTCCAGTCAAGGTACTCAGCAAATCAACACGCAAACAATGACAATAGGCCCTTGGAGGGGAGGGGAGCAGTAGTTAGAGTTATTGCAATATAGTATTTAATGTTCAGTTTTCATCAAAAACTCAAAGCAATTATACCAAGAAACAGGAAAGTACGATTCAAAGAGAAAAAAAAGCAGGCAACAGAACGTTCCTGGGAAGGCCCGGATGTCAGAGTTCATAGACAAAGTCTTCCAAGCAGCCATCGTAAATTTGTTCCAAGAACTAAGGGAAACTATGCATAAAGAAGTAAAGGAAGGTATGATGACAGTGTGCCATCCAATAGAGATTATCAATAAAGGGACAAGAATTATAAAAAAGAACCAGATGGAAACTCTGAAGTTGAGAAATATAATAACTAAAATGAAATATTCTCTGTAAAGGCTCAATAGGAGATTTTCAACTGGCAGAAGAATCAGCAAATTTATAGACAGACTGATAAAAATTATGCAACCTGAGAAACAGACAAAAAATCTTCCAAATTTGATGGGAAACATCAAATCAACACATCCAAGAAGCTCGATGAACTCCAAGTTGGACAAACACAAACTAACAGATATAATAAAAATGTTGAAAGACAAAGAGGGAAAGAAGGGAACCTAATTAGATTAATGGTTGATTTCTCATCAGAAACCACAGAGGCCAGAAGGCAGTAGGACAGCATATGCAAAGAGCTGAAAGAAAAAGACCAGTCAACCAAGAATCCTACATCCAGCAAAACTACCTTTCAAAAACTCAAGGTGAAATGAAGACATCCGCAAACTAAAAAAGCAAAAAAGACAATTCACTGCTAGCAAACCTGCCTTACGAGAAATACTAAAGGAAGTTCTTCAGGCTGAAAGCTAGTGACTCCAGATGGTAATCTGGATCCAGTTTAAAAAAAACAAAGAGTATCAGTAATTATACAGTTACAAAAGACAGCATACATATTTTTTTCTCTTAAATTTCAAAGCAATTATATAAAACCATATATATGTATATATAAAACCATCTATGTGTCTGTATATATATATATATATATATATATATATATATATATATATATATATATATATATATATATATATATGTTGTCAGCCTACAACATATAGAAATGGAATGTATCTGACAACAACAGCACAGGTAAAGAGAAGCGAAGCTGTACTAGAGAAAGAAAATGGCACCATAAGAAAATACATGTCCACACAGAAACTTGTTCATAAATGTTATCAACAGCATCATTCATAATAGCCAAAAAGTAGAAACAACCCAAATATCCATCAACTGATGGATGGATGGATGAACATATGTGGTACATCTGTACAATGGAATATTATTCAGCAATAGAAAGGAATGAAGTCCTGACACCTGCTACAATGTGGATGAACCTTGAAAACATTACCCTAGTGAAAGAAGTTGGTCACACAGACCATTTATTACATGGTCCATTTATTAAAAGACCATTTATACACTACATTTATTATATGGAATGTCCAGAAGAGGCAAATCTGTAGAGACAGGTAGATTAGTGATTGCCAGTGGCTGGGGGTGGGTGTGCTACTGGGTGGGGGGAAGTGGGGGTGACCACTAAAGAGGTGATATGTCCCAAAATTGACACTGACGATGGCTAACCAAGTCTGAATGAACTAAAACGCTCAAAAAATAAGCATGATGAGAAGACAATATAACTATTCTTAAAGCAAACAAACAAGTAAACAAAATAAGAAAGAGCTCAGACTCACTGTTGGCACTGAGGTCAGCCATGTGAGCAGCCCATGCAGGCAGTTCCTATGCACAGCCGCCCTGGCCCTTCCTATCTGAAGATGTGTCAGGCCTCCCAGGGAGGAGATCCTTAAATACCCATCTGAGCAATGAAACATCAGCACTTTAGTTAAAAATAACTCTAACATTCCTATAATAAAAGCACGCCAGCTTAGCTGTCTCTTTTCCCCCCAGACTACAAGCTCCCTGTCCGTAGTGCCGGCACAGTGCCGAGCCCACCGTGGGTGCCCAGTACCCCTCTCCCAGACTACGAGCTCCCTGTCCGTAGTGCCGGCACAGTGCCTAGCCCACCGTGGGTGCCCAGTACCCCTCTCCCAGACTACGAGCTCCCTGTCCGTAGTGCCGGCACAGTGCCTAGCCCACCGTGGGTGCTCAGTACCCCTCCCCCAGACTACGAGCTCCCTGTCCGTAGTGTCGGCACAGTGCCTAGCCCACCGTGGGTGCTCAGTACCCCTCTCCCAGACTACGAGCTCCCTGTCCGTAGTGCCGGCACAGTGCCTAGCCCACCGTGGGTGCTCAGTACCCCTCTCCCAGACTACAAGCTCCCTGTCCGTAGTGCCGGCACAGTGCCTAGCCCACCGTGGGTGCTCAGTACCCCTCTCCCAGACTACGAGCTCCCTGTCCGTAGTGTCGGCACAGTGCCTAGCCCACCGTGGGTGCTCAGTACCCCTCTCCCAGACTACGAGCTCCCTGTCCGTAGTGCCGGCACAGTGCCGAGCCCACCGTGGGTGCCCAGTACCCCTCTCCCAGACTACGAGCTCCCTGTCCGTAGTGCCGGCACAGTGCCTAGCCCACCGTGGGTGCCCAGTACCCCTCCCCCAGACTACGAGCTCCCTGTCCGTAGTGCCGGCACAGTGCCTAGCCCACCGTGGGTGCCCAGTACCCCTCTCCCAGACTACGAGCTCCCTGTCCGTAGTGCCGGCACAGTGCCTAGCCCACCGTGGGTGCCCAGTACCCCTCTCCCAGACTACGAGCTCCCTGTCCGTAGTGCCGGCACAGTGCCGAGCCCACCGTGGGTGCCCAGTACCCCTCTCCCAGACTACGAGCTCCCTGTCCGTAGTGCCGGCACAGTGCCGAGCCCACCGTGGGTGCCCAGTACCCCTCTCCCAGACTACGAGCTCCCTGTCCGTAGTGCCGGCACAGTGCCTAGCCCACCGTGGGTGCCCAGTACCCCTCCCCCAGACTACGAGCTCCCTGTCCGTAGTGCCGGCACAGTGCCGAGCCCACCGTGGGTGCCCAGTACCCCTCTCCCAGACTACGAGCTCCCTGTCCGTAGTGCCGGCACAGTGCCGAGCCCACCGTGGGTGCTCAGTACCCCTCCCCCAGACTACGAGCTCCCTGTCCGTAGTGCCGGCACAGTGCCTAGCCCACCGTGGGTGCTCAGTACCCCTCCCCCAGACTACGAGCTCCCTGTCCGTAGTGCCGGCACAGTGCCTAGCCCACCGTGGGTGCTCAGTACCCCTCCCCCAGACTACGAGCTCCCTGTCCGTAGTGCCGGCACAGTGCCTAGCCCACCGTGGGTGCTCAGTACCCCTCCCCCAGACTACGAGCTCCCTGTCCGTAGTGCCGGCACAGTGCCGAGCCCACCGTGGGTGCTCAGTACCCCTCTCCCAGACTACGAGCTCCCTGTCCGTAGTGCCGGCACAGTGCCTAGCCCACCGTGGGTGCTCAGTACCCCTCTCCCAGACTACGAGCTCCCTGTCCGTAGTGCCGGCACAGTGCCGAGCCCACCGTGGGTGCTCAGTACCCCTCTCCCAGACTACGAGCTCCCTGTCCGTAGTGCCGGCACAGTGCCTAGCCCACCGTGGGTGCCCAGTACCCCTCTCCCAGACTACGAGCTCCCTGTCCGTAGTGCCGGCACAGTGCCGAGCCCACCGTGGGTGCCCAGTACCCCTCTCCCAGACTACGAGCTCCCTGTCCGTAGTGCCGGCACAGTGCCTAGCCCACCGTGGGTGCCCAGTACCCCTCTCCCAGACTACGAGCTCCCTGTCCGTAGTGTCGGCACAGTGCCTAGCCCACCGTGGGTGCTCAGTACCCCTCTCCCAGACTACGAGCTCCCTGTCCGTAGTGCCGGCACAGTGCCTAGCCCACCGTGGGTGCCCAGTACCCCTCTCCCAGACTACGAGCTCCCTGTCCGTAGTGCCGGCACAGTGCCGAGCCCACCGTGGGTGCCCAGTACCCCTCTCCCAGACTACGAGCTCCCTGTCCGTAGTGCCGGCACAGTGCCGAGCCCACCGTGGGTGCTCAGTACCCCTCTCCCAGACTACAAGCTCCCTGTCCGTAGTGCCGGCACAGTGCCTAGCCCACCGTGGGTGCTCAGTACCCCTCCCCCAGACTACGAGCTCCCTGTCCGTAGTGCCGGCACAGTGCCTAGCCCACCGTGGGTGCTCAGTACCCCTCCCCCAGACTACGAGCTCCCTGTCCGTAGTGCCGGCACAGTGCCGAGCCCACCGTGGGTGCCCAGTACCCCTCTCCCAGACTACGAGCTCCCTGTCCGTAGTGCCGGCACAGTGCCGAGCCCACCGTGGGTGCTCAGTACCCCTCTCCCAGACTACAAGCTCCCTGTCCGTAGTGCCGGCACAGTGCCTAGCCCACCGTGGGTGCTCAGTACCCCTCCCCCAGACTACGAGCTCCCTGTCCGTAGTGCCGGCACAGTGCCGAGCCCACCGTGGGTGCCCAGTACCCCTCTCCCAGACTACGAGCTCCCTGTCCGTAGTGCCGGCACAGTGCCGAGCCCACCGTGGGTGCTCAGTACCCCTCTCCCAGACTACGAGCTCCCTGTCCGTAGTGCCGGCACAGTGCCTAGCCCACCGTGGGTGCTCAGTACCCCTCCCCCAGACTACGAGCTCCCTGTCCGTAGTGCCGGCACAGTGCCTAGCCCACCGTGGGTGCCCAGTACCCCTCTCCCAGACTACGAGCTCCCTGTCCGTAGTGCCGGCACAGTGCCGAGCCCACCGTGGGTGCCCAGTACCCCTCTCCCAGACTACGAGCTCCCTGTCCGTAGTGCCGGCACAGTGCCGAGCCCACCGTGGGTGCCCAGTACCCCTCTCCCAGACTACGAGCTCCCTGTCCGTAGTGTCGGCACAGTGCCTAGCCCACCGTGGGTGCTCAGTACCCCTCTCCCAGACTACGAGCTCCCTGTCCGTAGTGCCGGCACAGTGCCGAGCCCACCGTGGGTGCCCAGTACCCCTCTCCCAGACTACGAGCTCCCTGTCCGTAGTGCCGGCACAGTGCCGAGCCCACCGTGGGTGCCCAGTACCCCTCTCCCAGACTACGAGCTCCCTGTCCGTAGTGCCGGCACAGTGCCGAGCCCACCGTGGGTGCTCAGTACCCCTCTCCCAGACTACAAGCTCCCTGTCCGTAGTGCCGGCACAGTGCCTAGCCCACCGTGGGTGCCCAGTACCCCTCTCCCAGACTACAAGCTCCCTGTCAGTACCCCTCTGCTGAATGGGTGGACAGATGGATGCAGAGGGTGTTTCTGGCCTGGGGCTCTCACTGAGGTAGAGGAGCCCCACGGGACCCTGCTTTGGGTGTGCAGAGCGGGAAAGCTGGGTGCATGGAGGCCAGTGCTCTGATGGGCACCGTGTGCACTCACTGGAAGGCAGGCTCCAGCTGGGCACCCAGGAAAGGCTCAGGTTACAAGAGTCAAAAACTTATACCTTAGGAGGTCAGACATCCAAGAGGAGGCAGGGCTGTAAAAAGACAAAAGGAACCAGGTGGAGCTTCTTCCCCAACCAATCCCCACTCAAGTGGAAGATTCATTCACTCCATAAATATTTTCAGCGTCCATCAAATGCCAGGCAATGTTGAGGCCCAAGGCATATAGTGATGAATAAAACAGACTCTGTTCTGCCCAAGTGTAGCTCGCAGCAAGAAGAGAGATGACACAAACCACACGATTCAGGCTGTGATTACAAACCACGCGAAGGATGATGGTAGAATATACGAGCACTGCGGCACGACCGGAAGGAAGGTACTTTAGTTTTTTGGTTGAGACCAAGGACGAGCGTACGAGCAGGCTGAGGGGCTGAGGAGCACGGGGTCGGGGCACGTGAGGAAGAGTTATCACTTGGAGGACCTGCGGGAGAGGCCAGGATTCAGTGAGTAACGGGGAATGTGGCTCAAGACAAAGCCGTGAGGTAGGCGAGAAGTCTCACGTAGGATTTTTACTGTATCCAAGGTTCAGCTACTGAAAGGTGGTACGTATGGGAGCTGGGAGCCGGGACGGTCTGGCTTATGCGAGGAGCAGGGAGAGGGCAGATCAAGGTGGACGCCCAGGTTTCCAACTTGAAGAGCCGTGTGAATGGCGCCATCTGCTGACGGGGAAATAGGGAGGGCAGATTGCAGGTGAAGTCACATTTGCTCTATCTGTGGAAGATCCAAGTGGAGGCATCAGTAGGCAGTCGAGTAGACAGTCTGGAGGTTGGAAAAGAGACAGCTGGAGGGATAAATCTGACAGGTGTGAGCCTATTCATGGCATTTAAAACCATGGGAGTGGATGAGATCATCTCAGGAGCGAACGCAGAATGAAACAGAGGCAGTCCAGAAAAAAGGCCAGGGCAAGGAGGCTAAGCCAGCAAAGAAGACTGGACAGCAAAGGGAGAGGTAGAGGGAAACCAGAAACGTCGGGGGTCCCAGGACTAGGAGTCAGCACTGCCGAATGGTGCTGAAGGGTCACCTGAGAGCAGCCAGAGTGTCCAGTGTGGAAAGAGCTGGCGAGCTGGCTGCCTGCATGTGACGAAGTGAGGGGGCAGAGGCCGTGCACAGGTCTGTGCTGGCCGAGGGCCCCGGCGGGTCTGGGTTGGAGAGCTGCGGTGTGTCTGAGCGCTGAACGTGGGCCCTCAGACGGTCCTACTCAGCCCTACTCCTGTGGTTCTCGTTGACCGTTGCTGCTCAAGATATAGTCTCAAATAACGGATACTATTTCTTAACTTTAAATTTTTATGTTTCTCTCAATTCATACATGCACTTCAGATGTCTCTAAGCCACTGGCACTTTTAATTAACAGTTCCAGATATCGAGGCAGTGACATTCATAGCACACAATTCCCAAAAAGAACATTTGTATTTTAAGAATCGGCAAGAAACGTAAACTCCAAATCCTGACTGGCCCTTGTCCCATTATTTTTCATTCTCACATTGTTCAGGGTTTTTCAAACTTACACAGCTTCCAAAAATGGTTAAATGGTTTTTAAAATTAAAATCAAACTACAGAAAGCAAAGAAATAAAGTACAGTTTTAAAGTGTGAAACATTCCCAAATTCTCACCAGGTTTCCTTTCAAATGCGGCGCTGATTAAGATCAGAGCGGTGTTTACTTCCTCCACAGAAGAGGCCCCGTGACCTCCAGCTTCAGACATGCCATGATCACCACAAAGAACCAGCAGATTGGTTCTACAGGCAAAGGAAATACATTTCAGCTGAACCCAGACTGGGGAGAAGAAGATCATGTGTTCTCAGATTTCAGCTTTCCTTTGTAAATAGTAGCTCTTCCTAAATTTTTTTTTTTTTTTTTAACCTATGAGCTTATAGTCAGATCAAAGGGTCAACGTCGAGTAATGCCATAAATAAAACAGACGGAATCATATGGAGGTCACAGAGCACAGAAGGGTTGTGTTAGGCCTCTCAGGGCAGAGAATCAGGGTTTGGTTTCTGTCTTTGCCATTTCCAAGCTATGGGAGCCTGGGCACATTGCTCTTCATGCTCTAGTCTCCTCATCTGTCAAACAGAGCTGCCTGCCCCTGGCCCCTAGAGCTCCGGCCTGTGGCTTTTGCTGCCCCTGCATGTACCTGACAGGCTCTGACTTGCCCTTGCTGCTTTTTCACCTGGAATACCCCCTCACAGATGGCGCATCGGCACCCCTGCCCTTCAAGTCTCGGCTCACACCTCCCACGTCCTTAAGGAAGACTGCTCTGACCATGCAGTTTAAAATTACAGCCTTTCTCTCAGATATTGTGCCCTCCTCCTGCCCTACGTTCTGCTATGGCACCAATCACTGTCTAGAATACTTATGTCCTCATTGATTATGCTTCCTGTTCTTCCCTCCTGGCTAGAGAATAAGCTCCACAAATGCCCAGACAGGAACAGTGACAGAGAAGGCCTCCAGGAAACATGAGCTGGATGAACAGGTAGAGATATTAAGAGCCGCTATTCTGCAGGGCTGCTGGGTACGGTGCCCGGCACACGGCACGTGCTCTGTAGGTGAAGGCTGCTTGAGTGATGGTAGGTATGAAGCTCACACAAGGTCACCCCAGTTCACTTTAGAAGCTACATTTCTTCTAGGAAACATTGGCACCTTGACATTCTAGGCCCACCTCTGACAGCAGTGAGGTGTGGATCTTCATCAGGACGCTGTCCATCTCACTGAGCTTGCGCCCGATCAGCGGGCTGTTGGGCCCAGAAACGTGGCCGATGTGGTCCAGCCCAAGGTAGTGGAGGATTAACACATCCCAATCCCGCCTTTTTAATACTTTATCCAAATGTCTTGTAACATTATCATCCACCTTTAAAGGGAAAAAGAGTACATATGAATAGCCTCCCTAATTTCCCTGGTGTTCACTCTTCAAGGAAAAGTGATATGGTCATTTTAAAATCTACGGGCTTATTTTAGGTACTAGGACTCATGGGAGTTTGAAAAGACCAAAACCAAAACCAAAACCAAAACACCAAACAAACCAACCCCCAAAATAAAAACTGTCTTAAAAAATGTTTGCATTAGATTAAGCTTTCACTAATATTGTTTTTATGTCTCTAAGTTATGGATAGAACATATTATAACTTAAACGAACAAAGGCTGTTCTCACAAAACAATTCTTCAGGATCACTACTGGAGCTTAAACTAAAGCTGACCAGATAACCAAGTTAAATGGGTGCCAGGTTGTTATGAGGCAAGTGAGGGCTTAGGGCAGTTGGCTAAGACAGGACAGTGCCCAGAGTTCAAGAAACCAGCAGGGTGAAGCTGGGGGCGTCTGCCTGTGTCCTACGAGAAGGCTGTTTGGGGAAGAAAGAGGCACTCACTCAGCGGTTCCCAGCCACACAGCCCCTGACAGAACCACTAGCCAGGTCAGCCCTGACCCTTCCCTCCCACTGGAGAATCTACTACAAAGACAAGTGCTTCTGAGCCGTCACACACAGGGTGGGCAGTGACTGCTGTGTCTACACGGTCAGCTTTGGAAAAGGGTGTCGGTGTAAACAGGACGGCAGGCGCTCCCCCGGGCCAAGCAAATGGGTCCATCCAACGCCAGCTCAGACGCACGGTGCCTTTGCCCTGCGGGCCTCCCTCTGCCCCGGGGCCAACATGGGGGGTGTAACCTCCTTGTCGGAGGCTGCACACGCAGCACAGGGCCTATGCTCTCCGTACCAGGTAGGCTCGCCCAGCTCACGTCTGCCCTCATGCTGCCGCCCTCGCAGGAGAACAGCAGCAAGGCAGGATCCCAGACAGACCGTGGGGACCTCAGGCTCTGCCTCGTAGACTCCGCCACCCCATTCTGTCCACTTGTGAAGGCCCCACTCACCTGTCAAAACTCCGGCTGAGCGGCTCCTCCTGGGAAGCCCTTCCCGACCCCCGTATCCGTCGATGGGTGCTCACCTGGTCTGGGCTTTGGGCTCAGAGAACTATGCTCAGACCTGCGTTAGGGTTTATGGTCCTGGCTTGTAGCTGATTATGGGAAGGAACAATTTTTTCAATCTCTCCATACTATTCTCAGTATATTGATAAAAGCCACATACAAAACAACGTTGCCTCTCACTAAGTTAGAGGGTACCAGGCTCTGTCTCATAGGATATATTTTTCTTAAAAACTGACCTCTGTATAATCTGATACAAAAAAAGAGGTTGTTCCATCATATTCCAGAAAATGCTTTGGGAATAACTTCACCCATGTTTCATCTCCATAAAAGATGATTCTTTTCCCCGCTGCTTTTGCTCGTGTGATCACGTTGTCTTCCAGCAGCGTGGGAGAATTGAGGTTCCTGACGACATCGATGAAGCCGGGGAGGCTCCCTGTCATCAATGCCTGCAGAAGGAAGCATTCAGGAGTCAGACCACAGAATCCAAGTACAGCGTGGGAACAGTTGCCGAAGATGATTCTAACGAATGAAAGAGGCAAACATAAAGCTAAAGCAACACCAGTACTGAAGGCTGGGTCAGTATTAGGAGAAAGTGGGAAAAGCTACACAGATTCTTGGCAAAACCAGCAGACTCAATAAGTGAAGAACTGACCATATTTCAGCCGATGAGAGGACAAAGGAGGAGGCCGTGGGGTAGCTAGACGGCTGTGGTCAAAAAAGCAGTGAGGGATAATAAGAAATGAAACAAATGGCAAAGGGTGGTATGCACTCTGTATACCCCAACCCACTGTCAGGTCCTCATCTAAGCTTCAGATCTGCTTCATGTGATAAGCAAACTCCACACACTGACCCTGAAACCCAGTAATTCTACTGTCCACCCCCGAGAGAAAGAACAGCCTCTCACACAGCCAGGGAGGAAAGCGGTCTCTAAACAGGAACTCTGAGGAATCCTCACAGTAAACTCGTCCAGGGATGCTGGTGGGGCCACTTCCCCGCCCCACTCAGCACCATAATTTCTTGGAGGAGCAGGTGGCTGCGACATGTCTTCACACCTTTCTGCTATAGAATTAAGTCAACCACCTCCCTCATTTTAGCAGAATCTAAATGGGTCGTGGGTCTCCATGATCTGGAGTTAGCTGACAACCTACAACACTGGCATCCAGGGACCTGTGCAATGAAAAGAAAGAGGAATCTGGACAATGCTAACAAGTATAATAATTTTGCCAAGACTTCTTTAACAGCAAAGTAACGCAAAAATGAATTAATCTTGGACTTTGAGGATGAGGAGCTTGGCAAATCCTCTCCCTGAAGAGCAACGACAAAACTGGATAAAACTGTCAAAAACAACCCCTTCAAGACTTTGAAAACTCAACGAAGATATACACAAATTGAAATGTTCTTATTCAAAACACTTTCGAATTTCAGTAAGAACTGTATCTATGGTGTTTTAACATGGGCTGCTCCCCTCCCGCACACCCAGTTCTGTGACGTGGTAGCCATGAGGACCAGGAGGGGCCTGCCCAATTTGGCACTCCATGGAGAAGCCCCATGCCAGGGACAAGGTAAAAACAGGGAAGGCCAACATCACAGCTACCTGAGGCTTCAATGCTGGTTGCAGTAAGACACAGCAAAAAGTCTGGAAAGGGGGTCTGGGGAATGGGACAGCTGCGGTAGGCTTCTGTGAGCTCCCACATGTTCCTGGAATCTGGAAGGCTGTGTGCACACACAGGGTGAGTGTACACTCAGGAGAGAACAGAGAGGGCCTAGTTGCCTGGTCCTTCCAGCTGAACACAAGGCCCTGCTCAAACAAAGTGAGAGTCAGGGAAGACTCATAAACTGCCTGAAGATGAGCTGATGGCTGGAGCCACACACAAAGACCCCCTGTAGAGAGTGGAGGCCACACCACAATGTGTTTAAGCACAACCTGTGACCAGTCATTGGCTCACCACTCAGCCATGCTGACCTGGCTGCCCCTCCGGAAGAGTGGCTTAAAAAAAAACCCAGGAATTAAAAAAAACACAAGCAGAGACATCAGTGAGTGTACATTTCAGGACCTCAGGAGAGACAGACTCTCTAGAAGTAGCCTCAGCAAGTCAGCAAAACAGCAACAGCCACCAGCACTCCCGGGTGGGGATCAGGACTGAGCTGAGGTGGGAGTTGCATGGATGTACATACTCGGTCAATCTCATCAAACTGTAGTATACAGTATTGTATGAAACAAAATTCTACCTCAATGAAGTTATTTTTTTAAATGTGAGCCTTTCACCCCAAAATTCTACTTCCTAAAGGTAACCAGTTACTTTGGGTGAGTATCCTTTCATCTGTTTATGTACAATCAGAGATATATAAAGTACTTTTTTTTTTTTTTTTACCAAAATGGTAACAAACTATATAGATAATTCTGCAACCTGCTTTTTTCACTTAATATCATGAACCCCTTTCCACAGAAAACATACAGGTATTTCACCTTCTTTTTTAAAAACAGCTACAAAGTACTCCAGTGTTTGGATATACAATATATTTATCCAAGATGAATTTAATGACAATTGCTTTATTTTTATTTTTGAAAGCAGAAAAGAGAATTTATTTTATGGATACTGAGTACCCACGAGCAGAAAGTCCAGTCAGGTTTGAGGAGAGATTTAACTTTTCGAAAGCTGACAGGAACTAAGGCTAGTGGTTCTCTCAGTCACTCAAAGGACACAGTCTCGCATGTGTCCCTTTTTTTCCTCTGTGTCTGTTTCTTCTTTTCTTTTTGTCACTCTTCCTTTTTTTTTTTTTTTACATCTTTATTGGAGTATAATTGCTTTACAATGTTGTGTTAGTTTCTGCTGTATAACAAAGTGAATCAGCTCTATGCATACGTATATCCCCATATCCCCTCCCCCTTGCGTCTCCCTCCCACCCTCTTTAATCCCACCCCTGTAGATGGTTGCAAAGCACTGAGCTAATCTCCCTGTGCTATGCAGCTGCTTCCCACTAGCTATCTATTTTACATTTTGTAGTGTATATATGTCAATGCTACTGTCCACTTCATCCCAGCTTACCCTTCCCCCTCCCCGTGTCAAGTCCATTCTCTACATTTGTGTCTTTATTCCTGTCCTACCCCTAGGTTCATCAGAACCTTTTTTTTTTTTTTTTAGATTCCATATATATGTGCTACCATACGGTATTTGTTTTTGTCTTTCTGACTTACTTCACTCTGTATGACAGACTCTAGGTTCATCCACTTCACCACAAATAACTCAATTTCGTTTCTTTTTATGGCTGAGTAATATTCCATTGTATATATGTGCCACATCTTCTTTATCCATTCCTCTGTCGATGGACACTTAGGTTGCTTCCATGTCCTGGCTATTGTAAATAGTGCTGCAATGAACATTGTGGTACATGACTCTTTTTGAATTATGGTTTTCTCAGGGTATATGCCCAGTAGTGGGATTGCTGGGTCACATGGTAGTTCTACTTTTAGTTTTGTAAGGAACCTCCATACTGTTCTCCATAGTGGCTGTATCAATGTACATTCCCACCAACAGTGCAGGAGGGTTCCCTTTTCTCCACACCCTCTCCAGCATTTACTGTTTGTAGATTTTTTGATGATGGCCATTCTGACCAGTGTGAGGTGATACCTCATTGTAGTTTTGACTTGCTTTTCTCTAATGATTAGTGATGTTGGGCATCTTTTCATGTGTTTTTTGGCAGTCTGTGTGTCTTCTTTGGAGAAATGTCTATTTAGGTCTTCTGCCCATTTTTGGATTGGGTTGTTTGTTTTTTTGATATTGAGCTGCATGAGCTGCTTGTAAATTTTGGAGATTAATCCTTTGTCAGTTGCTTCGTTTGCAAATATTTTCTCCCATTCTGAGGGTTGTCTTTTCTTCTTTTTTATGGTTTCCTTTGCAGTGCAAAAGCTTTTAAGTTTCATTAGGTCTCATTTGTTTATTTTTGTTTTTATTTCCATTTCTCTAGGAGGTGGGTCAAAAAGGATCTTGCTGTGATTTACGTCATTGAGTGTTCTGCCTATGTTTTCCTCTAAGAGTTTTATAGTGTCTGGCCTTACATTTAGGTCTTTAATCCATTTTGAGTTTATTTTTGTGTATGGTGTTAGAAAGTGTTCTAATTTCATTCTTTTACATGTAGCTGTCCATTTTTCCCAGCACCACTTATTGAAGAGGCTGTCTTTTCTCCATTGTATACTCTTACCTCCTTTATCAAAGATAAGGTGACCTCATGTGCGTGGGTTTATCTCTGGGCTTTCTATCCTGTTCCATTAATCTACATTTCTGTTTTTGTGCCAGGACCATACTGTCTTGATTACTGTAGCTTTGTAGTATAGTCTGAAGTCTGGGAGCCTGATTCCTCCAGCTCCGTTTTTCTTTCTCAAGATTGCTGTGGCTATTCGGAGTCTTTTGTGATTCCATAAAAATTGTGCAATTTTTTGTTCTAGTTCTGTGAAAAATGTAATGGCAATTGCTGTTAAAAAGCCTCCAGTGGAAGTGCCATTTGAGCTGAGGTGTGAAGGTGGAGTGTTGTCTAGGTGAGCTGAGGTGAGGCTTTCCAGGGCAAAACACAGCAAACTGCAAAAACCCCAAGGTGAAAGGGGGCAGCACACATGGGGAACGGAGCTAGGTGTGATCTGCGTGGATAAAACACACAGGAAGAGGGAAATCAGCTCAGATGAGGGTGAAGAGGTAAACGGTGGAAGACCACGCACCCTGAGGCCTGGGTTAGGAGGCAGAGTGTAAGCCACTGGAGGACTGTCGGGACTAGAGCAGAGCAACGTGATCTGTTTGGACAGGTTCTGGGTGAGAAGTGCTGGGACAGTTTTCCATCCAGGCTCACACCATAGCAGACTGGACTACAGTGGGGGTACTGGAGGTGGCGGCTGAGTCCGGTTAGTCACATAAACAGTATACAGAGATCTGTTCACCTCATTTCTTGTGAGGAGAGTTATCATCAACCTTTCAATTTTTACAATGTGATAGATTCTTTAGTTGCCTTTAATCTGATTACTAGTACAGTTAAGAATCTTTTCATATGCTTACTGACATATTTCAATTTCTTTCTATGTGGATTTCTTTATATCCTTTGTCCAGTTGCTACTGGATTGTTGCCCTTGATCAGATCCTCTTTACATATCATGGGGTTCACATCTTGTTTGTTGTGTTAACTGTAAATAATTTTTCCATTTATTGTCTGTCAGTTGACTTTGTTTATAATGTCTTCCACCACTTTGGGTTGAATCTGTCCACCCTTTCTTCTGGGCTTTTATAAGGCACTTCCCTCCTCTTCACACTAGTTTGGGTTCACACGGACATTTTTAAGAAGGGCAGGGACTACCTGGTATCCCCTTCACCCCAGGAAACATGTAGGCAGCAAAAAATTTGCAGCTGAGAGCCCAGAAATTTTAAGTGAGTGATTGTCTGTCATCTCCTTGGAGGTTTTCCTGGGGTTGCTGTGGTCTTGGGAACAGTAGTTTCCTGACTTCTGAGAATTAAGGAGGGCTCTGCAGAGACTACTGAAAGAGAATTTGACCTGGTCACCTTATTCTGTATAACACAGTGTTGCTGTATAACACAGTGTGACCAACCGAGGCTCTGGAACTAGGTACACATAAGGTTATGCTCGGTTTCTGATGCCAGCTGTGAGATTTCACACTTCAAGCCTGTTTCCTCATCCGGGAAATGGAGAAGAGAGTGGCACCAACATCATGGAGCTTCCACGGGGCTGTGGTAAGAGTGTACAAGACAGTGCCTCCACCACGGGCGCACCACAGCCAGTGGTAACTGCCGCTATTACAACTATAAATTCCCAGGAAAAGGAAAGGCATTCAAAAATCAGTTACAACATTTTAGAAGGAAGCTACTGCAGCATCTTAACATGTGAACATGCTACTAGAGACATTAGTCTTGAAATTTTAAAACTGGTGTCTCGTGGCAATTGTATCAGCACCTCCAGATGAACTAAGTCCCTTCCTAAGTGGAGGCAGGGCAGGGGACACACTCCTTAGCCAACACTACCCGATCCTATCAAATTCCAGAGCAATGTAACCCTAACTCCAGGATGGACTTCCTGTATACTAGCTCCTCCCTGATAGAGAATGAGGAGCAAGAACCTGCAAAGGACCCAAAACAAAACACTGGTTTGGTAAAATGAAACAAACTGGAGAAGGGAGGACCACAGCGGCCAATGTGCAAGACTGAACAGAACCTGGAGCCACCACGCTCACTTATATTTTTTCTTACAAATCTGCCCAGATTCCTAATAACTCTTTTCTTATCAGAACAAAGGAGGAATGAGTTCCTTCCACACTTCTGACAGGACAGATAAAGAAAGCAGTGATCCTGATGGTCAGGAGCCTGGATGCCTTTCTTCCAGCTTCCACAGGACTTGTTTCAGCAGAATGACTGCACCCCGAAAGGCTGTTCCCAAGCGTCCTGACTACAGGTGGCCTCCCCCACTCCCCATCACTCTCTATCACATTCTCCTCCTCAATTTCTTCCGTAGCATTTATCACCTCCTGAAACAATTTTGATTATTTATTTGTATACTTACATATTTTCTGTCCCCTCAATTAGAAAGTGAGCTTCATGAGGACAGGACAGTTGCTGTCTTGTTTTTTCACTGAACCCCTCTTATCTAGAACAGCACACAGTACATATAGATGCTCAATGAATATTGAATGAAGGACAAACCACATCCAAAAGTGGCAGAGAGAATGGGAAACTCAAGAAAAAAAAATCAGTAAAAGATGCGGCATGAACCCCTTTAATCCCAGACTGCTTTACTCATCCAGTAAACATTTGTTGAGTAACTACCAGTGCTGCCCCCAAGCTTTAAATCAACAAGTGACACCTTCTCACCAAATAATAAAGTGTCACACGATCATCCACAGATGTAAGGTTCAGCCAGAGACTTCTACACCGTACCGGCCTGCAGTATATTCACAAACTTTTAAGCTCCTCTGTCCTTTTCTGATCCCACCTCTTCACTCAACCTTCGGGTCTAAGCTTGAACGCAATTTCCTCAGACAGGCTTTTCTGAACCACCCCAATCTAAACTGAGCCCCCAACCAGCACTGAACATCACGCTCTGTTCTTTTTCATTATGCATTAATCACACTTTGTAACTGCACATTTACTTGTATGTTCATTTGTTTAATGGCTATGTCTCTCATTAGAGACTGAAAGTTCCATGAAGGCAGAGATGTTATTTTTAAAAAAAAAACTTGTTTTTGAGCAAATCAATAAAGCTTTACTCTTTTCTTTCCCCATAGTTCTTAAGTAAAGCATATGTACTTCAAAGGCACTCCCACTAAGCTGAACACCTGAAGGCGGTTTATAGAGTAAAAACAGGTATCTGTGAGGCCAGATCATGTTGGTTTGGTCACTGTGTATACTAAAATTTTGTACAAGTCATTTAACTTATCTGAATTTGCTTCTTCATCCATAAAGTCAAGTGATTGAACTAGATAACCCTAGAGGCTCCTCCCAGAATTCTAACTGACCCACTGATGATTAAAGAAGATAGCAGGTTAGCAAGGAGCATGGTATCTCTTGGATTAGATTGGCCTAGATGATCTGGCTCTAAATCTGTTATGCTTCCCATGAAGCATGAGCTTTTGGCTACCTTTACAGAGGGCATAAATCATGGGTCTTAGTTCCATCCTATCTGGGAGGCTTTTTCAGCATTCTATTGCCCCAGCCAGGTTGACAGCGCCAAACTAATTTCCACTTAGTTAAAATTGGGACTCCAAGTAACAGACTACAGAGAACCCCTCTAAACCTCTGAAAGAGCCAAAACATGATCTATAATATATTAAGTCAAACTGTTTACCTTGATTCGAGGCATAGTAACTGTAGGTGGCTTTGCTTCAGCCACAAAACTGTGAGATGATCCTTTTTCCACAAGGTAAGTTGTGTAGGGCATAAATTTCACACCCTTTGACCCAAACACAAAATCATCTCTCAAGGCGTCTATCAGCATAATAACAACTTTACTGAAGAGAGGTGGTGGGAGCTTGGTCCAGTTGGAAATGGCTCCTAAGTGTTTGAAAAAGAAAAAGGAAATTGAATTTTAACCTTTATTTAGCATTCAAGCACCTTATAATCTAGTTTCTGCTTACTTCTCCAGCACATACTCTGTCACACCTACATATCCTGAGCCAAAGAAAAAGGCCTGTTCTTGGGAAACAACGCTAGGGTCAGGGGGTGGGCAACAAGTAAGCTCAGGGAGCCCTAATATTATGTAGTGAATTACCCTTAGCATGATGGGGAGTACTGGCACAGGGGAGTCCCTTCATGAGTATCCTGGAATGGGACATTAGGGAGATTGACCTAAAACACAGTGTTGCAGGTAGGGGATGGGCGAGCATTTACAAACTGTCTTTCCATGGTTAGCAGCTGGTATTGTGTGGATTTGATCCAAAACGTGAGTTCCTTTACCTAAGATATACTGTTGGGTAGGTGAGGGCTAGGAAGGGGCCTAGGCAGGGAGGTCTTAACTACTGGAAAAAACGGGGTCTTGGAGGAATGCCATAGAAGAAAACACGAGAGGTCGGCAGCAATCTTATCTGTTGTGTCTTCCTGAGCAAAAAGGGTGCCTGGAACAGGGAGTGACCCAAACATCCGCTCAGGGAAGGGGGTTGGGGTGTCACTGGATGAGTAGAGCTGGGGAGAGGCTTACTCTTTACGGTTAGGGAGACCTTACTTTGCGGTAACCAGGGAGGAGAATCTTAGTAGGGCTGGTAGTGGTGCTTACCACAAACTTGTAGGATACATAAAAGGAGGCTGGAACGGTAAGAAGGGGACCCTAGGGGTTGGGGACCAGAATGGAAGAGACCACCGGGGAGCCGCGGGAAGAAGTCCAAGAGGCGAGACTCATAAGGAGGGTCCTCCGGGAAAAGTGGGGCTCGGGGAACAGAGACGCCCGGGGAGCGGTCCATACCAGCCGAGGGTTCGGGCGCTGGGGACTCTGTTGGGCGCTCCGTCCCGGAAAAGGAACAAACGGGAACCGGGAAGAATCCCCGGAGGAAGAGCGCGACCCCGAGCACCTCGATCACTACGCAGCAGGAGGCGAAGGTCCCGGAGCCCAGCCGCATCGTGCCCACCCGCCGGGCCGGGATCCGGACTCCCGGACCCCAAGTCACGTCTCGCCCAAAGACAGCAGCTTCCGCCTCCAGGGAGCCGCCTCCGAGCAAGCGCGAACGGGAGACCCAGACAGGTGCCCGGCGCCCCCGCGTCTGCCGTCGCGCCGGAAATACGCGCCACGGTCCGGGCGCTTCCGGGGCGGGGCGGGCCAGAGCGCACGGGCCCCTCGTGTACTTCCGGGGCGTCTGCCCGCAAGGCACCGCCAGCCCCTTGTTAAGGTCTGAACTGCTCCGGCTGTCTCGGGTTTGTGGAGTCTATGCTGTGTGCCGTGCCTCCTGCTAGGAGCGGTCACGCATTTTGCCGCGTTTGCTCCTCAGCAGCCTGCTGAGTCAGGTGCCATCGCCCTGAGAGCCCTCGTGTGTCTTGGGCAGGTCTGTGCAGAGGACGCCGTCTCCGACCATGGCTTCGAGTTGGGCTGCCGTTACCTCGCTAAGTGACCTCCAGAAGGCAAGCTGACTCCCTGGGTCTGGGTGTCCCTGTGCGGGATTGGACCCCGGGACTTTCTTGGGGCCGCATCCAGACCCCTTTACTGCCCGGTGCCTCCATCTCCGGCTTCTGGGTGTGCTGGGGGCCAACAGCTCACAGCCACCCCCTTCTCTGAATAGTTAATTGTCCTTGGCTGATGGGAACTGCTGCGCCCTGGAAGTTATCACTCCCCAAACACCTGGAGCTCATGACTGACTGGGGTTGCAGTATAAAGGCCCAGCTCCTTTGCCTCCAAGAGTGTTGACTCGTGCTATTCGTGCTCCGAGCTCCTCTGGAATGAAGTTGAAGGTAGTCTTCAGCTAAGACCACATCCCTGCTGCTTTCTCCTGCTTTCTTCACATCCTCCTCCCCAGAGCCTTCCCTTGTTAAGGCTTATGCACCCGACCTCTCTTCTAAGGCTCTCCTTTAAGGAGACCAGGCCCAAGGCAGACTCCAAGGTGTGTCTCCGAGCCTTAAATGTGATAAGTCTATAACGAGTCAGTTTTCCCAAGCTCTGACGACGACAGTCTAAGCTTCTACCACCTTCTCACCAGTACACACTAACCATGAATGTTAATAATAACCATTTAATGACAGCTGAGGTTTATCTAGTTTATCACCTGCCAGGCACTAGATCAAGCCCTTTAAATGGATTATTTTATTTGGTTAACACAACAACCCTTTGAAGTAGGTAATCTTATTATTTTTTATTGCAGACAAAGAAATGATGTCAGACTGTAAAGTAGCATATCCAAAGTAACACAGCTAAACAGCCACAGAGCCAAGATTCAGAGCTATCGGTCTGACTCTGAGCCTGAGCTTTGAATCTCCACACTTTGCTAACATCTCAGAAAAACAAAAAACATCTTCTCCCTTCCAGTGGTTCTTGTTATGGGCTGAATTGGGTGCTCCCCAAAATTCATATATTGAAGGCCTAACCCTCAGTAGGTCATAATGTGATTTTATTTGGAGACAGTGCTTTTAAAAATATAATTAAGTTAAAATGAGGTCATTTGGGTGGGCTCTAATCCAATGTGACTGGTGTCCTTAGAAAAGAGATTGGGACACACAGGCACAGAGGGAAGACCATGTGCACACATGGTGAGAAGGTGGCCATATAGGAGTCAAGGAGAAAGGCCTGAGGAGAAACAAACACTGCCAACACCTTGATCTTGGACTTCTGGCCTTTGGAACTGTCAGAAAGTAAATTTCTGTTGCTTAAATCACCCAATCTGTGGTACTTTATTATGGCAGCCCTAGCAAATAAATACAGTCTGTATTAGATTTATATCTCTTCATAACAAATACCACAAACTTAGTAACTTAAAACTAAGTTTTATGATTTATGATCTCAGCATCTGTGGGTGGGGAGCCTGGGCATAGCTTGGTGGGTCCTCTGCAGGGTTACATTCGAGGTATTGGCTAGGGCTGTGTTCGCATCTGGAGTCTCGACTGGGGAAGGATCCAGTTCCACTCTCACTCAGGTTATTGACAGAATTCATTTCCTTGCAGCAGTAGGACTGAGGCCCTGGCTTCCTGCTAGCCACTAGCCAGAGGCCACCCTTGACTCCTAGACACATAGGCCTCCCTAAATAGCCGTTGAAGTTTCTGTGAATTAAAACTATGATGTTCTAGGTTTATGTATAAAATAGATAACTAGTGAGAACCTACTGTATAGCACAGGGAACTCTACTTGGTGTTCTGTGGTGACCTGGATGGGAAGGACATCCAGGAGGGAGGGGATATATGTATATGTAAGGCTGATTCACTTTTCTGTACAGCAGAAACTAACACAACGTTGTAAAGCAACTATACTCCAGAAACAAACAAGCAAAACTCCTAGGTGACACAGAATCAGTGATCCCTGGGAATCCCTCTGGCAGTGTGTCCTTATTCAGCTGGGCATGGCTGGGGGAGATGCAGACACTGGGTGGGGGTCAGACCTTACACGGGCTGCTGAACATCTCTGTTCCTTTTCCTTTCCTGTCCAGGAGTGAGAATCCCCAGAATAACGAGAGGACAACCAGCAGGGGAAGGAAGTCCCTGGGAGGTGAGTTGGTCTGTTTGTATTTTCCTTATTTTAGCATGCATTTTGTTATTGTGTGTTTTTGCTAGGAAATCACCAATTTCCTGTGGATTTCCAGTTTGATGCAATAGGTTTCTCTTATTTGAGTTTTAATTTTTCCTCTTTCTCTAGTTTTCAACAGAATTGTCACAATTAACGAACAAATATGGGTACCTTATTGTTAACTAAAATCCATATTTTATTTGGGTTTCCTTCATTCTCCCATTTTCTGTCCTAGGATCCCATCCAGGGTATCACATGGCATTGAGTCATAATGTCACTTTAGTATGTTTTTGGCTTTGACATTTTCTCACACTATCCTTCACTCTATGACCTCAGCAGTGTTGTGTGGACTAGTCAGGTATTTCATAGATTGTCCCGCATTGAGATTTACTTGGTGTTTTTCCTGTGATTAAAATGGGGTCATGGGTTTTGAGGAAGCACATCACAGGGGTAAAGTGCTTTCTTATGACTTTATATCATGGGAACATACATCAAGGCAACTTATCACTGTTCATGTTAGCTTTGCCCTTCTGGCCCAGGTAGTGTTTGTCAGATTTTCCCCACTGTGAAGTTACTTTTTCCCTAAGTCTGTACTGTGTGTCTTCTTTAGGATGAAGTCACTGTGTGGCACCCACACTTCAGGAGAGGGGGGTATTTTATTTACCGTTGCTGTGTGCTAACATTTGAAATTGGGCAGTGTGAGCCTCCAACTTTGAATATCTTTTGAAAAATTGTTTTAGCTCTTTGGGGTCTCTAGAAATTCCATATTTTGGCGTTTCACATTCTGCTCCCCTTCACATGGATATACCCCAATTTGCTTATGCATTCATCTGCTGAAGACATCCTGATTCCATTTAGGTTTAGACATTATGAGTAGAGTTTCCGTGCACAATAGCATCCTTGTTTTTGTTTGGATAGAGTTTTACAAAGCAGTTGTGTAAATATTGAAGGTGTGATTGATGGATCTCAAGGTGTGAGACTTGTTTGGCTTTGGAAAATCCTCTCAAACTGTATCTCGAGGCCGTCTACACGTTCCATCAGTGATGAAGGAGAGCTGCTGTTGTTCCCCACCCTCCAGTGATCGGGGTCTTCATTGTGGGGGGAGGTTAGCAGTTCTAATAGGTCCATATCGGTGTCTTGTTTTACTTTGTGATTCCCTGATGGTATATGATGTTGATCACGTTTTTGTCCACTTACTATCTGTTTATCTTCTTTGGCCAGACATCTATTCAGATCTTTACCCATTTTTAATGCAGTTGTTTGTTTTATAGTCCTTTGTATAATTTGAGTACAAATTCTTTATCAGATATGTGTTTTGCAAATATTTTTCTCCCAGTTTGTTGCTTGGTTTTCAGTTTTCTGAAAAAGGCATTTCACCAAATAGAAATTCTTAATTTTATAAAGAACACGTTACTGGGATAAACCATAATGGAAAAGAATGTATATATGTATGTATAATAACTGAGTCACTTTGCTGTACAGCAGAAATTAACACAATATTGTAAATCAACTATACTTCAATAAAAAAAATAAATTTACAAAGAACATGTTATTAACTTTTTTCCTTTTGTGCATTGGCTTTTTGTGTTGTGTGTTAAAAGTCAAAGCTCATGATCTATGTGACCAAACCCATGGTCATGTAGATTTTCTTCTATATTTTCTTTTATAGTTCTTATAGTTTTATATTTTAAATTTGTCTGTGGACACTTTGGAATGACTTTTGTTGTAAGTTGCAAAGTCTGTGTCTACATTCATTTCATTGCATATGGTTTCTGATTGTTCTATACCTATTTTTCAAGAAGTCATGGTATATTTGCTGCCATATGTTTGAATTTCCAAACATTAGTGGATTCAGCAGGACGGCCAGCAGGGAACTTGGTCTCCTCTGAACTGGGAGTGGGTGCAGCCTGCATTTCCCACTTTGCCAGCACAGGGCGACAAGCCCGCCCCTCTTACCAGTGCGCACCTGCCTTTTCTGCCCACAGGCCTGGCCCTGTGCACAGCTGACAGGAGCGTGGCCTCCTCAGGAACCTCCAAGGATTTGGCTTCGGGACAGTGCAGGGCTGCATCCACATTGAGACAAGCTCAGTTTCCTCAGGACCGGCTGGGAGGTGCCTCCATGGGAGAAAAAGGGGAGGAAAAAGTGGGGAGAAGGTTGCTGTGCTGACTGCGTGGCTGACTGCCTGGGGGTGGGTGTCTGTTTTCAGAGGACCCAGCAGAGGAGTGGCTTGATGTGGAAAATTGTGGGTTTTAGTGAGTTTTGTGTGTGGTGCAGTGTCCAGTGTCCTCCTCTGGCTTGTGATGTTCCATTTTCCAGGCAGTTTATTGAGGGGACTGTCCTTTCCCTGGTGTATGTCCTTGGCAGCTTTGGCATAAATTAACTGACCACATGTGTGTGGGCTTATTCTTGGGCTCTCTATTCTATTCTTATGGCCCCTTTGTCTCTTTTTGTGTCATTTCTACACTGTTTGGTTACTGTAGCTTCGTAATATGGTTTGAAGTCAGGGAGTGAGTTTCCTCCAGCTGCTGTTCTCCTTTCTCAGGATCCCCTTGGCTGTTTGGGGTCCTTTGTGGTTCCATACAAATGTCAGGACTGTTCGTTCAGTTTCTGTGAAAAATGCCTTTGGCATTTTTGTAGGAATTGCATTGAATGTGTATATTTGGGTAGAATGAACATTTTAGCACTACTAATTCTTTCTATCCATGAGCACAGGGTATCTTTCCATTTATTTACGTCTTCAATTTCTTCATCAATGTCATAACATTTTCAGTGTGCAGGTCTTTCACATCTTTGGGTAAGTTTATTCCTAGGTATTTTGTTCTTCTGATGTTACTGTAAATGGGGTTGTTTTCTTAATTTCTCTTTCTGATGGTTCATTATTAGTGTATAGGAACACAGCTAATTTTTGTCTACTGATTTTGTATCCTGCAGCTTTACGGAATTCATTTAGTAGTTCTAATAGATTTTTGGTGGGTTGATGCGGAAAACTGGAATTAGAAATCCCACTGATTCTACCACATCCAGGTCATCCAGAACACCCAAGACGGGACTTCCCTTGTGGCGCAGTGGTTAAGAATCCACCTGCCAATGCATGGAACGCGGGTTCGATCCCTGGTCCGGGAAGATCCCACATGCCACGGGGCAGCTAAGCCCGTGAGTCACAACTACTGAGCCTGCATGCTGCAACTACTGAAGCCCTTGCACCTAGAGCCCGTGCTCCGCAACAAGGGAAGCCACCACAATGAGAAGCCCGCGCACGGCAACGAAGAGTAGGCAACGAAGAGTAGCCCCCGCTTTCCGCAACTAGAGAAAGCCTGCGTGCAGCAACGAAGACCCAACGCAGCCGTAAATAAATAAATAAATTAATTAATTTAAAAAAATAACTAGACTGTCTTTTCTTTTTTTTTTTTTTAAAGTTTTAATTAATTAATTAATTTATGGCTGTGTTGGGTCTTCGTTTCTGTGCGAGGGCTTTCTCTAGTTGTGGCAAGTGGGGGCCACTCTTCATCGCGGTGCGCGGGCCTCTCATTATCGCGGCCTCTCTTGTTGTGGAGCACAGGCTCCAGACGCGCAGGCTCAGCAATTGTGGCTCACGGGCCTACTTGCTCCGTGGCATGTGGGATCCTCCCAGACCAGGGCTCGAACCCGTGTCCCCTGCATTGGCAGGCAGATTCTCAACCACTGTGCCACCAGGGAAGCCCCTAGACTGTCTTTTCTAATCTGCATGTTTTCAGTGTACAATTCTTTTTTCTTTTTTTTTTTTTAATTAATTAATTAATTAATTTATTTATTTTTGGCTGTGTTGGATCTTCGTTTCTGTGCGAGGGCTTTCTCTAGTTGCGGCGAGCGGGGACCACTCTTCATCACGGTGCGTGGGCCTCTCACTATCGCGGTCTCTCTTGTTGCGGAGCACAGGCTCCAGACGCGCAGGCTCAGTAGTTGTGGCTCACGGGCCCAGTTGCTCCGCGGCATGTGGGCTCTTCTCAGACCAGGGCTCGAACCCGTGTCCCCTGCATTGGCAGGCGGATTCTCAACCACTGCACCACCAGGGAAGCCCCAGTGTACAATTCTTGTACACCTTTTTCCTCACCTCTATTGGAGGCTGATTGAGAACACACACAGCCTCCTGGAGAAACTTGCCCCGACCCTGCCATGTGCTGCCACCTAGCTGGCCTGGTACTGAGTCACCAAAAACTTTTGTTCTTTACTTGATTCTTAATTCCTTTAGAATTCATTACTTTACTGTTATAAATGTTTATTGTCCTTGTAATAAATCTTTTAAAAATAAAAATGAAATATTGTACTTTAATTACTCCATAGATGAGTGATGAATGGATCACACTTGACATATGATTGTAATCTTTTTAGAATTATTAAAGTAATACACACATGTTATAAAAAATTGAAATATTACCTAAAGAAAAGAGGTTTGCCAATCCCACCCCCAGAGGTGACCGTCTTGAATGGTTTGGTGCATCTCTCTCAGGGTCTATCTGTCTCTATCTCTGTCTCTGTCTCTCACACACAAGCAGATTTATTTACATTTATGTTGATTTCACATCTATGTGGTCTTACAGATGGGATCCTGGGTGCAGATGGTTGGTCCTCGTGCTTCCCACCTAAGAGGACCCTGAAGTCTCCCCTGTAATCAGGGGAGTGGGGGCATTTGAGGGCATTTCCCTCTAAATATGCCTTAGTGACATATTGATTATTTTGAATTAATGTTACTTAAGAGCCGTGCAAGAGAGACACTTTCTACCTCTTTTTAGGAAGAAATAAATCTCTCCTGTGAAAGGTACCCCACCTGGGGGCTGAGACCTGAGGGCAGAGGGCTGCAGGCGTGCTGGCCCCTGCAAATCAATTCATCCTGGGAACCTTCTGTCGTGACTACTGAGGCGCCAGTTAGCTTTGTGATGACCAAAGCCAACTCCTCTCTCTGCCTATTTCTGAGAAAAGGCCTGAGTCTGAGCCATTATAGATTCTCTGGATTTCTTGGCATATGGACTGACCTGCACCCTCTCATCCTGACAGACCCCTTGTAGAAACACCTTCACTTTAAGAGTTCTTCCACCTCGTCCAGGAAATAAACAAAGCCCCCACCCCCACCCCCACCCCCACCCCCACCCCCACCCCCATCCCCACCCCCACCCCCACCCCCACCCCCATCCCCATCCCCACCCCCATCCCCACCCCCATCCCCAACAAACAAGGAGACAGATATCCGGCTGCTCTCCTACCTCAGCCGCTTCAGAGAGTCGCTCTCTTAGAAATACCTTAAGCTCAGTGACATACTGCTGTCTCCCTTTCTCTGGCACCATGCCATCCCTGGGCGAGCCCCGTCTTATGTGGGCACGACGGCACCACTCAGGTGAGCCGGAGACAGTACCCCAAAGTGTCCTGATGGTACCACCATACATTGAAAATGACCTACACACCAAATCGGCCTTAAACACGGTGGTCCAGAGACCAGGGATGTGCATGTGCCTCTGATGAAATCATTGCTCAGGAGACCCCAGCATCTATCGTCCATCTTCTCCATGTTCTTCTGACCTTTGCTCTTCCTCTTTTTAGCTGATATCTTGCTAGATTGTTCATGGACAAATTAGATCCCATCTGGCAAGAGGAGAATCATCTTCCCAACACATGAGAAGAGAACAGGCATGGGCCCGCACCCATCTTATCCTCCTCTGCCTGCCCAGCCCGTCATGTCAGAAACATGTGTCCCTCCTCCTGTCAGAAGCCAGATGCCAGGTAAAGGACTTAGATGTAAAGGAAACCAGAATATTGTCTTGAGCTACAGACACTTCAAAAAACAAAGCAAAAACAACATTCCCCCCCCCCACCCCGCAATACACCAGGTGCAGAAGGGCATGCTGAGCCTTCCCCTTCTTTTTCCTGGAAGCAGCAGATAACATGTCATGCCCCACCCCCCCCAGGAAGACATCTTCCCTCTCCTGGAAGGAGAGTGACATTGTGATCGTCAAGGGCAGAGAGTGGAGAATGAGAGAATTCTGTACAAACAGACCTTGTTCAACCTAATTCTCATCCTCCTTAGCCTCCCCACTTAGTGCAGTTCCTTTTCCACAATCGCCTCTCTTTGTTCAACCCAACAGAAAAGAATTTAGGTTTTGCCACTTCTCTGGGTCTTTCTTCATTTCCTTAGGAGAGCGCCCTGGGTCAGGTAAAACTTGTGGGAAATAAATGTGTATGGTTCCCTCCTGTGAGTCTGTTTCATGTCCATTTAATTCTCAGGACCAGCCTTCAGCTCTAAGAGGGTGGCGGTCTGGTTTTGTCTCAGCCACATCTTCCTTGCCAGCATCTTTGAATTCTACCTCCTTCCTTGGCTTGATTCCTCAGCATGCTGACATGCTCTCAGCTACCATCTTCAGAAGCTCTGTGAACATGGGCTGTGTGTTTGAAAATGAAACACGTTTGTACACTACGATACAGCCCTTGAATTCCTTGGTATTGATGGACCTAAATGAGTCGAATGCTTATATCTCTACAGAAACCTGTATGGGACATTTTATGGCAGCTTTATTCATAACAGCCAAAACTTGGAAGCAACCAAGACGTCCTTCAAGAGGTGAATGGACACACAGACTGGTCTCCAACCATGCAACAGAATGTTCTTCAGCACTGAAAAGATATGAGAGAGATATGGAGCCATGGGGAGACAGGAGGGGCACCTTAAGTGCATATCACTCACTAAAAGAAGCCAATCTGGGGCTTCCCTGGTGGCGCCGTGGTTGAGAATCTGCCTGCCAATGCAGGGGACACGGGTTCGAGCCGTGGTCTGGGAAGATCCCACGTGCTGCGGAGCGACTAGGCCCGTGAGCCACAATTGCTGAGCCTACGCGTCTGGAGCCTGTGCTCCGCAACAAGAGAGGCCGCGATAGTGAGAGGCCCGCGCACCGCGATGAAGAGTGGCCCCCACTTGCCGCAACTAGAGAAAGCCCTCGCACAGAAACAAAGACCCAACACAGCCATAAATAAATAATAAATAGATAGATAGATAGATAGAAGCCAATCTGGAAAGGTGGCATAGCTTAGGGTACCAACCACATATGACATTCAGGAAAAGGCAAACCAAAGAAAGGGTGGGTTGCCAAGGGTTTGTGGCAGGGTTGAGGGGTGGGGCATGATAAACAGGTCAAGCACAGAGGATTTTTAAGGCAGTGAAGCTATTCAGTGTGATACATTCATGGCGAGATACATTTGTCAAAACGCATAGACTGTGCAACACCAGGAGTGAAACCTAGTGTAAACTCTGGACTCTGGTGATCATGATGCGTCCATGTAGATTCATCGATAGTGACCAACACACAGAATGTTGATAGGATAGTTGGAGAGAGGGAAACTCTGAGCACCTGCGTAGGTGGGGAGGGGGTAGATGGGGAGAGCAGTAACAGCAGAGCAGGGGGCACGTGGCACCTCTCTGTACTCTGCCCGATTTTGCTGTGAACTCAAAACTTCTTTAAAAAAATGATAAACCTTATTTAAGCAAAGAAACAAATAACATTCCATTAGCATCACATGGCTGTTTCTCTTCAAATCCTCAATCTGTCTGGGCCACTTGAAAGTCAAACTTCAGCGGACAGTTGGCCTTTCAACCCGCATCTTTTCAAAGCTTCTTCTGCATCTGCTCTTGATCTCACTACACTTTTGTTTTTTAATTTTCAATTTTTAAAAAAAATTTTGGCCGCTCTGTGAGTCTTGCAGGATCTTAATTCTCCAACCAGGGATCGAACCCGCACCCTCAGCAGTGAAAGCATGGAGTCCTAACCACTGGACTGCGAGGGAATTCCCCAACACTCTTTTTTTTTAAGATAGTATTTTTTAAAATTGATGTATACTTGACGGGCAATATTACATATTAGTTTTCTGGTATACAACATAGTGACTTGACATTTTTATACACTACAAAATAATCACCAAGATAAGTCTAGTTAGTATTTGTCACCATACAATGTTATTACAGTATTATGGACTCTAGTCCCTATGCTGTACATTACACCCCATGACATTTGTTTTATAACAGGAATTTGGAACCTCTCAATCTTTCTCACCTATTGCACTCATCCCTCCACCCCCCCTCCCATTTGCCAACCACCAGCATGTTCTTGGGATCTATGAATCCCTTTCTGTTTTGTTGTGTTTGTTCATTTGTTTTGTTTTGTTTTGTTTTCATTTGTTTTGTTTTGTAGAGTCTATATATAAGTGACATCATAAGGTAATTCTCTTTGCCATATTTCACTTAGCATAATGTCCTCTAGGTCCATTCATGTTGTCGTAAGATTTTGTTCTTTTCTATGGCTGAGTCATATTCCAGTGTGTGTGTGTGTGTGTGTGTGTGTGTGTAGTTTTCATATATATATATATGGAGAGAGAGAGAGAGGGAGAGAAACTATATATATGAACTTTTCTTTATCCATTTTTCTATCAATGCATACTGTGCTGGCTTCCATGTCTTGACTATTGCCAATAAAGCTGCCATGAACATAAGGGTGCATATATCTTTTTGAATTCATTTTTTGGTTTCCTTCAGAAAGATACCCCCAAGTGTAATTCCTGCATCATATGGTATGTCTATATTTAATTTCTTGAGGAACCTCCATACTGTTTTCCATAGTGGCTGTACCAATGAGTATTCCCAGCAAAAGGGAATGAGGATTCCCTTTTCTCCACATCCTCGGCAATACTTTTTATTTGTTATCTTTTGGATGATAGCCATTCTTTCAGGTGTGAGGTGATAATCTCATTGTGGTTTGGATGTGCATTTCCCTGATGATGAGTGATGCTGACCATGTTTTCATGTGTATATATTCTTTGGAAACATGTTCAGTCTTCTGCCAATTTTTTATGTGGATTTTTGTTTTTCTGGAGGTTGAGTTGTGTGAGTGAGTTCTTGGTCTACTTTGTGTATGAACCACTTCCAGCTATATTGCTTGCAAATATTCCTCACATTCAGTAGGCTGCCTTTTTGTTTTGTGGATAGTTTTTTTTGCAGTTGAAAAGCTTTTCAGTTGGATGCAGTCCCATTGGTTCATTTTGCTTTTATTTCCCTTGCTTGAGGAGACAGATCCAACAAATATTGCTAAAACTTATGTCAGTGTACTGCCTATGTTTTCTTCTAGGAGATTTATGGCTTCAGGTCTTATATTGAAGTGTTTGATTCATTTTTAGGTTATGTTTTTAGATGGTATAAGAAAGGATTCCAGTTTGATTCTTGTGCATGTAGCTGTCCAGTTTTCTCAACACCATTTATCGAAGAGGTTATATTTTCCCCATTGTATATTGTCACCTCCTTTGTCATAGATGAATTGACCATGTAAGCATGGGTTTTTTTCTGGGCTGTCAATTGTGTCCCATGGGCATATGTGTATTTCTTTTGTTCCAATACCATATTGTCTTGATGATTCTAGATTTGTAGTATAGTTTGAGATCAGGGAGCGTGATATGTCCAGGTTTGTGCTTCTTTCTTAAGACTGTATTGACAATTCAGGTTCTTTTGTGTTTCTATACACAGTTCAGAATTCTTGGTTCTAGTTCTCCGAAAAATTCCGTTGGTATTTTGACAGAAATGGCATTGAATCTCTAAATTGCCTTGGGGTGTGGAATCCTTTTAACAATACGAATTCTTCTAATCCATGAGCATGGTATGTCTTTCCATTTGTTTGTGTCGTCTTCAATTTCTTTCATCAGTGTCTTCCAGTTTTCTGAGTACAGGTCTTTCACCTCCTCAGTTAGATGTATTCCTAGGTATTTTATCTTTGTTAATGTCATTGTCCATGGGGTTGTTTTCTTAATTTCTCATTCTGACATTTTGTTGTGAGTGTATAGAAATGCAACCGATTTCTGTAGATTAATTTTGTATGCTGCAACTTAACTGTGTTTTCTGATGAGTTCTATTTGGTTTTGGGTGTCATCTTCAAGATTTTCTGTATAGAGTACCATGTCATCTACAAACAGTGACAGTTTACTTTTTCTTCTGCCATGAGATTCCTTTTATTTTTATTTTTTAAAATCTAATGACTATGACTAGGACTTCTTAGACCATGTCAAATGAAAGTGGCTGGAATGGTCAGGGTTAGAGTTAGGTTTAAGCATAACTGGCCCTCTTCCCCTTCCTCTCTCTCCATGTCTCTGAGACCTCCATGAAGGACAGGACTAGTCCACAGTCACAAGTGGCTCAGGGAGTTGAGCTGGACCATTGTTTTTCTGCCCCCTAGTCCTGGGCATAGTTTTGTGTACTGTCTGTGTATCTTCTTTGGCCAGGTGTCCATTCAGATCTTTCCCTATTTTAATTGGATTGTTTGTGTTAGAATTATTTGTATGTTTTGAGACAAAACCTCTATTAGATATGTGTTTGCAAATATTTTTCTCCTGTCTTGTGACTTGTCTTTTGATTTTCCGAGTAAGGTCATTCACAGAGTACAAATCTTTAATTTTATTAAGTTCATGTTATTCCTTGTTTTCATTTTTAGATTGCCTTTTTGTGTTGTGTGTTAAAACTCCAAAGCTCATGATTTACATGGGCAAACCCAAGCTCATGTCAATTTTCTTCTATAATTTTGAATAGTTTTGTATTTAAAATTTGCCTGTGGGGACTTCCCTGGTGGCGCAGTGGTTAAGAGTCCGCCTGCCAATGCAGGGACACGGGCTCGAGCCCTGGTCCGGGAAGATCCCACATGCCACAGAACAACTAAGCCTGTGCGGCACAACTACTGAAGCCTGCGCGCCTAGAGCCCATGCTCCCCAACAAGAGAAGCCACCGCAGTGAGAAGCCCGTGCACCGCAACGAAGAGTAGCCCCGCTCGACGCAACTAGAGAAAGCCCACATGCAGCAACGAAGACCCAATGCAGCCAAAAATAAATTATAAAATAAAATAAAATTTGCCTCTGAATAACTTTGAGTGAATTTGGTATAAGTTGTAAAGTTTGCATCTACATTCACTTCATTCCAAATGGTTTCCAATTAATTGTTCCTTAACTAATTTTAGAAAACTTTTGGGATAGAGACTCCATTTTAATTTGAATTTCCAGTTTAATGGATTCAGCAGTCCTGTCAGTCGGGGGCGCTGTCTCCAGTGACCTGTGAGGGAGGCGCGGCCTGCACTTCCTGCACTGACCACAGGGTGGCGCCGAGTTCGCCTCGCTGACCCACAGCGCATGCTCGTTCCCTGCGAACTCGATTCGGAGCGCAGCTGAGAGGAGTTGAGCCTCCTCAGGCGCGGGGGTGGGGGCCTTCGGGTAGGACGCCCGGCTCGGCGTCTCTGCTGAGAGGAGCTCGGTCTCCGTCTCCTTAGGACTCGCCGGGGTTTCGGCTTCAGGGCAAAGTGGGGCTGCGTCCACGCTGACTAGGGAACTAGGTTTCCTGAGGACCCAGGTGATGCCTGAGGAAAAGGTGAAGAGACGGTGAGGAAAAGTGGGGGGAAGCTTCCTGTGGGCGACTGACCGTTGAGGGGGTCCGTCTTCGTGTGAGCGAGGAAGGGCTTGGCGTGGAAAGCTGGGTTTTTGGTCCGGTTTGTGTGCAGGGTAGCCAGCATGAGTTATGGGGTGTCCAGTTTTCCCAGCACCATTTATCGTGGGGAGTGTCGTGCTCCTTGGTGTGTCCTTGGTCCCTGTGTCATAAATTAAGCGACCCCGTCCGTGTGGGTTGAGTTCTGGGCTCTCTGTCCTGTTCCTCTGGTCCCTGTGCCCGTTTTGAGCCAGTTCCGCACTGTTTTGGTGACTGTAGCTTCGTAATGTAGTGTGACGTCAGGGAGGGAGATGCCTCCAGCCCGTTCTGTTTTTTCAGGGTTTCTTTGCTATTTGGGGTCCTTTGTGGTTCCACACAGATATTAGGAGGATTTGCTCTATTTGGGGGGAAAATACCATGGAATTTTGGGAGGGATTGCATTCACTGTGTCCATTGCTTTGGGTAGAATGGATATTTTAACAATATTAATTGTTCCATTCCATGAGAACAGGATATCTTTCCATTTATTGGTGTGTTTTTCAGTGTCTTCATCAATGTCTTAAAGTTTTCAGTGTGCAGGTCTTTCACCTCCTTGGTTGACTTTATTCCCAGGTATTTTGTTCTTTTTGATGCAATTGTAAATAGGGTTGCTTTCTTTCTCTTTCTGATGGTTCATTATTAGTGTTTAGAAATGCAACTGATTTCTGTGTATTGATTTTGCAACTTTACTGAATTTATTAGTTCTAATGGTTTTTTTGTGGAATGAAGTGGAAAATTGGAATTCAAAAACCCCACTGTTTCTACCGTATCCAGGTCGTCCACAACACGGAGGACAGCGGCTCCTAATATAACCTTCCCACAGTGCCTCTAAATGACATGTGGACTTTGGGTGAACTGGATCTGGGTAAGGCTTGGCTTCTACATGGAAGTTTGATGTTTTCTCTGCTTTTCTGGCATGCTATTGACATACATGATGTTTTGAAAAGTAATTGACTTTCCAGTAATTTCAAACATACAACTTTACATACATAAAAACAAGTCTTGTACCTTGATTAAATATACTCCTAAATATTGATGTTGACATTATTAAAAATGGAATTGTTTTCATAAATTCTTTTTCAGATTTTTTGCTAGCGTATGCATATAAGGTAGATTTTCATGAATTGATATTTTGTTCTATAACTTTGCTTAATTAGTTGATTAGCTCAAATAATTTCTTTGCTGATTATAGGTAGTTTTATATGTAAGATGATGTGACCTATGTTCTGTGAAGAGACACAGTTTTAATTTTTCCGTTCACCCACGGATGCCTTTTCTTTCTTTCCTCAAGATTCTGGGTAGAACTTCCAGTACGCTGTTGAGTGACGGGGATGAAGGGCAGCTTCCTGGCCTCGTTCCTGATTTCAGGAGTAAACCTTTCAGTCTTTAACGTTGAGCATGATGTTCGCTGTGGCTTTTTGTACTACTCTTTTCCGTACTGAACAAATTTCCTTTTATTCCTGCTTTCTTGAGTGTTTATCATGAAATAACACTGGATTTTCATTGTAGATTTGTTGCATTAATTGATACGATTATGTGTTTTTACTTCACAGCATTTTTGTGGTTTAATACGTTGCTTACTTTTACTATGTTGAGCAACCTGAAATTTCTGGTGTAGAGATACTTGCTTATGGCATCATCCATCTAAAGTTCTGGTGGCTTCGTGTTGCTATTATTTTGTGATAGATTTTTACATTCATATTTATAAGTTATACTGGGGTAGTTTTCTTTTCTTTATTTTTAAAATCTTTTTTAAAATAGTGGTTTTATTTCATTTTATTTATTTACTTATTTTGGCCACATCCCATGGCTTGTGGGATCTTAGTTCCCCAGTCAGGGATCGAACCCGAGCCCTTGGCAGTGAAAGCACAGAGTCCTAACCACTGGGCCACCAGAGAATTCCCCAGTTTTCTTTTTTAAGATGTATTTGTATAATCTGATTGGATTTTGGCTTGGTGTAAGTGGTTTGGAGGGTTAGCATTAGGGCTGGGGCTGGTGTGAGGGTTGGGGCTGTGTATGGTTTATGGTTGCTGTGATGGTTTAAGTTTTATGGTTAATGAGTTATTTGTGGGTATGGTTAATGAATATATTTTATGGTTTGGTTATGGTTATGGTTTCGCTCATTGGTTAAGGTTTATGGTTTTGGTCTCAGGGTGTTAGGGTTCTGTGTCAGGGTGTGGGTGAGAATTGGGGTACAGGTAGGATACGGGTAGAGCATGGGTTAGGGTAAGGTACAGGTTTAGGGTACGGGTTAGGCTAAGGTTAGGTCAGGGCTTAGGGTCAGGATCAGAGTTTAGGGTTAGGGTCCATGTCAGGGTTAGCGTCAAGGTTGAGCGAGGCCATTGTTTTCTGCTCCTCCAGTGCTGGGTTCTGATTGATAGATGAATGAAATGTCTGCTCTGGTCACCCACTGTTTCAAATTGAGCTCAGCCTTAGTCAAGGGTTCTTAGGGCCTCAGAGGTCACGCAGGGTTTCCCTGCACCTTCCCTCCTGGGAAGGGTGATGCAGGCCCCACTCTGTCTGGGCAGCCCCAGGTCCAGCATGGCCCTGACATGCAAGATACTAAGTAGACGTTATGTAAGACTCGGGTGCATCAGGCTGCCAGCCCCCAGGTGCTGCCTTTTTTTTTTTTTTTTTAATTAATTTATTTATTTATTTTTGGCTGTGTTGGGTCTTCATTGCTGCACGGAGGCTTTCTCTAGTTGCGGCGAGTGGGGGCTTCTCATTGCAGTGGCTTCTCTTGTTGCAGAGCACAGGCTCTAGGCGCGTGGGTTTCGGCAGTTGTGGCTCGCGGGTTGTAGAGCGCAGGCTCAGTAGTTGTGGTGCACGGGCTTAGTTGCTCTGCGGCATGTGGGATCTTCCCGGACCAGGGCTCAAACCCGTGTCCCCTGCATTGGCAGGTGGATTTTTAACCACTGCGCCACCAGGGAAGTCTGGTGTTGCGTTCTTGAGGGCTGGTGGGGCCCTCTTGGGACTGGATGGATCCTTTGTTCCATCTGCATGGGTGTCCAAGCAGGTCTCAGAACAGCCCTTGGCCTCCGAGCATCCAGGCAGGCATCCACGTTCCTCCAGCTCAGGTTAGCCTTGGCCCCTCAAGCCCCCGTGGCCAGTTACTGAGCTGATTGTGTCTTTACTCTTTAAAATTAAATCACTCTCTCCAGGTGGGCGAGAAGTTTACTTGTGAACTTAGTTCCCTCTTCTCCATTCTTTGGCCACTGAATAAAGCCTGTGCTCTGTTGGTCTCAGCTTTGGTTTCGTTATTCGCCTGTTTGAACCAGAACGGAAAAAGGAAACGTTCCCTGTCGAGGCAGTGATCCTCAGCCAGGCTAGGGCCTGAGTAGGGTTCATATGACTTAATTTGGTAACAATGTGTAAGGGGACGGTGGTCTCTGCCCGTGGGGTGGTGGAGGGCACACCTATAGCCGCAACACTGGTTCCGTGGACAGCATGGTCCCCTGTGGGCCTGGACCGTGTGCTCTCGTCCCCCCACGCCCGACACCACCTGACGGTCATGACATGGTGACACTGGCTGCTGGGCGTCCAATCAGGAGGGACCCAGAGGCAGCTCCTGGTGCCAGACCAGACGTGTCTTTTCACGGGCCATGGACATACTGGGTCTGAGGACTTTGCTTTGTGTCTAGAGAACAAACTGAGCCGCTAGAAGCTGATCTGTGCTGTGGATTTGAAACTCATGGGCAGGGCAAGAGCTCCCACTGGACACTGGCTCGGAAGCTTCCGCACGGGTGATGACCACACCAGTGCTTCCTGCCTGAGCCCTCCAGGCTTCCCGCCTGCCTCCTGGGGCCCAGATACTGGGCTGATAGGGCTCAGCGGCTGCTGGGACTTGAGGTCCAGATGCTCCCAGGTGTGGGGTAAACATGCCACTACCCACTGGAGCCTCCCTTCTCTGAGGTTCAGGAAACAGGAGGACCCACCAAACTGAGCCCATCCCTGGGCTCTGCTGCAAGTCTGCTCAGATTTGCTCTCCTGATCCTGAAGACAGACCTGCGGGAAACAGGGCCTGCGATTCCCATACTGATGGTGTTCTGTGGAATTTCCATGGGACCCCTTTCTACCCTGTTGTGAGCAAATTACTAGTCAATCCATGCTACTGTCACCCGATGAACAGACTGGGAAGTTGAGACTCCAAGAAGCCAAGTAACCTACGCAGAAGCACAGATGTGGGAGCAGGAAGTGGGGTCTGTGCCCATCGCCCGCCCAGGGTGGATGATTGCTCCCAGCAGGTTCCATGTCCCCCCTCTGAGGGGACTGGCTCACAGGGCCTCCTCTTAGGCGGATTCACTTTGCAAACCTTCCCTTCAGCAAGATTCCTGTTACAAAACCTTCCTTTCATGGGATTCATCTCACAATGCTGTTTTTGGGGTCACCCGGGAAGCTTATATCACCCTGAAGCGTGTTCAGCCTCACGTCACCAGAGCAGCTTTCCTGGGTGATACTCACCACCTGCTCATCCCAGAAATGAGACCCAGAAATGGGTCTGAGACCCAGAAATGCCCCCTTGGGCCCCAAGCCCCACGGCTCTGCCTGGGTGCCCACTCCCCTCCTGCCTGGTCCGTCCCTCTCATGTCCCCTGCAGGGTCACCAGGAGCTCCCACTCATCCTGTGCAGGCTGTCCGCTCTGTCCTGGGGAGGCCTCCGTGGTGTCAGGTAGAAGAAACAAGAGGTACTGATGGGGCCTCCCTCACGCAGCACAGCAGCCAGCAACCGCCTGCTGACCTCGTCACTGTGGCTGGGCCTAGATGGGGGTTCAGGGGGCCCGCAGTAGCTCCTGGTTCTCATCTCACCCCAGCACCGCCCACAGGGAAGTCGCTAAGCAACTCTGTGCTGGCTGCATAGAGAGGACGCTCATTCACATGCTCCTCCCAGCCCCCGGGGCTCTTGTGGGCAGACCCCTCCCAGGATATGGAGCTCACCTGGGCAGGCACCCAGCAGCCCCCGGGGCTCTCGTGGTCAGGCCCCTCCCAGGATATGGAGCTCACCTGGGCAGGCACCCAGCAGCCCCCGGGGCTCTCGTGGTCAGGCCCCTCCCAGGGTATGGAGCTCACCTGGGCAGGCACCCAGCAGCCCCCGGGGCTCTCGTGGTCAGGCCCCTCCCAGGGTATGGAGCTCACCTGGGCAGGCACCCAGCAGCCCCCGGGGCTCTCGTGGTCAGGCCCCTCCCAGGATATGGAGCTCACCTGGGCAGGCACCCGGCAGGGCTGGGCACACAGGAACCGTGCATGTAGCCCTCATTGCAGAGCACCCCAGCCCACCTGTTGGTCAGAGCTGACCCTGAGCACCTCAGAGCAGGACCTGAACTAACAAACAGCAGCTCCGACAGGTCTGTGACCCTGGGCTTCACTCTGTGCGGCCTCCCTCCGCCTGGTCTTCCGGGGGCTTCCACTGCAGCCGGGGCACCAGGCCTCTGTCTCCACTCACCGCCCCTCCTCTCCCTGACTCCTGGGTTCCTCTCGTGTGGAGAGGGTCTTCTTGAAGTTGTTTCCTACTCATGAGCCAGTTAAAATGATTAGAAAATCAGCTAGAGTTGTAGCCCCATGTCAATCCTGACCCTCAGGACCCCACACCTGTTCCTTGGGCCTGGCCGGCACAACAAGGCCTGTTTTCTGCAATTATGAGCCCCTGAGGGGCGAGGATTGGCTGACCTGGGCAGCCTGACCTGGCCGGCCAGCCCTCCCCAGGTGTGCCTGGGCTGAGGTCAATATAAACACCCCTCCAGGCAGCAAGAGCCCCTGCAGCTGTGCCTGACACCATATTCTCTGCCCTGTCAGCAGTCTCGGGGCTGGGCTGGTGGGAGGGAGTGAGGGGCCACGGCCTTGAGGGTGGCCCGGTCTGAGAGGGCCTCTGCTGGAAGTTGTCCCCGGGCAGAGGTGAGGAAGCAAGAAAAAGGCAGTGGGGGCCAGGACAGGAGGGGTAACTCGGGTAGGGGAATGGAAAGCTTCCAGAAGAGCAGCCGGGGCCAGGACCATCCTGTGTGACGTGCAGGAGCCCACGTAGCATGTGTGCTGTCGCTGGGGTGGCTGCAAGCCCTTTCCTCCAGCCTGTAAGGTCCTTGCACATATTCAGGCGGCTTTCCTGGGAAGGGTGGATGAAGTTCAGGAGCAACTGGCTTGGAGGTCAGCTAACGTTCACAAAGAGACGCCTCCGCACGGTCCAACCAGCTTTCCAATGAGGATGCTCCTTGTGGGGGGCTGCTGGCAGCATGTGAGAAAATGCCCCGCCTCTGACCAACTTCAGAATTTTTCATCAGTGTAGCAAGTATCTTGATAGGGTTTTCATCTAACTAGTGGGTTCTTAATTAGCAACATGAATGGTGACATTAAATGTCCTCAGTCAGGATTGAAATACCCCCAACATGTACAGGTGTAAGAACCTCGGGAGGCCGTGTGCAACCCGCACCTTTAGGGATGGGCTTCCTACTTGACCCCTCACAATTGTGGTGTCCAGCCACTGATTTAGGGTTTCTGGGGGCCCAATGCTGACTCTAAGGCTGAGTGGTGGTCTCAGCATGAGCTGGGGTTTGAGAAAAGTGTGATGAAGTTAAGTCTGACTTTCTGTGACAGCTGGGGAGGGGTTTGTAAAGCACCTTGGCTTTTAGGGCAAAGGTTTGTTACTGGAACAAAGTGTCCCCCCCAAAATGGGCTGAAGCTCAGGATGTCTCTGTCCCTTTCATGTGAGAGTCCAGGGCAGGTGGGTGGCAGGGCCCAGGCTCTGTCCACCTTGTTTCTCCTCCCTGCTTCCAGGTGAGGGCTCCAACCAGCAGGGTGGGGTGACCGGGTGGGCATCATGCCCTCCGTCCTAGGATGCAGTCTGGCCAAGGCCCTCACCACCTCCACCTCTCCCCCTTGGTAACACGAGACACTGTGCCCCAGCTGTAAGGGGTGGGAAGGCTGGGAGGTGCAGGGTAGCTGTGAACAGGAAAAAGGAAAATGGGATCTGGTGGGCAGCTGCGCGGCTCTGCTGTGAGGGTCACCTGGACGGTAGTGCACAGACTCTGGGTCCTGTGAAGCTTCGATGCTTTGTGGTTCTGGAAATCCTATAGGAGACGGTCCACAGCAGGTGAAGCTAATGCTCTCAGTGGAGGTGGTGAAGCCAAAGATCTCAGTTCAGACTGAAGGTGCCGATGTACATACAGGACAAGATCATCTCGTGTGAATGGACTTCAGGCACGTTTAACGTGAATGCAGTCATGTTAATGCCTAGCATCTTCTATCTTGTGCCTCTCCTTAGGGACCCCCTCCTCAGTTTCTGAGGATCCTGTAACTGCCGTACAGGGGGATGGAGAGTGGGCTCTATCCAGTCTGAGCCCTGAGTTACCCTGCGTGTGAGTCTGCTCAGGACCGCCGTAACAAATACCACAGACTGGGCAGCTTGAATAACAGACCTATCTCCCAGTCCTGGTTGCTGTCTGAGATCAAGGTGTGTGCAGGCTGGCTTCTCCTGAGGCCTCTCTACTTGGTGCTTAGACAGCCATCTTCTCCCCAGGTCCTCACGTGGTCTCCCCCTTTGCCTATCTGTGTCCTAATCTCTTCTTGTAGGACACCAATCCTATTGGATTAGGATCCTCCCTAGTGACCTCTTTTTTTATCTTGATCGCCTTTTTAAAAATCCTATCTCCAAATACAGCCACATCCTGGGGTCCTGGGGGTTAGGGATTCAGCATGTGAATTTGGGGGGACGTGACTGAGCCTATCCCATCCTCCTTAGGAACCAAGTGTGCCTCGGTCCTTCCTTCCCTCAAGTCACACGAGGTGATGTAGTGGCTCAGGGAGAGGCCACTCGTGCAGAGTCTGTGTCCCAGCTGGGGAGCCCTTCTCTGCTCTCTCTGATCAGGCAGTGGCCGTGCCAGTCCCCTCCTGAGGTGAGCGGTTCTGGGGTTTCCTGCCGTGTCGCCTGGCCTGCTGAGGTGCTCATTGTCAGGGAACCCAGGAGCCAGCAGCCTCGTGGGGATGCCGGGGACTCTCAGGGCCTTGGCAGATGTCTCTCCCAGCAGATACCCTAGCGAAAGTGGGGAAACATTTGGGGGATTACAGATGGGAGAGAGTCACAGTCTCGTTTATGCTTCAGAAAGACCACGTTGGGGTGGGATGTGAGGTGCACCGTGCGGGCAGGGAGTTTTGTCAGGGCCTGATGGAGGAACCAGGCACAAGATCGGGCTTGGGCCAGGGCTGTGGGCATAGAGGTGAATTAGTGTGGGAACTGGCCACAGACTGTTGTCGAAATCTCGGCTTCCCTGTGCACCGAGGCCAAACAGAAATACGGAGACAGGGATTTTGGAGGAAGAGAGATGGTTTTATTCTTCTGCCAGGCAGCAGGGGACACAGCCGGCTAGCGCCTCAAGAACTGGGCCCGCCCTCCTTGAGAGTCAGGGAAGATTTTATATGTGGGGCTCTCGCAGTCCGGGGTATAGGATGAGGATCAAAGTAGTGAAGGTCTTGCATTCCTCCTTTTCTTTGCATTATTTCAAAACAGTCATAGTTGGCATCAGGCCGCCCGGTAATTGGGGTCTGGCAGTCTGGTAATTGCGTCCGTTTGCCTCTGATTTATCGGCCGGTGACCTTGTTTCTGAAATGCAAAGACTATAGGGGGTGATTTGTTATGAGGGGCATATAGAATGTAAGTGCTGGACATAATAAGGTTAGGGAGTGAGAGGCAGGGGATGTAACTCACACAGAGTTAGGGGTGATGGGTGCCAGAGGTAAATTACATAGTGTCAAGGGGTGAGGTTAGCTTTGTAAAGTACACATCTAGTTACTACAAATTAGTGACAAAGTAAAACAAGGAGTGATGAATTCTTTCAGGCCAGGTTATGTTTCTTCTCTAGCCTGTTCGCTGTTCCCTTTGTTTTCCTTGTTCTCAGGGGAGGGAAAACTTCATTTCTATTTTTGCTGCAACAAGACTCTGGAGGAGCAGATGACAGTCAGTGGGGCACAAGGAGAGTGGGAGCCTGGGAGACCCCAGAGTTACCGAACGAAACTTGGGTCCGCTTGCCCGAGTGCAGTAAAGCCAGTCTACTGACAGCGGGTGTGGTGAAGGGAAGTGCAGCTTTAATTATACAAGTGCCAATACAAGGAGAACAGGCGGCTTGTGCTCTAAATCCCCGAACTCCCTGAAGGATTTCAGCACAGCAATTTTAAAGGCCAGTTGAAGGAGGTGGGTCACAGGGTATGTGATCAGCTGGTGCACAATTCTGTGGTTGATGGTGAGGTAACAGGCGGTTAACATTCTAAATTCTTAGGCACCAGAAGTTCCGGGGCTACCTGTTCAAGATCATCAGGTAGTTAATTTCTTCCGTTTGGTGGTGGTTTCAGCATCTGTAAAACAACTCAGGAAGCGTGCATCAGGTACTGTTGTCCAGGTACTTCAGAGAGGAGCTCCAGCAGAGGATGTGGGGGAGGGGTCTGTCCTGGGAAGGCCCCGTAGGGTCCTGCTCCGTTACACCCGGTGCCTGGGCTCAGCAACCTGGGAAGGTGGGGCTGCTCCTGGGTGTGGGGACCTGCAGGATCCCGGTCCCCTGAGGGCCCTGTTAGCCCCCAAGGGAGATGGGGGTGCAGTGACTGGACAGAGGCGTCTGGCGTGGGAGAGGGGTCCAGGCTGGAAATGTCACGGGAATCATCGCAGGGAGGGAGAGGGAAGGCCAATGGGAGCAGGTAGGTCACAGCAGACTACGTGCAGGTGAGTGCGGTCCTGTTGGAAGCAACTCAGAGCCAGAAAGGAGTGGCTGTCAGGGGCTCAGCTCCATTCTCTTGTTCGTTTGTAAAACCGCTGTGTCAGAGTTTGAGACACTGCCAGGAGACGTCTGGGGCCAGTGCTGCCATGGCTTCATCAAAGGGGTCCAGGGGGAGCACAGAACCACTGCAGACCCCGCCCATGTCCGCACTGGGAATGAATCCCATCGGGGCTCCTGGGCTCACAGACTTGAGGGAACCTCTGTCCTCAGGACTGGTCTTCCTCCTTCCTCTCACCTGTTGGTCAGAGGCCCAGGAACCCCCAACCTGGCTCCACCCCCAGGGCCTGGATTCTGGGACAGCTTAGGGGTAAGCAAGACCCTCATGTTCCTTTATCTGCCTGGGGATGAGAATGTCTTAAACGCTGCAATTGACTGATTATGGAGGGCTGAGTGTTTCCAGCAGGTATGGGTGGAAAGATGGGGCGTGAAGTTCCTATGTCTGCAGGGTCTTCCCGTGTGAAGATCTGTGTGTTTCCCCCGGCCAGTCAGCATCCTCCCAGGAAGCTCAGATCCAGGATTACGGGGGCAGAGGCTCTCCCCTTGCTTATCTGTAACTTCCCACTCCCACAGCAAGGAGCCTGGCTCCCACCATCTGCCATTTATGTATGCATTGCTCCTTTCCAGGTTACATGTGCAGAGGTTTCAGAATTGTTAGCTACTACACCCTGGAAAGAACTTCGTAAAATAAAGCCCACTGTATATGTACGGTCCATTTTGCCTTTAGTCTACAGATACCATTCATTTCCAAAGGTAACTTAGGTCAGCACCTTTTATCCCATCCCCTACAGTGAGTTGTTTCCATATATTTCTAATACAGTTAGACTCTGTCACATTATGTATTCCATCCTGACACATGCCTACATCCTAAATAACTAAATTTAAATAGATTATGATTGGTCCCTTGGGCTGTACACATCTGTGGGTTTAGACAAATGCATAGTGACAGGTATCCATCCTAGAGTGTCACATGGAATACTTCAAACCCCCCACCCCATGATCTGCTTATCATCTATGTAGCTTTGCCTTTCCCAGAATGTCACCAATGGGGTCATACTGTGTGCAGCCTCCTCAGCCTGGATGCTGTCACTTAGCAGTGTACACTGAGGATTTATCCATGTCTTTCCATAGGCTGATGCTGCATTCCTTTCTGCTGAGTGGCATTCCACTGCACGTGTATGGGCGGAAAAACAATTTTCCCTCTACTTTTCTAGGTTCTTGGTTGAGGCCCCCCTGCCCCTGAAATAAAAGACAGATTACCAGGAGAAAAGCAGAAGTTTAATTACATGTATACCTTCTGAATACAGGGGGGATACCACGGAAAACTGAGTCACTCCCTGAAATGACCAAAACCATCCCCTTAAATACTGTCTTCAGCTAAAAACAGAAGAAAGATGCTGGGGAAGGGGGGAAGGCCAGTTTTGGCAGGTTATCCTGCAAAGCACCGTAAACAAGGGTATGAGTGTTTGCACATTTAAGTCAGGACTTCACCAGTGAAAAAAGTTACTTAAGATTTAATTATCCTTCTATTTTTGGTGCAAAGAGGGACATACCCTTATAAATGGAGACTTCTCTATTGTAAATGTCCTTCATAAAATGGCAGTCTCAGTTTTCTGAGATTTTTTTTTTGAATAAATTTATTGTTTTATTTTTGGCTGCATTGGGTCTTCGTTGCTGCATGCAGGCTTTTCTCTGGTTGTGGCGAGCAGGGGCTACTCTTCATTGCGGTGCGCAGGCTTCTCATTGTGGTGGCCTTTCTTGTCATGGAGCACAGGCTCTAGGTGTGCAGGCTTCAGTAGTTGTGGCACACGGGCTCAGTAGTTGTGGCTCGCGGGCTCTAGAGCGCAGGCTCAGTAGTTGTGGTGCACGGGCTTAGTTGCTCCGTGGCATGTGGGATCTTCCCGGACCAGAGCTCGAACCCGTGTTCCCTGCATTGGCAGGCGGACTCTTAACCACTGAGCCGCCAGGGAAGCCCTTTTTTTTTTTTTTTTAAAAGCAGACCAATAATTCTTATGCCAGAGAGACATATTTTGGGGTGGCATATTCTACTCGCCTTGACATGGATGTACCCCAATTTGCTTATGCATTCATCTTTTGAAGGATATCCTGATTTCTTCAAGTTTTTAGCCATTATGAAAGTGCTGTTGTGCATAATTGCATCCTCGTTTGCATTTGGACATAGATTTTCAAAGCAGTTGCCTAAATGCTGGAAGCATGATTGTTGGATCCCAACGTGAGACTTGTTTAGCTTTAGAAAAAACTGCCAAATTGTCTTACAAAGTGGCTGCACATGCCTCCCCCCAGCTACGAGGGAGAGCTCCTTTTGTTCCTCACCCTCTAGCAATTGGTAGTGTCTTATTTTTGGAGCTTAGCCATGCTAATAGGTGTGCTGTGATATCTCATGATTTTAATTTGTAATTCCCTAATGGTATATGATGTTGAGCTTGTTTCTGTATGACTTTTACTATCTATATATCTTTTTCGGTGGGATGTCTGTTCAGATCATGCTGTTCACGTTCACGCTGAGAGGAGCCCTGTCTCCTCAGGACCCGCTGGGGCTTTGGATTCTGGGACACGCGGGGCTGAGTCCACGCTGACGGCCGGGCTTCGGGACAACCCGGGGTCGAGTCTACACTAACGGAAGCCGGGTCTCCTCAGGGCCCCCTGGGGCTTCAGCTTTGGGACACAGTGGGGTCCAGTTCATGCTGAGAGGAGCCTGGTCTCCTCAGGACCTGCCGGGAAGTGACGCCGCTGAGGGAAATGGTGAGGAAAAGTGGGCAGAAGGTTCCTGTAGGTGGCTGACCGCTGTGGGTGTCTGTCTTCAGAGGACCCAGGAGAGGAGGGGCTTGATGTGGAAAACTGGGTTTTTGGCCCCTTTTGTGTGTGGTGTAGACAGAGTGCAGTGTTGTTCTTTGGTGTGTGGCGTCCGGTTTTCCCAGCACCGTTTATTGAGGGGACTGTCCTTTCCCTGGTGTATGTTCTTGGCTCCTTTCTTGTGAATTAACTGATCACATACCTGTAGGTTAATTCCCGGGCTCTCTGCTCTGTTCCTCTGGTCTGTGTGCCTGTTTTTGTGCCAATTCCACACTTTTTTGGGACTGTAGCTTCGTAATGAAGTGTGAAGTCAGGGAGCGAGATGCCTCCAGCCCGTTCTCCTTCCTCAGGGTCGCTTTAGCTCTTCTGGGTCCTTTGTGGTTCCACACACATCTTAAGATTGTTTGTTCTGTTTCTATGGAAAATGTCATTGCACTTTTGGTAGGGATTGCGTTGAATGTGTACATTAATTTGGCTAGGATGCATATTTTTTTTTAATTAAAAAAAAATTTTGGGCCACACCATGTGGTATGCAGGATGCGGGATCTTAGTTCCCCAGCCAGGGATCGAACCTGTGCCCCCTGCAGTGGGAGCGCAGAGTCCCAACCCCTGGACCATCAGGAAAGTCCCACCTTAGAATGCATATTTTCACAATATTCTTTTTACCCATGAGCACGGGGTATCTTTCCATTTATTTTTGTCTGTTCAGTTTCCTTTATCAGTGTCTTCCAGTTTTCAGTGTGCAGGTCCTTCACGTCCTTGGTTAAATTTACTCCTGGTTATCTTTTTGGATGCAATTGTAAGTGGGATTTTTTTTTTAAATTCTTTTTCTGATGGTTCATTATCAGTGTATAGAATCACAGATGATTTTTGTGCATTGATTTTTCTTTTTTTGTATCCTGCAGCTTTACTGAATTCATGTTTTAGTTGTAACAGTTTTTTGGTGGTTGAATGTGGAAAACTAGAATTCAGAAATCCCACTGTTTCAACTATATCCAGGTCATCCACAGCACCCAAGACATAGTGGCTCCCAATATAATCTTCCCATGGTGCCTCTCATAGTATGTGGACTCCTACAAGGGTGATTAGCATCACCACTGTGGGTGAACTGGATCTGGGTAGGGCTTGGCCTCTATAACAGAGTTTGATGTCTGTATTTCTGGCGTGCTATGACATGGTTGTTTTGGTAAGTACTTTATTTTCTAGTAAATTTCAAGTGTATAAAAAACTTTAAATAGCAGTATAAAGTTTTCCACATTCACAAAATACTCCAGTTTGTTTTACCCTGTGGGAGTGGGAGGGCCACTCTCCCAGAGAACCAGCACATAACCCCAAAATGAGGAATAATTATGGTTTCCACATTATAATCCTATCCACAGACCTGCTTCAACTTTCACCAGCTGCCCCAGCTTTGTGGAAATGTATTTTCCCATTCGAATACAGTTTTCTTTTCCTGGAACCATCACTGGGACTTTTCCTCACTTTAAAAACCTTGCTGGATTTAAAGTGTACAAGATGAGCATGATCTGGGTGGTTTTTCTGTATGGCTTCTTTCACTTAGGATGTTTTCAGTGTTTATCCACATTGTAACATTGATCATTATTTCATTCATTTTTTCCATCGTGATTAAAAACACATAACATTTACCATTTAAACCATTTTTTTTAAAGCTTTTTTAAAAAATTTATTTTATTTTTTATTTTTTGGCTGTGTCGGGTCTTTGTTGCTGTGTGCAGGCTTTCTCTAGTTGCGGCGAGAGGGGGCTACTCTTTGTTGCCGTGTGCAGGCTTCTCATTGCAGTGGCTTCTCTTGTTGTGGAGCACGGGCTCTAGGCGCATGGGCTTCAGTAGTTGTGGCACAAGGGCTCAGTAGCTGTGGCTCGTGGGCTTAGTCGCTCTGCGGCATGCGGGATCTTCCAGGACTAGCGCTTGAACCCATGTCCCCTGCATTGGCAGGCGGATTCTTAACCACTGTGCCACGAGGGAAGCCCCATTTAAACCATTTTTAAGTATACAGTTCTATGGCATTAACTACATTCACATTGTTGTAAAAATATCCTCACCATCCATCTCCAGAACTTTATTTTCCCCATGTGAAACCATAGCCATTAAACACTAACTCACCTCAACCCCTGGCAACCTTATTCTACTTTGTCTTTGAATTTGACTTATCTGGATACCTCATACTAGTGGAATCATAGAACGTTTGTCCTTTTTGTGTCTGGCTTGTTTCACTTAGCATAATGACGTCAAGGTTCATCCACATTGTAGCATGTGTGAGAATTACCTTAGTTTTAAAGGTTGAATCATATTCCATTGTGTATATACTACACTGTACTTATCCATTCATCTGTTGAAGGATGTGTTGTGTTGCTTCCACCTTTTGGCTATTGTGAATAATGTTGCTATGAATATGGGGTACAGATATCTGTTCCAGTCCTTGCTTTCTAATATTTTGGGTGTACACCCTGGAGTGGAATCAAGGGATCATACATTTTCCATGTTTTTGAGGAGCCACCATAGAGTTTTCCATAGCTACTGTATAATTTTACTTTATTCCTTTATATGACAGAATAATGCAGCTTATGGATCTACCTTATTTTGCTTATCCATTTACCTGCTGATGGACATTTAAATCTTTTCTACCTCGGGCTATTGTGAACAGTTCTGCTATGAATAATTGGTGAACAAGTTTTTGTTTGAATGCCTGTTTTCCATATTTTGGGTATATATCTAGGAGTGGAGTTGTTGAACCACATGGTAATTATATTTTATATTTTTGAGTAAATGCTAAAGTTTTGTACACATAGACTGCACCATTGTACATCTCCACAAGTAACTTTTAAGGGTTTCAATTTCTCTACATTGTTGCCAACATTTGTTATTTTTATTTATATATTTTAAAATTTATTTTTATTCTAATGTGTGTGAAGGGGCATCACACTGTGGCTTTAATTTGCATTGTCATCATGACTACTGATGTTTGACATCTTTTCATGTCCTTGTTGACCATTTGTATGTCTTGCCTGGAGAGCAGTCCATGCAAGCCATTTGTCTGTTTCAAAAATTTTATTGTTTGTCTTTTTGTTGATGAGTTGTAAAAGCTCTGGGTATGTTCTAGGTAAAGAGTCTTATCAGATATATAATGTGCCAATATTGTCTTCCATTCTGTGGGCTGTCTTTTTACTTTCTGGATAACCTCTTTTGATGCACAAAGGTTTGTAATTTTGAGGAAATCCAATTTATCTATTTTTTTCTTTCATTTCTTATGCTTTACTGTCAAATCTAAGAAACCATTGCTAAATTCATGGTCAGGAAGATTTAATTCCTTGGTTTATTTGAGAGTTCATACAGTCATCCCTCGGTACCCACTAGGCCAGGATTTAGGCCTGGGGTTGAGTCAGTGTGAGGGTTCAGGGGTCACGGTTTAGGGTTATGGGTCATTGTTGGAGAGTCATGGTTGGAGAGTTATGGTAGAGGGTTGTGGTTAAAGGGTCAGGGGCGAGGGTCTGGGGCTAGGGTTGTTAGGGGGTTAAGGTTAGAGGTTAGGGTTCTTAGGGTAAAGGTTAGAGTTAGGTTTAAGCACAGTTGACCCTCATTGCCTTCCCCTCTCCTTCTCTCTGAAGCCTCCAGAATGGATAGGACTTGCCCAGGGTCAAACAGGAGTCAGGGAGCTGAGGTCAGTAACTGTTTTTCTGGCCTCCCTTCCCCCAGTCCTGGGCTCTGAGAGAAGAATGAAATGTCTGTTCTTGTCTCGGACTGTTTCTTATCCTACTCAACCTCTGTCAAGGATTAGGGAGGGTGTCGGAAGTCATGCATGGTTTCCTTCTGCCCTCCTACCTGGGAAGGGTGATGCTGGCCCTACTCTGCCTGGGCAGCCCCAGGTTCCAGCACAGCCCAGACAGGAGGGCACTCAGTGGACATGTGTGGATTTATACAGGACTGGGTGCAGTGACCTGCCAGCCCCCAGATGCTGCCTTCTTAAGGGCTGGTGGGGCCCTCCTGGCACTGGAGGCATCCTTTGTCCCATCTGAGTGGGCATGAATAGATGATCAAGTCTCAGGCAGGACAGCCCTTGACCTCTGACAATCCAGGTAGGCATCTGTGGTCCTCTAGCTCAGTCCAGCCTGGGCATTGTCAGGCCCTCATGTACAGTTACGGAGCTGACCAGGATGCCGGGCAATTCAAGAGCTACCTGGTCAGTGTAGACATTCCTTTGAGAAGTTTCAACTACCAACATGCATGTGGTTGGGAAAAAGGCCTCCTGCTCACAGCCTCATAGGCTGCCAAGAGAAGTAATAATCCTCTAAACATTGGAGTGTGTCCCTGACACAACAACCATACAGCAGACCATGGCCCTGCAATCCTTTGTCCTTTCAGTCGTTAGAAACTTTTGACATTCATATTCATTAAGAATCAAAGATATGGGGGCAACTGGACCTCCCAATGGAAGGTTCACACTGACACTGCATTGTCTTGGAGAGCCATATGCATCCATGTGGCCTCTGGAAAGCCTGCCAATTATGGGTTCCATGGCTTGGAATAATTCTTGAGCCTCCCATTACTTCATTGCACAAGAGTTTTCCTTACCACCCTAGCATTTGGTTTCTTCCTCTTAGTAAAGGAGAGAGAAGAAACTGGAAAAGGAGCAGTATTGTTTTTCAGGGATGGGCAATTAATATGGCCAGGGAGATGGCATAACTCAAGGGCTCCCACCTCTCAGGGGCAGGAATGAGGTCTGTGTGTCTTCTGAGGGCACATGGGCTGTTCTGGGCCAGCCTCTGAGATGTGAGGACCTGATGCCCAAGGAAAGAGACTTGAGTTTACCACCACCAACGATCCTGACTTTTCAGTAAGTGAAAGAACTTCTTGCAGTCTTGGGAGGACAGTAAGAGCACTGGATGAGTAGCTGCAGCCCCTGACCCTGAGTGAACCCCTTTCTTCCTTTTGTGTCAGATTCTGTGCTGTGCAGTGAGCGGTCATTGACTTAGAATCTGTTGCTTTCTGCCAGCCAGCATCTGTTCTCAGGCCCAAGTGCCTCAGTTTTCCTTTGGGAATTACATCTCACCTGCTTCCAGTCCAAACAGTTGCAGAAGGATGAGCCCATGTTCCACCCAGCTCGAAGATGGGTTTACAGCCCACATCTAGCCAGTCCCATTTTCCATCTTCTGGTGATGGGTCAAGGATGAGAATGCAACCCAAGCCAGATCTAAGGCATTTAAAACCATGACTTTCTTGGAATTCAAGAAAAGGAGAAACTCTTTCTCTGAAAATGGATGGTGAGTGGTTGTCAGCCTAGAATTGCTGTTGGCCCAAGGGCAGTGAGAGAGCCTGTGCCTGTGAATGGGGTCCCCCAAAGGCACTGAGCAGGACAAAGTTTTGGAGAGAAGCAAGGTCACACTGAGATAGTGTGAGCCACTGGACCTGCCAGGTCCAAACCCATTCTTCAACTTGCCACTTGCAAGTATTAATTTATTTCTACCCTTACAATAAATACTAATTTATTTTACTTCAGTAAGTGTGTCCAGTCGCTGGGAAAAGAAAAAGTCCTGGTTGATACATCTGAATCAATAATCCCTGATCCTTCCTCAGGTGTCCTCACTGGGTAGGCGTGGCTGGGGGAGATGAAGACACTGGGTGGGGTCAGATACTAGGGGAGCTGCCAAACAGCTCTGTCCCTGTTCCTTCCCTGTCCCGGGAGAGGGAAACCCTGGAACAGTGATAGGATAACCAGTATGGGGAAGAGGTTCCTCAGTGATTAATTGGTCTTTTTGTATTTTCCTTAATTTAGGGTGCATTTTGGTAATGTGTTTTTACAAAGAAATCCCCCTTTTCCTCTAGATTTCCAGTTTGTTACAGTAGGTTTCTCTTATTTGACTTTTAATCTTTCCTGTCTAATTTTCTACAGAATCATGACAAATAATGAACAAATATTGATACTTCATTATTAAGTGAAGTCCCTATTCATGTTCCATTTGTTATACCTTTCCTTGTTCCAGGATCTCAAAGGACATGGGGTCATCATGTCTGTTTAGTCTCTTCTGGGCTTTGACAGTTGCTCAGACTCTCCTTGTTTCCATGACCTTGACAGTGTGGAGGAGGACTGGTCAGGTATTTTGTAGACTGCCGGGCACTGGGATTTGCTTGGTGGTTTTGTCGTGGTTAGACTTGGCTTTGAAAAAGCAGACCACAGAGGCGAAGTGCTTCCTCTTCACTATATATCAAGAGGACAGGCTCTTAAGGAAACTTCTCACTTATATTCTTAACTTTGGTCACCTAGCTGAAGTAATGTTTGTCAAGTTTTCCCACAGTGAGGTTAATTTTTTTCCCATGTCCATCCTGTGTGTTTTATTTAGGAGGAAGTCATAATGCAGAACCCACACTTGAGGAGAGAGGGGTTAGCTTCACATCCTTGATGGACAGCTGAGTGGCTGTATACATTGTTTAGAAGCTTTCTGCATAGGAGATTTCTGTTTAACACCATTCATCAAAAACTATGTAATTTATTTTTACCAGTTTGGACACGTGAATAATTACTGTAAACTTTTGGTTATAATCCAGCACTACATTATTAGACTGCTTAGTTAATTCTTGCTTTGGCTGTTGAGCGCTTTTTCCATTTGCTCCTGTTCTCATTTTACATAATTTTTCTTTTGTGGGTTTTTAAAATTTTTGGTACTCCTTTACTTTCTGATATTTTAAGATTATCCTGCTTCATATATTTACTGTCTCAGTCCTAGCATCAGCCCTTTCTTCAAAGAGCCCTTGTTCCTTTTATTAGAGAATGGTATTAAAAACTTACATGTGGGAGCTAAATATGCTCAGCTGACAGTGCATGGAAATATATGCATGTATCCCAGCCTATGCGTATACACATAATTATAAAGATTTCCATGTGGAACTATGTGTAGGCTAAAGATAGTTTATACTGATATCTCCAACCGGATCTGTTATGACGTGGATACTGTAACCTTCTCCCTTTGTTTGACTGTAACATCCCACTCCAGTGGTAAGAAACCTGGCTTCCACCATTTGTCATTTATTAAATTCAGTGCTTGTTGCATTCGATTACTGATATAGTAGTTTCGGTACTGTTAGCTACTACCCCTCATGGAAAGAACATAGAGTCCACTGTGTATGTATGGCACATTTTGTCTTTGGCCTACAGATTCTGTACATTTCCAAAGTTAACTTAGGTCAGCCCATTTGTCCCACTACCAACAGTGAGTTTTTTCATACATTTCTGAATCAGTTAGATTCTTTGTTACGTTCTGTATTCCAGTCTTTGACACTCCCATATCCTAAGTAGCTAAGTTTGAACAGATTGTAAATTACTTGTTGGGTTGTAAAAATCTGTGGGTGTAGACAAATGCATAGTGACAGGTATTCACCACTAAAGTATCATATGGACTATTTCAACCACATATTCCGTAAACTGTTTACCATTGTCAGTTTTGCCTTTTCTAGAATGTCATATAAATGAGGTCATACAGTGTGTAGCACTTCAGACTGGATTCTTTCACTTAGCAATGTAAGTGTTAGATGCATCTATTTTTTTTTTTTTTTTGCACGGGTTGATGGTCCATTCGTTTATATCTCTGAATACTATTGCATTGCATGTATATGAGAGGAAAAATAGTTTTCCCTCTATACTTCTATGTTCTTTATTGAGATCTCCCTTGTAATGAAAAAGAGACGAACTGGAGAAAACAATCAGAAGTTTAATATATACCATGCGTACCTCCTGTATACTTGAAAGATACCCAGGAAAACTGAGTCACTCCCTGAAATGGCCCAAGCCATTACCTTAAATGCTATCTTCTGCTGAGAACAAAAGAAAGATGTTAGGGAATGGAGGAAGCCATTTAAGGGATGTTATTAGGCAAAGCCCAGTAAACAAGGGTATGGTTGTTACACAGATTTACATCCAGACCTATTTCATTGACAAGCTTTTTTTTTTTTAAACATTTATTTATTTGGCCGTGCCGGGTCTCAGTTGCGGCCTGTGGAATCTTTAGTTGCGGCATGCGGGCTCTTAATTGCAGCATGCGGGATCTAGTTCCCTGACCAGGGATGGAACCCTGGTCCCCTGCATTGGGAGCATGGAATCTTAACCACTGGACCAGCAGGGAAGTCCCAACAAGCTTTTCTTGATATTTAGTCATCATTCAATTCCTGGTCCAGAGAGGGACATACCCTTACAAATGGAGATATCCTTAATAAATGTAAATTTACCTCCTAAAAGGGCATTTTCTACTTGGTTTTGAAAGATTCTCCTGGGTCTGCTGTTTCTTAAATTAATTAGTCCAAAATAATCCTTTTATCAAATGGGCATATCCTGGGGTGGTGTATTCTTCTCCCCTTGACATGTATGTGCCCTAATTTGCTTATGAATTCATCTACAGAAGGACATCCTGATATCTTTAAGTTTTTAGCCATTATGAATAGAGCTGCTGTGCATTACTTGATGCTAGTTTTGGTTTGAACACAGTTTTTCAAAGCAGTTGTCTAAATACAAGAGGTACACTTCTTGGATCCTAAGATGAGACTTTTTATATTTGGAAAAAACTGCCAAACTGTCTTCCAAAGTTGGTTGTACATGCATTCCACCAGCATATTGAGTATATTCTTGTATGCTTATTTACTGCCTGTTTATCTTCTTGGGCCAGGTGTGTGTTTCAATCTTTACCAAATTTTAATGGCGTTGTTGGCATAATTTGAGTACAAATCCTTTATCAGATATGTGTTTTGGAAATAGTTTCTTGCAGTTTGTGGTTTGTCTTCCGGTTTTCTGAATAAGGTCACCAGACCCAAAGCCATGTAGATTATCTTTTTTTTTTCTAGGACTTTTATAGTTTGGTAATTTAAATTTGTCTATGGGCAATTTTGAGTGAATTTTGGTTTAAGTTGTAAAGTTTGTGTCTACATTCATTTCATTACATATGGTTTGTAATTAATTGCTCCTTAACCATCTTTTGAGAAGATACAGTGAGATACTTGGCTCCATTTCAGTTTGGATTTCCAAACTTAGTATATACAGCAGAACTGCCTTCCGGATGAGGCCTCTGGGTTTGTGAGTGCGGCGCTCCCGGCACTTCTCTGACGTCCCACAGGGGGCGCCGAACCCACCTGTCTGACCCTGGGGGCACAGGTGCACCCTGCCCACAGACTTTGCTCTGTGACAAGCAGACAGGAGCTTTGTCTCCTGTCAGGGCTTAGGTTTCTGGACCATGAGGCATTGTCCACACTGACAGCAGCTGGGTTTTCTCAGGAACCACTGGTGAGGAGACTCCACAAGAGGAAAAAATGAGCAAGTGTGGAGAATCTTACTGTGCAGCTGACTGCTGGGTGGGTGGGGTGCCTCTTCAGGGGACTCAGGAGAGAAAGGGTTTAATGTGGAATACTGTGCGCTTTTAGTTAGTTTTATGTGCAGTGTAGATGGTGACCAGTGTCGTTCTTTGGAGTCTGGTGTCTAGTTTTCCTGGCACTGTTTGTTGATGGCTTTGGGTAGAATAAACATTTTAATAATAGTAATTTTTCTGATGCATGAGCATGGAATATTGTTTTCTATTGTGTGTTCAGTTTCTTTATCAGTGCTTTACAGTTTTCTGAGTATAGGTCTTTCAGGTCCTTGGTTAAATTTATTGCTAAATAGTTTGTTCTTTTTGATGGAATTGTAAATGGGATTGTTTTCTTAATTTTTCTTGCTGGTGGTTCATTATTAGTGTATAGAAACAAAACTGATTTGTGTATACTGATTCCATATTTTGCAACTTTACTGAATTTATTTTTTAACATATTTTTTGAAGTAATGTGAAAAATTGCAATACTAAAATCTCACTGTTTCTACTGCACCCCAGGTAATCCACAGGACCCAAGACATGGTAGCTACTAATATACTCTTCCCACGGTGCCTCTTAATACCATGCGGACTCCTACAAGGGAAATAAGTATCACAACTTTGGTTGAACTTGGTCTGGGTGAGTCTTGGCCTCTATAACAAAATTTGATGTCTGTCTTATCTGATTTTCTGGCATGATACTGACATGGTTGTCTAGAAAAGTAATTTACTTTCCAGTAATTTAAAATGTACAGAAAAGTTGCAGTAATGGCAAAAAGTACTCACATTTGCCACTTCACACAAAATGCTCAGTGTGTTTTGCCCAAGGAACCAGCACATAACCCCTAAATGAGGAAATCCTGATGTTCACATTATAATTTAATACACAGGCCCACTTCAACTTTCATCTGCTCTCCCAACTGTATGAAAATGTCTTTTTCCATCCTGATCCAGTTTTCTTTTTCTGGAACCATTACTGACTTTCCCCCTCATTTGGACAACCTTGATGGATTTGAAGCAGACAAGATGAGTATGGGATCTAGGTGGCCTTTTCTGTATGGCTTTTTTCACTAAGAATGTTTTTAATGTTCATTTTTGTAACAAATATCAGCGCTACACTTTTTTTTTCTTTGTCATTAAAAATACAAAACATGACTTTAGCATTTAATTCACTTTACATATACAGTTTTGTGGTATTAACTACCTTCATATAGTTGCACAAACAAGTTAACTAACATGTGTACCTCCTGTGTGCATGACAGACACCCAGGAGATTGAGTAACACCCTGAAACGGCCCAAGACATCACCTTAAATACCGTCTTTATCTAAAAGGAAAAAAAAGCAAGGCTATAGTTGTTTCTGTCTGCATTCATTTGATTGTATATGGTTTCCAATTGATGTTGTATAACTAGTTGTGGAGAAGTCATGGGATAGGTGGCTTCATTTCAGTTTGAATTTCCAAATTTAGTGGATTCTGCAGGCTTGATACAAGGTATACAAACTTCATATTGGATCAGGACATCCCATGGTGTAACTGATATTCATGGTTTGTTCAACAATTAAAGTTCTGTGTGATATGAGTTCATCCCGGAGTAATCCAGGTTAGTTTCTGTTATACATTTGTCCCAGGGTGAAAGGACAAGAGAAATAAGGCCTAATTTATAAAAGTGCCTTCAAACTAATTGATACTAAAGTATAGTTGACCTACAATGTTGTGTTAATTTCTACTGTACAGCAAAGTGATTCATATATACATACATACATATATACATATTTTTCATATTCTTTTCCTTTATGGTTTATTACAGGGTATTGAATACAGTTCCCTGTGCTGTACAGTAAGACCTTGTTTATCCATCCTATATATAATAATTTGCATCTACTAATCCCAAACTCCCAATCCATCCCTCTCCCCTGTCTTCCTCTTGACAACCACAAGTCTGTTTTCTATATTTGAGAGTCTGTTTTTGTTCTGTAGATAGGTTCATTTGGGTCTCATTTTATAATCCACATATAAGTGATATCATATGGTATTTGTTATTCTCTGTCTGACTTACTTCACTTTGTATGATAATCTCTAGGTCCATCCATGTAGCTGCAGATGGCATTATTTCATTCTGTTTTATGGCTGAGTAATATTCCATTGTATATATGTATCACATCTTCTATATCCATTCATCTGTTGAGGGACATTCAGGTTGCTTCCATGTCTTGGCTACTGTGAATAGTGCTGCTGTGAATGCTGGGGTGCATGTACCTTTTCAAATTATAGTTTTGTCTGGATATGTGCCCAGGAGTGGGATTGCTGGTTCATATGGTAATTCTATTTTTAGTTTTTGAGGACCCTCCATACTGTTTTCCATAGTGGCTGCATCAATTTACATTCCCACCAGTAGTGTAGGAGGGTTCCCTTTTCTCCACACCCCCTCGAGCATTTATTTCTAGACATTTTAATGATGGCCATTCTGACCACTATGAGGTGATAACTCACTGTAGTTTTGATTTGCATTCTCTAATAATTAGCGACGTGGAGCATCTTTTCATGTGCCTATTGGCCATCTGTATGTCTTTGCAGAAATGTCTATTTAGACCTTCTGCCTATTTTTTGATTTTTTTTCTTACTTGAGTTGTATGAGCTGTTTGTATATTTTAGAATGAGGCCCTTGTTGGTCGCATCATTTGCGCGTATTTTCTCCCAAACAGTTAGCACAGGTTCTGGAACGACTGGATACCCACATGCAGAAGAAACTTGGACCCTTACCTCCCCTCACCCCGTATACAAAAATCAACGCAAAATGGACCAAAGGCCTAGATGCAAGAACCAAAATTATAAAACTCGTAGAAGAAAACATGAGAGTAAATCTTCATGACCTTGGATTTAGTCATGATTTCTTAGATCTGCTACCAAAAGCACAAGCAACAAAAGACAAGGTAGATGAATTGGACTTCCTCAAAATGAAAAACAGTTGTGTATAAAAGGAGCAAGGAATAAGATAATCCACCATCCAAAATGGCACAAGATGTTTGCAAACCATGTATCTGATAAAGGACTGTAGCCCACCAGCCAAGCCCCCGGTGGCCCAGTGGAGTGTCTGTGCGGCCCCTCCCGTCCTCGGTGATCAGGGGATCTCAGGCCCCACAGCACCCGAGGGGTGGACACTGGTCATCCTCTGCACCCTCAAGGAGTGAGTGCTGGACGGTCTTGAGCCCAGATGCACTCCCATTACTGCCCTCAAAGGCTGAAGGCTTCAGCATGCCTCCAGAAGGACACAGAGTATTTGCGAGTCTTTGAGAACCAAGAGAACCGTCTTCACTTTTCTGAAAAGGGCATCTTATTATTTCACAGCATGACCATTTTCAACCTGGCTCTCAGGGGTGCCCTCCCACCTTCTTTATTTCTCTGAGAGTGGCCATGGTGGTTTGGCTGTCCCCAATCCCCACACCAGGAGACAAGGCCGGTGGGGCCAGATCCTGGTGGTCCTTAGCTTCATTGGAGACTAACCCAGACTCTCAGCCTGAGATTGAACGTGGATGCCCCTGCTTCTCCCCATCACCAATCCTCATCTCCTCCCCTCTCTCTTTTCCTCTTGCTTTTCAGTCTCAGATTTACCTGATGGTCACCACTCACAGTTCCCGCAGAGCCCAGAGATTTCTCCTTGAAGGAAAGGTTCTGGAAAATCAGAGGGATAAATAAAGAATGCAGCTGATTCCCGCCTTGTGCTGACGCCCAAGAGGGTGAGGAGAGTGAGTGTTTTCTCATTAGAATTTTAAATCCTCCAAGTAATAGATCATTTGGGGCGGGGGGGCATCCGATATCTTCCTGCTCATTCTAATAATGTCATTCCTGTATTTTAATGTGGTAAATAATTTAAATCATAAATATGCTGAGGGGGAGATCCATTTAAAAAATGTTAGAGGTAACTCCAAGGGATTTACAACAAACAAGGACACAGAACCCTGTGTTCAGACACTGGCTGAGAGATTCCTACCCTGAGCCGCAGTCCCCTGGAGGGCGGAGTGGCCATGACTCTCCTCCCGCAGGTGAGCCTACACAGGCACGTCCCACGTGGGACCACTGCATCACAGAATCTTAGAGTGGCCAATGGCAGGCAGCTGGCTAGAGATGCGGACAAGAGAAAACTGCCCAGCAGCCTGGGACAACCCCGGGGTGAGGCCTTAGGAAGGGCCAGTGTCAGAGCCTCAGAGATAACTTGAAGAGAGTTCAGGCTGTTAGGGACATATTCAGGGCCTTAGTTATGGACAGGATCAGGGCATTATTTAGTGACAGCTTAGACTATAAGGAACAGCGTCAGGGCCTAAGTTAGGGACAGTGTCAGTGCTTCAGTTAGAGATAACGTGAGAACCTTAGTTAGACACAGTTCAGGCTGTTACTTAGGGATATCTTCAGGGCCTTCGAGCCAGCATCATGGCCATAATTAGAACCAGTGTCAGGGTGTTAGTTAGGGCCAAAACTAGGGTGTTAGTTAGGGAAAGAGTCAGGTCATTAGTTACAGACAGTGTCAGGGTTTTAGGTAGGGACAGTGGCAAGTCCTTAGTTAAGAAGAGTGTCGGGGCCTCACTTAGGGGCAACGTCAGGATGTTAGTTAGGGAGAGTCAGGACATTAGAATGTCAGATTCTGAGGTAGAGACAGCATCAGGGCCTTAGTTAGGGACAGCGTCAGAGACTTACGTAGGGACATATTCAGGGCCTTAGTTATGGACAGGATCAGGGTGATACAGAGGAATACCTAAGGGTATTAGGGACATCTTCAGGGCCTCAATTAGGGATAGCATCAGGGTGTTAGTTAGGGAAAGAGTCAGGCCATTATTATAGATAGTGTCAGTGCCTTAGGTAGAGAGAGCATCAGGGCCTTAGTTAAGGACAGCGTCAGAGACATACTTAGGGACATATTCAGGGCCTTAGTTATGAACAGGATCAGGGCGTTATTGAGAGATACATGAGGCTATTAGGGACAGCATCAGGGTGTTAGGGAAAGAGTCGGCCATTATTATAGACAGTGTCAGTGCCTCAGGTAGAGACATCATCACAGCCTTAGTTAGGAAGAGGTCAGGGCCTTGGTGAGGGACAGGGTCAGGCCAACAGTGAGGGAAATCTAAGGCTATTAGGGACATCGTCAAGGCCTTAGATTGGGTCCGCATCAGGGCTGTAGTGTCGACCAGTGTCAGGGCATTAATGAGGGACAAAATTAGGGTGTTAGTTAGGGAAAGAGTCAGGTCATTAGTTACAGACAGTCTTAGGGCTTTAGTTAGGAAGAGCATCAGGGCCTCAGTTAGGTTCAGCATCAGGACATTAGTTAGGGCCTTAGTTAGGGACAGTGTTGTCAGGCCCTCAGAGATAACGTGAGGGCCTTAGTAAGAGACAGTTTAGGCCGTTAGTTAGGGACACTTCAGAGACTTTCTTAGGGATATATTCAGGGCCTTAGTGATAGAATCAGGGTGTTATTTTGTGACCGCTTAGGTACTAAGGGGCAGCATCAAAGCCTAAGTTAGGGAGGGTGTCAGCATCTTGGGGATAGTGTTAGGGACTTTGTAAGTTATAGCTTAGGCCATTAGCTAGGGACAGTGTCAGGGGCTTATTAAGGGCAGTGTCAGAGACTTAATGAGGGACATCTTCAGGGGCTTAGTTATGGACAGGATCAGGTCCACACTTGGGACCAGTGTCAGGCCGTTATTTAGGGGCAGTGTCAGGGCCTTCTGTAGAGACAGCGTCAAGGCCCTTAGTTAGGAAGAGGGTCAGGGCCTTAGGACAGGGTCAGAGACGTACTTAGGCACATATTCAGGACCTTAGTAATGGACAGGATCAGGACCACAGTGAGGGACATCTAAGTCTATTAGGGACATCGTCAGGGCCTTAGATAGGTTCAGCATCAGGGCCGTAGGTAGGACCAGTGTCAGGGTGTTATTTAGGAGCAAAATTAGGATGTTAGTTAAGGAAAAAGTCAGGAAATCAGTTACAGACAGTGTCAGCTTCTCAGGTAGAGACTTCAGGGTCTTAGAGCATCAGCATCTCAGGTAGGAACTGCATCAGGCCATTACTTAAAGACAGTGTCAAGGCCTTAATTAGGGAGAGTGTCAGGGACTCAGAGAAAACTTGAGGACCTTAGTAAGAGACACTTCAGGCTGTTCGTTAGGGACATCATCAGGGCGTTAGTTATGGACAGGGTCAGGGTATTAGTGAAAGACAGCTCAGGCAATTAGGCACACCGTCAGGGCCTTGGTTAGGGGCAGCGTCAGGGAGTAGTTGGGGAAAGAGTGAGGCCGTTAGGTAAAGACAGACTCAGGGCCTTAGTTAGAGACAGTGTCAAGTTCTTCGTTAGGGACATTGTCACGGCCTCAGTTAAAGATAACTTGAGGGTCTTAGTTAGAGATAGTGTCAGGGACTTAGTTATGGACATCTTTAGGGCCTCAGTTAGAGGTAATTTGAGAGCCTTAGTAAGAGACATTTTGGGTCATTAGTGACATCGTCTGGACCTTAGTGCCATCTTCAGTACATCATTTATGGGCCGCATCAGGGCATTAATGAGGGACAGCTCATGTTATTAGGGACCGTGTCAGGGCCTTAGTTAGGGACTGTGTCAGGGCCTTTGTTAGGGAAAGAATGAGGCCATTAGTTAAAGACAGACTCAGGACCTTAGATAGAGACAGCCTCAATCCTTAGTGAGGGAGAGTGTCATGGCCTCAGTTAAAGATAAGTTGAGGGCCTTTGTTAAGGACAGCCTCCAGGCCTCAGTTAGGGACAGGGTCATGGCCTCGGGACTAATTTCAGGGCCTTAGTTAGGGACAGCATCAGGGATTTAGTTAGCATAAGAGGCAAGACATTAGCTAGGGACAGGGTTAGGTTAAGGTCTAGGGATAGTGTCAGGAAATGACCTAGGGATAGTTCAAGACCTTAGTTACTTAGAGCATCAGGGCTTAATTTAGGACCAGTGTCAGGGCTTCAGGTAGGGACAGTGTCAGAGCCTAACTTAGAGCAACAGGACCTGAGTGAGGCCTAGCGTCAGGGCCTTAGCTAGGGACAGTGTCAGGGCATGACTTAGGAGCAGCATAAGGGCCTCAGTAGGATCAGCCTCAGGGGCTTTGTTAAAGCCATTATCAGGCCCTCTGTTAGGGACAGCCTCAGGACCTCACTTAGGGACAGCGTCAGGGCTTACATAGGGTCGGTGTCAGGACCTTGGTAAGAGATGGGTCAGGAAATTAGCTCAGGATAGTATCAGGACTTTAGATGTTGATGGCAGCAGGGCCTTAGTTAGGGACAGTGTCAGGCCCTGACTTAGGACGAACATCCAGGCCTTAGGTAGGGACAGTGTCACAGGCCAGAGACTAATTTCAGGGCCTTAGTTAGGGACAGCACCAGAGCTTTAGTTAGCATAAGAGGCACGACATTTGCTAGGGACAGGGTCAGGTTAAGGTCTAGGGATAGTGTCAGGAAATGAGCTAGGGATAGTGTCAAGACCTTAGTTACTGAGAGTATCAGGGCCTTATTTAGAACCAGTGTCAGGGCTTCAGGTAGGGCCAGCATCAGAGGCTGACTTAGGGAGAGCGACAGGGCCTGAGTGAGGCCTAGCGTCAGGCCCTTAGCTGGGGACCCTGGCAGGTCATGACTTAGTAGCAGCATCAGGGCCTTGGCTGGATAAGCATTAGGGTATTAAAGACATGATCAGGGCCTGAGTTAGTCACAGTGTCAAGGCCTCAGTTAGGGATAGTTTGAGGGCCTGAGTTAGGGACAGCGACAGGGCATTCTTAGGGACGGTGTCAGGACCTTGGTTAGAGATGGGTCAGGATGTTAGCTCAGGATAGTGTCAGGGTTTTAGTTATTGCCGGCAGCAGGGCCTATATTAGAGATAGATTCCGGGCCTTAGTTAGGGACAGTGTCAGGGCCTTAGTTAGGACTAGTCAGGGCCTTAGTTATCGAGAGCATTAGGGTTTCAGTTAGGATAAGAAGCAGGACATTAGCTCCAGACACAGTCAGGTTCAAGGCCAGGGAAAGTGTCAGGAAATGAGCTAGGGATAGCGTGAAGGCCTTAGTTATTGAGAGCATCAGGGCCTTAGTTAGGACCAGCGTCAGGGCCTTAATCAGGACCAGTGTCAGGGCTTCACGTACGGACAGCGTCAGAGCCTAACTAAGGTACGGCAACAGGGCCTAAGTGAGGCCTATCTTTAGGGCCTGAGTTAGGGACAGTGTCAGGGCATGACTTAGGAGCAGTATAAGGGCCTCTGTAGGATCAGCATTAGGGTCTTCGTTAAAGACATTCTCAGGGCCTCACTTAGGGACAGTGTCAGGGCTTACTTTGGGACAGTTTCAGGACCTTGGTAAGACATGGGTCAGGGTATTAGCTCAGGATAATGTCAGGACTTTAGATATTGATGGCAGCAGGGCCTTAGAGACAGTGTCTCAGCCTGACTTAGGACTAGCATCAGAGCCTTTGTTAGGTACAGTGTCAGGGACTGAGTTAGGAGTAGCATCAGAGCCTTTGTAAGGTACAGTGTCAGGGACTGAGTTAGGTGTAGTGTCAGGGCCTTAGTTAGGGACAGTGTCAGGGCCTCAGTTAGGATGAGCCTCCAGGCCTCAGTTAGGGCCAGGGTCACGGCCTCGGGACTAATTTCAGGGCCTTAGTTAGGAACAGCATCAAGGATTTATTTAGCATAAGAAGCTCGACATTAGTTAAAGACAAGGTTAGGTTAAGGTCTAGGGATCGTGTCAGGACATGACCTAGGGATAGTGTCAAGACCTTAGTTACTTAGGGCATCAGGGCCTAATTTAGGACCAGTGTCAGGGCTTCAGGTAGGGACAGCGTCAGAGCCGGACTTAGGGAGAGCGACAGGGCTTGAGTGAGGCCTAGCGTCAGGGCCTTAGCTAGGGATAGTATCAGGGCATGACTTAGGAGCAGCATAAGGGCCTTGGTAGGATCAGCCTCAGGGGCTTTGTTAAAGACATTATCAGGGCCTCTGTTAGGGACAGCCTCAGGGCCTCACTTAGGGACAGCGTCAGGGCTTACTTAGGGACAGTTTCAGGACCTTGGTAAGAGATGGGTCCGGAAATTAACTCAGGATAGTGTCAGGACATTAGATATTGACGGCAGCAGGGCCTTAGTTAGGGACAGTGTCAAGGCCTTAGTTAGTACTAGCATCTGGGCCTCTGTTAGGTACAGTGTCAGGGCCTGAGTTAGGGACAGTGTCACGGCCTTGGGACTAAATTCAGGGCCTGAGGTAGTCACAGCATAAGGGCTTTAGTTAGCATAAGAGGCAGGACATTTGCTAGGGACAGGGTTAGGGTAAAGTTTAGGGATCGTGTCAGGAAATGACCTAGGGATGGTGTCAAGAGCTTAGTTACAGTATCAGGGCCTTATTTAGGACCAGTGTCAGGGCTTCAGGTAGGGACAGCATCAGTGCCTGACTCTGGGAGAGCGACAGGGCCTGAGTGAGGCCTAGCGTCAGGCCCTTAGCTGGGGACACTGTCAGGGCATGATGTAGGAGCAGCATCACGGCCTTTGTTGCATCAGCATTAGGGTCTTAGTTAAAGACATGATCAGGGCCTGAGTTAGTCACAGCGTCAAGGCCTCAGTTAGGCATAGCTTTAGGGTCTGAGTTAGGCACAGCCTCAGGTCTTCACTTAGGGACAGCGACAGGGCTTTCTTAGGGACAGTGTCAGGACCTTGGTTAGAAATGGGTCAGGATATTAGCTCCGGATAGTGTCCGGATTTTAGTTATTGCCGGCAGCAGGGCCTATATTAGGGACAGTTTCCGGGCCTTAGTTAGAGACAGTGTCAGGGCCTTAGTTAGGACTAGTCTGGGCCTTAGTTAGGGAGAGCATTAGGGCTTCAGTGAAGATAAGAGGCAGGACATTAGTTCGGGACAGAGTCAGGTTCCAGGCCAGTGGTAGTGTCAGGATATGAGCTAGGGATAGCGTGAAGACCTTAGTTATTGAGAGCATCAGGGCCTTAGTTAGGACCAGCGTCAGGGCCTTAATCAGGACCAGTGTCAAGGTTTTATGTAGGGACAGCGTCAGAACCTAACTAAGGTACGGCAACAGGGCCTAAGTGAGGCCTATCTTTAGGGCCTGAGTGAGTGACAGTGTCAGGGCATGACCTAGGAGCAGCATAAGGGCCTCTGTAGGATCAGCCTTAGGGTCTTCGTTAAAGACATTATCAGGGCCTCTGTTAGGGACAGCCTCAGGGTCTCACTTAGGAACAGCGTCAGGGGCTTAGTTTGGGACAGTTTCAGGACCTTGGTAAGATCAGGGTCAGGGTATTAGCTCAGGATAATGTCAGGACTTAAATACTGATGGCAGCAGGGCCTTAGTTAGAGACAGTGTCAGGGCCTGAGTTAGGATTTGCATCAGAGCCTTTGTTAGGTACAGTGTCAGGGACTGAGTTAGGAGTAGTGTCAGGGCCTTAGTTAGGCTTGAGACTCCAGGACCTTCCCTGAGTTCCAAAGGGCAGATTCGAATAGTTGCTAATCAGGGAAGGGAGGGGATGCAGAGACAAGGGAGGAAGAGTCAAGAAACAATAGTGCAGCCTTGGGGCAGGATCCTGGTTTTGCCTCAAGGGATACACGTAAGAGTATCTTTGGGCTCTTTACCAACCTAAAACCCCCACAAAATAGAAGGTTTTAGTGGTCTTCATTCCAGAGAAGCTCATCAAGAGACCATCTGAGGCCAGATTAAAGTGAGTTAAGGCCCTGTGCACACACTAATCCTTAGGATCAACTGTGTCCTTAAACCATTTCTGTAAAACTCCTCACCAGATCCTCCTGCATTGGGACGCACGGTTTTTGAGGGCACAAGTTTTCTGTGTCCCCCTTTGGCTGCCAAAGCAGTAAAGGTATTCTTTTCTACTTCCTCCAAACCTCTCTCTCTGAGATTCGATTTGGCACTGGTGCACAGAGGTCGAGTTTTCGACATCAAATTTAGTACCCAATGTGGGGCTGACTTGGGGATGGCCCCTGTGGGTCCCCTGACTTGATTGGACACTGAGATTTTCTCCATGCCAGCCTCTTTCGAGAAAGTGTAGGGTTGGAGAATTCCTTTAGAGGCCAGACCACGTGGGACCCTTGCCTGGAAAGGCCGAGCCCTAGTCGTCCCAGCAGTTAGAACTCTGGGGCAGGAGTAGATGGTGGAAGAGCGACCACCCTAGCAGCTGCCGAGGCTGTCTTTGCCTTGAGGACATTCCTCTCTTCCTCCTGCCTGGACTGCCCCGAATGTGCTACTCCAAGGGATTATTTTGGGGAACCAGAAAAATAGCATTTGGGACGTTGCAGCACCTCAGCCAGCGTGTGGTAACTCCGCTGGCATGCAGTCTGAGGTCCTTTTAGCCCTGTACATTTGGGGGAACCTTGGTTCCCATTTGGGTGACTTTTCATTCCAGGAAATCTCATTTGGAAGGTGTACCACTTGGACAGAGGTCACAGGCTAAGTTGAGACTTGGAAGCTGATTTGAGTCTTGTGCTGTTTGGTTTTTGGTTTCTGTTTGGTTTCTGGTTCCTTTGGTTTGAGGCTTCCGTTGGTGGTCAGGATTTTGTTTTGTTCTTAGTCCGCATTTGAGTGTTCTGTGGTTCAAACATAAGAAGTGCTTCTTCTTCAGTTCCATCTGATAGCCAATGGGCAAAATCCTGGCAGACTGGTCAACCTATAGTTGTAAACCTAAGACTAAGAAAAGAATGAAATTCTATTGTAATTTTGTTTGGCCAGTGTATGGATACATTCTTGAAAAATGCAGGAAGGTGGTCTTTGAATGGTAGCCTGAATGACTATACTATCCTTCAGCTAGTTCTTTTGTCACAGGAAGAGAAAGACAAAAGAAGTTCTATATGTTCAAACATTTATGAAGCTACGTAATAAAGAAAGTGAGCAGCTAGGTAACAGGCTGATGGTACAAAGAGAAAGTCACTTTGTACTAGAGCTGCTTGTGTCTGAATGCGGAAAAAACTAAGGGGCAACATAAGATGGATACAGAAGTGATGAACATGTGTGAAAAGGGAACACTGAGGAAAGAGCTTTGCATGACCGGGATTTTCTAAGATGGATTTTGTTGGAAGTGGGTTAGGGCAAGCCTGGATTTGGTTTCTCCCTCCAAAGTTTTCTTGGAATGCTGCTTTTGATTGTGGATAGCTTGTGAGTTTCTTTGCGTGTGTCTGTGATCTGTATTTTTGTTTGAAATCTCTTTACTTTGGTTCAGTGAATAAGTGTTGTTTGGCCAATTCTAACAGTTCTTTTGACCTCCAGCTAACTTTGAGATGCTTTAGAAGGCCCTTGAGCCATCTCAGAGAGAAATGTTTGATTAGTATATTACATGGAATTCCTAAAAATCTAGTATGTCCTGGTAAAATTTTATCAGTCATAATTCTAGTTATTTTAAAATGTTGTATGTAACAGCAATAATGGTTTCTTTTGTCATTTACATTGTGATCAAATGTTTAACCGTGACCTTTTAAGTCTTTATGTGATTTATAGATAGTTAACTGTTGTGCTCTAACACTTTGCAAAACTGCTCCATCTTCAAGAAGATCTATGTGAAGGACCTTTTGGCAAGTACAGGTCTCTGATAAATTTCATATCATAATGCCAAACTGGGTGAGAAATGAAAAATCTTAATGGAGAATCGGATGGCTTCATAAAAAGTTAACAAAAGGATTGGTTACTGAGTGAACTGGTGAATATGGTTATAATGTTTTTGTTTTTTTGTTACTGGCTTTGATCTGTGTTTCCCAGACAAAGGGAAGTCCTTCACCTGAAGCTACTTAGGACTTGGAGCAATTGGGTAAATGACACCTCTGTATTGAAGTGTGTATTTATGAAAGTTACTGTGTTGGCTTCATTTTGCCCTGATGTTTAAGAGGAAAGGAAAATTACCTAGTGAAGTTATCAGAATGTAATTACTCATGATGTATCACTGTTTGCTTTAGGTCTACTGCTAAAAGCACATGTACAATGCTTGTGTGACAATTGGGTATGAATAATAAAATGTATGGCCTATATAAAGCGTTTTCTCATTAACATACCTCTGAGCATGTTCACGATACCTGATCAGTATTCCCCCCATGTGGATTAACTAGTCAAATATAAAGGAGGCCTAGCACTGAGGGACATGATCTACACCTGGGCCAAACAGCTGAATCATTCTGGCACTGACGGATTGACATTTTGATCATCAGTGCTTTCTATTGAAAGACTTGTAATCAAAAGGGAAAAAAACTCTTCACGTATTGAGGTGTGAGGAAGTCACTCTGGCTTCTACATGGTTTAACTTAAATTTTACTGACCAAAGTGGCCTGTTTTTTGGCCTTTTGGATATGAATTGTACATCTGCTTTGGCATTGAGGAGGGGAATGCATTTGACAGTCAAAAAGTAACTATGGTTCAGACATCCAAGATAAACCTGTGACCATTGTAGATGTGATTTAGATGCATTCCTGTATTTTTTTTTTTGTTTTTAAGTTTTTTTTTTGGATGTGGACCATTTTTTAAGTCTATTGAATTTGTTACAATATTGTTTCTGTTTCATGTTTTGGTTTTTAGGCCACGAGGCATGTGGGATCTTAGCTTCCTGCCCAGGGATCAAACCGGCACCCCCTGCGTTGGAAGGCGAAGTCTTAACCACTGAACCACCAGGTAAGTCCCCGCGTTCCTGTATTGTTGAAATTGAATTTCTGAGCTATATCAGACTCAGGATGCCACTAGCCATTCTCAAAACAATGTCTGCTGGTAGCTGCAACCGTTCAAGGACTCCTCTCTTAACGATTAAATTTCAAACAATGACGTTAGATCAGATACTAATAGAAAGATGAGACATATGTGTAGTGGTCAATAGCTCCTGTTATGGATACATCAATACTACATCAGAAGTTAAAACCTACTTAGGTAGAATTAGACAACTGGCTGTGAAGTCTCTCTGAAGTGCCAGTTCCAGACCAGGTTTCAGACTTATTCTCCTGAATTCCTAAGGGAATGAGATCTATTTTTACTATTAAAATTTCAGTTGTTACTCCTCCTATTTTAACTGGATTGGTTGCACCAAAATGGGGGACCAAGGGACTGAGATCTTAATCATACGAGTCTCAGGTACAGGACTTGGAACTCAAATGTTTCTAACTTGGTATCCATTTCCCTAGATTTAGGCAGGACTGCACCCCATTTCAGCAAGAAGTAGCCAGAGCGGTCATCACCCTGTTCCTTGAAGGATGTGGGGAAAGATAAAAGTGAAGTGGGGATTAAAACTGAGTCCCCTGAAAACCGAGTTTCTGTGCCAAGTTTATGATTAATGTCTCAGTCTGAAATGATTATTCCTTTTCTTGTCAAAAATTTGTTCTCCTCAAGATTGAGGAGTATCCAGAAGAGGAGGAGTGAAACTGAGAGGGACTCTGTGGTCTCCTGGGCACAGAAGCCTTTCTGTGTGCCTCCTAACTTGTTTGTAGGGAATAGACTAGAGACTCCAGGACCTTCCCTGAGTTCCAAAGGGAAAATTCAAACAGTTGTTAATCATGGAAGTGAGGAGATGCAGAGACAGGGAGGAACAGTCACGAAACAATAGTGCACCCTTGAGGCAGGGTCCTGGTTCTGCCTCAAGGGATACACATAACAATATCTTTGAGCTCCTTAAAGAACTAAAACCCCCAACAAATGGAAGATGTTAGCATTCTTCATTCCAGAGGAGTTCATCAAGAAACTATCTGAGACCAGATTAAAGGAGTGCAGGCCCTGCATACACACTGATCCTTATGAGCAACCACACCCTTGAACCATCGCTCTAAAACACCAAATCCTCCCGCATTGGGACACACATCTGTTGAGGGCACGAGCCTGCTGTGTCCTCCATTGGCTGGCAGAGTGATAAAACTAATCTTTTCTATTTTTCCAAAACACTGTTTTCAAGATTTGATTCAGAACCGGTGCAGAGAGGCTGATTATTCCGTATCAGTTAGGTACGGAGTCAGGCAGTTAGTTAGAAACAGTGTCAGGTCTATAGTTATGGAAAGCCTCAGGGAATTAGGGAGGGAGAGACCAAGATATTACAGACAGCATCAGATCCTGAGCTGGGGAGAGTGTCAGGGCATGACGTAGGACCAGCATCAGGACTGTAGTTAGGATCAGCATCACGGTCTTAGTTAAAGTTATTGCCAGGACCTGAGTTAGGCAAAGTGTCAGGGCCTGAGTTAGGGACAGAGTCAGGACCTGAGTTAGGGACAATGTCAGGGACTGAGTGAGGCCTAGCGTCAGGGTCTTAGCTAGGATCAGCATCAGGGTCTTAGTTAAAGACATTATCAGGGCCTGAGTTAGGTACAGCAACAGGGCTTCAAGGAGACAGCCTCAGGGCCACACTTTGGGATGGCATCAGGACTTTAGTAGGGACAGTGTCAGGACAATGGTAAGAGATGGATCAAGATACTAGCTCAGGATAGTGTCAGCACATTGGTTATTGACGGCAGCAAGGCTGACGTTAGGGAGAGCTTCAGGGCCTTAGTTAGGGACAGCGTCAGAACCTGAGTTAGACCAAACATCAGGGCCTAAGGTAAGACTAGGGTCAAGGCCTTTGTTAGGGACAATGTCAGGGCCAGGGTTAGGCCTAGCATGAGGGCCTGAGTTAGGCTGGGCGTCAGGGCCTTAGTTAGGGACAGCCTCAGGGCCTCACTTAGGGAGAGTGTCAGGGCTTACTTAGGGACAGTGTCAGTACATTGGTAAGAGATAGGTCAGGATATTAGCTCAGGATAGAGTCAGGGCTTTAGTTGTCGACAGCAGCAGGGCCTTAGTTAGGGACAGTGTCAGGGCGTTAGTTACGACTAACGTCGAGCCTTTGTTAGGTACAATGTCAGGGCCTGAGTTAGGAGTAGTGTCAGGGCCTTAGGGACAGTGTGAAGGCCTGAGTTAGGACAAGCATCCAGGCCGTAGTTAGGGACAGTGTCAGGGCCTTGGGACTAATTTCAGGGCCTTAGTTAGGGAGAGCATCAGGGCTTTAGTTAGAATAAGAGGCAAGACATTAGCTAGGGACAGGGTTAGGTTAAGGTCTAGGAATAGTGTCAGGAAATGAGCTAGGGATAGTGTCAAGACCTTACTTACAGAGAGTATCAGGGCCTTACTCAGGGCTAGTGTCAGGGCTTCAGGCAGGGACAGTGTCAGAGCCTGACTTAGGGAGAGCGACGGAGCCTGAGTAAGACCTAGCGTCAGGGCCTTAGCTAGGGACAGTGTCAGGGCATGACTTAGGAAGAGCATCAGGGTCTCAAAGACATTTTGAGGGTCTGAGTTAGGTACAGCGTCTGGGCCTGAGTTAGGGACAGACTCAGGGCTTCACTTGGGGACAGAATCAGGGCTTACATAGGGACAGTGTCAGGACCTTGGTAAGAGATGGGTCAGGATATTAGCTCAGGATAGTGTCAGGCCTTTAGTTATTGCCGGCCGCAGGGTCTATATTAGGGACAGCTTCCGGACCTTAGTTAGAGACAGTGTCACGGCCTTAGTTAGGACTAGTCAGGGCCTTAGTTAGGCAGAGCAATTGGGCTTCAGTTAGGATAGGAGGCAGGACATTAGCTAGGGACAGGATGAGGTTAAGGTCTAGGGATAGTGTCAGGAAATGACCTAGGGATAGTGTCAAGACCTTACTGACAGTATCAGGGCCTTATTTAGGACCAACGTCAGGGCTTCGGGTAGGGACAATGTCAGAGCCTGACTTAGGGACAGCGACAGGGCCTGAGTGAGGCCGAGCGTCAGGGACTTAGCTAGGGACAATGTCAGGTCATGACTTAGGAGCAGCATAAGAGCCACGGTAGGATCAGCATTAGGTTCTTAGTTAGGATAAGAGGCAGGACATTAGCTAGGGACAGAGCCAAGTTACGGGCTAGGGATAGTGTGAAGATCTTAGTTATTGAGAGCATCAGGGCCTTATATAGGAACAGCGTCATGGCCTTATTCAGGACCAGTGTCAGGGCTTGATGTAGGGACAGCTTCAGAGACTGACTAAGGTACAGCGACAGGGAATACCTGAGGACTCTCTCAGTTAGCACCTGAGTTAGGGACTGTGTCAGGGCAGGACTTAGGAGGAGCATAACGGCCTCGTTAGGATCAGCATCAGGGTCTTTGTTAAAGACATTATTAGGGCTTCTGTTAGAGACAACCTCAGGGCTTCACTTAGGGAGAGCGTCAGGGCTTATTTAGGGACAATTTCAGGACCTTGGTAAGAGATGGGTCCAGAAATTAGCTCAGGATAGTGTCAGGACTTTAGATATTGACAGCAGCATGGCTTTAGTTAGGGACAGTGTCAGGAGCTTAGTTAGGACTAGCATCAGAGCCTTTGCTAGGTACAGTGTGAGGGACTGAGTTAGGAGTAGTGTCAGGGCCTTAGTTAGGGACAGTGTCATGGTCTGAGTTAGGTGTAGTGTCAGGGCCTTAGTTAGGGACAGGGTCAGGGCCTTAGTTAGGACTAGTCAGGGCCTTAGTTAGGGAGAGCATTAGGGATTCAGGGAGAATAAGAGGCAGGACATTCGCTCGGGACAGAGTCAGGTTCCAGGCCAGGGATAGTGTCAGGAAATGAGCTAGGGATTGCGTGAATACCTTAGTTATTGAGAGCATCAGGGACATAGTTAGAACCAGCGTCAGGGCCTTAATCAGGACCAGTGTCAAGGCTAGATGTAGGGATAGCATCAGAGCCTAACTAAGGTACAGCAACAGGGCCTAAGTGAGGCCTATCTTTAGGGCCTGAGTTAGGGACAGTGTCAGGGCATGACTTAGGAGCAGCATAAAGGCCTCTATAGGATCAGCATTTGGGTCTTCGGTAAAGACATTATCAGGGCCTTTGTTAGGGACAGCCTCAGGGCTTCACTTAGGGACAGCGTCAGGGCTTACTTTGGGACAGTTTCAGGACCTTGGTAAGACATGGGTCAGGATATTAGCTCAGGATAATGACAGGACTTTAGATATTGATGGCCGCAGGGCCTTAGTTAGAGACAGTGTCAGGGCCTGAGTTAGGACTAGCATCAGAGCCATTGTTAGGTATAGTGTCAGGGACTGAGTTAGGTGTAGTGTCAGGGCCTTAGTTAGGGACAGTGTCATGGCCTGAGTTAGGAGTAGCATCAGGCCTTAGTTAGGGAGAGTGTCAAGGCCTTAGTTAGCACAAGCATCAGAGCCTCTGTTAGGTATCCTGTCAACGCCTGAGTTAGGAGTAGTGTCAAGGCCTTAGTTAGGGCCAGTGTCAGGGCCTGAGTTAGGGCCAGTGTCAGGGACTGAGTTAGGAGTAGCATCAGTGCCTCTGTTTGGAACAGTGTCAGGGCCTGAATTAGGTGTAGTGTCAGGGTCTTAGTTAGGGACAGTGTCAGGGCCTTAGTTAGGAGTAATGTCAGGGCCTTAGTTAGGGACGGTGTCAGGGCCTTGGTTAGGACTAGCATCAGAGCCTTTGTTAGGGACAGTGTCAGGGCCTGAGTTAGGATTAGTGTCAGGGCCTTAGTTAGGGACAGTGTCAGGGCCTTGGTTAGGACTAGCATCAGAGCCTTTGTTAGGTATCCTGTCAGGGCCTGGGTTAGGAGTAGTGTCAGGGCCTTAGTTAGGGACAGTGTCAGGGCCTTAGTTAGGAGTAGTGTCAGTGCCTTCTCTTAGGTACAGTGTCAGGGCCTGAGTTAGGAATAGTGTTAGGGCCTCAGGGATAGCTTCAGGGCCTGTGTTAGGAACAGCCTCAGGGCTTTATTTAGGGACAGCGTCAGGGCTGACTTAGGGACAGTGTCAGGACCTTGGTTAGAGATGGGTCAGTCTATTAGCTCAGGATAGTGTCAGCACTTTAGTTATTGCCGGCAGCAGGGCCTACATTAGGGACAGCTTCCGGGCCTTAGTTACAGACCGTGTCAGGGCCTTAGTTAGGACTAGTCAGGGCCTTAGTTAGGGACCGCCTTATTCCTTCAGGTAGCATAAGAGGCAGGACATTAGCTACGGACCGAGTCAGGTTATGGGCTAGGGATAAGGTCAGGAAAGGAGCGAGGGATAGTTTAAAGGCCTTAGCTATTGAGAGCATCAGGGCCTTATTTAGGACCAGCGTCATGGCCTTAGGTAAGGACAGTGTCAGGGCAAGGCTTAGGAGGAACATAAGGGCCTCTGTAGGATCAGCATCAGGGTGTTTGTTAAAGACATTATCAGGGTCTCTGTTATGGACAGCCTCAGGGCCTCACTTAGGGACAGCGTCAAGGCTCACTTAGGGACAGTTTCAGGATCTTAGTAAGAGACGGGTCAGGATATAAGCTCAGGATAGTGTTAGCACTTTAGATATTGACAGCCGCAGGGCCTTTGTTAGGGACAGTGTCAGGGCCTGAGTTAGGACTAGTATCAGAGCCTTTGTTGGGTATCGTGTCAGGACCTGAGTTAGGAGTAGTCTCAGGGCCTTAGTTAGGGACAGTGTCAGGGCCTTGGTTAGGACTAGCATCAGAGCCTTCGTTAGGGACAGTGTCAGGGTCTTAGTTAAGATTAGTGTCAGGGCCTTTTGTTAGGTACAGTGTCAGGTCCTGAGTTAGGAATAGGGTTAGGGCCTTAGTTAGGGACAGTATCACGGCCTTGGGACTAAATTCAGGGCCTGAGTTAGGCACAGCATAAGGGCTTTAGTTAGCATAAGAGGCAGGAGTTTAGCTAGGGACAGGGTCAGGTTAACATCTAGGGATAGTGTCAGGAAATGACCTAGGGATAGTGTCAAGACCTCAGTTACTGAGAGGATCAGGGCCTTCTTTAGAACCAGTGTCAGGGCTTCAGGTAGGGACAGCGTCAGAGGCTGACTTAGGGAGAGTGACAGGGCCTGAGTGAAGCCTAACGTCAGGGCATTAGCTAGGGACATTTTCAGGGCATGACTTAGGAGCAGCATCAGGGCCTTTGTAGAATCAGCATTAGGGTCTTAGTTAAAGACATGATCAAGGTCTGAGTTAGTCGCAGCATCAAGGCCTCAGTTAGGGATAGCTCAGGGTCTGAGTTAGGGACAGCCTCAGGGCTTCACTTAGGGATAGCGACAGGGCTTTCTTAGGGACAGTGTCAGGACCTTGGTTAGAGATGGGTCAGGATATGAGCTCAGGATAGTGTCAGGATGTTAGATATGGCCGGCAGCATAGCCTATATTAGGGACAGATTCCGGGCCTTAGTTAGGGAGAGCGTTATGGCTTCAGTTAGCATAAGAGGCAGGACATTAGCTTGGGACAGAGTCAGATTCCAGGCTAGGGATAGTGTCAGGAAATGAGCTAGGGATAGAGTGAAGACCTTAGTTATTGAAAGCATCAGGGCCGTAGTTAGGACCACCGTCAAGGCCGTAGTTAGGATCAGTGTCAGGGCCTTAATCAGGACCAGTGTCAGGGCTTCAGGTAGGGACAGCGTCAGAGGCTGAGTTAGGGAGAGTGACAGGGCCTGAGGGAGGCCTAGCGTCAGGCCCTTAGCTGGGGACACTGTCAGGGCATAACTTAGGAGCAGCATCAGGGTCTTTGTTGGATCAACATTAGGGTCTTAGTTAAAGACATGATCAGGGCCTGAGTTAGTCACAGCGTCAAGGCCTCAGGGATAGCTTCAGCGCCGGAGTTAGGGACAGCCTCAGGGCCTCACTTAGGGACAGTGTCAAGGCTCACTTAGGGACAGTTTCAGGACCTTAGTATGAGACGGGTCAGGATATAAGCTCAGGATAGTGTCAGGACTTTAGGTATTGACGGCAGCAGGGCCTTTGTTAGGGACAGTGTCAGGACCTGAGTTAGGTGTAGTGTCAGGGCCTTAGTTAGGGACAGTGTCACGGCCTTAGTTAGGGCTAGCATCAGAGCCTTTGTTAGGTATCATGTCAGGGCCTGAGTTAAGAGTAGTGTCAAGAACGTAGTTCGGGACAGTGTCAGGGCCTTAGTTACGCCTAGCATCAGAGCCTTCGTTAGGTATCGTGTCAGTGCCTGGGATAGGAGTAGTGTCAGGGCCTTAGTTAGGGCCAGTGTCAGGGCCTGAGTTAGGAGTAATGTCAGGGCCTTAGTTAGGGACAGTGTCAGGGCCTGAGTTAGGTGTAGTGTCAAGGCCTTAGTTATGACAGTGTCAGGGCCGTAGTTAGAACTAGCATCATAGCCTTTGTTATATATTGTATCATGGCCTGAGTTAGGAGTAGTGTCAGAGCCTTAGTAAGGAACAGTGTCAGGGCCTTAGTTAGGACCAGCATCAGAGTCTATGTTAGGAATCGTGTCAGAGCCTCAGTTAGGAGTAGTGTCAGGGCCTTAGTTAGGGACAGTGTCAGGGCCTGAGTTAGGACTAGTATCAGAGACTTTGTTGGGTATCGTGTCAGGGCCTGAGATAGGAATAGTGTCAGGGCCTTAGTTAGGGACAGTGTCAGGGCCTTGGGTAGGACTAGCATCAGAGCCTTTGTTAGGGACAGTGTCAGGGTCTTAGTTAGGATTAGTGTCAGGGCCTTTTGTTAGGTACAGTGTCAGGTCTTGAGTTAGGAATAGGGGTAGGGCCATAGTTAGAGACAGTATCACGGCCTTGGGACTAAATTCAGGGCCTGAGTTAGGCACAGCACAAAGGCTTTAGTTAGCATAAGAGGCAGGAGGTTAGCTAGGGACAGGGTCAGGTTAACATCTAGGGACAGTGTCAGGAAATAACCTAGGGATAGTGTCAAGACCTCAGTTACTGAGAGGATCAGGGCCTTCTTTAGAACCAGTGTCAGGGCTTCAGGTAGGGACAGCGTCAGAGGCTGACTTAGGGAGAGCGACAGGGCCTGAGTGAAGCCTAACGTCAGGGCATTAGCTAGGGACGTTTTCAGGGCATGACTTAGGAGCAGCATCAGGGCCTTTGTAGGGTCAGCATTAGGGTCTTAGTTAAAGACATGACCAGGGCCTGAGTTAGGAGTAGTTTCAGGGCCTTAGTTAAGGACAGTGTCAGGGCCTTAGTTAGGACTAGCATCAGAGCCTTTGTTAGCTATTGTGTCAGGGACTGAGTTAGGGACAGGTTCGTGGCCTTTATTAGGGCTAAGTTTAGGGTTAGGGTTAGGGTTTTAGGGTTGGGGCTAGGGTTAGGGTTAAGGGTTAGGGTTTACGGTTTAAGGTTAAGGGGAGGGTGAGGGTTAGTGTTAGAGGGTTAGGGTTATATTTCCAGAGCCATAAGAAAACACTCTGCTTAGAATTCTTCAATGTCTGCGTACCTGAAGTCACTCTGCGCGAGGAGAAAGTCAGCATCCTACCATGTTCTGTTGCTCAGGGGAAACCCAACGTGAGCAATTGCCTTGAGGTAAGGCCCTGAATTGCCATGCAGAAGCGGAGGTGTGCAGCAATTTCCATGAGGCCGTAGCCGCTGCTCTGCATTATTTTAACGTCAGTACGCTTTGCAGTACATCTAGGAGCCTCGCGCATGGGCACCCTATTCCCTGCAAGAACACTGAGTACCCCCAGGCCCCCCTGGGCCTGCTAAGCCACATCCAGGCCCGTAGCCCTTCAGAGCCACTGTGTGTATGCCGAGTGTAGGGCAACACGATGCACTCTTTCTTGGGACAGCTTGATTTCCCCAACACTCCCACAGGTTCACGTACACACTTCTACAACGTCTAACATGCCGTGGAAGTTTGACTCGTTGCCCTAGTCTGAGCTGCACTGAGAAAGACCCTCGGCTTCGCATTCCATCTAGGACCTCCTGCCTGAATTCATCCTGCCTCCAGGAGAAAGTCGGCTTGCGTTCTGACTGCAACTAAAGCCCAGTTCCTCGTGGAACACTGCAGGCTTTTGAAGAGCCACAGGCCCGGAGGCCTAGCTGGGGCGTTCCTTGGTTGAGGTGGTTCACTAGATGCAGAACACCGTGCTTCGATGAGTTGATTCAGGGAAGGAACCACTGGGTAACCTGTGTCTCTCTGGACTTGTTAGAAAGCACAGGGATGTATGCTGCGTGTGCCCATGGAAATGGGGGCCTGATGGAACTAGCCTTGCTTTCCCATTTGGAAAGCTCTATTCATGCTGCCTTGAAGCTACTTGAAATTGACTGCTGTTGACAGGCCACTAGCCACTGTACGCATGGCTCTGGGAAGAAAATGAGTTTTCTCTAGCTAAACCGGGTGCTTCCATGGCCGGGGTGGAGCTCATCCTGCCATGCTCCAGAGCTAAAGGGAAACTCAACATGAGTACTTGCCTCGAGATAAGGCCCTGAGTAGCCGTGCAGAAAGGGAGGCATGCAGCTGTTTCCATGAGGTCTTAGTCACTGTTGTGCTTTATTTTAAAGGAAGTACCCTTTTCAGGACTCCTAGGCCCCTCGGGTATGCATCATTTTCCCTCCAAGATCACTGAGTACCTCCGGACCTCTATGGGCCTGCTGAGCAACATCGAGACCCATAGGTCGGTCCCTCGGAGGCCCTCTGTGTATGCCCTGCGATGGGCAACCCACTGTACGTTCCTTAAGGTGAACTACATTTGCAGAGCACTCGAACAGCCTCAGGACCACATTTCTAGCCAGTCCGACGTGCCATGGAAGTCTTCGTCTTGCCCCCCGTCTGAGCTGCCCTGAGAAAGCACTGTGCTTGGAATTCCTCGGGGACCTCGTACCTGAAGTCACTCTGCTCGAGGAGAAAGTCAGCATCCTACCGTGCTGTGTCACTAACGGATCATTCAACGAGAACACTTGCCTCAAGGTAAGGCCCTGAATTGCCGTGCGGAAGCATAGGCGTGCAGCAGTTTCCATGAGGCCGCAGCCACTGCTCTGCATTTTTTTAACGGCTGGACGCTTTGCAGGACATCTAGGAGCCTCACGTGGGCACCCTATTCCCTGCAAGAACACTCAGTCACCCCAGGCCCCCCTGGGCCTGCTAAGCAACATCCAGGCCCGTAGCCCTTCGGAGCCACTCTGTGTATGCCGAGTGTAGGGCAACACACTGCACTCTTTCTTGGGACAGCTTGATTTCCCCAGCACTCCCGCAGGTTCACGTACATCCTTCTAGTACATCTAACATGCCGTGGAAGTCTGACTCGTTGCCCTAGTCTGAGCTGCACTGAGAAAGACCCTCGGCTTGGCATTCCATCTAGGACCTCCTGCCTGAAGTCACCCTGCCTCCAGGAGAAAGTTGGCTCGCGTTCCAACTGCAACTAAAGCCTAGTTCCTCGTGTAACACTGCAGGAGTTTGAAGAGCCACAGGCCCGGAGGCCTAGCTAGGGCGTTCCTTGGTTGAGGCAGTTCGCTAGATGCAGAGCACCCTGCTTTGAGGAGTTGATTCCGGGAAGGAACCACTGGGTAAAATGTATCTCTTTTGACTTATTAGAAACCACAGGGATGTATGCTGCGTGTGCACATGGAAATGGGGGCCTGATGGAAGCAGCCTTGCTTTCCCGTTTTGAAAGCTCCATTCATGCTTCCTTGAAGCTACCTGAAATTGAGTGCTGTTGACAGGCCTTTAGCCGCTGTAGGCATGGCTGTGGGAAGAAAATGAGTTTTCTCTAGCTAAACTGGGTGCTTCCATGGCTGGGGTGGAGCTCATCCTGCCATGCTCCAGAGCTAAAGGGAAACTCAACGTGAGTACTGGCCTCGAGGTAAGGCCCTGAGTAGCCGTGCAGAAAGGGAGGCATGCAGCTGTTTCCATGAGGTCTTAGTCGCTGTTGTGCTTTATTTTAAAGGAAGTACCCTTTTCAGGACTCCTAGGCCCCTCGTGTGTGCATCATTTTCCCTCCAAGATCACTGAGTACCTCCAGACCGCTGTGGGCCTGCTGAGCAACATCGAGACCCATAGGTCGGTCCCTCGGAGGCCCTCTGGGTATGCCGAGCAAAGGGCAACATGCTACACTCTTCCTTAAGAGAACTAGATTTCCTCAGCACTCCAACAGCTTTAGGAAAACGTTTCTACCCCGTCTAACATGCCATGGAATTGTGCCTCGTTGCCCTATTGTGAGCTGCACTGAAAAAGCACTGTGCTAAGCATTCCTTCTAGGACCTCCTGCCTGAAGTCACCCTGCCTCCAGGAGAACGTCGGCTCGCGTTCCAACTGCAAGGAAAGCACAGTTCTTCGTGTAACACTGCAGGCTTTTGGAGCAAGCACAGGCCCGGAGGCCTAACTCAGGCATTCCTTAGTTGAGGCAGTTCGCTACACACAGAACACCCCGTGTAGAAACGCTGATTCAGGGAAGTGCCCAGTGTGTAGCTCGTGTCTCTTTTCACTTGTTAGAAAGCACGTGTAAGTGTGCTGCGTGTCCGCCGGGAAATGGGTGCCTGACGGCAGAAGCCATTTCATCAGAGGTGTTGGGAGTGTGTAGAGGCGTTATATTCCTGTTGTGTGTCCTGCAGGCATCCCATGAAAGACCAGAATCTAGGTCAACTTGGGCAAGCCACTTAACTGAGCCTCAGCTTTCTTTATTTGTAAGGTGGGCACCACAGCGCTTCCCTCCCGTATTCATGGCGATAACCTGGCAACAAACGTACACCATGTGGCCCCACTTTGAAATCTTTAAAGAGGTCTGCCAATAAAAGTGTCTGTAGGTTGTACCTTCCCTGCAATGACACACCTGGTCCAAGGTGGAGAGGTTTCAGGAGTGAGCAGTTTGCCCTTCACATGAATGGACAGAGCTCAGCCAGCGGCGCCCCTTCACTGAGACCCTGGCTGCCGAGGTACACACTTTCCATGTATCCAGGCTAGTTTCAGATGGAGACTGAGAGGGAAAATAGGCAGGTGTAAGGATGCAATCCTCAAATCTTTGGTTTCAAATAATCCATCCCAAACTGCTACCCGAGCCCCCCAGTATCAAAAAGGAAACATGTTATAGACCCAGAAAAATGTGTTTCCCAAAAGGCCTAGGTTTGCCCTCATAGTCATCAGTATCTAAAATAGAAGTAGCAGTACACTTAAAATCTTAAACCTCTATGTATTTAGGGACCAAAGGCATTTTCATCAGAAAGAAAAGGGATTTAATAATGAAACCACAGAGAGATAAATTGTTTTCAAGCCCCTGATAAGAGAGGGGAGAAATGTCAACCTCGTGGGAGTTGCAGAATCAGCAGTTAGGATTTTTGGATGCCAACTCTGGTGGAGAAGAGACTCCAGCCTGTACCCTCCCCACCCACCCTCCCCGGTATGCCTGGTTAGGAGGTGAGTCCTGCAGGCACGGTGGCCCCTGGGCTGGCCGGAGCGGCAGGATGAGTGCAGGGGTTCCTGAACAGAAAAGTTTACCCTCCCTCCCCAGAGACACCTAGCAATGTCTGGAGGGTGGGCTAGTGGCAGGTGGCCAGGGACGCTGCTAAACACACTACAATGCCCAGGACAAAGCCCACCACAGAGAACGATTCAGCCCAGAATGTCAGCAGTGCTGAGGATGAGAAACCTATGTATGTGGTAATGCTGGCCTCCAGGAGAAGTTCAGGAGACAGCCCAACCCTCTTCCTGCCCACAAGGGGGGGATGGTCCTCTCCTGTAGCTTGCTCCAATTTAAGGACCTTTTGCTGTCTGCTGTTGGTGAGTGACCCGGTGCCCTGGCTTTAGGAGTCGGGGCCTGAGGGCCTCGTTAGCTCCCCGAATTCTGTGCACTCAGAGTGCGCTTTACCCCCACGCTCCCCGCTGTTGTAGAGCAGGGTCTGAAAAGCCAGAGGGAGTGGCTGCTGGATTTGGCGCTAGCAGGCTTGGTCTTGGCGTCACTGGTAATGTACAGGGTGATATTTGGGGTAGAAAGAGACAAATTAGGCCGATTCGTAGCGAGGTGGTGGCTGCTCTGCGGAACGCCCCTGAGTCGCGAGGTTCTGGGACCGCTGATCAGTAGCAGAGGTGTGACGAGGACACAGCCTCACACCGTGCCCCACGGCCTGGGCCTTTCGGAGTTGGCCTCTTCAGAAGGCTCTCCCAGGCACAGACCACCCCATCCCCGAGCCCCAGCACGCTGGCCCCTCCGCACTGGACATGTAGGGGTAGCGCGGGGTGTGGTGTCCACGCCAGACTGAAGTCCAGGTCGGAGGGGCTCAGCCTGAGGCTGAAAGGAGATGGATGGATCAGTAGGTTGGTGGCGGTGTCTCCTGGGAGGGAATCACAGGGAATTGTTACTTCTCAGTTATCTTCTGCATTTTAAAAACTTCTGCCATGAGTACGCATTTCTGTAACCAAAACCTTATCAGAGTGGAAGCTTAGTGGGGCAGCTTTGCAAAAGGACCCTGCCTGACTCTTGACCCGCCTGTGTGCCTAAATGCGCATGCAGCTGGGGCTTGGTCAGCAGTGGTGACCTCCTGAAGCTATTTACAACCTGTAAGCGGTGTGTGCTCCTCCACAGGATACCTCAGTTCTCTGACTCTCAGGTTCTTCTTCTGTGGAGAAAAAGGGCAGATATGTTCTACAAATGTCCACAGTTCCCCGTGGAGAAGGTACCTCTGGGCATGAACATGTGCTGGAGTGGCATGATGCTGGGGTCTGCCCCTCGCAGCTCAATCTCAAAGACTCCAAGCAGAGCTACCTATTTTATATTTTTCTTCCCTTCTGAAGACATTGGCTGGCACTTGGCCTTGGTCCAGGGTGTACGCCTTCTTCAACCTGTTGACTGCAGAGTCCTCACATTGCTTTGGGCTTGGTCCAAGTCTGTGCTTGAGTGGAGGACGGGGCGTTGAGAGGGTGCACACGCCCCTCCTTCTCAGCCACGCACCTTCTTTTCCTTGCCAAGCTCTCCCTTCTCCTACTGTGACAACGAAGCGGCTGCTTCAACCTCTTCTGTAACCTGGGCTCTCCCATCTGTCTTCAGTTTTTCCCGTGATCATAGCTGGTTAGACACCTGCCGGGGGATGTTTTTCAGACGAACTTGAGTAACTTGCCCTCGTAGATTAGTTAAGAGCCTGTAGGTCTCGAAGGGATTTGTGGAAAAGACCCAGCAGAGTCTCCGAGAACCCGAGGTGGCTGTGGCTGGAGCCAGGTGAGCCACAGGTTAGGGGCGTCTGGCCCTCATCCTGTGTGAGGGTGGATGCGCTACTGCTGTCCTCTGCCTCGGGCCCTCATCTGTGAAATGCGGGAACAGTGAGGACTGCCCTCCCGAGGTCGTCATGAGGCTTAATGTGTGAATGCAGTGACCACTCAGAGCAGCCCTCACAGCAGGGAGCACTGTGTGTGTGTGTGTGGGTGTGTGTGTGTCTGGGGGTGTGTGTGTGTGTGCGTGTGCGTGTGTGTGTGTGTGTGATTGTAGCCGCCGGGCTTTGCTTTTCTCCACCAGCTCCTTCTTCACGGGGAAGCAAGGAGAGGCATGGGAGGGAGGGAGGGACAAGACTAGAAAAAGGAGGCAGAGGGAGGTCCCTGGGGAAGGGTTTCTGCCACTCATGCATGGGTGGCCTGGGGTCCAAACTTGGGGTTTTATACCAGGGCGTGTGAGCAAGGGGCTGCGGCCAGGGGCAGAGCATTTGCAGACCGCGCGTAGGTCTGGACAGAGCAGGAAGACACCAAGGCTCTGCTTCCTCCCAGCTGTCAAGGCCCAAGGCAACAGGTCACCCCTTCTGAGTCCCTGAGAAATTGGGAGGTGCTAGTGCAAGGGCACAAAGTTTCAGTTATGCCAGATGAACAAGTCCTGGAGTTCTGCTGTATAATACGGTGCCTGTAGTTAACAATACTGTATTGTGTGCTCAGAATTTACTGAGGATGGCTCCTATCTTAAGTGTTCTTACCATCCACACAAAGAATGATGATAATAGGAATAATAATAAATAAAGGAATGAATAGGTCGGGAGGACACCTTTGGAGTGACACATATGTTTACGGTGTAGATTGTGGTGATGGTTTCATGGGTGTAATCTGTCTCCATACTCACAAAGTTGCATGTATTAATCATGTACAGCTTTCTGTATGTCAATGATACCTTCATAAAGTGGTTTAAAAAAATAAAATGGGGGGGAATATAGTCACTCCAAGTACTGAGCACATTGCCTGTCACAGTAAATAAGCAAATAAATGTAATTATGGTTTAAGCTTAGCTCAGGACTGAGAGTGGGTACTTGGCAGGTGGTGTCTGTGGCCAGCTGCTCCGCCCGGGCTCAGCACTGCTTCTGTGAAGCACAAGGGCTGCCCAAACGCAGAGAGCAGCTCCAGGTGCACACTCCTGACAGAGAAGGCGGGCTGGTCGCAGACACCTTGTTTTGGTTACTTGCTATTCCTTCCCCCGCACACCCTTTCATTGTCCTGGTCCTTAACCGTTAACTCCTGTAAGAAGCTGGGTTTGCAGATTTCTGAAGACATTTTGCAGTGTGCAGACCTGTTTCACCTTTGTTCCCCATCCTTGGGTCTGGAGATAAAGGCGAGAAGACAGTACTCTATGAAAGCAACAATCATAAACCTCAGGTATGCTCACCCTCAGGTGCCTCAGACTTCAAAGAAATGGGAAACTAGGCATCTCATTTTATTCATGGCCCTCTTTAAGTACACTTGTATGTACATAAAATGAAATTGTACTGAAATAAATCTTATTGGTGAATGTTTGCTTTCCGGAAGACACTTTGGTGTAAAAGTTCCTAAGAAAATTTGTTTTTTTAAAGGACCAAAAATGGGGTGAATGTTTCATGGGTAAAGACCTTTTTCGTAACGAGTGAAGGTGAAGTGAGCAGACTGTGCAGCTCAGATTCCAGCTGCGTCCCCGTCACTGCCCTCGGGAGTGTGCCGGAAGGACCCCAGAGAGCTGGCCCACTGGGATGAGCTTACAGCCTTGGGGCCCCAAAGTGCAAGGATGGTCAGCATTCCTGGTGCTCTGGGTTCAGCAAGACCTGACTGAGGTGGGTGGGAGGTGAGTGGGAACACAGTTTTGCCCAGAGCTATCTTGTTGGCCTGTGTTAGAGGGGGAACAGAAGGTCAGAGCAGGCCTGGGTGAACCCAAGGTGCTGGCTGAATGTCTTTTTTTTTCTTTTTTTTAATAAAGGGACTCTCTTTTCTGGTTGTTGGCTGAGTATGTAATGTCCAGTCTGGGTCATCTAAGGGCCGAGCGCAAGTACTCTGTTCCTGCTGTGACCCGTGCTTCTGCTACCACATACTGCACAAGGTAGGTACCTCAAAGTCCTAGCTGAACAGCTAATAGAGAGACAGGTCTCACCCTTGCTTCTTCACCTGCATGTTACAGAGGTGGAAAGTGGGAACTGCAGCCCAGCAAGCCATGGACCCAGGCAATCCTAAAACTGCAAAGTCACCTGTGTTGATTCCAGCCAGCGTTTAGTAAGTAAATCCGTGACTCTTGTAAGAAGAGATTTCAGAAAATGTGTACCTTCTACAGAATTCACATTTAGTGAGGGGCGTGTGAAAAGATATACACAATTTTAATCTTTTTATTTTACTAATAGCGTATCTTAATGATTGAAAAATAGAAATTCCTGTAAATAAAAAGAAAACCAGAAAGTACTCATACTTTACACACCTAGTGTTCACGATCTAATGGGCCTGCTTCGCCTTCCCCTCTCTCTTCTATCTGAGCCTCCACGATGGACGGGACTCACGTGGTACAAGTGACGCAGGGTCAAGCTGGACTGTTGGTTTTCTGCTCCGCCTCTGCTTCCTCTCCGCATCCTGGACTCTAAAGAAGATGAATGAAATGTCTGCTCTGGTTGCTGGCTGTTTCATCTCCAACTTAACCTCAGTCTGTGGTTGTGGAGGGCCTCAGAAGTCAGGAAGGTCCCCCGCCGCCAACCTGGGGAGGGTGGGGCTGGACCCAGGCTCCAGCACAGCCCTGACACGCAGTGTGGTCAGTGGGACATGTTGGCATGTCTGCAAGGCTGTAGCGCTGCCAGCCCCCCTATGCTGCCTTCTTGAGGGCTGGCGGTGCCCTTCAGGACTGGCTGCATCCTTCGTCCCATTTGAGTGGGCAGTAGTAGATAATAAAATCTCAGAATATCCCTTGACCCCTGACCATCCAGGCAGGCATCTGCGGTCCTGCAGCTCAGGCCTGCCTGGGCCCTGTCAAGCCCCTGTGGCCAATCACTGAGCTGACCTTGCTGCTGGGCAATTGAACAGCTACCTGGGCAGCGTAGACGGCCCCTTGGGATGTTTCAGTTCCCTACATCCATGTGATTGAGAAAAGGGCCTCCTCCCTCATAGCCTCTCAGCCTTTTGAGAAGAAATAACCCTCCAGACATTGAGTGTGGCCCTGGCCACAACCAGCATACAGCAGACCGTGGCCCTGCAATCCTTTGGCCTTCGGGTTGTTGCAAACCTTTGACATTCATACTCATTAAAAATCAAAGGAATGGGAGCAAGTGGCTTCCCAACTGGTGTTTTCCCTCTGAGGCTATGTGGTCTCCAGGAGCCATGCGCATCCCGGGCCTAGTCCCTGCGGCCTCCGGAAAGCCAGCCAACTGTGGATTCCACGGTATAGAATAATCCTTGAGACACTGCTCCGTTGAGTAACAGTTTCCTTACCACCTACCATTTGGTTTCTGTTCTCTGTAAAGGAGAGAGCAGAGACTGGAAAATTAGCAAATGTGTTCTGTGGAGATGGGTGATTAATATAGTCAGAGGGCAGGTGTGACTCCTGGGCTCCCACCTCCCAGGGACACAAATGAAGTCTGTGTGCCTTTTGAGGTACACTGGCAATCAGGGCCAGCCTCTGATATGAGGCCCCGATGCCCAAAGCAAGAGTCTTGAGTTTCCCACCAACAGCGAAATTGCTATTTTAGCTAGTGGAAGAGCTTCCTGCCATCAAGGGAGGACAGCAAGAGCCCTGGATGGGTGACCACAGTCACTGACCTTAACTGAACCTCTTCTTTTCTGTTAAAATGGACATTGAGTGGGTGTCGCCTGCAGTTTCTGGAAGCCCTGGATGCAGTGAGAGAGAGTGTTCCTGTGAATGGGGCCACCCAAAGGCATTTAGCAGGACAAAGGATTGGAGGGAGACCAGATCACACTGCAAGAGAGTGAGCCACCAGAACTGCCAGGTCCAAATGCACTCTTAAACCTGTCTCTTGCAGTTATTAATTTATTTCTATCGTTTAAAAATAATGTTTTATTTTACTTTAGTAAGTGTGTCCAGTCCATTGGAATCAAAAAAGTCATAGCTGATACATCAGAGCCAATAATCCCTGAGACTCCCTTGGGTGCCCTACTGGATGGGGCATGGCTGGGAGAGATGAAGACACTGAGCAGGGTCCGAACTTAGGGGAACTGCCAGATTGCTGTGTCTCTGTTCCTTCCCTGTCGCAGGAGAGCGAAATCCCGGAACAATGAAAGGAGAAGCAAAATGGGGAAGAGGTCTTTTGGTGGCTTAACTATTCTGTTTGTATTTTCCTTTGTTATGTTCCATTTTGTTAATGTGTGTTTTTACTGGGAAGTTACCCATTTCCTCTAGATTTCTAGTGTGATGCAATAGGTTTCTCAGTCTAGTTTTCAACCGAATTGTCACTTATTAACTGACATCCATATTTCATTTGGGTTTCCTTCATTCTAACTTTTTCTCTTCCAGGATGCCATCCAGTGTATCACGTGACATTTAGTCATCATGTCTGTTTAGGCTCTTTTGGGCTTTCACAGTTTCTCAGACTGTCCTTGTTTCTATGACCTTGACATTGGTGAGGAGTACTGGTCAGATATTTTGTTGACTGTCCCGCATTGGAATTTACCTGGTGTTTTTCTCAGGATTAGGCTTGAGTTATGGGTTTTGAGTAAGCAGATCACAGAGGTAAAGTGCTTTCTCATCACTTTATATCAAGGGAACAGGCTCTCAAGGCAACTTATCACTGTTACTATTAACTCTGGTCACCTGGCTGAGGTAGTTGGTCAGATTTCCCCACAATGAAGTTAAGTTTTTCCCATTTCCGTGCTGTGTGTGTTCTTTAGGAGGAAGCTACTTTGGGAACCAGCACTTATGGAGACAGGAGTCATCTCCACCTCCACAATCTATGGATGGCTGAGTGTCCACATCAATTATTTGGACTTCTGCATAGGAGATTTCTATTCAACCTTATTGATTAAAACAAACAAACAAGCAAACAAACAAAACCCTATGCAGTTACTTATTTTTACTAGCATGGACACCTGTGGACAGTTTTTTTTGTTTGTTTTTCTTTGTTTTTTTAACTTTTTGTTATAATCCAGCAGTCCAGATTTTGTTGCTAAGTTCATTCCTACTTTGGCTATTGAGAGCTCTTTCCATTGGCTCCTGTTTTCCTTTGACATCATTCCACCCTGTGGATTTTTTTCCTTGATACTTCCTTATTTTCTGATATAAGATTCAAGATTGTCCTGGCTCATATATTTACTGTGTCAGTCCTAGTGTCAGCCATTATTTCAAAGAGCTCTGGTTCTTTTCACTAGAGAATGTTATGAAAAAGTTACATATAGGAGCTAAAAGTGCTCAGCTGATAATGCAAGGAAATATATGCATGTATTCCCACCTTTGTGTATTGTTGGGTCTCAGGGAGGGGTGCTCCACAATGGCATATCAATTATTTTGAATTACAGTTCCTTAATAAATGGCTGATGCAAGAGGGACACTCTGACTATCTATCTCCTTGAAAGCAGGAAATAAGTCTCTCATGTGAAAGGTGCAGAAGCCTATATGAACAACACTTGGTACTTCTTTAATTTACTACCCCAAGCCCAAACTCTGTTTAGATTCTTCACTAATTGAGTATCCCAAACCTAAGTTTCTTTGGCCTGTAAATTCCTCATAACTTTATTCTATGATGAAATTAAGCCTCACTTTCTGTTATAGTTGGGGAGGGATCTGTAAAGCACCTTGGTTTTTAAAGCAAAGGTTTGTTACTGGAAGAAAGTGTCCCCCCAAAATAGTCTGATGCTCAAGATGTCTGTGTTCCCTTCATGTGATAGTTCAGGGCAGGTGGGTGTCGAGGCCCAGGCTCTGTCCTCCTTGTTTCTCTTCCCTGCTTTCAGGTGGAGGGCTCCAACCAGCAGGGGATGGGGTGACCACATGGCACCATGCCCTCCATCCTAGGACACAGGCTAGCCAAGGCCCTCACCACCTCCACCACTTCCATTTGGAGCTGCAATGGGTGGGAAAGCTGGGAGGTGCAGGGTGGCTGTGAACAGGAAAAAGGGACATGGGTTCTGGTGGACAGCTGGGCGGCTCTGCTGTGGCAGGGTCACTCGGAAGCTAGCACACAGTCTCTGGGTCCTGTGAAACATGATTAGACATCAGCATGCAGTCTTCGATGCTTTGTGGTTCTGGAAATCCTATAGGAGGTGGTTCAGAGCAGATTAAGGTAATGCTCTCAGTGGAGGTGGTGAAGCCAAAGGTCTGCCCTTGAGACTGAAGGTGCTAATGTGGGTGTATATACAGGACAAAACCATCTCGTGTGAATGTAGATCAGGCTCGTTTAAGATCAGTGCAGTCGTGGGGTTCCGTGGTGGTGTAGTGGTTGATAATCTGCCTGTTGATGCAGGGGACACGGGTTCGAGACCTGGTCCGGGAAAATCCCACATGCCGCAGAGCAGCTATGCCCGTGTGCCACAACTACTGAGCCCCCACGCCTAGAGCCCGTGCTCCGCAACAAGAGAAGCCACCGCAATGAGAAGCCCGTGCACCGCAGTGAAGAGAAGCCCCCCTCACCGCAACTAGAGAAATCCCGTGTGCAGCAATGAAGACCTAACGAAGCCAAAAATAAATAAATTAAATAAATAAAGATTTAAAAAATCTTTAAAAAAGGAAAAAAAAAATCAGTGCAGTCGTGTTATGCCTAAAATCTCATATTTTGTGCCTTTCCTCGGGCACACCTTCCTCAGTTCCTGAGGCTAATGTCACTCACATACAGGGGAATGGAGAGTGGGCTATCTAGTGTGAGACATTCTTTACCCTGTGTGTGAGTCTGCTCAGGGCTGCCATAACAAACACCACAGACCGGGGAGCTTGAACAACAGACCTACCTCCTAGTCCTGGATGCTGTCTGAGATCAAGGTGTCTGCAGGCTGGTTTTTCCTTGAGGCTTCTCTCCTTGGTGTGTAGACAGCCATGTTCTCTTCACATGATCTTCTGTGTGCTAATCTCTTGTGGTAGGACATCAGTCTTGTTGGATTAGGATCCACGCTAGTGACCTCATTTTACCTTGATCACCTCTTTAAAAACCCCATCTCCAAATACTGCCACATCCTGCGGTCCTGGGGGTTAGGGATTCAGCATGTGAATTTGGGGGGGACACAACTGAGCCCACAGCATCCTGATTAGGAACTAACGTGCCTGGGTCCTTCCTTCCCTCAAGTCCCGTGGGGAACATGCGATAGCTCAGGGAGAGGCCACTTGTGCAGAGTCTGTGTCCCAGTTGGGGAACCCTTCTCTCCTCTCTTTGATCAGGCAGCAGCAGTGCCAGCCCTGTCCTGAGGTGAGCAGTTCTGGGGTTTGGTGCCATCTCGCCTGGCCTGCTGAGGTGCTCAGTATCAGGGAACCCAAGAGTCACTAGCCTAGTAGGGATGCCGGGGACTCTCAGGGCCTTGGCAGATGTCTCTCCCAGCAGATACTCTAGCGAAAGTGGGGAAACATTTGGGGATTACATGTGGGAGAGAGTCACAGTCTCGTTTATGCTTTAGAAAGACCACGTTGGGGTGGGATGTGAGACACGCTGTGGGGGCAGGGAGTTTTGTCAGGGCCTGATGGAGGAACCAGGCACTAGATCGGGCTTGGGCCAGGGCTGTGGGTGTAGAGGGGAATTAGTGTGAATTTGGAGGAGGGGGTCGCAGGGTATGAGATCAGCTGGTGCACAATTCTCTGGTTGGTTGATGGTGAGGTAACAGGGTGGTGAACAGTATCAATCCTTAGGTACCAGTAGGTCTGGGGGCTCTTGATCATCAAGTACAGTAGTTAATGTCTTCCATCTGGTAGAAGTCTGTAAAACAACTGAGGAAGCGTGCATCAGATGCTGTTATCCAGGTACTTCAGAGAGGAGCTACAGCAGAGGATGCGGGGGAGGGGTCTGTCCTGGGAAGGCCCCGTTGGGTCCTGCTCGGTTATACCCGGTGCCTGGGCTCAGCAACCAGGGAAGGTGGGGCTGCTCCTGGGTGTGGGGAGCTGCAGGATCCCGGTCCCCTGAGGGCGCTGTTAGCCCCCAAGGTGAGATGGGGATGCAGTGGCTGGACAGAGGCGTCTGGTCTGGGAGAGGGGTCCAGGCTGGAAATGTCACGGGAATCATCGCAGGGAGGAAGAGGAAAGGCCAGGTGGGGGAAGGTGGGTTACAGCAGACTCCACGGATGTGTCTGTGGGCCTGACAGAAGCAACTCAGAGCCAGAAGAAGTGGCCGTCAGGAGCTCAGCTTCATTCTCCTGTTCCTTTGTAAAACTGCTGTGTCAGTTTGAAACACCACCAGGAGACGTCTGGGGCCAGTGCTGCCATGGCTTCATCAGAGGGGTCCAGGGGGAGCACAGAACCACTGCAGACCCCGCCCATGTCCTCACTGGGAATGAATCCCATCGGGGCTCCTGGGCTCACAGACTTGAGGGAGCCTCTGTCCTCAGGAGTGGTCTTTCTCCTTCCTCTCACCTGCTGGTCAGGAGCCCAGGCACCCCCATCCTGGCTCCACCCCCAGGGCCTGGATTCTGGGACAGCTTAGAGGTAATGCAAGACCCTCACGCTCCTTTATCTGCCTGGGGGCAAGAATGTCTAAAAAGGTGCAACTGGCTGATTACAGAGGGCTGAGTGTTTGCAGCAGGTATGGGTGGAAAGATGGGGTGTGAGTTTCCTATGTCTTTACAGCCTTCCCAGTGTAAAGATCTGTGCATGTCCTATGGCCAGTGAACTCCCCACACCATCCTCCCAGGAAGCTCAGCCAAGTATTATGAGGGCAGAGGCTCTCCCCTTGCTTATCTGTAACTTCCCACTCCCACAATGAGGAGCTTGGTGCCCACTATCTGCCATTTACCTATGCATTGCTCCTTTCCAGATTACATGTGCAGAGCTTTCAGAATTGTTAGCTGCTACACCCTGGAAAGAACTCCATAAAATAAAGTCCACTGTTTGTGTACATTTTGCATTTAGTCTAGAGATTGCGTTCATTTCCACAGTTAACTTAGGCCAGCACCTTTTATCCCATCCCCTACAGTGAGTTTTTCCCATGCATTTCTAATACAGTTAGATTCTGTCACATTGAGTATTCCATCCTGTAATACTCCTACACTGTAAAGAACTAAATTTGAATAGAGTTTGATTGACCCCTTGGGCTATACACATCTATGGGCTTAGACAAATGCATAGTGACAGGTATCCATCCTAAAGTATCACATGGAATACTTCAGACCCGCCACCGCATGATCTGCTTATCATCTATGTAGCGTTGCCTTTCCCAGAATGTCATCAATGGGGTCATAGTGTGTGCAGCCTCCTCAGACTGGATGCTGTCACGTAACACTATATACTGAGGATTTATCCGTGTCTTTCCGTGGGTCGATGGTTCATCCTTTCTGCTGCTGAGTAGTATTGCATTGCATGTGTACGGGAGGAAAAACAATTTTCACTCTGTCCTTCTAGGTTCTTGGTTGAGCCCCACCCCCGCCCCGTAATAAAAGCCAGATTAACAGGAGAAAAACAGAAGTTTAAGAGCATGTATACCTCCTGTATACAGGGGAGATACCCAGAAAAACTGAGTCACTCCCTGAAATGGCCAAAGCCATCACCTTAAATACCAAATACCATCTTCAGATAAAAACAAAAGACCTTGGGGAAGGGGGGAAGCCAATAGTGGCAGGTTATCATGCAAAGCACAGTAAACAAGGGTATTGTATGCAGATTTAAGTCGGGAATTCTCCCTTGATAAGAGTGACTTGAGATTTAATCATCCTTCTATTTCTGGTGCAAAGAGAGACACGCCATTACAAATGGAGATTTCCTTATAAATGTCCTTCATAAAAGGTCAGTCTCTACTCAGTTTTTTCTATCTTTCTTTTTTTGAATTAGACTGAAATAATCCTTATGCCAGAGAGACATATATTGGCATGGTATATTCTGCTCACCTTGACATGGATGTCCTCCACTTTGCTTATGCAGTCATCTAGTGAAGGATATCCTGATTTCTTCAGGTTTTTAGCCATTACGAATAGTGCTGCTGTGCATAATTGCACCCTTGTCTGCTTTTGGACATAGATTTTCAAAGCAGTTGCCTGTATGCTGGACGCATAATTGTTGGACCCCGAGGGGAGACTTGATTAGTTGTGGAAAAAGCTGCGGAACTGTCTTGCCACGTGGCTGTACATGCACCCCAGCTATGAGGAGGGGTTGCTTCTCACCCTCCAGCAGTCGGTGTTGCCATGGTTTTGTTGGAGTTTAGCCATCCTAGTAGGTGTGCTGTGATGGCTCACGATTTTAATTTGGAAATCCCTAATAGTATATGAATTTTTTGTATAATTTTTGTATGATTTTTATTATCTGTGTATCTTTTTTGGCGAGGTGTGTGTTCAAATCCTTACCCATTTTTAAAATGGGGTTGTTTTAGAGGTCTTTGTCCATTTTGAGTCCAAGTCCTTTACTGGATATGTGGTTTACAAGTATTTTTCTGCCAGTTTGTGGCTTGTCTTTTTTATCTTGGAGAGGCAGCAGTGAGTGGTGGCATGAAGCGAGATCTTCATTCCCTGCCCAGGAATTGAAGCTGGGTAGCCTGGATGAAAACCAGGAATCCTAGCCACCACCCCCACTAGCTCTTGCTCCCAGTGAAAAATGCATTTCTCATAGAGGTAAAAACTGTAAAAACAGGTACAAAGTTTATTATTAGAGACATAGCACAGCAACAAGTGGGAGAGCACACAGAGAAACAGTTTGTTTAGTTAAGACAGAAGGAAGGCAGAGATGCACACCGGGAGAGAAAGGGTGTGGAGACCCTCCCTAATGAGGAGGAGTGCAGTAAAGAGGCAGTTAAGTCACTTACATAGGGCAGTTCTTCCGGGTCTCTGTTCACCTCTGGTCAATTATCTGGTTTCTTTTTCCACACCTGCCCTGCCCTAGGACCCTCCCCAACATGCGTGCGCAACTTTTTTCCAAGATGGATTACAGCCCAGAGGCCTATGGGACGACCTTAGCATCACCTATTTTGGGGTGGTGCTCCTTCCTTTTTGACCCCGAAGGAACCTTTCTGCACATGTGCAATGTTTCCCTTGCCCCAAGGATGAGAAATGTATGACCTCTTGATATTTTAACAGGGTTTAGTCCCACTCTGTCCCTCCCATAAAAATGTCCAATGTGTGATTATTTACGCTATTTTTGTTGCTGGTTTTCATATCGAGGTGCAGACCTCGAAATATAGACAGGAGTCTGGTCATAAATATGTAGTCCTGGAGCCCGTTTGTGTCTTGCTTCAGGAAATGTAAACAGGAGGCTGGTAATGAATGTCCAGCCTGGAGCCCATTTTTTTCTCATCGCAGGAAGTGTGAACTGGAGGCCAGTTGTAAATGTGTAGGCTGGAGACCATTTATCTCCTGCCTCATTTTGAGTTTCTGAATAAGGTCTTTGAGAGTAGAAATCTTTAATTTTATAAAGTCCAGCATATTTTTTTCTTTTGTGATTGGCCTTGTATGTTAAAACTCAAAGCTGGTGATCTATAGACGAAACCCAAAGTCTTGTCGATTTTCTTCTATGTTTCTGTGTAATTTTCATAGCCTTGCATTTGAAATGTCTGTGAATAAATTTGTGTGAATTTGGCATAAGTTTTAAAGTTCGTGTCTAGGGACTTCCCTGGTGGTCCTGTGGCTAAGGCTCCGTGCTCCCAGTGCAGGGGGCCTGGGTTCCATCCCTGGTCAGGGAAGTAGATCCCACGTGCCTCAACTAAGAGTTCGCATGCTGCAACTTAAAAAAGAAAAAGGTTCCGTGTGACACAGCTAAGACCCAGCGAAGCTAAATAAATAAATATTAAAAAAAAAATAAGTAAAGTCTGTGTCTATAATCATTTCATTTCTTACGGTTTCTAGTTAATTGCTCCTTAAGTATTTTGGAGAGTTCATGGGTCATTTGGCTCTATTTCAATTTGAATTTCCACAGGAGAACGGATGTAGCAGAAGCCGGGTCTCCTCAGAACCCAGTGGGGCTTTGGGACACTGTGGGGTCTGGTTCATGGTGACAGGAGCCAGGTCTCCTCTGGACCTGCTGGGAGGTGATGCTGCTAAAGGAAAAGGTGAGGAAAAGTGGGAGAGAAGGTTCTTGTGTCTGGTTGACTGCTGAGGGTGTCTGTCCTCAGAGCACCCAGGAGAGGAAGGGCTTCATGTGGAGCACTGGGTTTTTAGCCAGTTTTTGTGTGGTGTAGACAGAGTGCAGTGGTCTTTGGTGTGTGGTGTCCAGTTTTGCCAGCACCATTTATTGAGGGGACTGTTGTTTCCCCAGTGTATGTTCTTGGCTCTTTTCCTGTGAATTAACTTACCGCATAACCGTAGGTTTATTTCTTGGGTCTCTGTTCTGTTCCTCTGGTCTGCGTGCCTGTTTTTGTGCCAATTGCACACTTTTTGGTGACTGTAGCTTCGTAATGTAGTGTGAAGTCAGGGAGGGAGATGCCTCCAACCTGTTCTCCTTTCTCAGACTCCCTTTGGCTATTCAGGGGCCTTCGTGTTTCCACACAAATGTTAGGAACGCTTGCTATATTTCTGTGAAGAATGCCATTGGAGTTCTGACCAGGCTTGCTTTGCATTTGAACATTGCTTTTGGTAGAATGGACATTTTAACAGTGTTGTTTGCATCTATGAGCACGGGATGGCTTTCCATTCATTTGTGTCTGTTCAGTTTCTTTCATCAGTGTTTTACAGTTTTTAGTGTGCTTTCACATCCTTGGTTAAATTTATTCCCAGGTATTTTTTAGATGCAATTGTAAACGGGATTGTTTTGTTAATTTCTCTTTCTGATGGCACATTTTTACTGTATAGAGAGAGAAGTGATTTTTAGGGCTTCCTTTGTGGCTCAGTGGTTAAGAATCTGCCTGCCAATACAGGGAACATGGGTTCGAGCCCTGGTCCGGGAAGATCCCACATGCTACGGAACAACTAAGGCTGTGCGCCACAACTACTGAGCCTGTGCTCTGGAGCCCGCGAGCGACCACTGCTGAGGTCGTGTGCCACAACTACTGAAGCCTGCTCTCTTACAGCCCGTGCTCCGCAAGAAGAGAAGCCACCGCAATGAGAAGCCCGTGTACTGCAATGAAGAGTAGCCCCTGCTTGCCGCAGCTAGAGAAAGGCCTTGCACAGCAACGAAGACGCAACGCAGCCAAAGATAAATAAATAAATAAATATTTTAAAAAAATTTATTTAAAAAAAAAAGAAAGAGAAGTGATTTTTGTGTACTGATTTTTTACCCTGCAGCTTTACTGAATTTGTTTATTAGTTTTAACAGGTTTTTGGTGGTTTGATGTGGAAAACTAGAATTCAGATATCCCACTGTTTCTACCACAGGCAGGTCATCCACAGCACCCGAGACACAGTGGCTCCTAATATTATCTTCCCATGGTGCCTGTTAATAACGCGTGGACCCTACAAGACTGATGAGCGTTAGCACTTTAGGTGAACTGGATCTGGTTAAGGCTTGGCCTGTATTATGAAGTTTGATGTGTTCTCTGCTTTTTTTGGGCATGGTTTTGACATGGTTCTTTTGAAAAGTAATGTACTTCCCAGTAATTTCAAGTGTATAAAAACACTATAAGTAGTAGTAGAAAATACACCACCTCACATAAACTACTCCAGTGTGTTTTATGCAATACTGGGGTCCTCTCCCAGGGAACCAGCACATAAAGACCCAAAGACGAAATTTTATGGTTCCACCTTATAATCCTATCCACGGGCCCACTTCAACATTCACCATCTCCCCAACTCTATGGAAATGTCTTTTCCCATTCTGATCCAGTTTTGTTTCTCTGAAACCATTACTGAGACTTTCCCTCATTTTGAAAACCTTTATGGATTTAAAACACACGAGATAAGTATGATCTGGGTGACCTTTTCTGTATGACCTCTTTGAGTTAGAATGTTTTCAGTGTTCATCCATGTTCTAACATGTATCATCAGTGCTTCATTCATTTTGTTCATTGTGATTAAAACTAAGATTTAACATTTAAACCATTTTGAGTATACAGTTCTGTGGCATTGACTACATTCACATTGTTGTACAAATATTCTCACCATCCATCTCCTGGACCGATTCATTTTCCCCATGGGAAACTCTGTATCAATTTCTCTACATTTTTGCCAAAACTTGTTATTTTTAATTCTCTTGATTATAGGCCTTCTAGTGTTTGTGGAGGGGTATGGCGTTGTGGTATTAATGTGCATTTCCATAGTGACTAACGATGTTTAACATCTCTTCAGGTGTTTGTTGACCATTTGTATGTCTTATCTGGAGAAGGGTGTTTTTAAGTTCTTTTTCCATGTAAAAAATTGGGTTGTTTGCGGGGGTGTGCAGCTCCCCCGCCCAAGCCGGGTCCCGCTAAGCGCTCCTGCTGGCGGCGTTGGCTTCGGTGAGTCCAGCCTGGAGCGGTCTCGGCGCCACAGGGGCCCGCGCGCCGGGGCATCGCTAGCGGCGTCGCAGGGGCGCCGCTTCCTGCCTCGCGCTCGCAGGAGAGGGGACGCCCGGCCCCAGGCGCCCGTGCCCGGAGTGCCGAGACCGTGCTGCGCCGCGCGGACGCGGCGCCGGCGGGGCGGGTGTTGCTCGGCATTGGCTGCGGCTCACCTGAGCGCGCCGGCGGTCCGCGCGCCTCTCCCGGAAGTGGGCGTCCCGGCCAGAGCGCACCTGGCGCGGGGCGTCCTCGGGGTTCGTCGCCGTCAGCCGCCGGCGACCCGGCGCGGGTCTAGGTAGACAGCGCGCGGCCGCCGGGAACGATCTGTCCCCTGGGTCCCTGGCACCCCCGCGGCATCCGAGCGCGGAGCGGAGGGCCGCGGACCGCAGGTAAGGGGACAGGGGCTCGTAGGGGTGGGTGGAGGAGGGAACCACGACTCACACCAGAGCTGTTTGGCACAGTCGCGGAGCCCCGTAACATGGCGGCCGCAGGAAGGGCTCGCCTTTCAGTAGAGGCTTTGAGGACAGGCCCGAGCCTACCCCATCCAGTTTTACAAAACATGTGCTGGTGTAAAGCTCGCTCCCGCGCGGTTTTCCCAAGTAGCCAAGTGCCCCACGCGAGGTCTCTGCAAGGAGAACCTGAGAGGGCCCGTAGCCCTGAGAGACTTGCCCTTGGCTTATGGCAAGGCCGAGGGATTTATCCTGCATGGTGATTTCTCCTGCTGTGACCCCCCCCCCCCCGCAAACCGCACTCTGGCCAGCTGGGCCAGCTCTGCTTCCTGGACGTCTCCAGCCCCGGCAGGGCATTGGCCACCTGCTGGGATGGGAAAGGGAAGGGTCACAGAATTGCAGCTTAGAAACTTGCCAGAGGGCATGGATTGAAAAATATGGGGGCCATCCAGGTAGCAGAGAAGGGAGAAGGGCACCTTGCTGCTCTTTCATTGTGGCATCGGTGGCGCTTCTGCTGAGAGGGGCCTTTCCATGGGGACCCCATGCAGTGTGTTTGGTGTCTTGGAAGTGAAGAATTAGAACCTGTACAATTTTCAAATTATGTGGTCTTTTAATTTAAAAACAAAACCCCTAGAACCTTTGCTTTATAAATTGAGGTCTGAAAATTGAAGGTCTGTTTTGCTTCCACTGTGACACTGTATTAAGAAATGTGGATTTATTGAGAAAAGAGTCAGAATAGAGAAGGAAACAGAGAACTCAGAGGTACCACTGTAGTTTGGCAAAGGCTGGGGGGAGTTAGGGTTAGGGTAGGGCTAGGACTAGGGCTAGGGCTAGGGCTAGGGCTAGGGGTTAGGGCTAGGGCTAGGGCTAGGGCTTAGGGCTTAGGGCTTAGGGCTTAGGGCTTAGGGCTAGGGCTTAGGGTTAGGCCTTAGGGTTAGGGTTAGGGTTAGGGTTGGGGCTAGGGGCTAGGGGCTAGGGGATAGGGTTAGGTTAGGGCTAGGGCTAGGGCTAGGGCTAGGGGTAGGGCTTAGGGGTTAGGGCTTAGGGCTTAGGGCTAGGGCTAGGGCTGGGTTAGGGCTAGGGGTAAGGCTAGGGCTAGGGCTAGGGGTTAGGGCTAGGGCTAGGGCTAGGGTTAGGGCTTAAGAGTTAGGGCTTAGGGCTAGGGTTAGAGCTAGGGCTAGGGTTAGGGTACGGGTTAGGGTACGGGTTAGGGTACGGGTTAGGGTACGGGTTAGGGTTAGGGTACGGGTTAGGGTTAGGGTACGGGTTAGGGTTAGGGTACGGGTTAGGGTTAGGGTTAGGGTACGGGTTAGGGTTAGGGTACGGGTTAGGGTACGGGTTAGGGTTAGGGTTAGGGTACGGGTTAGGGTACGGGTTAGGGTACGGGTTAGGGTTAGGGTACGGGTTAGGGTACGGGTTAGGGTACGGGTTAGGGTACGGGTTAGGGTTAGGGTACGGGTTAGGGTACGGGTTAGGGTACGGGTTAGGGTACGGGTTAGGGTACGGGTTAGGGTTAGGGTTAGGGTTAGGG